>NC_080703.1:26789700-27414700 GCF_030445035.2 Dasypus novemcinctus
GGCCTATAGACCCACCTTGCCTAAGGTGCCAGAGCCATCAGATGTAGGGTTTGAAACAATCATCTAGACCTGCCTTGTCCAACACCATGTGTAGTCACTTGCCACAGGTGGCCATTAAGTAAGAAATGTGGTGAGTCCAAACTAAAATGTTCTATGAGTGTAAATGCACACCAGATCTTGAAGACTTAATATGGAAAAGAAAATGCAAAATATGTCAATAGTTTTTTATATTTATTGTTTGTTGAAAAGATTGTATTAGGTTATTCTGGGTTAAATAAAACATGTTATTAAAATTAATTTTAACTGTTTCTTTTTTACTTTTTAAAACGTATCTATTAGAAAAGATAAAATTACACAGAAAGCTTTTGGTCATTGTGCAGATTCTTTTGGTTAGCATTGTGCTAGACTCTCCTTGCTAAGACTGTAGTATACCCATTATCCTCAAGCATCCAGTCATGTACTTAAATGGAATGTTAAAGAAAAAAAACAGAATAAAATCCATATTTATTTCCTGTCAGTAACTGGATAACCTCCAAGTTTTGGGAAACAATGACAGTAGAAGCCCTGAGGGTTCCAAGTGTATACCTAGTAAGGTATGCCCAGTTTGCTTTAACATTTCTTAGCAAGAAGTGGTGATAGAAGCCAAGTCACGGTATTAGTTATGGTTCTCCATTTTCATGTGACACAGAATGAATTTTGCTCACTACAAGAGAGAGCTTATTGGAAGGATTTAGGGGGACTCACCCATAGAATTGCAGAAAAAGCTGAATTACTAAGCCTTCAAAAGGGCAGGAACCAAGCCACCTCTGGAGATCCAGAATACTTGAGACTCAGAGAACCTCCAAAAAGGGTGTAACCCTAACTGGTCATCCTACCAGAAAAGTCATGATACTGGTTAGGCCTAGAATGCCTCAAGCAAATAAGTAAATCCCAAATGGGCATTTTCCCTTTTCAGCCTAAAGCCTCAGAAAACACAGGGGTCACTCGTAAAGCAACGAGTCATTCCTGCAAATTCACAAATACAGGTAGACAAAAAGTAAAAAGAAGAGTACGAGAGGACAAACTTCCAAGAAGGTAGGAGGGAGAATGCCAGCAGGATTATGACTACCTTGTGGGAGTGGCCACTGAAGAGGAGAGGCAAGAGCCAGTGAGGATGGCTCTTGGGAAACGTTGTATCTTAGTGTGGTAGCTATTGCTGAAGCATATCAATTCCTGTGAAGTTCTCCAGCCTGGGAAGAAGGACAGGGATAAAATGGGTATGCCAAGTCCTACTCCAGCTTTCTCATGGAACCTAAATGTATTCAAGTCCCTGCAGGCTGAAGTTGTACCTATCAGAGAAGTTCAGAAGGTTTAGAGGTGGGATGGTGGGGTGTAGTAGTTTTGTTATTGCTCTAACAAGCTAAGACATAAATAATGTGTACATAAGCTATAGGAATAGATGTTTTGGCAAGACTACTCTCCTGAAAAGATCAGACTGTTAGCGAGTTCCTGGTACCCAATGAAAAGAAAACTTTTAAAATGAAAGACAAGTAAATAGATTTTATGGCACACCATGCATTTGTTGGCTACTGGAGTTTCCAAATGAAATACAACACAAGGAGGCTACACACCTCCCGTGAAAACCCAGGCACATCACAACAGGGCATTGTCAGCTGTTTTTTTTTGTGTGTGACTGTTTTAGAGACATCCTTCTCAGGACCTTGTCCTCTCCAAAGCTGGATGTTGCTTATGAACCTGGCTCTTTTGCTGAAGTGGGTGCCTTGGTATTTAAGCAGAATCCAAATCATCTGACTCATAAAATCAAATCCTGAGTGTTGGGGACATTTCACCACCCAGAAATGTTTTATGTTCATCTGTTGCAAGAGACGATCTGATGCATGGATGTGCAACATGATTTTCCCTTGTCTTTTTCTGTCACCTTTTTATCCGGAGATAATTTTAGAATATGGGCTTATTGGATGATAGAAAAGTTCTCTTATTTGTAGACAGTTGAAGGGCGCATTACAAAAACATGGGATTGCTGCCTTCAAGTTTGGGGTAACACTGTGGTAGAGGAGATTATAAGATAAACACAAACCTACCATCAGGTCCACAACAGTTCATTGTCTCCCTCTCCATGGCCAGTCTTATTGCTCATCATATTTCCCTAATTCCAGTTCTTGACTTCCCAACTGAGCTCTATACCAGTCCCCTCACCATCTTTCTGAAGCATGGCTCTCATCCCATCTGAAATTCTTAACGGTTTCCCATTGCCTCCCCAAAAACATCTAAACTCTTTAGTCCCTATTCAAGTCCCTGCAAGATCAGTCCCCATGCCACCTTCTCAACATCCACCACTCCCATTTATAGACCCTGTCTCTTGGCAAACAGAAGTTCTCAAGGTTTTCTACAAACACACATATTCACACATTTTTCTGCCTTCATTCATGTTGCTTTTTCTGTCATGAATGTCCTTGCCATGACCCTTACTTTTACCCCATTATAACCAATTCCTACTAGTCAGTCAAAAATCTTGATTCTCCCATCACCTAACCTGCTCTTTTCTAGTGTTTCCCATATCAGTGCAAAGCTCCACCATCTACCCAAACTTTAGAGCTGACTTCATTTCTTTTGTTTCCTTGACCCCCTACATTCAATTCTTCAGCAATCCTCCTGGCTTTATCCCTAAAATGTGTTTTAAAACCCACCACTTGACTGCATCTCTACAGCTATCTTCCAGATCAAAGCTGTCTTTATCTATTGCCTGGACTTCTAGAGTAGCCTCCTGAGCAATCGCCCTATTTTCTCACATTCCTTTTACAGTCCACTCTCTACAAGGCACTCAGAGTAATCTATAAATATAAATTAGATCATATCACTCCTCTGTTTAAAACCCATAAGTGGCTTCCTAATGCTTTTAAAATAAAATGCGGCCTTCCTTGATCTGCACCCAAAGTGTCTTTCTAAATCTCACTTAATTCCTTCCATCCCCTTGTCTTTGTGCTTGAGCCACAGTGATTTCTTTCTATATCTTAGAGGTCAATGTACCTATAATTTGCATTTTTTGTTCCTTTCTCCTGGACCATTTATTTCTAAGTCTTTTCTTGTCTGGCTCCTTCTTCCATCTCATTTCAAATGTCTCCTCTTCAGAAATACTTTCCTCTGCCCATATCTAAAATAGCTTCTGGTCTGTATTCTATCAGATGACTTTCATTAAAGCATTTATTATAGTCTACAATTATCTTAATTACTTATCTGTTTGCTTTTTTATTAGCTGTATCTCCCCTCCCCCCAACTAAATGTAAATATGTCTGTCTTCTTGTTCACTGCTCAACCTCCGAAGTCTGAAACAGTGTTCTGAACATAAAATAAATATTTGCTGAAAGGGTGGATGGAGGTCCATCTCAAATAGTATCTCATCCAGGAGGACTTTCATCTTTTTACAGTCAGAAGCATTTCCTTTCTCTGTAATTTAGGAGCTTGTTTTGTCTGATCTCAAGTATCATACTTCCTAGTTTCTGAATGGGATTCCATGTATTCATAAATATGTCTAACCTGTCATAATGGAGTTCGACGTCATTGTCAGTGCATCTTATTCAACTTTATTTTGAGTTGTTACCACAGTTTCTTGCACGTTGTAGATAATAAATATTTCATGAAGTTATCAATAGAAATGACTACTCACTGTGGATTTCAATTAAGGAGAATTTAAGCAATGAGAGGCTTAAAAGCAATTTACATTTTCTTTTCTTTGAATTTGGGCACCCATGACTAGTTGACCAAGGCTAGTTTTGTCATTTACTCCCTCAACTTCATATGTGTGGGTTGCACTGTGGAATTTGTTCAACCCCTAAGCAGCTTCTGTGACTCTGCTAAATCACAGAGCTTGATTTGGAGGCTAAATCCCTGCATTTGTTGGCATTACCAAAATCTTCTGAGCTTCTGTGGCTACTGTTTTGTATTATTGCTATTTCTTAATATTTGTTCCTTTCCAATAGTCTTCTTCCTAGTAAATTGTCCATAGTTACCCTCTAATTGGCCAGGTGTTTCAAAGGCAGTAAACATTTCTTAAAACAGGTATAAAATTGTAAAAGGCATGCCAAGTTATGAAGCTGACAGCACCAGGGACAACAACTAAATCAGGCATCCCTCTTTTACAGTTTAGGAGAGATAACTGACATAGAAAAATCCTAAACAGAAGGATTTCTTTTCAACTTTTTATTTCCAGCTAAATTTTCATTCACCCTGGTTCTCTGAAGAGTCTCTTTCAAGGCTTTAAGCAACTTGAGAACAACAGAGACTCTATGTTCTTTACTTTTGTGTTCCCAATAACTGGCTGGGATATTATTTTGTTAACAAAAACTACTACTACTCTAACTCCTTTTCTGGGCATTGCTTCTTCTGCCTACCTTGGACTGGTCTGCCAGGTTTGTCAGTCCTGATCCTGAGGTCTCCCTTGCGCCCCCCAAGTCTTTTGCTTGCGTTTTCTGAAATCGTCCATGGCCTTCCAACCAAATGTCTCCGTTCACCTTTGATCCATTTTTCCATCTTCTCTGTCCTTTGGAAGGAACCTTTATTTTCCTATAACTAATTAGCTCTTAACAATTAAAGAGACTGGAATGGAAAAATTGACTCTTAATGGCAGACTTTATGGCAAAGACCTAAGGCTGTTAATTCTAAACTCTACCTGAGCCAACAACGTGATATGTGTCAAAAGAGCATTCACCTAGACGTGGACCATATTAATAGTCACCACTTATTAAATTCTTTACTCTGGAACTGGCACTTTGCTAAGCAGCTTGCCTACACTGTCATCATATTCAACCATCCCAAGACTCTTTGTGCTAGGCTGATGTGACAGTTCGATATTGTTTATGAATTTCAAAAATAGGTATTGGATTGTGTTTGTAAACTGGTTTGTTCCTCCAGGCATATTAGATTATTTTGGATTCAGAGGCATCACTCTTACTTGATTAAATAATGATTAAGGCTTTGATTGGGCCACATCAGTGGGACATTTTGTTCCTGTCCCTCCCAGTGGGCGGGACTCATGTAGAAAAGACATGGCAGAGAGCAGTGTCTGGATTTTGATCCTGGAACCCCAGGAAGTAAATACACAGAGAAGCAGATACATGAGGAAAGAGAGAAGGCTCCATTAGACTCAGCAGAGACTCTGGGTAGAGAAATGAGCTGTTCGCCTGATAGTTTATAAGTGGCTTTGTGAAGAGAGCAGAGCAGTTCAGCCTGGAGAGGGACGAGACTTATCCCAGCCTATAGCTGATTTTGGAAGAAGCTGGGACCACAGAGCCTTAAGAGAAAGAGGAAGGCTGGACCCTGGCAGACAGTGGCAGCCATCTTGCTCCAACACGTGGCAACAGACTTTGGTGAGGGAAGTAACTTATGTGTTATGGCCTGGTCACTGTAAACTTCTACCCCGAATACATACTCTTTATAAAAGCCAACAGATATTTTGGCTTTTCTGGTACTTTGCATCAGCACCTCTTTGGCCGACTAATACAACAGTGCTATTTTACCCATTTGCCAGATAAGAAATCAGGTTCACATGGAAGTTAAATAACTCGAGTGGGGTCACAGCAACAGAGTTAGAGTTTGGGCCAGGATCTGCCTGATTTCAAACCTCAAGCTTTGGAATCCACTATGAAGTCAATGAAGGCCTTATCAATGATATCACTGTGACCAGAGTTCACTATACCCAAAGCTGGTGAAACCACACATGGAGTTTTGTGTCATTTTAAAAGACAGAGACAAACTGACCCTGACTGGGGAGCACGATCAGTCAGAAGCCTTTGAAAAAACTATAGTTTTAACTGGCAAAATAAGAAATTGAAAGGAGAGTGCATAGAAGTTTTCACATATTTGGATTAGAGCCCAGTCCATTCTTTGAAAGAAAAATTAGACTCAGTCTGTCTGCCTGTTTTCTGCAAAAGTCTGTAGAAATTATGCACATGCATATTTGGAGCCACTCTAAGGAAAAACTTGTAACCATTCCAACTATCCATCAATGGAGTGGCTACTTGAAGAACTGATAAGGTTCTGAAATGGTTATTAAAATTTTAAAATATGTAAATCCTTTTTAAAAAGACCCTGGCACATACTAAGCACTATATACCTGTCTTGCATTGTAATTTTTGGGGACCTAACTCTGTAGAGAGACTTTGAGATCTTTGAGGGGAGGATTCAATTGATGCCTTCAGCCCCTAGCCTTTTGTGTGGCACATGGTGGGTGATTGATACGTGTTTGTTGAAATGAACACATAATTATGAATTGATGGGAGAAAATCAAAGATGGTAAATTTGGAGAAGTCCTTGGAGGTCCCTTAGGACAGTGATTCCCCAAATCATCTGCATAATTCGTATCAGTTAGAGTGCTTGCCAAAATTTCAGATTCTGGATCCCACCTAAGAACAATGTTATAGGGCAGGGACCCAGGAATTAGAATCTGTATCAGTCTTCCCAGGGATTTTCCAGCAGCCAGCCCAGCACTGTCCTCAGGTAGTCTCTCATTTTGTAGATGAGGAAACCAAGTCACAGAGAGGTTGAATTGTCCCAGAATCAGGGAGATTGGGATTGACTGAATGAAATTAGAATCCAGCTTTCCTGATGCCCAGGCCACTGGGTTGGGTAGGGGATTTCTGGATTGTACGAGAAAGTTAAGATAAGAAGGCCTCTGAGACAACTAAACATTCAGTTGATTCGTCAATTGGCCAGTCCTGGGATAGTTGTTGAACACCTAATAATGCTGGTTGCTGAGCTCTGTAGTGTGGGATGTCCAGGAAAATGAGGTTTCGATAATTTTTCTGTCAGATTTTACAATCTGGTGCAAGAAATAGGAGTTCTACATAGTGCAAGATGGAAAATGACAAGGCCGGAGATCTGGACAGCTGCCCACCCACCATGGGCTGAACTATGTGACCATCATCTTGTGTCCTAAACATTGTGGCAAGAAGTCCTACTCTTCTCACAGGGCAATCACCCACCATGTGGCCCCTCTTCCTAGTCTTTCTTACTCAGCTAAATCCCTCTGCCACAGGGGACAACTTGCCAGCTATTTGATCTAGAATTCATTATCCTGGTCATTTGATCACTCTGAGGACATCTCCCTTCCTATTTGTCATGGCACATGCAAATTTCACTCATGCCCTTATGCAGTTCTATAATCAAGAAATATTATTGATTGCCTAGTCCAATAAGTGCAAACATTGATTCAGTACTCACTATGCACCAGGAATGCTTTTAAGTCTTTGTATTAATTAATTTAATTCTATGTCAAGGGAAGAGGCCCCTCTTAATAGCTGAAGCTGAATTTATTGTTTGTTAAACATGTCTGTGAATAAAGCAAAGGTTGAACTTACATAGAGCTTTGGAAGGCATTAGACTTGGGGTGTTGGTGGAAATTTAGCCAGTGTTTAGGGTTTGGCTGAGTTTCAGATTTGGAAGTGTGGTTCCTGCAGTGGGCTGTGGTTGACTGGCTTGCCTTTCAACCCAGATATGGCCTTTCTACACATGCCTCTTCTGTTACTTTTACCAGACCTGTGGTTGGCACTGGGGTTGGTGTATACTCAGGAGACCTGAATCTCTGGACTGTCCATGTGACAGTCAAGCCCTGAGCCTCAGCAGACTTGTAGCTCCTACCATCTGGTTTATTGGATTTACCCTGGCCAGCTAACAGGGAGGTGAAGGAGGTCAACCACCACACCAGGGAGCCAAGAGTGCCTATAACTGCAAGCAGGAGAATTACATCCATCATCCATGTGGAATCTAAGTCCCCTCTTGAAATAGAGGGAGACTGGACATAACCATCCCGAGGTCTACAGGATGGAGGAATAGAGTATGGATTAGAGTGGACTTACTGGTGTTCTGCTGGGGAACTGCTGTGATTAGTAATGGAAGAAATTGTAATAGTGATGTGGAGAAGGTGGCCATGGTGGCTGTTGATGGTAGGGAGAGGGAAGAAGAAATATGATGTGGGCACATTTTCAGGATTTGGAGTTGTTCTGGGTGGTGCTGCAGGGACAGATGCTGGACATTGTGTGTCCTGCCATGGCCCACTGGGTGGACTGGGGGAGAGTGTAGACTACAATGTAGACCACTGTCCATGTGGTAGAGCAGTGCTCCAAAATGTATTCACCAGGTGCAGTGAATGTTCCATGATGATGGAAGAGGTTGTGGATGTGGGAGGAGTGGGGTGAAGAGGGTGGTGGGTATATGGGGATCTCATATTTTTTAAATATAACGTTAAAAGAAAATAAAGGAGAAAAAAAAATCCATCGACTACAAATGGGGAAAAGAGAGACTGTGGAGAGGGAGTGGCCACAGTGAAAAGAATGGAGAGGAGAGGAAGGGGGAAGGCCCTTGTCCACGGTTCTCCTTAATCCAGAGACCACACTCAGGTTTGCCAGGCTGACCCTGTCCTCATGGGTCTCCTTTCAGTCTTTGCTCTCTCTGCTCCAGCCATGAATCATGTGCCAAGTCAACTCCATCCTTGGTCATAGGTGGTCTCTGCTAGATTAAATCTGGCATGCTTCTTGTGCTATCAAATCAAAAAGGCATACAGATAACCTGCAATGACATCACAGAGGTCACTGGTTGGCTGGAGGAACGAGGGAGGGCTTTCTTCACTGAAGAGTCAAAATGTGTTTATTGATGAGAAGCAGATTTGGCTCAATGGGTAGAGAGTCTGCCTACCACATGGGAGGTCCAGGGTTCAAACCCAGGGCCTCCTGACCCATGTGATGAGCTGGCCCACATGCAGTGCTGATGCATGCAAGGAGTGCTATGCCATGCAGGGATGTCCCCTGCATAGGGGAGCCCCACACACAAGGGGTGCGCCCTGTAAGGAGAGCCGCCCTGTGCAAAATATGTACAGCCTACCCAGGAGTGGCGCTGTACACATGGAGAGCTGATGCAGTAAGATGATGCAACAGAAAGAGACACAGATTCCTGGTGCTGCTGACAAGAATACAAGCAGACACAGAAGAACACACAGCAAATGGGCACAGAGAGCAGACAACTGGGGGGATGGCGGTAAAGGGGAGAGAAATTTTTTTTAAAAATGTGGTTATTGAACTCCTACAAGCCACTGGGCACTCTCGGGGTCCTGTGGAAACAATGGTGAAACCAAACAACAGGCCCATTCTCCTGCTCTCATAGAGCTGAATTTCTCTTGGAGAAACAGGTATTTAAATAAATAAATTCATAAATACTGTACGTCACATGAGAAAAATAAGGCAGAGGAAGAAAATAGGAGAGGGTTGGTTGTGGTTTTAAAAGATAGGTCAAGGGAGGCTCCTCTGAGAAGCTGGTGTTTGAGGAAAGAGCTCAAAAGATAATGATGCCATCAGTGCTGGTAGACTTGGGTGACCGAGGAGGAAAGTGGTAGGAGATGAGGTCTGAGTTGAAAGGCTAATGGGAGGAGTGGTTCATGTAGTCATTACAAGACCTTTGGCTTTCAGTCTGAAGAGATGAGTATTGAATTGTTTTGTGCAGAGAGTCATCATATGATCTGACTTATCTTGTCCAAGGAATCTGAGAGCTGCTCTGTGGTGAATAGTTAATAAGTGATGAGGAGGGACATGGGCAGAGGTTGGGAGGTTAGTTAGAAAACTACTGAAGCATTGCTAAAATTTATTTTTTTATTGTCTTTTTTTTTTTAAGATACATAGATCACACAAAATGTTACGTTAAAAAATATAAGAGGTTCCCATAGATCCCCCACTTCCCCTCACCGCACTCCTCCCACATCAACAATCTCTTTCATCAGTGTGGCACATTCTTTGCATCTGATGGATACATTTTGGAGCACTGCAACACCACATTTTTTGTTGCTGTTGGGTTAGACTAAAGTGGTAGGAGTAGAGGTGATGACAAGCAGTTAGATCCTGGATATATTCTTTATAGGTGAATCCTCCAATTAAACAATTTTATTATTAATCATTATCAACCATAGCATTTAAAATGGTAGTCCTCAGTGGGTCCTCAACCAACCAACCAAGCAACAAACATAGGATAGATAACCTACTAGAATCTCTAGAGGGACTTTCACAACCTGGGTAACCACAAGGGAACTAAGAGGCACATTATCACATCTGGCAGTGGAAATAAAATGTATGTATCCATCAAGAAGCGAGGTCATCTACACCCAACTCTTTATAGTCCGTTTTTTTAAGAGTGTTTTCTCCTAGATAATTCTATGAATTATGGGATTTCTTTTGAATTTATTACTGCACAGAAAATGACGATTTTAGTTTGGATGTGAGTGTGGGTGTTTGATATTTTTTACTTTCTTTTGTGTGTGTGCACATGTATGTGCATGTGGGAAAAAGAGAAAGACAGTGGGAGATGGAGGGAGAGGGAGAGAGAAGAATTCTGAATAGGCTACAGATATGCTCCTATTCTCCAGACAATAAAAATTGCCTGGAATCCTACTAATGAGGTTAAACACACACGCACACCAACTTTTTCTGTGTGCTTAATAAAAACACTGCCTGTGAACACAACCAGGCTTCCCTGAATAATTGCCCTCTTTCCCAGTTTATTTTTAGGTCTAAAGAAAGTTTTTGGGAAAGTGCCTTCAGGTAGAGAACATTTCCATCTAAGAGTTCAATTCCAGGGTTTCAACATTTGGTCCTAAAACATGTTAAATGTATCATTTCAAGTGAAAGATAAGTGAAAGTGAAGGATAGAACTAAAATTTGCCATTGGAGCTCTGGATGATTTACCCTTCAGTGTGACGATGAAAGATTGATCCTTTGCTGCAGATTGCCTCTTTCCAAAATTGGGAATCTTCCTGTGTGGTTTTTTATCTGCTCTTCTGGACACCATTCATGGCTGACGACATGAAAACTATAGGGTTTATAAAGTCACAGATTTACACAGAAAACTTTAACTTCATGGAGAAAATGGAGTCTAAGATACAATTAGTGTTAATACTGTTAGAGTCCTCAGTAAGTATAGAAATATGTGCAGGGAGGGTTGTTTTCCCTTTAATAGCCCATCAGCATTCTTAATGTGAATTTACAAAATGTGAGGCACTGTGTTAGGTGCTGAAAAAATACCTAAAACATTTTTTTTCTATAAATTTCCATGACTAAATGAACATATGCAGTAGGAGGAAAGAGATACTGACTAGAAAATAAAAAATGCAATTGAATAAAAGTTGTGGCAGATATTGGTTGAAAATCTAGACTAAGTTGCCAGAATTATTTTGTGGAAGGCTCTTCTGGGTAGGTAGCAACCTTTATTCTCAGGTCTAGATTTCCATGCTGACCTTTAGTCACTGACTAGCAGTTGTATAACACTGAGCATGCTCTGTTCCATCCTTCAGCCTTTTCAAGTTTGAAAATCTAAAAGGCATTAAAGATAGATTTATACAAGTCATCATGCTGCTTACTGTTTTTTATCATCCTTTCTGAAGCCAATGGCTGCGTAGATTTAGGAAGAGGCTCTCAGGAACAGGGCAGTGTCTATGCTGTAAAGGGTCATTTAAGCATAGGTTTAAAATGTAAAATAAGGAGCTGTAACATGTTGCTATCATTCTTTTTCTTTAGGAATGGTTTATTTAATGGGAAAATATGGTAATACTTTAAAAATTATAAGGGAATGTGTTTTCCCATGACATCAATGTGGGCTTGGGTTTACAAAGATCTGTTTGTTCATGTGTTTGAAAAGTTTTTACATTTCCTGTGCTCCTCTGTACTACTGGATGCTAAACCAGTTGGGCAGGAATGAAAACTATAAAGAACTTTCTTCCTTTGCAGACTTTGTGAACTAGTTCAAGGGAAAATTGACTAATGACTGCATACACCTAAAGGGAGAGGGTACATACATTTAGAGAATCATATTCCGCATGCCAGTCCTTCAAGAAAGAAGCAGCTAGCTTTCTCCCTTTGAAGATCTCAACAGTTACTTTCTTGAGAATGACCAGATGATCTCTCTCAGTCCCTTTCATAATTCAGATGCATCAAATCCAAGATGTATCTTTATCAAATTCAATTTGGCATGCCAATCTGAAAATGCGTCACTGCTTCTTTGAGGAAAAGCAATTGATATACACCTCTGCACAGAGCTTCATCCTAGGAATCAGAAAGGCTAGATGACTTTGCTCAAGGAAATGAAAGCAGAGGCTTGCTGCCTCAGTTATGTGGTTTGTCTACTCAGTTTGCCAGATTCTGAAAGTTAGGACAAATAGTATATCATTCAGATTTTGAGGAGATAAGTATGACATAGAAGGAGTGTTAAACCTAGGTAAAATTTGTAAGTCTTTTTCCCCATCCTTTTCCCCAAATCCTAAACCCCCTTCCCTTCACTTTACCATGGTGGAATGGTGGATGTCTCTAAAGAAATGATCTACTGGCAATCATTTATATATTTATTGGAATGCTAATGAATGTTTTATCCTCTTATAGGGATGGTTCCTTTGTATACCACCTCTCTAGTTATGGAAATAAAGGCAATATTCTTTCAACTACAAACACCATTCAGCAGGGCAATGGTGTACAAGATGGTACCCTTTCTGATCATCCCTGAAAGTACACTGAATAAATGGTCACCCACTCCATGGGTTAACCTGGCCCAAAGCAGAGGAACACATATAAGAAGGTAGATCCACTCAGTCCGTAAATTCTGAGCTTTCTGGACTTTGCCTTAATTTTATCATGCCATTGGGCACCCTAAGAAATGGCAAATTTCAATGCCCCACAAGGTGCCTTTATGTAATAAAAGAAGATATGCCATTTGGAGCTGGGATGGTGATCCATTTTTCCCTTCTGCTTTGTGGCATGATTTAGTGAAACGATCTCTTAAACATGATTTATGTGCTTCTAGGAGATCAACAAGAGATGGTTCCAAGTAAGAAGAATGCTGTTCTAGTGGATGGGGTCGTGCTGAATGGTCCCACAACAAACGTGAAAGCAGGAGAAAAGTTTGTTGAAGAAGCCTGTAGGCTAATACTGGATGAGGTGGTTTTGAAGGCCACAGATGTCAACGAGAAGGTAAAATTAAAAGCCTGTCAGAAATCCCAGGAATGGGAAAGATCAATTTTTCTAAATCTGCATGGCCAGAGTTAAGGAATCCGGGAAGCACAAACTTTCATTTCCTCTAGACCTTTGTTTCAAGAGGGATGTCCAGATGCCAAAGTTTGCACGTGCACACATGCACACAGAGCATTTACCATTTACTTTCCTTGAAGGGTTTACTCCTTTCTCTGCCAGCCATCATTAGTTAGGAGATTGGCTGAGGCCCCAGCCGTTAACTAGGTGAGGCTGTAAGGCAAGGGGACAGTACTTCCACCATTCTTCCTTCAACACTCCCTGCCCTCCAAAGCCCCAGAATGACACACACGTTCATAATAAACTAGATTGTAAATGGCATGCTCATCTAATTTACATACTGCCTAAACATGCTTTGCTCTCCATTTTCATACATGTTCTATATGTTGCTAGTAAAAATTAAGTAGTAGGTAGAAAAGGGTGTAAAAATGCTTTATTTATCTGAGGGTCTTTACCAGCATCTTCTCTTGTCTGAATTTAGACTAGAAATCGTGGACAATTACATCTGAGTTCTGACTGGCACCAATTATTGGTGCTAAGTTTCAATTCAGATTCAAACTCAGATTCAAATTGATATTAAAACTATTACTACAAAATCTACTCTCAGGAAAATTTACTGTGTACTAGGCACTGTTCTGATGACATATATATATATAGATTATATATATATATACTTGGGTATTTAATCTTCACAAAAAAACCCTCAGAGGCAGAATTAAAACTGTCCCCATTTTAAATATAAGGAATAAACTGAGGCACAAAGAAGTTAAGTATCTTGCCCAAGACCGCACAGTAGTAAATGTCAGAGATGAGATTAGACCTCAGGCAATCTGCCTTCACTGTCTATACCATATACTTATTAAAATTATCAAATTATCCTTTATCGCTATGATCACTTTTTATTTTGGAATTGGATTGCCAACAAATGGATGTATGGAAGAGAATTTTCCAGTTAAATTAGTCAGAATGAAATGTCATTTTGAAAAGATTTGAATGTGAAGTGATAGTCTGAAATTTTGATCACATGCATTTGAGAAAAGTAATAGGAAAATATATCGAAATGACCTGTGAATTTGGAATTGTTGTGTTTAAAGCAAAATCATTGCTGGTATTTCCTATTCCGCCAGATTATATATTTATAATTGCATATTTTCTGGTCTTGTCTGTATTTGTGACATATTTTAGACCCAGCTTTACCTTGGAGTACACTGCTCCTCTGGCAAACGTGCTTTTTTAAATTGGCCTTTATTCAGTCATTAACTATTAACCAAGTGTTAGCTATGGGTAAGGCATTATATTAGGCTCTTGGGGATATAAGAAAAATAAGGTAAAGGCCCAGCTTTGAGCAGAATTTATAGTGTAATTGGAAGGACAAGGTTTCCTTGGAAAACAGAACAGGGTTCCCAATGAGAAGGTGATGAATGACTTGTGAATGGGACAGACTTTGGGGATTTGACAGAGGGGTGGGCACTTTGAGCTTTGATGTGGAATGTGAAAGATTGTGATGGGCAGAGAGGAGTCAGGAAGGAGGATTGCTCATTTCTAGGGCTACTGAAGAAAGCAGGAATGTAAATAATAGAAAGAGTGTACAAAAGGATGAGATGGATTTAACATAGCAAAGGGAACTCTTGTCTGGAAAGAAGGGCTCACAACATGGAGGACTAGTGGGAAATAAGATGAAAAGGGGAGTTTTAACATCCTATGTTATAAATGAAGTATCACAAGTTGATTGCATTATAGGAGACCTTCAGGCTATCCATATGAAGTTGGATTGAAAGCTGTGTTTTGTTTGGGAGAGGGAGGTTAAATTTTTTTTTAATCTTTTTTTTTTTGAAGATTCATAAATCACACAAAATGTTACATTAAAAAATATAAAGGTTCCCATATACCCCACTCCCCACACTCCTTACTCCTCCCACATCGACAACTTTTTTCATTAGTGTGGTGCATTCATTGCATTTGATGAGTACATTTGGAGCATTTATGTTGTAGTTTACACTCTCTCCCAGTCTATTCAGTGGGTTATGGCAGGATATATAATGTCCTGCATCTGTCTCTACATTATCATTGAGGACAACTCCAAGTCCCGAAAATACCCCAATATCACACTCTTTTTCCCTCACCCTGCCTTCAGCAACACCCACGGCCACTGTCTCCACATCAATGATATAATTTCTTCCATTGCTAGAGTCACAATAATTCTATAGTAGAATACCAGTAAGTCCACTCCAATCCATATTTTATTCCTCCATCCTTTGGACCCTGGGGTGGTGATATCCACTTCACCTCTAAATTGAGAGGGGGCTTAGATCCTACATGGCTGATAGATGGAATTCTCCTGCCTGTAGCTGTAGATCCTCTCAGTTCCCTGGTGAGCTGGTTGACCATCCTCTCCTCCCTGTTAGCTGACCTGGGTAAGTCCAATGAACCAGAGAGTAGGTGTTGGAACTCTGCTGAGGTCCAGGGCCCAGATGGCACATAACAGTCCAGAGATTCAAGTCTCCTGAGCATACACCAATCCCAGTTATATATGAAGTATCACAAGTTAACTGCATTGTAGGAGACCTTCAGGTTACTGATTTGAAGTTGGATTGAAAGCTATGTTTTGGTTAGGGGAGGAAGGTTAAGATTTTATACCATTACTAACTTAGCCTATCTGACTGGGATCCAACAGGGCACCATTAAAGGGCAACCTGCATATATCCCATGCTTAGTGAGACCATTGCTTCTACTTGCCTTTTCCAGTAGACAACTTTGCTCAACATCCTTTTCCCCCTTAAATTAGGGTACAATTTACAATCAGTAACATTTACCCTTTTTGGTGTATCATCCTGTACATTTTGACAAGTACCTGTCATCATGCAACCACCACCACAATTGAGATGTAGAATAGTTCTGTCACCCCTTGTATCAGTTTCCTGGCTGCTAAAACAAATACCATGCAATACGCTGGCTTAAACAATGGGAACTTATTGGCTATTGGTTTTGAGGATAGGAGATGTTAAAACAGAGATATCATCAAAGTCATGCTTTCTTCCAGAATAGTGTGGTGCTATGGACCTGGCTGCTGGCAATCCTTATTCCTTGACTTTTCTGTCACATGGCATTGCACTTGGTGGCCTCTCCTGGCTTCTCTTCTGGGTTTCATTGACTTCCACCTTCTCCCCCAGGCATCTCTCTCTGTGGCCTTCTCTACAAAGACTTCAAGTAATAGGATTAAGACCCATCCTGATTGATTGGATCACACTTAACTAAAGTAATGTATCAAAAGTTCCTATTTACAACAGGTTTGCACTCACATCAAGAGTGTACATCAAGAGCATGTTTTTCTGGAGTACCATAGCTCGAAGCCACTACCACCCAATTGCTCTCTTCCCCTCTAGAGTCACTCTCTCTCCTCACACCTAGCCCCTGGCAACCACTGGTTTGTTTTCTGCCTATATTCTTTGCCATTTCTGTAATGTCACATAGCTAGAGTCATATTGTGAGTGGCCTCTTGAGTCTTGCTTTTTTCCTCCAAAAAATGCTTCTGAGATTCATCCTTCTTGTTCCATTTATCAGTAATCATCCCTTTTGATTGACCTTGGCCATTTTTTATTTATCTCTGCCTATTGTGGTGATAATGTCAGGGTTTAATTTCATATGCTTTGCACTTCTCCCTTCTTCCCCAACCTCCCACCTCCAAGTCCTCTCAACCCTTTTCTCCTCCACTGTCTCTCTTCTCCCCTCTTATTTTTTTTTAAGAGTTTAGCAGACAAACTTTTAAAAGAGTGTCTACACTCTCTCCCTCCCTCTATTCCTCACCTCCTACTCCTTTACTTTATGGCAATCTGGCCTCTCTAAGTCAAACTACTTTTGCCAAGAACACCTCCTTGTTGATAAGCCCCATGATCACTTCTATGTCTTTATCTAATTTGGTTTCTCAGCAGTATTTGACCTGGGTGACCACCTCCTTCTTCTTAAAACTTTCTTTTTCTCTGGTTTGAGTAGCACTAAACTCTGCTTAGATTTCTCCTTGCTCCTCTGGCCTTTCTGCACATAAGCTGCTCTTCCTGTGCCTATTTTTTAAGAGCTGATGTTGCCCCAGAGAGATCCTGACCCTTCTTCTCTTCTCTGTAGGGACTACCTGAGCTGTGTAATCCTTCATATATTATCATAGTGTACACCTGGAATTTGGTCTCCTTCATCCAATGGCTACTTCCTTTTGGATGTTCTGAAAGTGCCTTCGACTAAGTATGCTCAAAACTCATCATCCCACTTTATCCACAAACACATTCTTTTCTTGTTATTCTCATCACCACTGTCGACCCATGTATCCAAGCTAGAAATAGGATAATCCTGAGCTCATCCCTCTTCTTCACCTTCAGCATGTAATTTATTTCCAAGTTCTATTTATTCTACATTTTAAATATCTCTAGAAACTATATACTTCATTCCTACAACCACTGTCCTTATCTATACCATCACCTTCCCTTGTCTAGTTTATTATGGTAACCTCCTATTTCCATTTTACATGGAATCGCCACATAGCAACAAAACCTATTATTGTCCAAAACACAAATACAGTCATATCATTTCTCTGTCTGAAAATTTTCCATGGCTTCCTTCAGGCCAAGTTCAAACTCTGTAACATGCCTCATAAAGCCATCATGATCTGAGTCCTTTATCTCTTCATTCTCTTCATTCATTCATTCAACACTTATTTATTGAATACCTGTTATATGGCAGGCTCTGTGTTAGTTACTTCGGACCACTGTACAAACAGATTGAGATCCCTGCTTTCATGGAGAGTATATTGGAGATAAAGAATAACTGGATTACATACTATGCTGGAAGGTGGTAAGTACTCTGGAAAAAGGCAGAGAAGGGCAAGTAAGGGGGTTGATAGAGATGGGATAAGGGCGGCTTGCTACTTTAAACAAGAATAGCTATCATTGAGAAAGTGACCTTTGAGCAAAGCTTTGAAAGAAGTGAGGAGGTTAGCTATGAGGTTATTTGGGAGAGGAACATACCAGGCAGAGGGTGCAGCCAGTGCAAAGACCCTTGGGCAGGAGCATGCCTGGGGTGTTCACGAAACAGCAAGGCTAGTGTCAGGAGCAGAGTTAAAAAGGGGGGTGGGACATAGTGTTAGAAGAGACTAGTAGGAAGGAAACACAACAAGGGGAAGCAGACTATACAGGGTGTGGAGGTTTGAATCTGTAAGTGTGCTAGAAAGCATGTTCTTAAAGTTAATCCATTCTTATGGGTATAAACCCATTGGAAGCAGGACCTTTGATGTGGTTACTTCAGTAAAGGTGTGCCTCGCCTCAGTCAGGACAGTCTTAATCCTATTACTGCCATCCTTTATAAATGGAATGAATTCAGACATGAGAGAGAGAAAGCCAGGGAAGCAAAAAGCTGAAATCAACAAAACCTGCAAGAGAGACCAACAGATGCCCCCATGTGCCTTGCCATGTGATGGAGGAGCCAAGGATTGCTGGCAGCCAGTCTTCAGGAAAAAAGCATTGCCTCGATGGTGCCTGGATTTGGATATTTTCATGGCCCCAAAACCATGAACAAATAAATTCCCATTGTTTAACCCAACCCATTTCATGGTAGTTGCTTTGAGCAGCCTAGAAAACTAAAACACAGAATCACTTAAAATTATAATTATTGTAAGGACTTTGGTTTTTACTTTAAATGAAATAGGGAGTCATCAGAGGTGTTTGAGCAGAGGATTGACCATGGCTCAGATTTCAAGGAATCACTCAGGCTGCTAGGTTGATAGTAGAATATAAGGGGGCAAGGGTACAATCAGAGAGACTACTTATGAAGCTATTTGCAGTATTCCACCTTTATTTTCTATTTCTTACCTCTCTGTTTCTCAAAATCCATGTTCTAGCCACACCAAATTTATTTTATTCTTTACATATGTCATTAACTCCCTTATGTGTCAGTCTTTGTTACCTCTATTACTTCTGCTTAGAATGCCCTTTGCATTATCTTCATCCCCCTAATCTTTTCTTGGTTAACTCTACTCTTATTTTATGAAACGATATAGATGTCTGTTCTACCAGGCAATCTTTCTTTGTCATTCCAAGTCTATGATGGTGCATCTCATTTGCTCCAATAGCATCTGCACAGCTACCATAGCTCGTTTCACAGTGGACTGTGGATGTACGTTTAATTCTCTGTCTCTCCTACTTGTCTGGAAGCTTCATGATGGCTAGGGCCCATGCTTCTAATGTCCTCTCGACTCCTGGCTCTAGTGAGTGCTCAATCAACTGTGCCATGCTGAATCTCCAGGTTTGTGAATGGCAGCCTCCTGAACAACTGAAGCAACTTCTTGATTTGGAGATGAGGGACACGGGAGAGCCACACCCCAGGCTGTTGGAGCTCTGCCAGGACATCATACGCTACAGTGTCAAAACTAGTAAGAACCTTAATTTACTCCTCTGATCTGGACTGCTCTCAGATTCTTCCATTTTCTTAGCATTTATTAACCTCTTTAAAAAGCTGAGGATGGCAATGTTTATGGGATGAGAAGTGTGGCTCAAAAAACAGTGGTTCTGATATTTTTACAGTGTCCTGTTCAATCTTTACTTAGCCACAGATTTGTTGTTAAGGCCAAAGATAAGTTGATAGGAAAACTGTTGGCTTTTGTGACCATATGTATGTATGATTATCCTTCATCTATAATCTTCCATTTATAATCAAGGCCATACATTATAACTGCTTTCTATTGGACTAATTATCATTTTTCATGTTGGTCCAAACTGGAGAATGGTATTTTGTCTATATGGATTTATTAAAGGGTTTTAAATCTTGATTACCAAGAATATGCAAAAAATACTGTTCAAGTGCATGGCTTTAGTATAAATAGGAAGGAATTTAATTGAAAGATACTGATTAACTCTTTATTTATTTATTTATTTATTTATTTATTTATTTATTTATTTATTTCTCTCCCGTTCCCCCCCACCCCAGTTGTCTGTTCTCTGTGTCTATTTGCCACGTGTTCTTCTTTGTTCACTTCTGTTGTTGTCAGCGGCATGGGAACCTGTGTCTCTTTTTGTTGCATCATCTTGTTGTGTCAGCTCTCCGTGTGTGCAGCGCCATTCTTGGGCAGGCTGCACTTTCTTTCACGCTGGGCAGCTCTTCTTATGGGGCGCACTCTTTGTGCATGGGGCTCCCCTATGCGGGGACACCCCTGCGTGGCAGGGCACTCCTTGCACGCATCAGCACTGCGCATGGGCCAGCTCCACACAGGTCAAGGAGGCCCGGAGTTTGAACCGTGGACTTCCCATGTGGTAGACAGACTCCCTAACCACTGGGCCAAGCCCGCTTCCCTGATTAACTCTTGACAATTGGTAATTACCAAGTTATTTTATTAAATCTGGCATGATCAAAAAATAAAAACCTTAGGAAGGTATAATAAAAATGAATACATGGTTAAGTTTTTGCTGTGATTGTTTCACTATGAAGTCATCGCCACTGTGAGCTTTTGTAAACATAGTGACATAATATCAGTCTTGAAGTAAGTATTACTCCAACTTGGCTGTTAATATCTCCTATTCAACTAGTGAACAAGTTTGAAAAGTGGGAGAATAACTTTCTAAAATAAGCATTTCCTAGTGTGATATAAAAATAATCTACAGTTTAAGACTATACAGACCTTATGCTTTGTGAATTCTGACACTGAACTAAATTTAATGGAAAGAACATAATAAAATCCTAGCTAAAAATAATTGGATTATATTCCCTTGGGAAAGTCTAGTGCATGTATCAAAAGCCCAGTTAGCATTTCAAAGGCAGAGATACATATCTTACTATTATAGTGTATGTCAGAAGTGTAGAATGACATTTAATGCAGTTGATTTTTCAGTTTACTAGATATTTTCCATAATGTTACCATGGAAATAATCATAAATTAACACAGAACTAAAAAAAAAAATCTTATTAAAATTACTTGTAGCATGACTGGTTTCCTTTGCCAAATCAAAGAAAGTTTTCCATGTTTAATTTTGAGTCATTTTCTTTGGAGATTTTTTTCATCAAACCCCTAGTATAAAGAGGAAAGCTGAAATAAGACCAAATGTTGTAAATTGTGATGGGAGATCACTAACTCAAATGGTTCCCAAGTACTCAGATTTAGAAATAGACCTCCTGCCTTTTGTTCTCTGTCATACTAGGCTTCCTGTGATTGAGCATGTCAAGCCAGTGAGTCTGGTGTTTGATGTGAATATTCACACTGTGTAAAGCCAAGAACCTTTATGAGACCTTTTATATGAAGAAGAAAAATAAAAGGTAGAACTAGAAATTGTTTGAATCTTAAAGACGACTAAATTTGAAATAAGTTGAATCCGAAAGTTTATGTAAGATGCGATATGAATCATAATTACTCCATCTACATAATGCCAGTCACTCTGGTTGAGTCTGAAAAATGAAAAGGCCTCTCACTGATGGCAGACTGAAATGTGTTTGAAATTAGGGAAGTTGATAGTTCTATTTTCAGAAGATAAACGTAGCAGGCTTTGATACTTAGACAAACAATGTTCAAATAATCCATTGCTCAAGGTTTAGTTCTGGGTAGTAGAAAAATGGGGCAGGTAAACCAAAGCTCTTAAAAGTGTGCTCAAGTTTTACTTAGAAACATATTATTATTTTATAGAAATGTCTATGAGATTGGTCTTCAGCATTTTTTCTCCTTGTATATAGTTAGATTTTGACTTTTTAAAAAATTGAGGTATAATTTGCATGCATTAAAGTTTAAAATCTTAAGTGTTCACCTTGATGAATTTTTACATAACTGTACTCATGTAGCCAGCTCCCAGGCCAAGCTATAGAACATTCCCAGCACTCCAGAGGTTCCCTCAAGCCCCTTCCCAATCAATAATTCTTTCCCAAAGGTAGCCACAATTCTTACCTCTATCATCAAAGATCAGCTCACCTGATTTTGGATGTCATAAAAATGGAATCAGAGTGTTGTCCTCTTTTGTGTTTGACTGCTTTCACTGTCTGAAAGATTCATTTCTGTTATGGCTATAATGGTAGTTTTTTCTTCTTTTCTCTATTGCTGTGTACATAAATTCTCTGTTTAAAATTTATAGATCACCCAAGATTTTTCAACCAGTTGTATGCTGGACTTGATTACTACTCCTTGGTGGCTCGGTTTATGACAGAAGCATTAAACCCAAGTGTGTAAGTGTCATGTGGCTGGAATTTTTCACTTTTAACCTGGATTAACAATGTTTTTAAGTAAATGAAATTTTATTTCCTGAGTTTTTATATTGAATGGATTCATTTGTGCACTGCTATCACAAATAATGGAATAATCTTTTGAGACTTAGTAGGATTCAAAGAGCTGTTTGATATATACAGTAGTACTATGAGATGAGTGAGGTGGGCACTGTATTGCCATTCAATAGATGAGAAAATTAAGCAATATGTTATTCATTCCTTCATGAAGTACATGTCTGTGATAAGTGCTAGAGATAACACTTTGAATAAAAATGGAGCATAAAACCTGGTGAGAATAAGAGAAATGTTATTCAATGAGATTACAAAAATAAAGGTAAAATCCTGTCTGATATGAAGAGGAGTTGCAACATGCTATAAATATAAATGGGACAATTTTTCCTACTTGGAGCCAAGACTTATACAAGGAAGTGATAGCCAAGGACTAAAGGATAAATAAGAATTAACTAGGTGAAAAGGTGAGGGATGAGTGTCAAGCAGAGGGAGTAATATGTAACAAAATTTCTGTGGCAGGAGGCAGGATGGTATATTCTATGAACTGAAAGGCCAGTGAAGGTGTAGCTGAGAGAGCTGGAGAGAGTATAATGGAGAATGAGGCTGGAGAGATAAATAGGAGCCAGACATATAGATTAAAGGACAAGGGAAAGTCATTGAAGGGCTCTATATCATCAGGTACAATTTGAAGAGTTGATTGGAGGGAACCTGTTAGGAAGGAATTGCCTTTGTAAGGTAAGAGGTAATGGTTGCTTAGATTAGGTCAGAAATGGGAATGGAGAGAGAAAAAAAAACTGTTTAGAAGATAAACCAAAAAGGACTGAATGATGGGTTGGATTTTGGAAATGAGGACAAGGGAGAGGTTTCTGGGATGCTGCCTGGGTTGTAGGCTTTCACAACTGGGTTGACAGTCATGCCAGTCATTGAAATAAGCAGCCCTGGGAGAGGGGACAGTTTTTAATTGTATGGTAGAAGAGGCAAGACCAAGAATTCAATTTTCAATTGTGTATTTTTGAGTTTGCAGTGATTTTCATATATCCAAGAGGATATATCAACAGAGCTGGTAGAAACTTTGGCCTGGAATTCTGATATCTGTGTGGAAGGAATAAATTTAGAAATTACCAAGGATGAGATGGTAATCAAAATTGTGGGCATGGATGAGATCCCCTAGGACAGTGACTCTGACCACTCATTAGAGATCTTATAAAAATCTGTTGTTCCTGGACCACAGTCTAGATGGGCTAAATCTGAGTTTCTGTGGGATTGTCTCAGGAATTGCCCTGATGGAGAACCACTACACAAATACAGAGTATGGAATGAGGAAAGAAAGGGCCCTAAGATTGGGCCTTGAGAGTATCCAACATTTAATGATTAGGAGGGGAAAGATCAACTTGCTTGGAGATAGAGAAGGTGGAGGAAAATCAAGAGGGTAGGTGTGGAAGACATAGAGGAGCATCTGTTTGGCATGATGTGTTGTTGAGTGGTTAACTGCAATGAAGACTGAAAAATACCTACTAGATTAGCACCATGAAGGTCATTGGTTACCTTCAGGTACAGAAGGTTTGGTAGAGTGATGAGAACTAGACATTAGGTTACAATGGGTAGAGAAGTAAGTGGTAGGGAAATCAGAAGAGACAATAAGATTACATTCTGGTATATTTTGAGGTTTCAAACTCCTTGTCTGAGTTTTTTTTTTATCTGAAATAGTCTGATAACAAGTGATAGTAATAAATAATAATTATCAATCAGTAAATATCTCCACTTCTAAAATTCCTCTTGAGAAGGTGTCTGAATCACATTTTTTAATACTAATAATCCTTTTTGGGACACAGGCATGAACATGTATTGTTATTATTATTATTACCATTTTATTGAGCACATGACTAACAGAAATAAAATTATTGATTTTGGAGACTGGTATCCAGGTGGGTGCTACCTGGTGCTAAACTGAAAAGTTGACTTGAAGTGTACCCAAGACACAAATATGTTTTATATTGCCCTACCCTCTGTCTACAGACCTATTCCCCAGTTTACAGTTGAGTCAGTTTTCAAAGAGGAGTATAATATTAACTTTTATTCTCACAAAAAGTGAATGATTGTTTCATTTATATTTGTAGGTACCTATAAATGTATATTCTTTTTTGATACTGTTTGTATTTGTAACCTGGCTTATAGCATGGTTGATAATAGGACCTAACTTGTTTCTTAAATGACATGTCTGTAGAGTGCTTGACACATAGTAGGTGCAGTATATTTTTGTCTCTTTCCCAAAGCTTTCCCTTCCACATGCTAAAATAATTGTGTTAAATTCTGCCAATGTAAGTCTAAGTGTGTCTGCTTAACTCACATATATAGGGTACACATTTGTTCCTATACAATTTAAAGTGATCATCTAAATGAGGAGATTACCATTATTGAGTCAGTCTGAATTATCTAGAGTAAGAGGAGACTCAAACATTGCACAACACGGTACCTATCACTAGCTGGGTTTCCAGGGAAGTAGGCTCTAGATGGCGTTTAGCAAGCAGGATGTTTGTTAAGGAGTACCCTTGCAGTCAACATGGGTAGGTGGGAGCCTAAGGAAGCAGCCATGGGCAGAGATAGGATTCAAGCTATGCAGGCTCAGTGACAATCTCAGCCAACCCCATGGTGCTCTCTGGAGCTAGAATGACCCTTCAGAGTGGGCCCAAGTCATCCCAGATGGGAGGCCTTTAAACTTCCATCTCCAACACTCTTCAGGTGTGGACCACCCCTGGAAGGGGTGTTTCTCGTGGGAGGTGGCAAGGTGAGGCAAGCCCTAAGGAGCTAACATGGCAACACTCTCTGCCAATAGCATTCCAACCCCTGGACAAGGAATGGGTGCTGCCTTTGCTGTAAGATCAGACACATAGAGATGTCCACAGAGAACTCTTGCCATTGGTATAATCATAGGCAATAGTGTAGAAGCTGTAGTTCAGGACAGGTAGTTTCCAGGTCGGCTACTGAGTGCGGACTGTTAATGTACTCATGGTAGTAACCTAATAACACCTGGTTTCCATGACAATGACTTTTCTTTAACCAGCATCCAAAGCACATGTTAGAGAGTGAAATGCCTACTGCCATGGCCAATACCAAGAATCCATATGCAGTGCCGTTATCTCTCTGAAAAGAATTAAAGATTGCCTTCAAATATATTCTGATGAAGGAGCTTACATATCCCTAAGGTCAACAGCCGTTGGCATTTATCTAACCATGACTAGCATTGTCACGGATTGAGTATTTCTCTATTTCCTATGAATACATTTCCAAAGACTCTACCTACACTTCGTCACTTGGTTTAATAAAACTCTATATGTATTTCTCGGGACACCAAAGGGATGGTTTGACTCTAGTCATAGAAGTGAAGTGTTTTTTATATCTATCTAGTTATACGTATGAGGTGTCCCCAGTGTTTCTGTTAGTGGAAGAAGCGGTTCTGAAGAAAATGATTGAATTTATTGGCTGGAAAGAAGGGGATGGAATATTTAATCCAGGTAAGTACAATGAGCTATTGCCATCACCCTTCTATTATGAGCATCTAAAAGACTATTTTATTCATGTCCTAAATGAGGAACAAAATTTCTTTCATATTTACATATTACAAAAAATTTGGATATTAATAATACTGTTTGGTGAGACCATAGCTTGTGCCTTTCTAGAGAGGGACAGTATTTTGTATAAATGCTATTATTTGGATAAATGGCCATGCAAATTAGATTTCTACAATTTAGGATTTGTATCTAATAAGAATGTTATTATTAACTGCTCTTGGGAGTTTGGAAGCGTTACAGTAAGTCCCTCAAGTTTTTAAATAAATTTTACTTGAGAAAGTCTCTGCATCACACTTTTTTACTCCTCAATGTTTTGTTTTTTTTTTAAACCAGGGGTGAATGTGTATTGTTGCTTCCATTTTATTGATCAGGTGACAGACAGAAAGAAAATGATCAATTATAGAGACTTGGGTCCAAGTAGGTCTCCAGGTCCTAAATATATAGAGTTCATAGACTGAAATTTTAGTTTAGAAAAAACCCTAGAATGAGATATTGGGTCAAAATATGTCTCTGCTGAAATTAGAAATTGCTAGGATTGGAAATTAGGAAGTGTGTAAGTGAAATTAGGAAGTGTGTAAGTGATGGGGGGAGGGGGGTTGTGGTATTCCAGAAAATTTTCTCAGGGATTTGTTGTTAAACTAAAACAGCTGTGGCCATTCATGCTTTCTACTGTATTCACCAATCAGGAAGCTGTACTTTCATGCTATAAATATGCCGTTTTAATTTTGTTTTTGCAGGTGGTTCAGTGTCCAATATGTATGCAATGAACTTAGCTAGATACAAATATTGTCCTGATATTAAGGAAAAGGGACTGTCTGGGTTGCCAAGATTAGTCCTTTTCACGTCGGCAGAGGTAAAAAAAATTTTTTTGATATCAGATATAGATTTTCTGAGAACACATCTCCTAAATGGGCTTGTTCATTTGGGACCTCCTGATGTGATTTTATCCTATCTGCATGTGACTAGTATGTCGAAATATAATGTAATAGTCATTCCAAAGGAAAATCTAATAGTTTTGATACTGTAATCTTTGACCACCCATTTTGTACATCACCTTTATTTAAAACATTACAGCCTATTACATTTTTCTTTGGGAAAAGAGCGTATTTAATTTGAAAGTGCTGTCTCTTTCTGTGACTCTCTTTTTTGACTGTATTTATTAGAGTTTAGATGATTGATACTGATTTAGGCTATGTCCTCTCCTCACATTTCCTCATAAAATTGATTGCTTTGGGTGGCTAATATAAATCTTTTAGATCTTTCTTTTTAAAGGATAAAGGAGATATCCAGGAACAATGAATCTCTTTCTCTCTCTCTCCCTCCCTCCCTTCCTTTCTCTCTCTCTCTCTCACACACTCCATTGGATGTTGCCACAGTTCCTTTATCTCTTATTTCACTCTCTTCTAAGTAGAAGGTCAGCTTGTGGTTAAGTGCATGGGCTTTGGGCTCAGCTGCCTGGACTCAATTCCTGTCTCCACCACTTACTATCTGAGTGATCCAGGATCAATTCATTAACTTCTCTGTTCTTCAGTTTCCTAATCTGTAAAAATGAGCATATCAGTGACCTCTTGTTATTCACAAATTATCTCCAAACCCAGTGGCATAGAACTACAGCCATACAGGATGGTGCCTCAAGTCTCGGGCTGACTGTGCAGTCCTGCAGCTCAGCACCTGGGGCTTGGCTGATCTGGGCATGGCTCAGCTGGGATGACAGCAGTGACTTCCCTCTGCTCCATGTGCCTCTCCTCCTCCATCGGGCTAGTCCACGGGTGTTTTCATGGCCCATGGTAGAGGTGAAGAAGCATGGAAATATACCTGGACTCTTGAGTCCTAGGTCAGAACTGACACATTGTCACTTCTGCCCCATTTTCTTGGCCAAATAAGTCAAGTCTCTAAAACCTACATCTAAGGGGTGGGAAAATAACCTCCACCTCTTGAGAGGATTTGCTTCAGGGTCACCTGGCAATGGGCACAGATACAGGAAACCGTGAACAATTGGGGCCATTCAAGCAATGCAGCTGAGTTTAACACAGCTCACTCACTGCAGCACCGATTAGTAGGTTGTTGTGAAGATTAAATGAGTTAAAGCATGTAAAGTAGTATATCTGGCACATAGTAAGTAGTAAAAAATTAGCCATTATTACTAGGAGAAGGGGGAATGATTAAGCTAAAATGAGTTGGCTAGAAGTAGATGGTACCCCTTAAGCCCAGTTTTATGTGGGAGGAATTATTTTTGCCTTTCTCTATGTTTGTGTGATTCCACTAGGTGCTTTCTCCATCCCACCATTGCTTCTTCCCCAGATCTCTTACAAGAAGAGTTTAGTTTCTGTACTTTCTGCTGCAATTCTAGGTCTGCTGTTGAACATGGAAAGCAAAGTCTGAAAGTTTTCTGTTATGTTTTGGGGGGAAATCTTCCATATTGGTTATTTTCTTTTAAGACCCAAAGTTGCTTCTTTATTGCAAAAGAATACATTGTGCTCTAAGAGGTGGTCAGTGGAAGAAAACCTCACCACCCTGTGTTTTCCTCCTGCCCTCTTGGATCCTGAATTTAGTTAGTTCTGTGCTAGGTAAAATTGGCAGTGAGTGCTTGGGGGCATCTGCCATGATTCAACTGGTCTGAGATTTAGTCAGCAGCTGGAGGCCCTCCTTCATAAGACCGTCTTTCTGCAACAGGAGAAGAATGTTTGCTAATGTGGACAGCTGGGGGAAAAGTGCTTCATTATTTGGGATTATTATGGAGTAGAGTTTCCCTCTCCAGGTTCCTGCAGATCAGAAATGCAAAGTTGCTTCTGTGTTTGGGTTTCTCTTTCCAAACCTGGGGAAGCTGATTAAATAGGGTCCCTACTATCAGTTCTGTGTTTTCACTTTTGCCTTTTTTCTTTCCTCCTTTTGTCTAAAACATGCTAGATCCCTCTTCTGGAATAATTACTCTGGAAAAGGAGAAGAAATTGTATGGAAGCTCAGAATAAAGATTAGGTGTGGGAAAGACCAGCAACATAGATGTGGCTACTAAACTGGGAATGAAAATAAATTGAAACTTCTTGTACTTGTGAAAGCAGAACTAAGTGGACTTTTAAAATGATGCCCAGTGGAGATATAGTTGCAAAATGAGGCAAAGTGTATGCCTTCATTAACATGCCAGTAGAAGATGGAGCTAGAAAACTAAGAACAGAAAAATTCCATCACTCTGAGAGCACCGTAGCCTTGAATAATTTCTCCCCATCCATCCAGACTCCACTTGGTGGCTTGTTCCTTCTCTTGCCCTTCCAAGAGACTCAGGTCATAGTATTTGCATTATTTTAATTCATATTTTAGTGAACACCTTCACCACTTGGTTCAACAAATGAATCCTTTATTTGGTTTAAAAAAGAATTAAAGAAGATTGTATTTAGAAGATGGTTTTAAATCCTGTTAGCCTTTTTGCTTTACTTCCCTTGTTTTCTTTGTGATGTGTGGGCCTTGGCCCAGTGGTTAATTTCCTGTATTGTTTTATTAGGTCTTCTTACTTTTCCAGTTTTTATGTTGCCCCAGGTTAGTCAGGTTAATTATTCTTCTCTGCCTTATACCATCCAAGGCAGTACATATGTACCCACCACTGAAGGTGCTCTGGCATACTTGACGCTTTGGATGTAATTCAACTGATGATGGAGAGCTGGGATACCATGATAGAGACCTTTCCAAGGTAGCCTCTCCATTGCCTAAGGAGAATCAAAGAGGAGGGGGCTTACAGAAAAAAAGTAATAAATCGATTGTCTGTGGCTGATTAGCACTCTATGAATTCCTTGAGTATGTAGAAATCCTAGGCTTGTAAAGTTTCTGAGCAACTCAAATCACTTTGGGATACACCATAAAGTGGGGATTGCTGTCTGCCACTAAAAAGGAACTTTTACTCCTACATCTCTGTGTAATTGGTCTAATTCCTTCTAGGGGTGCCAGGGCTAGGGTGAAGGCAATGAAACTGTCTAGGGTGCAGGCTCAGGGTCGTGTCTCTTTAAATTTTGCACCCTAGATGCCTCACTCTCCTCATCCTAGTTGGGTCCTGCTCTCTATGAGGGACTGTCCTGGCTTTAGATGTTCTTGCAGCTTTCTCATGGCTGTTCTTATGGTTTTGTGCAGAGCCCAAGGCTGGAACCAAGCTGCCTGATTCTAGTTCCGGTGTCTTCAGGAAGTGAACCAATTGGGTGCCCTTGGAGAGGTCTCCTGTATCTTCCTTTTCTAACATGCAGTATTTATAAACTCTGCCCTTCCTACCACCTGGAACTAATTTTATCATTGAACTAGTCAGCACTAGAAGTCCAAGTGTCCAGAGCATGATCTAAATTGAGGGGAAAGCAGCAGTTCATTGAGACACCCAAGGTCATATAAGAAAATCCTGGCTGGAACCAGAAAATAAAACTTGAGCTCAGTGCTGTCTCCCATGTAGACCCTTGTTATTTTATCTTTATAGAAATGAACATCTGCTGAGAGTTTTTAATCTTTGGTAGACAAATCAAGCCTAGGGGGAAGGTCAGGTCTTAGAAAGATGGACTTTTCCTTTGCCAGGGATGGGAACAGCCACCGTTTGTCTCTAAATGCAGTTGCTCTTCTGAACTCCAGGCTTCTAGGTTTTCCTTTCCTTGAAACTACTTGGCATGCCTGAAGCATCATTCTCTTTGCTGTCCCCCCCACCTTCCAGAGCCCTTTTCCTTCTCTGATGCTTTCAGATGTTTAGGCTTCAGCTTTGCAGACTTTTTATCTGCCCCTACCCATTTGAGATTGACATTGGGCTATATTTGGCCCCCAGGCACCTAAAGAAAGCTCCACAGAAGCTATTTTATTCTGATTGCAAGTTTTCTACTCAGCAGACCCATTGGTTGGGGATGTTTTTTTCTTTCTCAGAGACAGAAAACTGTGGTTTTCCTTTTTGGCCATTGTCAATGGAGTATGCTAGTATTTATCATTGTGAAATCAATAGCTGTTTGGTTGCCAGAGCCCAAATCTCTGGTGGGAAATAATTCACCTTAGCTCTGCCACCTTAGCTCTGCCAGGCATGTTACCTCAAACCAACACAGACTGATGTGGCAAGCAGAGAATTAATTACATTTTCATGTACTTTATTATGCCTCAATATGCATACGTTCTTGTAACAACCTGAGATGAATGCATCCTACAGGCATTTTTAGATGTGTCTTATTTGATATTTGGAAATTAATTATTTAGGATGGTTTCATTCTTCCTGACGTTGTTACTTCTGCATTGATTTTTATAGAGTTTATATTTAAAAAAAAAGAGCTCCCACTAAAACCCTTTTGACAAAAAAAGAAAAAAAAATGACCACGTTTGGGGAAATACATCAAATTAAATGTGAAGGCATGACTACTCTTTTAATGTATTCATACCTACAAATTAAATTGCTACTTTTTTTTTTGGTACAATAATGTCCTTTAGCACCTTCATTCTTCTGGCATGAAAAAGAATTAATAGACCACCTGTCCTCACTAATGTATAAAAAGCAACATTTCCAATCTCTGAATGCTAATTATTTTATAGGCTTTTTGTAGTGGGAGACAAAAAGACCCAACAATCTAAAGCATATATGACTATTTGCCAATAAGAAACAGACCAGACTCAATTCCAGGACCATCTATTAACCTCATTCAAGCCATTGCTGAGCAAAGGAATGTGTCTATAATTTATTATTACTTTTGTTATGATGATTCTAGCCACATTCCTGTGTGCCTCATTTCAGTCTTGCATTCAATATTAAACAAGATTGGTCAAACGTCTGGTCAGCACTTATAACCCATTATTTGCTCTTGGAAATAATTATATTCTTCGGTCGGTGACTGCAATCTTTGATATAGAGTCTTGCTATTTCCTTAGAGGGTTTCAAGTCAGCAGTGGACTAGATTCTAAGTTTTCACTAACACAGAGTCTTATTAGTAGCACCGAGAGAAACTTTTCTTTTCTCTGTGTTATACAGAACAACAGCCTCCCCTGACCACAAGTGGTCCACATTCCAGCTCTATGCTAAACCATTTACATATTTTAACCCACTGACATTTTATAACAAGCCTATGAAGTAGGCAGTATTTCCAGATTAGGAAACTAAGGCTTAGAGAGTGTATGTTATTTTCTCAATGTTTCATAGCTGTGAGTGGTAGACCTTGGAATTGAATCCTAGTTTCTCTGACCCCAAAGTCAATGTTTTTAAACATTGTTTGAAGGGACACAGTTAAATACCTCTTTCCTTTTTCTTTTATGCAATAATGTTCCTAAGATCGGGCTCAGTCACATTATTAAGCAGTTCTTTTTTTTTTCTGTTCCATGCATTCATGTCTCTCCCTTCCCCGTTGCCCCTTTAATTCAGTGCCATTACTCCATGAAGAAGGCAGCCTCATTTCTTGGGATTGGTACCGAGAACGTTTGCTTTGTGGAAACAGATGGAAGGTAACGGGACAGGATCCAGAAACCTGGTGGGTGGAGGGGAATTTCTGACTCTTTAAAAAGTGGGAGCATTGTCTGTGAACTACAAAACATAACTGAGAGTCTCCAATCTGTGCCCTTTAGAGGTAAAATGATACCTGAGGAGCTGGAAAAGCAAGTCTGCCAAGCCAGGAAAGAGGTGAGATGGGAGAAAGAGTGAGGGAGAGAAAATGTTTGCCTGAGTCTGGAGGTGAAAGAAAGATGGAGAATGATGATGGGGAGAATGCAAGAAGCTAGACCCATGTCTATGTGTGGAAGAGAGAAGAGAGCCCATTGGAAGTCAAAATAGGAAGGCTCATTTATGGATATTCTGTTTCCAGATGCTTGGCTCTCTGTTCTGTGGAGTTTCTCAGATGTTCTCATTCCCAAGTGGTCAGAACATGTTAAGACATTGACATCATGGCATTTAGGATTCTTGCCTACAGTTAGCCCTTAGGATGAACCCAGCTTCTCCAGAAGCTTCCACTCTCCTATATAAGCCCTGACTCTGAAAACTCTGTAGACCAAACCAATTGTCTCTGGGTTGCTTCCAGAATGATTTCTGATTTCTTGATCAGACTTTCCAGGTGGCTCCCAGTCCAAAGTCCATGCATTGCCATCACCCCCATTGGGCCTGGGTCCAGTATTTCAGCTTTGGCAGAATGTCCTCTCTTCCTTAGCTACCAGAAAGTATTGAATCTGACATGCCTGTTGCTTGGGCAGGCAAGGTATGGCCCTGGTCACCTCCTATGCTCCAGTTAGCACCTGGGTTTTAGGTGGTTCACTCTCCAGGTGCAGCCATCTTTTTTCTCGGTAAGCACACCTGAGACAAAAAGGCTACTGTTTCAGATGCACCTACATCACAGCTTTCCTCCCGTTTCACCACACCCCCACTGCTCTTGGGGCTTCAGAACATTCTCTGCAGCAACATACTCAAGCATAACTGCTGAAGAATGAAAAGCCCAGCTGATGAGCTGGGATGCAAGTATATCTATTATCATAGGATTTCATATTCTAAGGAAGATAGATTCTTTTGTTGTTTTGTTGTTATATTTCTGTTGTACTCTTTATTATTAAAAGTTTTTGCAAAAAAATCACCTTGTCCCTTGGGCATGCTGGATTACTCTGATTTGAAATTCTATATTTAAAAATTCTATTATTGCATGTGTATTGATTGCAGGTGTATGTCCTTAGATCTACATTTATAACTTTTTTGGTCAAGAAAAAGACAAGAATTTAATCAAGTCTCCAATTTATTGGAAACACGGAAGTTAGAGAAAAAGGTTAATTGACCCTATGAGGAAGAAATCGATCAAATCCATAATTCTACAAGGCAAACCATACATTATACTCTTTTTTTCATATAACAGGCTTTATTTTTAGAGAAGTTTTAGATTACAGAAAAGTTACATCTAAAGTTTAGGGGATTCCTTTACACTCCACCCCTACCCCTCCCACATTTTCCCTTATTAACAACATCTTACACTAGTATGTTACATTTGTTACAATTGATGATCTAGTATTGAAGCATTGCTACTAACCAAGGTCTATATTTTACATTATGGCTTACAATTTGCACTGTGCAATTTTATAGGTTTTGACAAAATGCATAATGACGTGTATCCATCTTTGCAATGTCATGCAAGACAATTCCAATGCCCTAAAAATGCCCCGTGTTCCACCTATTCTTCCCTCCCCTTCCCCTCGGAACCTCTAGTAACCACTATCTTTATATCAGTGTTTTATTTAAAAAAACATTCCAATAACAAGTGGATTTAGTAGTTGTCTGATGGTACAGATTAATAAATTTCTTTGAATTGTGGATAAAATTCTACATTACAACCTGTGAGATATTTATTCTGGCGTGAACCACAGATATTGCTTTCTAGTTTTAGTTTAATCTTTTTCTACAGAAGTTTCTATCAGAAAAAGCTTTCATGATGTCATCAGTACTTGTCAGTGGGGAATGTTGATTGTACTTTTTTGTGTGGTTCTTGTGATGCCTTCCTTTTTTCCTTCCTTCATTGCTTTGCCTCCCTCCCTCCGTTCCTTCCTTTTAAACTTTTTTCTTATGAGAAAATTTCAAACATGAAACTAGAAAGAATAGTATAATCATCCTCCTTACTCATCATACAACTTCAATATTCAGCTTCTCTTATTTAATCCTGTTTCATCTATACCTCCCCATCTCTCCCAGATACTGTATCATTCAATCTGGAGATAGTTCAGATTAACTATAAAAGAAAAGGACTATCTTAAAAAACACACACATAACCATGATTATATTTAAACAAGTAACAATTAATAATTTCTTAATATTATCAAATACCCAATCTGTGTTAAGATTTGTCCCAGTGCTTTTAAAAAACAGTAATTGGCTTGTTTAAGTCAGGATTCAGACAAGGCCCGCATGTTGCATTTGATTGCCCCAGCACATAAATCTTTCCTAATCTGCGGCTTCCCTTCCTTCTTTTCTCTCCATCCTGCAGTTGCTTCATTGGAAAGACCAACTGGTCTGGTAGAGTCTTCCACATTATAAATTTTGTACATTACTTCAAGACTTTGAGAACCCAAGTGCTTTATTCCCCAACTCTACTCCTTCTGTTTCTGTTTCCAGTAATTTGGCTGTTAGTTATTTGGCTCCATGAATTTCAGGTTGGATTTTTTTTTTTTTTTTTTTTTTTTTACTGAGAATACTTCATTAGTAAATTTTGTCCTTCCATAGGGAGACACCCTATGTCTCTTTTTTGTGATGTGATTGATTGGTGTGTTCATGTGTCCTTAGCCTGACTCTCCATCAGCCTCTCATCTCATGAGTTTTGCTGCCACTGATGATCATTTTCTAGACCCATTATTTCATTAGGTGGTATTCTAATTCATTTTCTCATCCCTCCTTCATTAGTTGGCTGGCATCATGCTGTAATAAAGAACATTCCCTCATCCCTAGATGTTTTCCTTAAGGAAACAGTTGGCACAGGAAAGGCCAGGAAAATGCTTTATTCTTTCCCCTTACTTGCCAGTTTTCAGAATAGTGAGATGGTTGTCCAGCACCCTCCAAATATACCTAAAACTTGTTTTTATTTATTATCATTAAGATCTCAAATTTCTAGCATTCCTCTGCAGTCATTCTTAATTTTATTACTCAAGTTTTTGTTTGTTTTGACAATGAAAGCACATGAAACTGACTTTATCTTGAAGTTAAGAACTTGAGAGAAGAAGTTTGCAAAAGGTAAAAAATGCTGTAGGCACATTTAAAAGTAGGGCAATGGGGTTAGAGTTGTTTTTTTGTCTCTTTTGTTTTATTTTAAGTCAGCTAAAATATGAGACTGGATTTGCCAAGGACAAACCTTGCATCCATTCTTAGATCATAATGCATGATGACTAGTTTATTTTCCTCAGTAGCTTCAGGTCTAAATGTATTGTTTCAAGTCTTTGACTTACATTGTTTCAGATATAGGAAAGAGTGCATCAACTTTTTTTTTTTCTTCTGGAATTCAATTCCCTGGCCAATCACAATGCATCTAAAACCACTGAGCCGTGACCTCTACTCAATGCCATTACAAAGATGGTGAAAACCACAGAGGGAGCAGAGATTCTAAAGTGTTTATAAAAAGCGAAAGTTGTATAATATAGTCTGAAAATCTGGAGATATTTGCGTGTGTGTGTTAGAGAGGGCAAACTTTCTTAGGGAATACAGCTTGTCGGCAGTATGCAATCAATAACTGTTTCCACCGAATTTTCTCATTAACACCATGAGAACTGAGGGAAAAAAATCTAGAAAGCTAAATCCAGATTTCAAAGTTTAATTTCTGGGCCTGATATTTATAAATAGGATTGTGAAAAAGGTGAGGAAAACTCATTACTAGGCTGTAAAAGTGTATGTAGGTATTTTCTCACCACTGTCAATGATGTCATATGTTTATGTGGTAAAGCTCATCTCTTAAAGACACCTTAAATGGTTTTAATAAATTACTTTTCCTGTTGTTTTTAATGATTGATGTAAATCTGTATCATTTCATTTAGGTCACTGGGCATGATAAGAAAGTAATCTGTTGGTAGTTGACTACAGGGAAGAATTCCCAATGGTTCCCCAGGGGCTCTGTCACCTTCCGTCTAGCCCTAAGAGATGTATATGGACTGGATCCCATGTGTCACAACTGCCTTCCATAATAGCAAATGATTCATGGTGTACCCTTTGATTCTTATGCATCTCCACTTAAAAAATGTCCTTGCTCCACCCCACTTTCCATTGCAAAATCACATCTTGCTGTGAAAGGTCATCTAAATGGAAAAGAGTCTGGTTCAAATGCAACAATTCCTCATATTAAGAGTACATAAAAATATATTGCAATCTCCACTCCACTTCAAGATAAAACTGAGAGAAAAACGGCTCCATCTTAAATAAGGTAAAAGGACTTTCAGTCTTGGTCACCTATTCCTCAGGTGCTCGAGATGTTTAGGCTTCTAGTTGCTCTCCCCAAGTCCACCTCTCTCTGCAAACTTTCCCTCCAAGGCACTTCCACACTGACCACCACATCTCTGTGCCAGGCTGGGATCCCTCCATTTGGAAACAAACTCATAAACTCGTTCTCCAACTGGTTGGAGTAAACTCCCTTGTTGGCCTAGTGTCGACTGGATTTATCCCTGTGCTCCCACGTCCTCCCTCTTCTCCCCTATTTCCCACTGGCATCTGCTCACTTTGTAAGATGCAGCCATCAGCTGTTTGGAGGGGAATAGTCATGGTAGAAGTGATGCAGATCCTTTTCTTCCAGTACATTCTAGTGGATTTCTCTGTTATGACACCCATCTTAGACAGTGTATCCCAGTGATATTACCTTACTCCCCATGATGCCAAATTTATACTTGAGCACATTCCTTGTTTTGTAATGACACTTACTGTACATGGAAACAAGCAGACAAGTCTACATTATCCCTGGAGCTGCCTGTTTGTCTTCCAATTGTGTCCCTTTTCATTTCAGAGAAGGTCCACAGTGCTGGCATGATGGAGGCACCACTGTATTTCCCTAAGAAGGAGTCAGGAATCTGTAGATTGCCAGTTTGCCATTCTGGTTGAGGTTGTTCATTCTCTCTCTGGGACATATACAGAACAGGATTGCCTACAGAAAGAAAATGAGAGTAAAATTAGTGAGGCTGCATATTGATTTGAGACAAAAGATTACATTTTGTCATGACCTTTTCTCAGTTTCCTTAACCTGTTTCAAATGTCCAAAGGCCACAGGGTGAAGTTTAAAAATACCCAATGAATTAATGATTACCTCCAAAGAAACCAATGAAATATCTGGATATATTGCTTCAGATACTATCAGCCATACTACAGGACACATTGAGTGGTGATGACTAATTCTCTTTGCGTGTGGCTCCTTCTTACAGGGGGCAGTGCCATTTCTTGTCTGTGCCACCTCTGGTACAACTGTGTTGGGAGCCTTCGATCCTCTAGATGAAATAGCTGACATCTGTGAGAGGCACAGCCTCTGGCTTCATGTGGATGTAAGTTCATTTATTTAACTTCACAGTCTTTTTACAGCTTTGGTGGAAAGTTTTTCATATGAAAATTAGATCTGAGATCCCCAGCTATGATGGTCCTTTGGTCCTTTGAGAATGCTGTCGATGAGGCGGCATGGTGGAGGGGACACATTTGGGACTATGGAATGAGGAGACTCTAGGATTCTGATTTCCCTCTTTATCATTGTGAGCTCAGCCCTTCGGGCTTCAGTTTCCTCAAATGTAAACAGATGTGGTCTGTTAAGTCTCTTCTAGCTCTAAAATTATGTGATTCCAGTCAGCTGGAAAATGCAAAAATGATCCATTACATAATCCCGTCATATAATTAAAACAAGTTTTATCTAAATCTATCATCATTAATCATTTGAGAGAGAGTCTTCATAATTTTCTAAACAGAGGCTTGGCTTTTTGCCTAATTAGTTCTGTAAGTCCTGTGGTTGTTCATAATCAGTTTTCCCTTAACTAAAGGTAACCCTTAAAATTCTGCTCATCAAAGGTTAAAATTTTGAAGTCAGCCAGTTAAGAATGCTTGTGGAACTTTTTGGTGTACTTATTTTTGCATGTGGAACCAGGAATTAATTAGTTGGCTTCTACCCAGGAGAAGGCACTCTTGAACACACTGTTGTGAATGTAGGGACATTTCCTCTAGTAAGTGAACCTACTTACTATAAGAAGAAAGGACAATATTTTGACTTGCCAAATGGAAGGTAACTGAGCAATTTGGGGATAGAATTGCATATAATATTTTCCTTTGGATGACTCCATGTTTTCAAAGTAGAATGTCTGTGACACTATACGGAGAGAATTTTTCAGCCGCTCAAGGCTTTCATAAAAAGTATGCTAATATTTGGTAAAAGCAGTACTAATAGAAAGCTCACTAGAGTTAAAAGCTCTTTTAGCATGCCAATGGCAGTACTGTAGGTAGATTATTTGTGGTTTCTTAAATGGGAGTGCTCTATTTGTATCTGTTCACATTTCAACTTTTATCTTATTGATTTTTATAGGCTTAGAAACATAACAATACATTATGTCCTAAAAGATAATATGAACTGAGTACTTTTATAACTTTGGAAATAAGGGAAAAAATAAAGTACATCAGCTGTTATAGTTAAATATTCCATTCTCATAAAAGAAACATTAAATATGGATTACATAGTTTATGTAAAGTAGAGTAACTACACCAATGGCTAAATTGGGAATGATATTAAGAGATTTATGGGGATTAGAGAGAAATGCAATTTATAAATATGAATGAAAGCTCTCTAGGTTGCCTGAAAAATAAAGGTTGAATCCTTGAAGCAGAATTTTTATAAGGAAATATTTAAACCCCAGCAAATTATGCTACTTGCACTTAATAGGCATCTAATAAATGCCTGCAGTGTTTTGTTAAATTTAACAATAGCCTATTTGAACTATTAAGAAAATTAGGAAAATCTAACATTGACAGTGTTCACCTCTCCTTTAATATTCCAGGCATTGAATCTGTTGATGAAATCTTGAAAGAAATCTATAAATATACCATACATAGTTTTTAAAAATTATTTTAAAGAAAAAAGTAATAAAATTGCAGCGATTGCTTTCATCTATTGAAAGAAAAATAAGGTTTTTTTAAAGATCCTTTAAAATATTAAAAACTGGTGTTTACTGTGTCTCTTTTAAAAAATATAATTACGCTTACTTGTTCTGCTGGGTTTCCCATAAAGCCAACTTGCCCTACTTATGTATATATCATATTTTATTAATTCTAAGATGCCCCCTTTTGATTTTTAACGTCTCAGAACTTTTTATGTGCATATCTTTTTTTCTTTCTTAGTGGTGCATGAAAAATGGTCAGTCTTCTCTTTGACAGTGTCTTAAATTTGGTTTGTTATAATGAAGTTTTAAATGACAGAACCAGAGAAACTAGTTTATTATAATCCTTTGCCTCCAATCCTATTCTCCCTCCTTGAGAGTGAGTTTTCTGCCGGCCTCTGGCTCAGAGCAGGATGTCATCTGTGGTCCAGTTCTCTATAACAGAGGCTGTGCTGCTGCAAAGGCTCATGCTCCCAGCCCAGTTTCCTTGACTCTCCTGTCTACTTTTCATCTCAAGCCCAAGGAAGATTGTACACACAGTATTTAAAATCCCAGGCTTTCAGAGGCCACCAGCTCTAGATTCCACACCCACCTCCACTTCCCTTTCAGGACTGGTTCTATTATTAATTTACTAGCTAATTAATTGAAAAGAAAATGTACAAGAAATGGTATGCCACAGTGGCTAACATATGGTAATAGCTCAATAAATGGCAGTGCTTACTGAAGTAGAAAAATCAAGTTCCTTGATCATGTAGGTGACTGGTTTGATGTTTTTGTATGTTTTGGAGTTAGGAATTTAGAAGGTAAAGCAAGTAGACATGGGGCATTGGCATGGGAGGGGGTTGCTTTTTTTTTGCCTCTCTGCTTTTTTGAGGAATAAGGCTGTGGATGAGCTGTTCCTAACTCTGCTAAGCCATTCTGTAAACCAGTGAACTAAAACCTCCAATGAGTTCTTGTTCTTGTGATTTGGAAACCTAAATCCAGCTCATTAGGCATTTAGGAGAATGTTTTTAGGAGGCAGAGGAGGCAGAGGATGGGGCAGGAGATAGGACTGGGCTCAAGTCTTGTTTGTGAGACCAGCAGAAAGGGAGAGAGTAAATGGATGTGACCAAGTCTTACTAAGTAATCCTTTCCCTGGATGTCACTGGTAGGCTCTCAGTGAGATTGGAGGATTAAAGGATTGAGGAAAGTAAGCCATTTTGTATTTAAGATGTCTAATGGGAGTAAAACAAACAAGTATGTAAATCATTTGAATCTGTGCAAGAGTCAAGATCTCAAAATCCAGATCTGGGGTCGTTCAACCAGTAAGCCAAGATAAAATTTTCCTAGATGCTGAAACCTTTATAGCCCAGCTTTAGCCACACATGATCCATTGTGAATCCCAGTGGGGAGGAGAGCACAGCAGGAAGGGGACTTAACTGACAACCCAAGTCATCGGTCCTCTGTCTGAGAACCTTTGGAATTTGTGCACCCATCCACCCTTAACGTGCATCAAGTTCACAAGCCTTGGTGGACCCCGTGACATTGTTAGAGATTCCAGTTCAATTATGGAAGCAGGGCTGGAACCACTATGAGGCAAGTGAGGTGCCTAGCACTCAACACTGAAGGAGGCACTCACTCTCAGGGTTGTGCAAGGGTGGGGGAGGGGCACTTGCACAACTGCGAGAGTGGGCGTCTCCTTAAATTGTACACCCTAAGCGATTCATTCCTCTCACACTAGTCCCAGTCTTTATAACAGCATTGTTTTAAAATGGAATCTAAGGCCACAGAGTGTTCACGTTGTACTCTCTCTTCATTCTGAACAAGTGGACGCAGCTTTTCTAATTCCCTGAGGATTATGAAGATGCTTCCTTTTCTTCATCTTCCACACTCGTCTTGGCACTTTTCCAACGTAATTTGGGGTCTGCTGTAGCTTTTTAAATTCTGTGGCCCAAGATAGCTTCTGTCTGTATCTTAGGCAATACCTGGCCTCACCTCCTGCCTACATTTCCATCCCCTCTCGTGTATCCATGCTCTAGTCTACCATTTGACCAAATGATTACCTTTTCTACATTGTGATGTTATCGTGAATGGGCTTTAGACACTGGGTCTGAATTATATTACCTGTGGAATCTTGGGCAGTTTCCCTACTACCTCTGACAGTTTATCTGTAAAATGGAGTGCTAACTCCCATTCTCTATGAGATACTGAGAGGTTTTAATAACCATGGGAGCGTACAACAAAACCCAAACTTGCCTCCTCCTATTCCGCTCACCGCAGTCACTCTTTATTGGCCTACAAATTAAAACCTAGACGTCAGATCAATTTCAAGGACTAAAATGACTTCGATGTCCCCTCTATTGATTCTTCCTCCCCTGTATTCCAGACATATTGACTACAGGATTTCTTTTCATCTCATTCTCAGCTCCTTTCTCCTTTGTGCATAACATCTACTTTGGCATGAATAACTAAGTCCCAAGTTTCCTGTGTCCCACTTTCCTACTTTTGGTTTGAAAATATTTCTAAAAGCCATCTGGCTAAAAAAAATCTCTTTTTTTTGATAGGACTCATTTCCACCTCGCCCATCCCAGTTGGCTATGAATTATTTTTTCTCCTCTAGCTTCCTCATCAAGCATGTGCCTCATTACTTACGCAGAATGGCAGCTCTGAGCCCACGTCACATCCTCGACATTTGTATAATTTGAATGGTAGAATGTCAGCACTGTGAAGGCATTGACTACTTTAGATTCTAAACTTCAAGGGGCATGAACTGTGTCTTTTTAACCACTTTTCATCCATACCCAGCTCAACTGGTTAATAAATCAATTTCTTTATGGTATGTGAATTTAAATCCTAGGGGTCATTGGGTGCCCATCTATCGTGATGAAAGTCAGGTCTTCTGAGTAGAGCCAGTGATCAGTTTCCTGGAATACAAATTGGTTAGCATGACTTAAAACCAAGTATTGAATAAGAGAGATTGAGGTTGTCACTCAGGGTTTTCTGTGATAACCAGGTGGTACTCAAATAACTGAAATAACACTGTTTTGGTTATATAAATATCTCAACAGGCTTCTTGGGGTGGCTCAGCTTTGATGTCAAGGAAGCACCGCAAGCTTCTACATGGCATCCACAGGTAAATGTAGCTTCCCAGGGAATCTCTCTGGACTTTGCCCATCCAAGAGACCTTTCGAAAATAGAGAAAAACCAAATAATTACCTTTCTTAAAAAGAGAACTCCAAAGTCAAACTCCCCAAACCACACAGAAAAGGAATCTTATTAGACACTAAGTTGGGTATGAGTACTGATTGTGGATCCCGATAATGATAGTGTTCTTTCTGCCTCTGGAAACAAATTGACTCCCCTCCCTACCCTGTCCCTTTCTTTGTTTAACACAACAGGGCTGACTCTGTGGCCTGGAACCCGCACAAGATGCTGATGGCTGGAATCCAGTGCTGTGCTCTTCTGGTGAAAGACACATCTGTGAGTTTTCCTTTTGCTGTTGTGGGGCAACAAGGGGGTTAAATCACTGTGTTTGCAGAGGACTCCGTTTTTACTCAGACTTTGGTGACTTGGGCCAGGTGTAGATGAAGATCTTTGGGAGCTGTTGATGGCATCGAAAGGAAAGATAAATAGGCCCAAATAAAAGATCTAGTGTTTCGGCTCTGGTGATTTTGTGGATTTGATTTAGGTATTATAAAGTCTCATTAGTTATAGCAAAATGGTGTCTCTCACCCTCATTTGGATTATATTTTGAAACTCAGTTTTTAAATGTTGCCAAGATTTTTTTTTTCTTCCTTGATTAAGTTTGGGATTTAAGTTATCTTGAAACTTCTGCTCACTGAGAAAGTGGAGCAGATGTGTGCCATACATTAAATTAAATGCTTAATATGCTTAGCTAGGCCTTAATGGCCAATTTATATAGGAAGATGTTAGTTCAGGGCTGACATCGAATGCTGATTTCTCAAGGCATTGCCTGCCTCAAGTAGTCAGTAACTAGCTTCCTTCGGAACATTGGGGAGAGTTGAAAACTAGGCTCCCTCACTGGGAGGCAAGTGGGGAAAGAGTTATTGAGGTTCCTCTTTGCCAGAGCTATAAACCCTGAGTTTTCTGTGGATTAAATAAAGATCCTTGTGGGAAGTGGCCCAGGCTGGAAGTGCCATTTCATTCTTAGAAATGCCTCCTCAAGATCTGTGTTCAGCATGTGGGTGATCATTCTTAGCCATCTGTTTTCATTTTTTTTTTCTTAGGGGACTCCCTTTGCTGAAGCTGAAGTCATTTTCCATTTTTAAGGAATTTTACTTCAAAGGAAAACCAGATTTAAAACTTAAAACCTAGTCTTCTATGTGTGAATAATTACAACTAACTTTTCTAAATTATTGTGACATTTATATGTCAGTGCTCTTGTGTTTTGACATGACCAAACAGAATGTCCATTATCTATTAGGACCAGATTCTACATTTGTAGAAAAGATAGTCTCAGGAATATGCATTTGTTCCTTTATGTTTTATTTGTTTGCCATATTTGAGTGTATTCAATGCCATTTGCCTTTTTATTAAATTTACATTTTAAAATTGTGAAGTGACTGCATGTCATAACTGAAAGGTAGTTTAGAACTACTATGTCATTTGTGAACCAAAGAACATAATCAGCTTGCCCATATTTACATATTTAAGGCACAACAGAACTAGGAGTAAACTCAGCTTTCCTTTGGTATAGATAGAAGGACAAAAATGTCAGGCATCCTTTATGAGTCAAGCCTTTTACATTTTCTTTTTCTCTAATCAGCCAATCAGAATGACATATTTGTCTGTTTCTGAGATGCTCTCAGGAGGGGTGGAAAATTTAAACCAAAATTTTTATAACTACTCTTTAGAATGACTTCCAATCTTTTATACATTTTTTCTTGTTGAATGATATTTGAGTGTTTTAGCCAAGAATTGATTTACTTTTATGTACTTGAGGCAATTTAAAACTTTATGGCTCACATAACTCTTTAACAGGGATTAAATTTTTATTTTTTTAATAAGAATTCATTCCCAGATCTCGAGGACAACGATAGCACCTGTGTCTACTCAAGAGAAGGAATTAAGAAGTTAGGAAAAATTGCATTCATTGTGCTAGGGATTGAGCACTTTCCAAACAAATTCCCATTTTTGAGGTGTGTGTGTGAAAAGACCATTTTCAAAATAACTGGAATGGAGAGCTGTAACATGAGATATGACAATCAGTTTAAGAAGTCCTATGTTGGTAGCTTTCTGTCTCTGTTGCACCTGCTTACAACTAATAGTGTTCTTCATATGTATTTATTTTCATTCATTCATTCATTCATTCACTCATTCATACAATATGAACTGATCACCTATATAGGCCAGGCACTGTGCTGATTCTGGGTTTATAGCAATGAACAAGATGGACACATTCCCAGGAGTCCAAGAGCTTATAATCTCACAGAGAAAACACTGAACTAAATTCACATATTTTATTCTTAATTACTATTTTGAAAAGTACTCCAAGGAATGTTCCAGTGTCTGAAAGACATCTGAAACAAAGAACGTTTCTGCAGCGTCTCCTTTTCTGCCCAAATCCCAGATCTCCTGGCAACTAAGAATTACCATATGACACAGAACTGGTCAATATCATAGGAGTAGAGCTCTTGAGAGAGGCTTTACTTTCTGATAGAGGCAATATACACACAAGGTCAGCATCGTGGTGCTATCCCTTCCTCCCTTTTGCTACCTTGACTGCCGTTGAATCAGGATAAGGTGCATGGAGTCCCATTAAAGCAATGACTCAATTAAAAATTTTAGAGAGTGGCCAAGGAGAAAGGAAAAAAAATCATGGTCTTGGATAATGATTTTGAAACGCTTTGGTACCCTGGGAATGCTGACTTCTAGATTTTGGGGGGGATGTGAGATAAATGTTCTCAGTGCTGAAGTCATGCTAATTGAAGTAATTTCTATTGGGGAACCTTTTACCTGCAGTCAGATGCACCCCTATCTGATACAAGGAAGGGAATCCATAGCCAGATCTATGTGCCAGGTAGAAGGAAAAGCATGTACAAAGTCTCTAAAAAGGAAGATCCTTTTTATTTTTAAAAACTGAAAGAATTCCATTGTGGCTAAAGCACAGAGGCTGATGTGAAGACTGTCAAGAGATGACAAGGATTGGGCAATATGTAGGGTCATGCAGTATCTTGGAGACCATTCTAATGATTTTAGACAATATCCTTTGAACAACGGAAGCATTTTAAAGCCAGAAAGATTTCCCCTTAAGATAATGAATTGGAGGGAGGCAAGCATGTTTGCAAGAATAAGAAAAGTCTTGCAGTATCCAAGCAAGAGTTGTTGGCAGGGATTCGTAAATTGGCACTTTCTCATTATTCTTCCTTTAAAGTGCTCATCACAGCTTGTAATTATGATTTCTCATTTAATGTCTTTCTCTCCCATTACAATGTAAGCTCCATGAAGGGAGATACCAGGTCAGTATATTCACCACCATATCTCCAGTGCCTAGCAAGTATTCATTAAACGAAAGGAAAAAACTAAAATTCATTAAAAAGAAAGTAATGATTGATTAAATAAATTAAAAGTCCTCAGAAATATCTGCCTGCATGTCAGCAATAACTACGGGTTTCCAGTTGCCTCCCCACCCCCATTGCTCCTTTTGAGAAACTCTGAGATACAAAGATTAAAATTATAGTCGATGAGCTTTATTGTCAAATACCCCTAGCAGTAATTGATGAATAGTGATTTTAATTTGGACTTTCTCCTCCAGTTGATTTAAGGTGATAACTCTACTTAACGGAAAACAAACTACTTGGTGAATATGCTTCTGTTAATGGAAAAACCAATTCCCTAATTTGTCCCCCCAAAGTCTTGACATTTGCAATGCTGTTTTCATGATTGATGAGGTTGGTGATGTTTGCATTTTTAATTTTCTGCATTAATAAATGAGAAAAGCTTCAGAGAAAAGGCAGAGCTGTTGCTCTCCATGTTCCACTATCTGTAACTCTGTTTGTATCACAGGGATAAGAAAACAGGGATTTGAAAAAATATATGGTTGTAAATAGGTTGGTTTCAGATGTAAATGCTGGATCTACATGGCTATTTTTGGATCAAAGACAGTTTTGGTGCTTTCATCTAAAATAAAAGGCAATATATTCTAAGATCAATTGCATGAATGATGAAAAATCTCAACCTTGGCTTTTTTATTTTAGTGTTTATTAGAAGGTCTTTTGAAATAAAAATAATGAGCAGATACACGAGAATATGAAACATGGTGATCAGATGACTTGTTGATTATAAATTATTCCTCTCCATTTCTAACTACCAGTATCATTCAATATTAACCTCCAAGGTTTTCCTGTTTAACCTAACAGCTGCGAAGAATTCAAGTAACATTTATTTTTTTTAAAAGAAAGACTATATTGATGCTATGGATTTTTTTTATGACATCCATTTTTGTATCTTTTATTTCAGAAGCCATTCATGTTCATCATAGACAAATTAGATAAGCAGAAAGATGAGGGGAAAAGAATATAGAATACTACTACTTAAAGAAGGCCTTTTATATATTTTTCTATACATATATGCATGTAAATGTATACACATACACACATACCTAATCCACAAAATTGCATCATATTTTGTTCTTTGACATGCTTTTTTCTATTAACAAAATCACTACCATTGTCCCATGGCAACAAATGTATGTATTCTACACAGCTTTTTAATAGCTGCATAGTATTCTATCATTTTGATATACTGCAACTAACTTGCCTAACCCCTTATTACTAAACAATTAGATTGTTTTTAAATTTTGGCTATTACAAATGTGGCTGCAATCTTTAATGCTAAATTACAAATGTGGCTGCAATCTTTAATGCTAATAAAGAATAATCTTTTATTCTTCCTTTGGGATGAATTCCTAGATGTATCAGTTTTCATGATGCATTTTTATATTAGTATCCAAATTGTCCTTCAAAAATTTTTTTACATCTTTACTAGCAGAGTATAAGTGTATGAGTGTGTATGTGTTTAGTCTTTGACTTATAAATTTGATAGGCAAGACATTTAGACACCCACATTTATGGGCACACCTGCAAACTTTTCCTTCTAATTTTATCTGTTGACATTTCACACCTCCTTTTCAGGGATCTTCTTTGGCTAGGTGTATTGACCTGCAGTTCTGGGCTAACTAGGTTTCAAATGTATGGCTTGGAGGTAAACTTACAGTTCTTTTCCTTTCATCTTCTTTTGAAGGGAGTCTTAGTGCATGGGCCCAGTTTTTCCTTGGGAGACAGAATGGCAGGCAAAAGAGGAGTAGCGGATTCCTTCAATGCATATTTATCGAGGCTGTGCTATGAGCCAAGAAGTGCAATGCAAAGAAAAAGAGGAGACCAAAGTTGCCTCTTCTGTGCTTCCCCCAGAGGGGAGGCAGGGATTTTCACTAGAATACCACACCTGAGAAATACACTCCCTCTCAGCCCCATTTTCATTTCTATTCGGAATGACAATTGATATTGCATTTGACTTATATGCCATTTAAAAAATCTGTGCAAGAAAATAAGAGAAATAGGTCTCTTATCAGAGAAACTGGAACAAATAGCATCTGTGTGTGTTTGTGTGTGTGTGTGAGGATTTCATTTTTAGCTCTTGTTTTTCTCCATGGAGCTCCTTTGGAAGTGCTGTTAAATTCTTTGAAAGTACTGAACAATCTGATCATCAAAGTCATTTTTTTTCTCATATCAGAGAACACTCACACTTCCCCTACACACATACAGTATAAATTTCTTTTGAATGACAGTTTCCTAGCTAATGTAGCAGAAGAAGGGGAAGTTCAGTGTTTAAAACTGATGCAAAAAGAGAAGCATTTGACTTGTAGGAGAGACATCAATCTCCTGTGCTTGTCTCTGCCAAAATCACTCTCCCTATCCTGGGTGTTCTAGTTGAGCTGAGATGTCTGAGCAGGGCTGAGAATTGCATAAAACTAGCAGGACTCATCAAACACGTGATTGGGAAAGAGCCTTTTTCTTTCTCTCTCCCCTTTTTTTTTAATGTAATAAACACAAGTTATTTTTTTCATTAATTTTTTGGAAATTTTTGCATGTGCATATATGTATGTATGCATCATATTTTTTAAAACCCCACATGGTTTTATTGGTTATAACAAACATCTCTGTCATGTCTGCTTTCCTTCTTAATGAGATAGAGTATACTAACACTAATAACTCTAATGTTAGAATTTCACAAATTCAGAATCTGTTATGTCTCTGTTAAACTAACCAATGAAATTGAGTTTTAGGGTTTATTTGTTGGTATTGTAATTGTCATTATTTCAACAAGATAATTGCCACTTTGTTTTGGAACCGTTCTCCATACACCCTAATATTTTAATTTTATTGCTGTGGTCCATGAGATGTATTATTACAGAGTTATGATTGTATGACCTGATTTCAATCACATGTATTACCATCTAATCATAAATGTGAACAGGTCTGGACACTGGACTTGAGAATGCTTCCAATAGGACCCAGTCCACAAGCTTGAGATCACCTATGTATCTGTCTCCCTTAGTAGACTATGAACTATTTGAGGACAGGGACTGAGTCTTATTCAATGGGAACTACTTAAGACGAAGTACTTAGTGCAAAGCCTGGTGCTCAGTTAATCCTCAATAAAATGTTTGTTGAAGCAAATCTGTATCCCTTTCCAATACGGACAAATGGTAATAAGCTTTTTAAGTTTGTTCTCATAGGGTGAAGTGGTATGTCCTTTATCATCACAATATGATCTCTTTCAAGTCAAAGAGTGTCCCTTCTTGCTAGTATGTACGAATTTTTTAGGGAATATAGAAATTAGTGGTTGTCTTATCCATATGGTTTGATTTATCCATTACTTTCTCATATCTCATCTCATGATGGCACTTAAAAAGTCTTACCTCAAGGCCATTAACATTTGGCCTTTTATCTACATGCCTCAGAGACCAATAATAAATCAGTGACTCATGCTTTCCTTTTTCAGAAACCATATTGTCTTTCCCCTTGGAAGCTATTTTCATTTCCGTGTCTAATGATGCTGTTCTTTATTGGAGACAGACAAGAGAGCTGAAGAGACACATCCTTTTCTAAGGTTCCCTGGATCCTCTCTCGACCCTTCTAATGAACACAATGATATCCATAATCTGCCAGTTCACTAGTAGTGGCTGCTTGTAACATTGGGTTCAGCATCTTGGCCAACAGTTTTCCAATTTCATCCTTGAGTTCCTTCCGAACTCTTGGGTGGCTGCCACCTGGTCCTACTGATTGAGCTACATTTATTTCATCAGTTTGGCTTAGATGAGTTGGGGTGTTGCCCACTATTGGATTTAATATCTTCATGTTTTCTATTTCTGGAGAATCCTGTGGGAATCTTCCTGATACCATTCTAGGTAAAGAATTCAGTCATCATGGCTGCCATACACTTCAGTATGTGACCCCAATCTTTCCTTCTCTGCCAATAAAAGAAGACTTCAGATTCGCTATGAAATAACCAAAAAGAAGAAATAAATACGGTAATTCTATCTTCATGCTCTTTTGTCATCTCTGATTTGACAAACACCAGTAGTTGAAAAATATCCCAGAAAAAGGATTCTATTTACAGATTGAATTTCTTTCTATCCTGCTTTATAACAAAATTGATTAAGTTCCCATAATACAGGAAGATTATATAAGTTAAAATCTAAGAAAAAAAGAGAAACATAAGGGTAAGGGCATAAAAGGAAGCCTGGAAAAATTTGTACCATAATTAGCATGCTACACCTGCCTTGGTGGGCAGGACAAAATTTGGTTTTAGCATTTTTAAAAGATTTCAAGCATCTGCCTCTTTGCCTTTTATTTTATTAACTCACTGCACTGAGGCTTTCTCTTATATTTCTACTCTCTGCTATGACACTTGAGACCTTTTTGATTTCTTGGAGTAAATCATTGCAATTATTCTTTGCACAGTTCTAGTTGTCATATTTGTTGTTTTCAAAGTAAGATATCTGAAAATATAACTGTTGCTTCTAATTAGCTAGCTTTTCTTTGTTGTTTCAAGGTCAAAAGAGTGCTAGGGAGTCCATTTTTTTCCCGGGCTTTTCTTTTCATGGCTATTCAAAGTGTCAACATAAAGTCTGCATGAATAACAGAAGTGTTCTAATTTTGTAAATAACTCATTAGCGGTAAACACAGATTTATTTTATTTAGATTTCTAGTAAGTGTATTTAAACCCTAATTTGTACTGAAATTGTTAGTGGCATATAATAAAGAAATTAATTGTGGACTGGGTAGAAAAATGGTAGCTCTGTAAAACAGCCACCTTACCTTATGTATAGGAATTGCAATACCCACCCAAGGAACTCTACAAAATAGAGGTGGTACTCTGGTCTTGAATCTGCTATTTCCAAGATGTAAAGATGCATATAACTCATAGGCTATTATGATGCTGATAGAAAAACATAATATAGGGAGTTTTGTTCATTACAAAAGGAATTCATAATCTTTGTATTTTATTCTAAGGACTGTGGGCAGGAGTTGCGAAGTAGCTTGCCTAATTTTTTATTAAAATTATTATGAAATATAAGGAAATACAATATGCATAAAACCTAAATGAACAGCTCAATTTATTGTTATAAAATGAATAATTCGGTAATTCCCACCCAGATTAAGAAAAAGAACATAACTGGAAAACTATAAATCCCCCATGCACCCTTTTCTGATATTACCATCTCTAAATTTCCTGTACTTAATAGAATCCAATATGTTGATTTTTATGATATTGACCTCCTTGCTTTTCTTTTCTTTTCTTTTTAGTTTTGCCATGTAATTATGCATCCTTAAATAATATAGTTTATTGGTGCTTTTTTGATGTATATATATATCTGTATATCTATACACACACATATATATATACAAATCACACCACATATATTCTTTTGTGTTTGGCTTTTCTCCCTCAAGCTTATATCGTAAGATTCATCCATGTGATGTGGTGCAATCTATTGATTATTCATTTCATGATTTTATACTATTCAATACATCAAAATTTGTTTATCCAGTATATTAAAATTGCTGGGATTTGTTTGTTTGAAAATCTTTTTACGTCTCTTCATTCTTCAAGAATACATTCACTCAGGACAGAATTCTGTTAGTGTTTCTCTTTCAGCACTCTGATAGGTTTCCATTTTCTTTTGGCTGTCAATGTTGCTGTTGAATAGTTAGCGGTAATTAACTGTCATTCCTTTGATGGTACTGAAGGTGACCCTCACTAGTTCCCTGGGTTCTTGCCCGATGCAGAGAACTGAAGTCCACACCAAGGTTGATCACACAAGGGAAAAAGCTTTAATAAGCTGGAAGAGGTCAGGAGAGCAAGTCTCAAATCTGCCTCCTTAAACAAAGGAGGCAAGGGTTTTTATTAGTTTTAGATAAAGAGAGGCAGGGATAGGAATGTCATTGACTGAGTCCTCTTACAAATTGAGGCTTACAGATTGCATCCAGTGTTCACTAACAGGTCTCTCTTGTAAATGAAGTTGGCAATTAGGGCCATTTGCTATTGGCTGATGGAGTTCATCATTTAAGGAGGGGAGAAAGAGATGTGCTTCTAGTTGTGTGCCAAAACTTTTGTTCCCCCTCCATTCTGGTGTTCTGGTATTTTTCTCCAGCCCACTTTGATGATGTCTGTTCAAGTGTCTTTGATTCTGGTCTTTCATTAACACATGATTCTTCAGGCTTAGACAAAGAGAAGTAAGTAGAAAACAGGAACTTGCTAGGTGCAGAAAAGGGAAAGGGAAAGAAAACCAGGAATTTACTCTGTGACTAAAGACAGTTTACATTAATAGGCAACAAATACATGGATACAGTTACAAGTTACAGAAGTAAGGTTACATAATTAAACTGAAACATTATTCTTTGGCTAAATCTAAAATTAAGGTTGCAGTATTTTGGTCTTTTTCAGTAACGTGATTTTTTTCTCTGACTGCTATTAAGATTTTGAAGCTGTCATTAATTTTTGCCTGTTTAACTCTACAGTTCTAAGTGTAGATTTCACTTTGTTTATCTTGCTTTGGCTTCACTGGGCTCCCTGAATCTGAATTGATATGTTGTGACAATTTTGAAAATTCTTTATTTAAATATTGCCTCTGCCCTCTCTCTTTTTCTGGGACTCCCATTAAATGTATTAAATATTAGACTTTCTCACTGTATCCTGTATCTTACTCTCTATTTTTGTGCACCATAGTATTATCTTTCCATGCTTTTTTGTGGATAATTTTTTAAAATTTATCTTAAAATTCACTAGCTGTCTCTTCAGCTTTGTCTAATATGCTGATAAAATCATCCATTGAGTGCTCTTTTATGGCCTTTTAAGTTTTATAATTTTTAGATGATTTTTTTTTTACCTCTATAATGTCCCTAGGTCTTTGTTGACATTTTAGTATTAGTTTTTATCTCAATGAAGAGAACAAACATAGATTTGCTGCCTGCCCCTGATGACTCCAGTATCTATATTCCCTCTGGGGCTCTTCCCAGTGACTGTGAGTGCTGGATCTCATGTTGCCTAGAGACACACCTTATCATTTTTGATGGTTTACTGGACATTTTATTTGAAATTTACCTTTGGGAATAATTTGAGACCTGCAGCAAAATAATCTTTTCTCAGAGATTATTTTATTTTCATTCTGCTGAGAATCTAGGAAAATTAGCAGTCCAAGACCTGATGTTTCTTTGGTCCTCCAGAATATAATTTGTACCTCCATTTCAGGTTGAAGACCTTTCAGTCCCTAAAAAGAGAGGGAGTTTCTTTATTGCCATTGATGACACTGCAAAATTCTCAACTCTGTGTTTCCTGAAGCCCTTGAGATCCCTGCTGGTGAGGATAAATGATTATGATATACCAGGTCTCCACACTTGGTGGCCAAGGGCCTCATTCACAGTTTCCTCAACTGTCACCATTCTGCCTCTTGCTTTAGCTCTCTTCCCTGAGTCAAAAAATGCCCCCTGGGGCAGAAACATCTCTGGCTTACTTTGCTGAGCTACATCCTCTCCTGGAATCTCCCAGTTTTTTATTCCTCTATAGGTTTAGGTCTGCAATGCTTTTCTTTAGATGCAGTTTTTGCATTTTATTCTAGCATTTTTAGTTATCTTCATTGGGAAGGTTTCCAAATCATCTCATTCTATGTTCCTGGAATTGCTGTGTGCTAGGCTTTAGCCTTTTTACCAGTCACATATTGTTCAATACTGCCACTAGGGTTAAGCATTCATTAATTTATTCTTACTTTCATTCACTCTGCAAATATGGAGAACCTACTATGTGTTCAATGAATATGACATGATCCCTACCATAACTGAACTCTCAAAGGTTTGTAGGGGAAACCAATTTTAAGTAAATAATTAAATGTACTATTTACTTATGTAATAGAGTAATAAGAAGATATTTTGGGAATGCAGAGCAGATAAAAGAATAACTCTGCTGAAGGCACTAGTCAAGAAAACTGTGGCAGAGGTGACTTGAAAAATATTTACTGCTTTTTTTATATTTTAAAAATAATGTATGGTCACAATAGTAAATAGAGCTAAGCATAATAAGGAACACAAATATTACTTGTAACCCACCAATCAAAGTTAAATCCTTTAAAATTTTCTTGATAGATATGTAATAATTTATGTAGATGCAGGTAGATTAATATATTTTGTTTCTGAGTACCTCTATCTCTCTTTACCCTCTCCTACTCCTTCTTATCATCTAAGAAACAGAGGTCATCTGGGCTTATAGAACCTTAAGAAAATTCATCTCTAAAAATGGCCACCATTATCATGGAAGCAGCTAATTTGACATTCAGAGCCAGCTCAGAGGTGTAAATTGTGTGGGGGTCCATGTAAGCTTTAAGAGGCCCTTCATCCCTTGCAAAATTTCACAATATCTCTCCTCCATCCCCATTCAGGCAGCTCTTATAATCATAATTACTCAGGTTACCAGCAAATTTGTAGGAAAGACGGGAAGCTAAATCTTGTGATAATACTACTGTCTTCGTCAATTAGGAAATATTGGCATTTGGAAAGCTTATCCAGCCATCTATTCTTCTGGCAGGAATTGCACCCACCTTTTCTGACACACAGCACCTATCCCTCAATAGAGAAAAGTTTTCAAGTGAAACCAGACTCTCGCAATAGCAAGTTATCCCATTAAGATTCACCAGATGAGACCTGAACCTGTACAAAGCCTACATATCTACTAGGAGATATGGGAAATGGTGCAGGGGTGTATTCATCAGCCAAAGGGGTGCTGATGCAAAGTACCAGCAGCCTGTTGACTTTTATAAAAAGTATTTATTTGGGGTAAAAGCTTACACTCACAAGACCTAAATATTCCAACTCAAGGCTGTTTCTCACCAACGTCTGTTGCCACTTGTTGAAGCAAGATGGTGGGTGATCTCTGCTGGTCTCTCCTTCCTTCTTCCTCTTAAGGCTCCATCTGCCCAGCTTCTTCCCATCTCAGCTGTGGGCTGGCATAGGGGTCATTTCTCAGGGCTTCCTATATCAGTCTGGCATAGGGCTTGTTTCCTTCCAGGCCTTATCAGCTGCTCAGTTGCTCTGTTCTCAGCTGCAAACTATCATCTCTCCCAGGCTCTAGCTGTTTGAGCTCTCTCTTACTGAGTGAGTGTCCACTTCTATCAGCCCACCAAGGGGGTGGGGACTCAACCCTAAGTCTCGCCCTACTGGCAGGGTCAAATCAAAGCCTAATCTTTTATCAAGTAACCTTAAAAGTCTTGAATTTAACACAATCAAAGGGTATCACACCCAGATGAACATAATTTACAAATATAATTTACAAATATATTTTTTCTCTTTTTGGGGGATTCATAAATAATATCAAACTGCCACAAGGGATGAAAAAGCTTTTTAAAAATTAGGAATTGCAAAATCCTAACAGTGAATAAACTGGAAGGAAAAGGTAGAGGAAAGTTAAGTAAGCTATAGAAGCAGATAGGGTGAGGAAAAGATGTAATTTGATTTTTTCCCACTTCTATAATAATCCATTCATTGGATCAAACTGCTGTGGATAATTTTGCAAAGTTCACACTGCTGTAATTATTATGTCTTCAAAATATGTTTTATGGAGTAGGGCAAGTCTTCAGTCACTCTTATTTTACAAACTGATTTATTCTTATCCTTTTATTCTTCCAAATTAATTTTGGAAACTTTTTTTTTCAAGCTAAAAACCTCCCACTGGGATCCCTGCACAGGGTTCTGTTAAACCTATGAATTAATTTGAAAAGATTTGACATCTCTCCATTCTTTCAGCCTTCCTGCCTAGGAACCTGGTATGTCTCTTCATTTGTTCAGTCCTCTTTTATCTCACAGTTTCTCTTTAACTTTTTGTTATGGAAAATTCCAAACATACACCAAAGCAGAGATAAACTTCCATGTACCCATCATATACCTTCAATAGGGATCGACTCATGGTCAATCTAGTTTTTTATCTATCCCCTCCTATTCTTTCCTGTATAATTAAAAACAATTATGGATATTATAGCATTTTACCTGTACATATTTCCATTCAGTTGAGTTTGAATGGTTTTATTCACAGAGGACCTATACATGTTTTGCTTGCTCTATTCATAGATTTTTATTTTGCTAAAATCATTATGTATAGAGTTATTTTGTTAACCTTCTAACTGCTAATGCTGGTATAAAGGAAACTTTAAGATATTCATATTTAACTATTTTACCAAATTTCTTATTAATTCTCTTAGAGATTTAAAGCCGGGTTTTTTTGTGTGTGTGGATTTTCTAAGTATAGAATCATATAATTGTAATTTAGTTTTCCTTTTAATATGTAAGCCTCATATCAGTTATAATTATATCACACTGTTTGAATTTCCAAAAAAATTCAATAGTAAGAATAAATAGAAACCATTCTTGTCTTGTGATTTAATTGAAATTATCTTAAGATATATATTCCTTATAAATACTCTTGAGAAATTATCTAGGAATAAGTATTGATTTTCACTATATTCCTTTTATTACTTAAGGAGATGGCTGTATCATTTTACTTTGTGAGCAGTTGTTAAATAGGTGTTAATAGATTTTCTTCACTACTGATTAACCTTATTTTATTGGAGTAAATTATTTTAATGTATTAATGAATTTGTTTATTTAGATTTTGCTTTTATGTTTCTACATATAATTTATCTACTGTTTTGAGAATGTGTTTTATCTTGGTTGGAATGCATTTTTACTATCAGTTTTAAAACATCTTCTTTGTTTTAGAATAATTGTTATAGTCATTTTTTAGAAATGCTCAGAAAACTCAATCATAAAATTCTCTTGCCCAGAAAATTTTATGGAGTTGATTCTTTGGTGGTGTGCTCCTTTTTCACATTTCTATTTAGCAATTAAATATGTCTAGCTCTTTTTTTTTTTTTTTTAATTTTATTTTATTTATTTTTTTTCTTTTTTATTTATTTATTTATTTTTTTAATTACATTATGAAAAATATGAGGTCCTGTCTAGCTCTTAATAGTCAATTTCAATGATGTACATTTCCTCAAATATTTGGTACATTTAATCAAGATTTCAAATATATTAGCAAAATGTATAACATTCCCTTATAATTAAAAAAAAATATTTTTATTACAGAAGTTGTGAACTTACAAAAAATCTTGCACATCTGTGGAATTCCCATATAACACCCCTTGACCAACACACCACACTGTTGTAGAACATTTTTTAAAGATTATGAGAGAAATAAAAAAATATCAGTTGGCCCTAAATAAATAAAATAAAGATTTGAGATATCAGATTATTACCACTAACTATGGTCCATAGCTTACATTTGACATATTTTCTCCATACCCGCCCCCCCATTACTAACATGTACATCTTTGACATGATGCATGAATATTACAGTATTGCTATAAACTATAGTTCATAGATTACATCAATTATATTTTTCTCATGTTCTTCCCATTCCCATGACCCTGCAATAGTGATGTACATTCATTCTAATTCACAGAAGGGCGTTCTTGCATTTGTACTATTATTAACCACAATTCTCATCCACCTCTGGTTTCACTGTATTATTCAGTCCCTAGGTTATTCTCTAGCTTTCTTGCAATTGACATTTATATCCCTAGACTCCCTTTTCAGCCACAATCCCATTTATAACCCAGATGGATTAGTTCTACTCACTATAATATGTTGCTGTCAACTCTATCCATTTCCACACATTTATAGTCAAGTTAATTAAAACTTAAAAATACATTAAGCGTCAGTACTCCTTCTCAGCCCTCATTTTGTCTCCTAATGACCTATACTCTAGGTTTTAACTCCATGCATTATTATTTTATTAATATCTAATGACCTATCTTGTCTCTATTAACAACTTTGCTCTTAAAGTCTGTTTTATCAGATATAAGTATAACTAGTCCAGCTTTTTTTTTTTTTGTTACTGCATGAGTGGAATATCTTTTTCCAGCATTTCACTTTCGAACTATTGGCATCTCCTTGTGTCTAAGGTGAGTATCTTGTAGAGAGCATATAGATGGCTCATATTTTCTTATCCATTTCACCAGTCTGTGTTTTTTGATTGGAGAGTTGAATCCATTAACATTCAATGTTTTTACTGTAAAGGCAGTTCTTATTTCACTCATTTTGACCTTTGGGGTTTAACAGTCATATATTATTTTCACCACTCATTTTACATTTTTAGTTACTCTTACTGATATTCATTTCTAGACTCTCTTCCAAGCCTCTCTCCTGTCTTTTCTTTTCAGGATGTAGCACTCCCTTTAGGATTTCCTGCAAAGCCAGTCTCTTTCTTACAAACTCTCTCTCTCAGTTTCTGTTTATCTGTGAATATTCTAAACTTGCCCTCATTTTTTAAAGATAATCTTGCCAGATTTAAGATTCTTGGCTGGCAGTTTTTCTCTTTCAGAATCTTAAGTATATCATACTACTTCCTTCTTCCTTCTGTGGTTTCTGATGAGAAACTGGAACTTAATCTTATTGTATATCTCTTGTATGTTATGTATTGCTTTTCTCTTGCTGCCCTCAGAAGTCTCTTTTTCTTTGGCATTTGTCATTCTGATTAGAGTTGGTTTGTTTAGATTTATTTGGATGGGAGTAAATTGTGCTTCTTGGACATGGATGTCTATATCCTTCAGTAGGATTAGGAAATTTTCAACCATTATTTCTTAAAATATTCCTTCTGCCACTTTTACATCCTCTTCTCCTTCTGGGACACCCATGACATGGATGTTTGCATGTCTCCTGCTATTGTTTATTTCCCTGAGACCTTGTTCAGTTTTTTTTCCATTCTTTCCTTCATCTGTTCTTTTGTTTGCTTACTTTAAGAGGCCACATCTTCAAGCTCACCAATCCTTTCTTCTGTCTCCTCAAATCTGCTGTTATATGCCTCCAGTGTATTTTCAGTTTCATTTATTTTGCCTTTCATTCCCATAAGATTTGCTGTTTTTCTATGTATGTTTTCAAATTCTTCTTTGTGTTCATCCAGTGTCTTCTTAATATCCTTACTCTCTTTAGCCACCTTATTAAATTTATTAAGGAGATTTGTTTGAACATCTATGATTACTTGTATCAACTCCTTTATATCATCTGGAAGTTTATCTTATTCCTCTGATTGGGCCATATCTTCCTGTTTCATGGTACCAATTGTAATTTTTTCTTGGTGTCTTGTCATCTAGCTTACCAGATGTTTTTATTCTGGGCACAGTTTCTCTCTTTAGTTCAGGCTTTCTTGTCCTTTCTTTTTTGGTGGCTGTGTTGTAGTAGCTAAGGATGTTGTTGGTGCTGTAAGCTGTGGAGGCAGAAGTTGCCTGCATTGTCCCAGGAACCAATGAAGCTTCTCCACCTTTCTTCTCTGCCAAGGGTAGGTACAGAGCCACAGCCATATGCAGTAATCTAAGCTGTGAAAGCCAAGATCATCTGTAGTTGTCCAGAGAGACTGATGAAGCTTCACATCCCTTCCTTCCTTGCCTGGAGCAGGGATAGAGACGAAGGGGTGGGCAGTAATCTATGCAGTGCAGGTCCAAATGATCACCATTACCCAGGTAGACTGACACAGCACCCTTCCTCCCATGGCAGGGGTGGGGATGGACGCCCAGAGTGCCCAAAAATCTAATCCATGTGGGCCAAATAAAAGCCTGCAGTTGCCCTGTGAGGCTGAGGGAATGCTGCCTCTTCTGCCCTTTAAGGGGATCAGGGGGGATGGAACCACCAACCCCCAACAGTTCAGTCCATGTAGACCCAAGAGTGCAGAGAGGCTGAGGAAACATCAGCCCCCTCCTATCGTTTTGGGATGTGGGGGTGGATCCACAGGTACCCAAATGTTCTGTCTGTGAAGACAAAAAGTGCCTGCCATTTCCTAGAAAGGCTGAGGAAGCACAGCTCCCCTCTTTTACTACTTGGGGGTGGGAATGGAGCTACAGGCATCTGACTGTTCAGTCTGTGTGGGCCAAAAGAACCTGCAGTTACCCAGAAAGTCTGGGGAAACACCACCCCTTCTTGACCTATTGGAGGTGGGTGTGGAGTCACAGGTGCTCAACGAACCAGTTTGTGTGGGCAGAAAGTGCCTGCAGTTGCCCAGAGAGGCTGGTATAGATCCGTCCAGCTTCTTCCCTTCCTGAGACAGAGCTGGAGCCTAATTCGGGCTGCAATCTGATCTTGGTGTAAAGAAGCTGGTCCCTACCATCACTGTGATTTTCAGTTAGTGCTGCTTCCCCTCTATCTGGGGCGGAATTAAAATGGTGGCTACTGGCCTCTTTTCAAATGGGCAGGTCCAAACATTAGCTGTTCTTGGGATTATACTTTTGCCAGCTGAAGTTAGTAATCAGTAGCTGAAGTTGGTGACTGATTGTCTCCTCCACTCTCATTTTTGGGAAATGTAGCATCCATCTCCAGTCAGGGAACAGCTCCAAGGCAACCTGCACCACCAGTGGAGGATAGGCACCAGCCTCCACAGTGTGGAGTGCTCTACTCAAGAATTTTCTCTGCAGATGGGCAGTCTCCTCCTTCCATTCTTTCAAGGATGTTGCAGGATGCTCTTCTGGTCTCGTGGGCCCCCCAACAGGTGCTTTAGATAGCTATGTTTAGTTTACTAACTACCCTGTGGGACTAGCTGACTCTTAGAATGACTTACTTAGCTGTCATCTTGCCCAGCCCCCCATTACAATTTTTATCTCATTTTTGTCTTATATCTCTTTCTGAAATCTTAATTTTTACAATATTTTTTCTGTTCTCTCCTGAGTTAGTTTACTGATCTTATTGTCTCCTTTCCACAAGGAATAACTTCTTGCATTTGTTTTTCAGATCAAATGCTTATTAAGTTCACTGAATTACTATTTATTTCCTTAATGTTTTTGTTCTGTAAGAATGTTATTTTACCTTTGAGGGTAGTTTTGGCATGATTCCTTAAATTTTGTTTTGCTATGTTCTAGTCTGAATTATTTCCTAATTGACCTATAATAACAGTGTTGGTTACTCTTTGGGCCAAGAGTGACTTATAAAAGTGATTTTCGCCTCACCTCAGTGTTCAAAATATGTTATGGATTTCCAGTTTGTTTTACTGTAATGAGATAATGATCAGAATGAAATCCAAGATGACTAGTGGCAAATTTTTGCCTTTTAAACTCAAAATATATCCTTGGAGGATAGTTATCATTCAGAATCCATTTTTTGTTTTCACCTGCTTTACTAAGTAGATGAGGAGCTGTCAGAGTGAGGATAGGAAGTGAGGGTTTGAAGAGGAAGAAAGTACTAATATGGATGTGCAAATCTCAGGGAGATCAGGACAGAATAGAACCTGCCTGTAAGTGAGGATATACAGGCTCCGTCCTGATTTGGCTCAAGTTCAAGGTGAGGCTCAGCAAGCTGGGAAGCCTCCCTCAACCCCTGCCTCGCATGTCAATGTGATAAAGGAGAAATAAAATGGAGGTGGCAGTGGGGTACATCTAGGCTTGAGAGTGCTCAAGATGCACTCCCGGTGTCCTGCAGGCTTCAGAGTGGTATGAGAGTCATCCAAAAGTGATTGAAAATAAGCCAGAAGACAGAAGGGAGCCTAAAAATAGGGGCAAGGAACAAGGAGCATGACTCATGTGGACGAGTCATGGACAACCAGTGGTCACGGCAGGTATTTAGGCATAAACAGCAAGATGGAAAGACTATCTTGGGATAATCTATGGATGGAGCAGGTGGTCAGCAAAAGGATAGGCAATGACCCCACTGGAGGAGCAGACAATTTACTCCCCAGCTTCTGGATAAAGTTGTCAGATTTAGCAAATAAAAATGCATAATGTCCAATTGGATTGAAATTTCAAATAAACACCTTGTCAGTATTTTACTATAAGTATATCCCAGATATTGCACAGGGGATACTTAGACTAAATTTTTATTTGTCATTTATGTGAAATTCAAATAGAATTAGCTGTGCTCTATTTTATCTGGCAACCCTCCTCAGGTGCATTTATGAAAATTCTACTCATGTTAAATAGGGAGCAAGAAGGGGAAGAAAATCTCAGGAAAAATCTTGACCATGTTTTAAGTCTGAATGGTCTGAAAAATCCTTTAATTTGAATTTTTCTAGAAGTGGCTGTATTAAATATTCTGCATCAGAGATAAGAGGGACTCAAAATAGGAAATAATTTCAGTTAGTAAAAAAATAACCACTCTTGAGCAAGTGATGTGATTTGGAGATTTGTAACAATTATATTTGTTCTAAGTTCACATGACAGGTAAAAATGGTCTCTGCTCAAAAGACCAGCACAGTTCTCAGTGTTAATTCCAATTTTCTAGTCTTCTCCATCTCTGGTCCAATCAGGTAGGAACAGGGAGATGGGGAGGAAGACAATTAAATGTCCCCACCCCTGTGGGAGAGAAGGAAAGTGATAGGTCATAGTGAACTGGGAAAAGAGTCTAAATTGTGTCTACTATAAACTTTTTCCATCTCTTGCTGTTGATGGCTTATAATGGATTACTGAGTTTTAGATTTGATCCAGCAACTGTAAAGGAAAATGTAAGATGGATTGTATCTTCCCCATTTCTTGCTGCGTAGTAGTTGTCAGAAGTTCATGGCTTTTTTTTTATAGGGCTACTCTCTTCCCAGTACATTTCATTATGCCCTTGTCATGGAGTAGCACATACCGCTATTATATGTCCTTTCGCTCTTATCTTGACATATTATTCTTCTGTTTTATTACTAGTTTTAGACAGCAACATAGTGCAGATTAAACACCCAACATGCAGTTACAGAAAAACCGATGCATTCATTCAGAGTACTGTCAGAATCTTTGTACCATTTCAATATCCAACTTGCCAGGGACATAGTGAAAAGCAATGAAATGCATAGCTTTTTTCTCAGAACCAGTGAGAACTAGGAATTTATATATAACAAGAAAAAGATTGTTTTCTGCCTGTGGGGTAGCAATGGCAGGAGTTAGAGTGTTAGTTACTCTAATAGGTTTTTTCCCAATTAGGAAATGTATGGGGTTCCCTTCATTTAGGGTTCAATTGAAATGCGAGAGGAAAACCTCTAGGGGAGGGGAGTTCTTTGCAAGTTGCCTTTATTTTAAAAGAGTGTGAGTGTAGAAATATCTTCATCCATGATTGGTAGTGAGGTTACGTCTATGGAGCCAGGAGTGTTCTAGAGTCTGAAATTGGCTATGCAGTAATAATGAATTAATGGAACTCCCTAGATTGGAGATTTCCACCAATACTTCTATTGCTTTAGGCATTCTTGAGAAAGGCCATTACTTATGGTTTGGGGCATTCGTCGTATTTATTTTGAACCACAAAATGTCAAAATATTGGTACCAGGCTATAGAGATGACATATTAACTGTCGTCATTGTACCAATTTCTTGGATTTTTGTGAGGTAGGGGAGTAGGAGGATGTCCATGGTTCATTTACAGTTATTCTGGGTCTAGGGCATTGTGTCTGCCCATAGTGTTTTCCAGAGGGTTCCCTGAGCAGTGTTGGGCCTGTGGACTGCATTTATGATTAGAGATGAGGCAAGAGTAGGGTGTGGCCTTTATTCCATGATGCTGTAAAACACAGCTATTCCCAAAGTGCAAATGTCAGGCATTGAGAATGTGTTTCCTGGGGGGAGAGCAAGAGACTCAATGATGGCAAGCCTTACTGTGTCCAGGCAATGGCACAAGAGACTCAGTAATGGCAGGCCTTACTGTGTCCAGGCAATGGCACAAGAGACTCAGTAATGGCAGGCCTTACTGTGTCCAGGCAATGGCACAAGAGACTCCATAATGGCAGGCCTTACTGTGTCCAGGCAATGACACAAGAGATTCAATAATGGCAGGCCTTACTGTGTCCAGGCAATGACACAAGAGACTCAAATAATGGTAGGCCTTACTGTGTCCAGGCAATGACACGAGACTCAATAATGGCAGGCCTTACTGTGGCCAGGCAATGACACACGCCAGGTGTCTGGGACACAGGGGCATGTGCTGGGGACAGGGGCTGGCAAGCAATCTAAGGCCATTTTAGGGAGGGCTTTGGGCATCATGTATAGGAGTCCACTCATTTTTGTACAAGTAACTCATTCCCTCTGTGTTGAAAACCAGTCACCCTCTTCCTTGCCCACCTGAATCCTACTTTTTCTCTCACAAAACTCAGTTCCAGCATCAGCTCCTCTTTCAAGAGACCTTCCTGATTTCCCAGGTTGCTGAGGCCTTTTTCTATGTAATTCTCCCATTCACCACATATTGCGAAATCCTCTAATGACAGAGCCATTATCCCATCATCTGCACTCAACTGAGATTCCTGAACTATTGTCTTCATGCCTAATACAGGCCCAGGCTCAGAGGAAGCTCTTCAAAAAGTGTGATTGACAGATCAATGAATAGATAAGTAAACTAAAACCCACTTAATCCCCATATCAGTCCCATGAAGTGGAGACCGTTATCCTGCCCATTTTACAGATGGGAGGAAACTGAGGTTCAGAAAGCATAAATAACACGCCCAATGCTTCAGAAGACTCAAGGCCAGGCAGTCACACTTCCACCGTTCATGCTTTTCATTACACAGCTCATATGATCCCAAGTCACAATGACAGGACATGGGCCAACCTCTTTTCCTGCCCGAAAGCCATGAATTTGCAATCTACAAGAATGCACAGAAATAGAAAATGTTGACTTAGAATGAGAAAACCTGACTGTTTTAATCCCCTTAGATCTAATACAAAGTGAAATGTTATTGCTAATGATTTTGCTAATTCGAACTCATTTCTATGTGTGCAGCCAGGCTAAAAATGCTCTGTAAATCTCCTCCTAACTCAGTTTGCTCCCCAAACTCTTACCTGTAGGTTTTTCTCTTTTTCTTTCCTCTTCCAGCCCTGAGTGCTCAGAAATTCTGTAAATAGTCATGACACGCTTCTTCTCAGGACTTGCCCCAAGTTCGTCAAAGGAGGCACCTAGTGACAGATGGGGCCAGAGAGTCCTAGAGGTTATCTCTTCCCCCTGCTTCTACCCTACCAGAGTGTTTTTCCTTATTCCTCTTTCCCTTTTCCCCTCTTCCCTTTTTGATTGCTCTTTTGCCAGACTTCCACTTGCTGGTGGCAAACAATGAGCTTTCTGCGTGAGATTGATAACCCTTCTCGCCACATTATTTCAGCAAAGATCCTTTACAAATGGCAAGATACAACCTTAGAATAGAACAGAGAATGAACCCAGATTTAGTCAGTTTCATCATAGAGTATACTTATTTCTCCTTGGGCTGTTGTGGGGGATGGGGGGGACAAGGGGAAATAGAGAATATAAAACAGTATGCATCTGGATCATCAAATGCCCTTCCCTATGGAAATGGCTTGGAGTGCTTCTGCAATCCAAAAAGGAATATAATCCATAGCCATTTTATGTTTCAAATTAAGTATTCTCTTTTAGAAGCTACATATTTACTTATGAAGGGCTTAAAATGTGGGGTATATTTGGCCTTAATGAAAATGAGAGACAATTTCTTGTCTTTTCTTTCTCAGAGAAAGAGTCCAGGCAATGATGCATGCCAGGTGTTTCACTTTACCTACTCTACAAATTTGCAAATGATTGTGTTCCTGAGAGTGTCTCCTCAGGCTTAAGTTTTAGAACAGGGATGCGCAAACCATGGCTCTCATGCCAAATCCGGCCTGCCCACCTGTCTGCATTTTTAAATAAAGTTTTACTGGAAAATGGCCATGCCTATTCCTTTAAGAAATATGTGTGGCTGCTTTTGTGCTGCCACCGCAGAGCTGAGCAGTTGTGACAGGAATTGAATGGCTTGCAAAGCTGAAAATATTTACTCTCTGGTGCCCTTTACAAGACTTGCTTGCCCGTCCCTGTTTTAAAACATTCAGAGGAGAAGGGCTTTTCTGAGACCGCAGTTTGAACTACGAAATTCTGAGATTTAAATATGCTTCTCAGTGGGTGAATCTACCTATTAAGCTCAGCAGGACCTGTGCTCAAGTAACTCCTCTGCTAGGGACTGTACTGGGTAACTGTGACAAGTCACACAGCCTTTCTGAATCTCGAGTCTTTCATCTGTAAAATGGAGACTCCTTTTAGTTTGAAGGACTTTCTATGGGAATAAATGAGACAATATTCAAAAGTGTACAGTGCATTGCCAGACATAGTAGAGACTCAATGAATATACTTTCTTTCTTCCTTCTTATGTTCAAATTGAGAAGCGAGCCATGTGTCAATGCACAGATTCTTTTTTTTCTGAACAAATATCTTTTAGTATAGTGTAAAAATTCTCTGCCATTTTAGCACATGTCTGTATTTTATCATATATCTTTAAAAAAACAAGCTTTTGTCCACTACATCTTGGGTTCTATCCAAAGGTTTTACTAAGTGCTTTGTGACTCATTTTAAATTATTATGTAAGGCAAGTCTTAAGTAGGCTTACCCAAGGTGGGGGTCCTATCAACCATTTCAACAAATTCCATTTTTCAATGGGATTTATAAAAAGAAGAGCAGGGAACTTGCATTTCAAAATTGCCTTCTTGCATAGCATACTCCCCTGTATAAAATCAATCTCTTTCCTATACTCCAGGGCTCCTAGGCCAGACCTCTTGAGGATGCTCAAACTCCAAGAATTGGAGGCCAGTGGCCTTGTTGCTGAATGTGTAAAATTCCATTTGAGAAGGAACCGGGCTCTGCTAACAGCATCACAATAAGCTGGAGACATAGATTGATTTTGGTAAATGCTCTGATCCTGGCAGGGAATAACTCTGCCAACCTCAGCCTAAAGCAGCACACAACCTCCGTGTCTGTTTTCTAATCAATACGAAAGGGATTGTTTCCATACATGTCATGTACACCTATACACCTATTTTGGAGGGATGCAGCAAAGTCATCTAAACTGGAGAAACATGTCTTGTGTTAATAAATAATTTTCCCCAAACATTCACTAAAGCCTTATGCCACGAATAGGCAAAGCATCTGCAGGAGGTGGGCTGCAGTGCAGCATCATTATCCTCAATTTACAGATGAATGAAAATGTGATATGATGAGGCAAAGTGATGTAGTCCCAAGTTACACAGCAAAGACCCACATTCAGCAGTAGCAAATGACTGGATGTTTTTGCTGTACCTGCCAGGTGTACTCCAGGAAAATGGCAAACAATCTAACCACTTTCTCCCCTCTCCAGCATGCCTTTTGTGTGCAACCATACTTTCTCTTGGCCTTGACTTCACCTATTTTCTCCTTCCTCATTCTCTTCCTCCTTCTCTTCCTTTACCCTCCCACACCTCCCCACCTCTTCTACCTCCTCCTTCACCTTTCCTCCCCATCCCCCCTTTTCCTCCTAATCCTGCCCTTTTATATTTCTACCAACTGCCTTAAATCTCTTTTTGCAACAAAGTAGAATATAAATAAATCAATAACAGATAGCATCATAGAAACTCAGAATTGGAAAAATGCAGAGAGAGCAAAGAGCACTCTTCTCCATCAGAATTTAGTGAGCAAAGTTTCCATATATCCATACTGATGTGATTCAGCTTGCTGAAACAAATGGTGCTTTGTCCAATTTGTTTCATATCACAAAAACATAGCAAGACAGAAAACTGAATAAATGAGGATTCCTGTGTTTTCCTGTTTGTTCACGCATCAGATCCATGCCACAACCCATGAGTACGTGTTTCATAGCTTGTACTATTTTTTTCTCTGATTTTCTCTTTATCCATATCTAATCCATATTCTCTTAGTGCTTAGAATGAAGACATTCTCCACTTGTAGTCACACACAAATAAAACTTAGATAATAGACACTAACAGCATAAAAAGAAGTCATTTAATGACCCTGATTCTATACATTGTCATAACAACAGCACTTCAGACTTACCTAGTTTTAACACTCATGCAACACCAACTGAAATTTCTACCAATGGTTTTCAGTCCTGGTGACACATTAGGATCACTTGGTGAGCTTTAAGAAAAAGTGACATGGTCCCTCCTCCACACCAGAGTTTGACTTACCTGGAGTCATGGTCCTGCATTGGTATTCTTTAAAATTCTTCTCCAGGGCTGAGACCCCCATACTAATTGGTTTTAAGTTATTCTATCAATTGTCATTCACACCAGCTTTATATTTTTCCCTTTTAATGAAGAGATTAGAATGGAGCAGAATATATTAGTATGCATTATATGGAATTATATGGAATTATGATGGGTACTATCCAAGAAACTTTTGTTTCAGATTCATGCCTTTAAGGTGAATACTATTTGAAAATAAGTTCTTACTGTGGGCTGCAGTCAAAGTTTGAGAAATCCTGTTTTGGATGATCTTTAACAGATAAGGCATGCTGATAGCAGCTAGGGAAAATCAGAAAATCTCCATCTGTCCTCAGACAGCCAAGCCCAATGGAACTATTTTTAAATGCATGTAGGGCATGCAGAGGTTTTGCCAAGTGATCTCTGCACTATCAAATGTTTTTTAACTATTTATAGAAGCACTTACACATTCTCTAAGACACTGAGCCCAACTTTCCTCTCTCCTGTAGGCAGTGTCACTGTTTAAAATTATTAAGTTGCATTTCTTAAAATATCTTTTAGCTCAGTCTCCTGATTTCCAAATCAGCTTATTCTAACCCTTCGTTAGGGGTATTTAAGGAAGATTTCAGGACAAAATATGGGCTCTCAGGTCTTGTGCTAAACTACTGTATCAGTTCTCGGAAAATCCCCATCAGGTCTGCAGACCAGGAATATAAGTTGACTTTCTGGAATTTCCCAGGAGGCCTTTTGGAAAGAGAAGGGTAGTCTTGAGGTTAACACAAAGGACTCAAATATTTCAGGACAGTCAGTGGTTTTCACAAATGATAAGACAGATGGTTCTGCTCCCCTGTCATCCGGGAGCAGCTTACCTGACAGGAAGGACGCGAGTTACTGGCCCCGCCCTTCCGGCCCTCTGAGGGCGCAGGCGCGCCAACCTCTTTACCAGCAGGGCTCGGCAACGGCGCATGCGCAGAGGGGCTGCTCTGGACAAGGGCCTGTTTGCGGGGGGCTGCTGCGGCACTACAGGGAGGAAGAGCAGCGAGTGGGGTGCAGGGGTGAGGGGGAGGCCGGCCGGAGGAGGCTGTGGACAGGAGAGGACTGCACCCCTCTCAGCTCGGGGAAAGCCAGGACAGGGGTCTGAGGTGCCGCCGCTCATGCTCAGTGCGTGACCCGGAAGTGTTTGATAACTTGAAGCAGTATGCCTGTGGGGAATTGGTGATTTTGAAAAAATGCATCAAATGCTTTGTGAAGCAATTTAGGACTTGTGGAAAGAATATCATCTTGGAGCCCAAGGGAGAAGACAAATACAAGCATATATCCTGCAAAACTTGCCTTTCAGAGCACATGGATGAAATGATGAAGTTCTCTCAAAGAACATGCTTTCACAGATTACTGTGGAGCTTAAAGCATTGTGTAAACTAACTGAAAGAGGAGTGGAAATCTTCTTTTTGTGTGTTTGGGAAAACTAACAAACAGCATCTAGGAACTTCCTGGAAACAGCTTGGGTAGGGCAGATCATTGAACCAGTTTGCACAGAGGGCTGAGAACAAAGCAGTATTTTGAGAAAATGGAGACCTTTATGAACTTTCCAAAGGGGTCCCTTGAAAAGGCAGGACAAGAATTTCAACCTTTATTTGCAAATTGAACCCAAGACCTCTTACGTGGGAAGCCGGCACTCAACCATTGAGCCACATGGGTTCCCAACAAGTTCAAATTATGTTACCACGTGGCAGAAGAGAGCAAAGCAGACTACTCATCAGTTCTTTAGAAATTCAAGCACAAGCACCATAAATATCAGCGAACATGGCACCTAACATCTTTTAGGAAATGCAAGTGATGAGGGAAAGGTGGGGGGTGCATTTGGAGAATCAGTTGAAGACACACTCAGAGGGTGATCCATGTTCAGAGCTGGTACCTATGATTAGAAAATGCTTGAATGGAATAGGAAAAAGAGTTGCATCAGTCAATCAAAAAATGATTCAGAGTTGGAAATAGAAACCTATAAGTCAGAGTGTGAAATTCTGGGAGCCACAAAGCAGTCAGTGAAGCACAACATGTCTGAAACTAGCCTTTCAGATTCCAAAGGAGATGCCATATAAGAACTCAAATTTGGTGGCAAGTGAAAAGGAAAACTGTGGCCATTCATCAAAAATAAGCAGCTTTCTCTCAAACTGGATGCAACACCAGATGATTTTAACAATTTTCTCCTCCATCAGAGAATGAAAAAGCTACAACAGAAAGAAAATGAATTAAATAAATAAATCCCTGAAAAAGATGGATCAAAGAAACGCTGTGAGAAAAATGGAAGATGTCTTTCTGAATAATTCACAGATGAAAATATACCTGCTTTGGATTACAAATGAACACAAGGAAGAAATACTGTGAGTAGAGGCTGAGAAAATTGAGGCCTGACTGCTTTGAAGCTGATGGTAGGCTTACAATAATTGGTAAGTGAACAGATACTAAAGCAGAGTGAGATGTATGAAATGCATACCCCCTCATAAGTTGAAAACTTCAAGATTGGGTTAGCCAGATGGAAATCATACTGAGGAACTGAGCCAGTAGAATGAGATGAAGATAATTCAAAGATTTTGAGATTGCAAATGATTTATTTTTATTTTTATTATTGGTTTTATTTATTTTTTCTTCTGTTTATTGTTTGTTCTTGCAAATGATTTTGATGACCAGCTCTCATGCCTGCCATAAGGACTTGGAAAGTGTTCTAGTTCATGGGTGGAAAAACAAACTCCTAAAGGTAGTGTGTTAGTGCAAGAGTTTTGATGTCTTGGAGGAGAAACCACATGGTCTGTGAGTTTTCCTCTAGCACACCTATATAAACAAATGCCTTGGGCTGACCTGTGTTTTAGCACTTGAAATCACACTTTGAAATGACATCATCACATTGTCCTTTTCCCTTCCCTACCCTTCTCTTTTGAAGGCAGGCTATTCATGGCTCATCCTAAGATACAGATCTTTCCCATGGTTCAGTCTGGCTTGCTTCCGTCTGGGGGAAATAGTGCTAACATTATCATACTCTACTTACTCTCTTCCTGCCACCCCACATCAACCATTCAGCAGTAAGTCTACATATCTGTTTTCCGCACTCTGTGTAAGGAACCTGAAGGTAGATAAGTCAGCACCTGGCCATTTGATGCCCCCTTAGTACCCAATGTATGCCCTGGCCTATATTTATTTCACACTCTGCCTTTTGTGTCTTCCATTCAACCCTCAACATCTTGTAAGGGCCTACAACATCTAAGTCCTTCAAGTAGAAGAGCTTAAGCAAGGGCAGGCCTACTGCCATTTGAAGGATGAAGACCATGGATAACTTTTATTGCTCTAAGAATTCTTGTAATGTTCTTCATCTAATATCTATAACTTGGTCTACTTCTACAGAGTTACTGGCAGATATATCTTGTCGAAAGAGATGATGGATGAGTGGTTGCAATATGCTCCCTTCATACACAGTGAGGAAGGCTAGAGCTGGCAGCCTGTTCTACAACTTGTCCGGGGAGAGAAGTAAACCAAAGGACAAATGGGTGGTGACAAGGTTATAGCCAAAGACTGAGAGGTTGTTCTTAGTTTACATTATTTCACTAGATGTCCACAGTTTTCCTGTATGGCAGGAAGAGCAAGTATCATTATCTCCATTAGGTCAATGAGAAAAATGAAGCCCAAATGTCAAGTGAATTGCCTTGAGCTCTGACACCAAGTAACGAAATCAAAAGCAGAATCCGCAGCCGCTGGTTTTTCACTTTATTCTCTCAGATGAGTAATGAAGTTTAAGTGATACTCTCTGTAGGAGCTTGTGAAAATTCCATGATGAACATTCTTACATGGCATTTAAGATCCCTGGTAACTTGGCTACTCTTTGCCTTTCCAACCTTCACTCTCTAGCTATGCCCTACTTCATTAATTGCTCCAGTCATTTTGAATTAATTAAGTTGCTCCTCATCTTTCAGCACTCAGCTGACACATTGCTTCTTTGGAGAGCCCTAACGTCTCCATATTTGTGAAACATGACCCGACTTTGTGCTCCATAGCATCTTGTACTTTGCCCTATTTTTGCACTGCATTGTAATTGCCTATTTTTCTGTCCCTAACCCCTTTATAAATTTCTTGGGGTTGTGACTTTCTTATTTACTATTATATCACCAGTGCCTAGCACAACGTTTGGCTTATATACCAAGGCACTCAGAAAGTTTTTTTCAATAAAAATAAAGCCAATATCAGATGGCATAATCATTTTAAATTTCACTTTTATATTCAACATGACAACCAAGCCTTTCTGCTAGTCACAGCCTAAATTTGATTTTGTGCATTCAAACAAGGCAATTCATTCTTCAGTCTAGGCAAATATAAACCTAGATGCTAAATCCCTCCATGGCATTGGAGTTATATGCCCAGGCTCCTGGCAGTATAGGGCTTGTTGTATAATAGGTCCTTAATAAATAATTTTGGAATGAATTGATGAGTACAAAGATGATTAATATACCTATTTCCTAATGTATGTAATTTGAAAAATTTTCTGCATATAAATAATGTTGACTGGACAGAATATGGGCAAAACCATATGGGAAGAGGTTTTTGGTAGCTTTTGAGCAATAGATTGAAAAACATGATTGAAAGAGTGAGGAGATTATAAATATCTTTGTGGCATACAGAGACCTGACTTAAAATAGGTCTGTGTGGTCATAGACTCTTGTTAAAGAAACTGCAGAATCTGGCCTGGCCTGTGGAAATGAAAGATGGCTTAGCTGATCTTGATAAGGAGACTATGCAACCTACTGATACATCACGTGTTTTAGTGATATCCTTAAATGTCACTGGATTCATAAGTACTTAGAAAAATCTAACATGCTTTATAAACAAGATATTTGCACTGGTAAGAACAGAGTCATATTTACAGGAACAGGAGAAGGGCACGAAAGAGGATCTCAGTTGTTTTGATCTCTTGTTTGATGTGTTCTTTACTGCCATTTACCTTTTCACCAATCTCTTCAAGAACTCTTAGTGAGTTTTATGGAGTACATTCCTCTACATGTATTTATTAAGTTCCTGTTATAGAGACAGTAGAGCATAATGGCATATGAGTTGAGGCTCTGAAGCCAAACAGCCTTGATTTGAAACCCAGTCCTACTATGGGGGAGCTACAGGACCTTGGATAAATAACTGAACCCCTTTGTGTTGCACTTTCCTGATTGGTGCAAGGGAATTGATGGAAATAGAACACATCTCACTGAGTTGTTGTGAGAATTAAATGAGTTCATACATACATAGGGCCTGGCACATAGTAAGAACACAATAAATGTTAGCTCTGGTCATTATTATTATGTTCTAGGCACTATTCTAGGTATTGCCAAAAATAAAGAAAGTGGAAGTTCTGGTATTGGTACTCATTTAGCATGCTTGTCCTTTGCTTGTTTGCTGTACAATCCATTCTTCAACATTCCCCTGCTTTGTTCAAGGAGAGCTTGACCCAGAAAAACCACATTTCCCAGGCTCCCTTGCCAAATGGTTACCTGTTAGGCTTGACCAATAGATGATTTAGAGAGAAAGCGAGGTAGGAAGGTCAAAGCTCTGTCTTTGCTTGGGTAGCATCACTGGTAGAGGCTCTCTCCTCTCCCTTTCCCATCTCCCTCCAAACAGCGCCTGCCTCCATGATCACAGGGCCCACCAGGATGTCAAGTTCCCAGAGCCCCTACCAGCAGTATGGGTGGTAGCAGCTTCTTCCTTGGGAGTGAGGCCAATACCAAAAAATAGAACAAAAAGAAAAGACCAATTCCCAAAGATTTTTATAATTTAGTCCTGGATCCAGCTGTGACTGAAATTTACATATGCCTGGATTTTTAAAATATATGAACCTATAAAGAATTCCTTTGTGCTTAAAGTAATATGATTGCATTTCTTTCACTTGCCACTGTGAGAGTCCTAGTACAATGTTTACTAATCCCGAAGAACAGTTTGAGTTGATATCACAACATAAAGCGATTGCTATTCTCATTAGAATCTTTTCACTGGAATTCATATTACCATTATTTATTGTCCTGTTAGGATTAAGGGTATAAAGATGAATAAGATAAACATGATCCCTCTCTTTAATAGCACAATAATAGTTTTTTTTTAAAAATGTCAACTTTTACCACATGTATTCTAAGATGTGTTTTCTCTGGAAATCTGAACATCTTCTCTTAGTTGATGTGCATCTTAAAACTAAAGGACACCTCATCCATTTTAACACAAAGATAGAAACTGAAATGCAAAGCAGGAACTTTGGAGGAAAAGTTTTCATTTATTTTCAATATAGTAATTCCCATGCCTCCTGTTGTTCGTTATAAAATATTCCCAAAGCAGGAGGATGTTTTCAGTGCAACAAAATTAACAATGTCACTCCTGTAGGACAATCACTCATTCTGCTATATGCTTTCCTGACTTTCCTCTTCTCCATTTGCCTATGATGATGCAATTTGTCTTCTGATAATGGATGGGCCTCCTCTTCCTTTCAATCACCAGCAAAAGCCAGGGCAACTTTCCTAAAACATGTTCAAAGTTCATTTGCTTTGGGGAACTTTTAGTGTTGAGGAAAATAAATTTATAATGAAGGCTGATGAAAGTAAATTTTTAATTATGAGGCAAGTCCCAGTGTGTATATGCTTGTGGTGTGAATGCATGCATATGCTTTGTCCTTACAATACATGCATTGGTGTTTTAATCTTACAATATATGGCCATGCTGTAGTTGCTATAGAAACAATAGCCACATTTGCTGACCTTTGAGGGTAGGGAGAAGCAGAGGTGGCAGCTGTGATCAGAGCAGAGAGAATTCTGGTGGAACCAAAGTAAATATTTAAGAGTAAGGGTATTTTACTACCTTCATTTTCAGGCCAAAGCAATCTACTCCTTCCCTCAATGTCTACCAATAATATCCATCAGAATCTCACTGAAGACTTATTAGTATTCATTAAATTATTATTTTATAATGAGTTTATTGTATATACTAGATGTGTAGGAATTTGGAATTCTTGATTAAGTCTGGTGTATAATTTTTTCATCATAAAACATCATGCTTTTTGATAAAGGACAGTATCTGGATCTAAATGTGTATTGCTATTGAGACAGCAAATGTATGCTTTCACTTGGAAAGCAATACCTTCCAATTTTATTTTATTCTGGTTGATCAACCAAATGAAGCACAGTTAATGCATTTTCTGATCAGCAAGGGGCTTTATCTAGGGCCCCTGTGACTACTAGGGAGTTCTCTGTAGTTTGCTGTACAACACTGATAGTTTGCCTTGTTAAGGTTTGGAAGATACACCAAATGAAAAGCTCACGTGTCTGTGTTTATTCTCTTCATACTCTATGCCAGTGAGCCGTGAAAGAAGTCAGTGTTTGGGGAGTGATGGCATCATCCTGAGTGCTTAGAGAAGGTCCTCTGTGCCCAGTGCAGTGTCAGACTCTGTGACTTGCAGATGGGTGGGGCAGGAGCCTCTCTCAAGAGACTGCTTGGCCACACAAGGAGAGAATATGTGCTGACTGCCTGAGTGGATATAATATGGGAGTAAGGCCAATAAATGCAGCCAAATATCGAGAAGTGAGCCCTATGGATGGGCAGATAAGGAAACTGAAGAGGAGGCCAAACTTGAGATGGAACCTAGATAGAGGGAAGGAAGTTCAGTTTGTTGTTAAACTTCAGAATTTATAAATATTATGCATTATTCCTTTAACTGTGTCAAATGTGAAATAAATATTAAAAAGAGAAAAGATCAAGCAAGTGGTGTGAGCAGAGATATAAATGGGGCATGATCTAGTGGTTAAGAGAAATTGAGGACCTTGGTTTCATTGGGGGAGCAGAGGATTCTAATGAGTATTTTCTGGGAATGAAGATATTCAGGGAATTATAGGGACTGTGACTGACAGGTTAAGAAATCTGGGTTTTTGTCAAACCAGATTATATTGAAGGTAGCATGGCTTACAGTCTCATAATATGAGGTCAAGACTGTATGATGGTGATAGGGTAAATTGCCAAACCATTGCCTACTTCTTTGCAAGAAATAGTCAGTAAATGCAAATTGAATTTGGTTGCAAATAAAATCAACAAGAGACCTACTCACAAGAACCTTTGGGATGGAAGCTGATGTTTTGTGGTGATAAAAACATGTTGGATTTTGTTTACCTCTTCCATAGAACCTTCATCTGGTTTTTATCTCTGGGTTACTGTCACTTCTAGCCTTTTCAATATGGATATGAGTTGAAAGCCTAGTTTTTTGTCTGTGAAAATGTGTAAAACATGTATAATGTTAGTTTTTCTTTGTTGTTGTTCCAACATGGAGCTTTGAGTGGGTTAACAGATAGATTTGGTCATCTTGAGAAACTGGCCTACCTAGACATTATACAGATGATGGCATGATGACCACAAGCTTCTCAATACTTATCAGTGAAATTGTAAAGATGATTTCTAGAATTCTCAACTCAGAAAGACAATGGGTAATCTGTGTCTCAAAGTTAAGACACAGCTATATCTTCTGGCACTGGACAATTATAGAATGAGACATAACTTTCATACAAAGTAGAGTATCATACAGGTTGTGTTTGTGCATGTGTGTGTGTTAAAAAACCAGCGTGTTCTAAAAATGGGATGTCCTGTCATCATTCTTCTTTTTTGTTTTCTTTTCCAAAGGACCTTCTTAAGAAATGCTACTCTGCCAAAGCATCTTACCTTTTCCAGCAGGATAAGTTCTATGACGTCAGCTATGACACAGGAGACAAGTCTATCCAGTGCAGCAGGAGACCGGATGCGTTCAAGTTCTGGATGACCTGGAAGGCCCTGGGCACACTGGGCCTTGAAGAAAGAGTTAATCGCGCTCTGGCTTTATCTAGGTAGCTGTCTGTGTGTGTGTCCATGTCTGTCTGTCTGTCTGTGTGTCCGTGTCTGTCCGAGGTGGAAAAACTCAACGAAATAACATTTGCAAAGTCTGCACATGTTCTAAGGTTTGTGCATGCCTTCTTTCACCCAGCAAACATTTTTTCGTACCTACTATGTGTTAGGGAGTGTGACTAAAGCAGTCCTATCCCATGCCTTCAGGGATCCTACCCTATGAGAGATACATTAGGTAAGATAGTAGACAAAAGTACAGGTGAACTTCTCGGAGCACTCAGGAAGGTCCTCTAGTTCGTTCTTTGTTTTTTTAAAGATTTATTTTTTATTTATTTCTCTTCCTCCCCCCCCCCCCCCCGTTGTCTGCTCTCTATGTCCATTCACTGTGTGTTTTTCTGTGTCCACTTGTATTCTTGTCAGTGGAACTAGGGAATCTGTGTCTCTTTTTGTTGCGTCATCTTGCTGCGTCAGCTCTCTGTGTGTGCGGCGCCACTCCTGGGTGGGCTGTGCTTTTTTCCCATGCGGCAGCTCTCCTTGCACGTGGGGCTCCCCTATGCGGGGGACACCCCTGTGTGGCACGGCACTCCTTGTGTGCATCAGTGCGGCGTGTGGGCCAGCTCACCACATGGGTCAGGAGGCCCTGGGTTTGAACCCTGGACCCTCCATATGGTAGGCGGACACCCTATCAGTTTAGTCACAACCACTTCCCCATTCTTGGTGAACATTGGCAGAGGCTTCTTGGACCTAGTGAAGGAAAAAGGAGAAAATGATTGAGGCCCAGGTCTCCAGTTACAAGAGGCATCACAGTGACTTTAAGGACCTGAAAGCACATCTGTGAGACAGGAGGGTAGAATGTGGGGCCATGTAGAAGGGTAATGTGGAAGCTCCATGTGTGCTCGCCTTGAGTAACTTTAGAAACAAAGTTGTTGACACCACATTAAAAGACGTTAGAAAAGCTGTCAAGATATAAATGCTGGGATGCCTGCCATTTGAACAGGACTATGCTGTTGAACTTGGATTGAGTCAGTTAATGTGCTTTGTAGAGTCTGCATTGCATAGGATTAGCTTTCATGGTGCTGAAAAAAATAAAATATTTCAACATTTAAAATATTTAAAACTGAAGAGACTTCTAAAAAAATCTGTAATTTTGGCTTTACATGTAAGATCAGAAATCTCTCATTTTCCATATGGCAATCATCAGCTGAAAAGGAAAATGCCTGGTCATTCCAAGGACCACTGACCCCATCATTCCTTTCTGATTTTTATCTAGCCTATTTTATTATAGCAGAGAGGTGCAGATGACCTGGATTTAAACCTAGCTCTGCCTTTACAAGCTTTGTGACTTGGGCAAGTTCTTTAACTTCTCTTTACTTGTTTCATCACTGTAAAATGGATATATAAACATGGCATCTAGCACAAAAAATTATTGTGAGGATCAAATGAATTAATCTATGTAAACTTGCTGGCACAGAGCATGCTCTGTAAGTAAGTTATATTAGTTCATTATGAGTTATTCCGCCTGCTTCCCTACCATGGGCATAAGAGCTGAGATTCTTTGCTTGAATACTCTTTCCTTTACTCTCCCTGCTTACACCTCACTTGCCAAAACGTGAACTGTCTCCTCACAGATTCATGATAACTTCTTCTTTCTGCATTGGAAGTGGAGTGGTATGGGAGTGAATGGCTATAGGATGTTTTTCTAAGGGCTCTTAGAAATAAGATAAGGGCTGTATCACTCAATTTTTGCCATAATAGTGCAATGCAGCAAACTGAATGAAAGCCAATTTTTATTTTAAAGCAGAAGTTACTTATTCTTGGGGATCTGCAGGTTGGCTTTACCTCGTAGTGTGGTGGCTGGGGTTCAGGTTGACTCTACATGTCCTTCATGTTCCTTCGACCAGCCAGCTGGCCAGGACATGTTCTTCTGATGGTGATGCCAGAGGCCCATGAGGGCAAGCTCAATTATGCTGTCCACTTTAAAAGACTGAGTACCCACTAATGTCTCACTGGCCAAAGCAAGTCACATAGCCCAACCCAGTGTCAGGGGACTGGAAGTAATATCTGCCTTTTTTTGCCAAGTGATCTACAAAGTGACATAGCAAAGAGCTTGGGGATAAGAAGAGGTGAAGAACGGGGGTCAATATTTAAATCAGCTATACTCTAGGAATTTAGGAACTTATCCAACCTGAAGCGGCCTTCAGGATCTTGCTCAAAATGACTTGGCCATGAATTGGATCAGTTTTGCCAAGAGATTTATCTGATGAGAAACAATTCAAAGACCTAGCGATTACAATGTTTCTGGTTCATTAGAAGTTTTTATGTATTTGAAGCACCATTCTTAAGGAATTTTGAAATTCAGAGTAAGTGTCAGAGCTGGCTTTGGCACTTTCAGAAGACTTTAGAAATCAGCACTTCTGGTGATGATAGTATGATAAGTAGATTGAAAAAAATCTGTGAATAGTGTATCAGGAATCTTTTGGTGGTAAGCAACAGAAACCCCAACTCGAGGTAGTAGAAGATGAAAAAAGGAATGTATTGCCTCTTATTACTTAAAGACCAAGGTAGTGATGACTTCTGGATTAGCTTGGTCAGGGACTTAAACAGTGTCATTAGTCCCAATCTTGCCCCAACTTTCAGCAATTCTGTCCTTCACCTTGGGTTTATTCTCACATTTCCTTTGTGGCTACCAGGAATATCAGATCTGTATCCTCTCAGGTTCAAGTCATGACAAAAGGAGAGAGTAATACTCTCCCAATAGTCCCAAGGAAAGTTTAATTATTTCTAAATGAGGCAAATGTCCATTTCTGAATCAGTCACTGTTGCCAGGGAAATGAGATGCTTTAATTGGTTATGCCTGAGTCATATGCTCTCTCTGATGCAGAGGAAAGTGTCAGTTCCTCCTAATGCTTATATACTGAAATGGGGTGAGCAGTTTTCTTTTGCTGGAAGTAGGGTGATATCTATCTAGTGGTAAAGGAAAAGGAAACTGCATACCATAAATATTTCTAGTTGTCTGTTAAATGAAAATAAAAGTCCAGAGAACTATATTCCCTTTTATGCATTTCCTTATGCTATTAAAATGTGGTAGAATCTCTGCCTTATTTCATTGTGAAAGCTGCTAAGGAATTCAATGGCAGGTGTCTTGAAATAAGGCTAGATATAAATATTTGATGACCGTATTTATTATCAAGTTAACATTCATCTCAGGATGAATTTAGTTTATCGTCTAAGGATACTTGCTAAGTTTTGCAGAGAAGTGTCACTGGAGGGTAAATGTTAACATTTCAATTCAATTCAACAAGCACATTGTTTATAAATGTTTGTCAAGTTCAATTGAATTGAATTAACATTTCAGTGAGCATCACTGCCGACTCTGTGACCTGTATTTAAATAGTTGAAAAAATAATCCTTCTTCTTTCATACTGTTCCTCATATAAATCGCCTCGTCTTAACTGTCCGCACTTTTGATATATAGCCTGCTATCTCCGGGCTGGGCAAAAGCCATCCTGTTCTCCCTTGACTAGTGTCGAGCAAAAGGGCAGAGTGTTTAAGTCATGTCCCTTGTAATGAATGTGAAATTATAAACTTGGAGAGAGTGTCTTTAGGATTAAGAATTACAGCCAGTCATTAGCAGCAGAACTGCTTTATGTCCATGATTTTATTTCTTTTCAGAGTGACTGATTGGTTTGTGGTTCTGTTCTTCAAGAAAGAGCGTTCTCTGAATTCTGGTATTTTCTTCTGTTTCTTTGAGCCTTAGTGCAGTGTTGTGCTGGTAAACAGCCTCTCAGGAGGAAGAAAAAGACCAGCGCCCAATTTGTAAAGCCTGCCCATTTCCATGGTGTAAATCCTCCCATCAGAGCCAACTGCAAGCTGCTAACAGTTGCAGCTTGCAGACTTCCTGAGTATTTAACAATCAGCTTTTACCTAGCCACTATAATCTGGATCTACACCACCACTGATTATGTGAGGCAACATAATCAGTTCAAAGCACTGGCTGATGAGAATTAAAGCATCACTTCACATCAAGCCTGCTGACCCACAGTTACTTGCTCCAGAATTTACTGAATAAAAATAATTCTCTTCTATGGCCAGAAGGCTCTACCTGGCATAATTTTGAAATCAGAGTGACATTGTTTTGTTTCCAGGAAGTATAGTTTCCTTAAGTAAGCAACAGGGCTAGCCAAGCTGCACATAATGATTGTTACTATTTGGGGTGTACATGATTACTGGCAGTCTGATGCAGCTATGATATTCACTTCCCTAGTACCTATGCCAGTTCTCTAAAATGCTCAAAAAGCTGGGCAACTCTTTTCCCCTCTGTCATATTGCAGTGAGGATTGCACTGATTCCATAGATAAAATGTGTCCTTGTTCTTGAAACTCTATGGAGCTTAATTTTGAAATGTGTAATTGACCTTGAGATGTAAGTACCAGATTTTGATGGGCCAATGGATTGCTGTCACTCTGATCAGATAGCTCGCTCCCTCTTCTCATGGGAAAGTAAGAACAGATCCATGTAAGAGGATGATGATTTTATTTTATAGATTGTCAGAAATCCAGTGAGAAGGAAAAAATTAGTGCCAAGAAGATCTCAAAGGCTTTTCCTGATTTCCATTTGACCCTCGTCATTCCAATTGAGAAAAGAACATTTCTCTCAAATATTAATGAGTAAAAAGTCGCTTCCTCCTTCGGTTGTTTGAAAAGCAGTGACACTGGGAGCTTAAAGCAACATCAGGTGATTATTAAGCATAATTGAAACCCAGAAGACTGAGATTTAAAACCACCACCTCTGGGGCAAGGCAGGTGATTGTGCATCTCTGAAAGCTGCCTAAGAAAATAAAAAATGTTTTATAACACCCAGGGCTGCCTGCTGCTGCGAGCGCTTTCTAGACCTGTCATGGCACCCGGGTTAAATGGATATTCACTTAGGGGTCATTTTTAAAGCAGGCCTAGAAGAGTTCTGTGTGGAAGCATTTTCAACAACAGCAACCAGCTCAGGAACTCCCATTCTGTTACTTTGTGCAGTCCCCAGAGTATTATTTATCTAATCCCTTGACACACAATTCCTGCAGTCTGTCTGATGGAACCAGTTCATTGGCTTGCCGAGATGGTGGGCGACTTACCGCTATCAGTATAGAAAGGAGAGTAGCTATACAATGGCACTTTTGTGCTAGTGTATTTCTCTGTTTGACAGAGGGAAGAGAATCTAGAAGCAATCCTCCAAGGACCAGTCTTTTCATTTTTTTCTTTATACTGGCAATTTTTTGAAAAAGTCACAGTTGCAGTAGCATGTAGCACGTGGGTGACTATGATGACTCACACAAGTCATGCGATACGTTCCGAGGTTTGCAGTGTGCAGAAAGTAGATGGAAAAATTCAGGAGTTCTGAGAGGCTCCTCAGGGCATCAGAAGAAATTTCAAATGACGAAATGAGGCTGGACAAGGAACCAGGGCCAAGAGATCCAAGGACACTCTGCTTGCATGGTGGCTCGAAGAAGGGATGGGAAAGGCTAGTTTCAGAAAGGAAAAAAAAAAGTCTCATAAAAGGACAAGGGAAGGCTGCAAAAATTAAATGGACTCAGATAAGGAATCAGAGAATTTCAGGACCCTGACATTGGAAGCATATCTGTAAGCAAAGGAAGGGGAAGTGTGTAGGAACAAGATTATCCTAAATATACACTTCAGAATCTCAGTCTAAGTTTTTACCCAATACGATTGGGGAACACTCTTGCTAATATGTGTTTTGTTTTTTCTCCCCTTTCTTGTCTTTCCAAGCTTAGTGGAGAAGACAATGATGAGTTTTGTGAAACTATTGCTGCTTTTTGAGTTCATTTACCTAGATGCCTTTTAGTAGAAGGGTTTACGGTTCTTGCATTATGTTCCCAAAATGAATGTTCTTTTTTTTTTTTTTCAATTTCTACCATGTGAATATAGTTTTTTTTAAAAAACATGGATATATTGAAAAGATAAATTTTAAGGAACAAATCATTCCTTCACTATCGACAGAAGTGACCCAGACCCTATATGAACTGTTCTCCAGGAAATCATTTCATTTAACCATTTATTCAAGAAGAGTATAAGGTGCCCTACAGATGAGGCACTTTTTAACCAGCAATTCTGGAACTATGCTCTGTGCAACAATAGACTTCCAGAAGATATTAACAGATGTTCTTTAAAAAAATAGTTCCATGTTCAAGTATGTTTGGGAAATGCTAACTACTCTATTTTTTTCTCTCTTGGAAATTCAATGTCCATTGGCACATAAAAGGCTCTGAAAAAGCTGTGATATAGAACATTTTTAACTTTGTTTTAACCTCTTCTTCCTTTTTTAAAAATAAAAATTTATTGAAGTATATCATTCATACATGAAAATGCATAAACAATAAGTGTATAGTATAAATAAGTTGTGAACTTACAATGCGTATCATTGTTACATAGCTCCCATATATCACCCTGCAACCAACACCTTGCATTGTTGTGAAACATTTGTTACAAATTATGAAAGAGAATTGTCAAAATATTGCTACTAACTATAGCCCTTATCTTATCTTTGATGTATTTTTTTCCTGCAACCCACTTGATTATTAGCATCCTGTATTAGTATTGGATATTTGTTATAGTTCATGAGGGAATGTTCTCATGCTTGATCTGTTAGCCACAGTCCATCTTCCACTTCTGAATTTCCGGTGTTATATAGTCCCATGTTTTGTACAATCCATTCAATATGTACACTCACGGCTCTCATTGTCATCACCTCAGTCAATTTTAGAATGTTTTTGTCACTCCAAAAGGAAAATTCCCATACCTTCATATACACTCCTATTGTCATCCCTTAGGACTGATATAATATCCTCTTTGCCAATGCTACCAAAATATTACACCATAACTGTTAACTGCCACCCATAAATTATGTTAGTTGTAGTATTACCATGTATCCCAATATTCTTAATACTTTGCAAAAGAATAAAATTCTTATATTTTTACTATTAGCCGCAATCTTCTCCCACCAATGAAATCACTGTTCTAAATTCCCTAGATTATTCTCTATTCTCCTTTCAATAGATATTTATGTCCACAGATTACCCCTTTCAGCTACAATCACATTTAGAAATCAGCAGTGATAGTTTTACTCACTATAATGTGTTACCATCAACTCTGTTCATTTCCACACTTTTACAATGAATCCTATTAGAAATTCTGCATACATTAAGCATCAACTCCCATTCTCAACCCACATTAGATCTCTGAGTAAGCTATACTCTAGACTCTTACCTCCATGAGTTTACTCAGTTTACTCATCATATTTAGTTCATATTAGTGAGACAATACAATATTTGTCCTCAACATAATATCCTCAAGCTTCATCCATGTTGTCATATGCATCCCGATTTCATTTCTTCTTAAAACTGAATAGTATTCCATTGTATGTACATACCACATTTTGTGTATCTATTCATTGGCTGATGGACACTTGGGCAGGTTCCATATTTTAGCAATTGTAAATATTGCTGCTATGAACATTGGTATCCTAATGTCAGTTTGCATCCTTGCTTTCAGTTCTTCTGAATATATTCCTAGTAACGGGATTGCTGCATCTTATGCCAGTTCTATATTCAGCTTCTCGAGGTACTGCCAAACTATCTTCCACAGGGGCTGCACCATTTTGCATTCCTATTCTCCACATCTTCTCCAGTGCTTTCTGTTTTTTAAATAATGGCCTTTCTATAAGGTGAGAAATGGTATCTCATTGTAGTTTTTATCTGCATTTCCCTAGTAGCTAGTGATGTTGGACATTTTTTTCATGTATTTTTTTTTGCCATTTGTATTTCCTCTTTGGAGAAATGTCTATTCAAGTCTTTTGTTCATTGTTTAATTGGGTTGCTCGTCTTTTTATTGTTGATCTCTTTATTTAACATTGCTATCAAACCCTTATCAGATATACGGTTTCCAAATATTTTCTCCCATTGAGTAGGGTGCCTTTTTACTTTCTTGACAAAGTCTTTTGAAGAACAAAAGTGCTTCATTTTGAGGAGGCCCTATTCATTTATTTTTTCTTTCATTGCTGGCATTTTGGGTGTAAGTTTTATTGTTTTATTGTTATAGCTTTTATATTTAGGTCTTCAATCCATTTTGAGTTAATTTTTGTATAAGGTGTGAGATAGGGGTCTCCTCCCTCCCTCTTTCCTTCTCTCCTTCCCTCCCTCCCTCTTCCCTCCTTCCTGATATGGATATCCAGTTTTCCCAGGACCATTTGTTGAATTGACTGTCCTGGCCCAGCTGGGTGGGCTTGGTAGCCTTGTCACAAATCACAACCACAAATGTGAGGTTCTATTTCTGAATTCTCAGTTCAGTTCTATTTGGTCAATTTGTTTGTTTTTATGCCAGTATCATGCTGTTTTTACCACTGTATCTAAGTAATATGCTTTAAAGTTAGGAAATGTAAGACTTCCAATTTTATTCTTCTTTTTAAAGATACTTTTGGTTATTCAGAACCCTTTACCTTTCCAAATAAATTTGATACTTGGCTTTTCCATTTCTGCAAAATAGGCTATTGGGATTTTTATTGGGATTACATTGGATCTGTAAATCATTTGGGGGTAGAATTGACATCTTAATGATATTTAATTTTCAAATCTGTGAATACAAAATTTCCTTCCATTTATGAAGTCCTTCTTTGTTTTTTTAAGCAATGTTTTATTGTTTTCTGAATATGGCTCCTTTTTATCTGTGGTTAAATTTATTCCTAAATGTTTGATTCTTTTAGTTATGAATTTTTTTTCTGACTTCTGCCTCAGATTGCTCATCATTAGTGTATAGATTTGCTACTGATTTTTGAAAATTAATTTTATATCCCACCACTTTGCTGAACTGTCCATTAGTTCTAGTAGATTTTGGATTTTTGGATGTTTTGGATTTTTTGGGTCTTCTTAATATAGGATCATGTCATCAGCAAATAGCAGGTTTTACTTCTTCCTTTCCTATTTGGGTGCCTTTATTTCTTTTTATTTCTTTTTCTTGTTGAGAAAGCTTCCCTCCATTCCTACAAGAAAGGATGCTGTATTTTGTTAAATGCCTTTTCTGCAACAATCGAGAGGATCATGTGGTTTTTCTTTGTCAATCTATTAGTGTGGTTTATTATACTAATTGATTTTCTTGTGTTGAACCATCCTTGCATACCTGGGATAAAACCCACTTCATCATGGTGTATACTTCTTTAAATGTGCTTTTGGATTCAGTTTGCAAGTATTTTGTTGAAGATTTTTGCATCTCTATTCATTTGAGAAATTTATCTCATTTTTTTTTTTCATAGTTTGGTTTTAGTGTTGGGTGATATTGGCTTCATAGAATGAGTTTGGTAGTGTTCCTTCCTGTTCAATTTTTGGAAGAGCTTGAACAAGATATGTATTACATCATCTTTGAATGAATTTAGAAGTAACCTGTGAAGTCATCTGCTCTTTTCATTTTGGGGAGGTTTTTGATGACTGTTTCAATCTCTTTACTCGTGATTGTTTTGCTGAGGTCTTTTAATTCTTCTAGGGTCAGTTTAGGTTGTTTGTGCATTTCTAGGAGTTTGTCCATATCAACTGTATTGTCTAGTTAGTTGGTGTACAGTTATTCATTCTATCTTCTTATGCTCTCCTTTATGTCTGCAGGACCAGTGGTAATGTTTCCCCTCTCATTTCTGAATTTGTTTGCATGTTTGCATTTTCTCTTCTTTTTTTCCTTTGTCAGTCTAGCTAAGGGCTTGTCAATTTTGTTGCTCTTCTTGAAGAATTAACTTTTAGTTTTGTTGATTATATTATTTTATTGTCCTCAATTTCTTCTATTTCTACTCTGATCTTTATTATTTCTTTCCTGCTGCTTGTTTTGGCTTTAGTTTGCTATTCTTTTTCTAGTTCCTCAGGTGTGCAGTTAGCTCTTTGATTTTAGCTCTTTTTTCTATTTAAACAAGTATCGAGTGTATAAATTTCCCTCTCAGCACTGCCTTTCCTATATTCCATAGAGTTTGATATATTGTGTTCTTACTTTCATTCATCTCAAGATATTTACTGATTTCTCTTGCAATTTCTTCTTTGATCCACTGATTATTGAAAAGTGTGTTGTTTACTCTCCCTCTATTTGTGAATTTTGCCTTGTTCTGGATAGCTTTTTGCTCTTCCTCTGTTGTTTGTGAGAGAGTTGAGGCCTGTCTACCTATTCTGACACCACTTCCCCAAAGTCCTGTCCCTTCTTCCTTAGCAACAAACCTTGATTTTGTTTAGGCAGCAATGTTCTGAAAAGGTCTAAGTCAGTCCTCTTTGTGAGCAAGTTTTGGAGGGGTGGGCATGACTCTATTTCAGTCACTAAATGAGTTCTATGAAGGGAAAATATTATTCCCTAAAGAGAGATAAGTATGTGCATGAGGAGAAAGCACTTTTGGTCCAGTCCTCTGTCTTCATGGAACCCCTTCATGTAAGTATGTGGTACATGGAGTGGGAAACATCTTCTGAATAAGACAGGAGACCTCATTAAACACTCTGGGCAAAGCAGACTGGAGTGATAAGAAATGCCTGGTTTTCATGATGTGAAGCATCATCCAACCAGCCCAATAAAAGTACTATGACTCAAGCCAGTTGTACTTTTAATTATAGACAAAGTCGATCTAATTGATATGGCTAACATTGCTCAACCTTATTTGACAGTGGAACCCTTTTATGTGGAAAACCTATTAATATGGGTATGCCCATGAAGCATAGTTTGGGAACTATTGTACAAGCATTTTGCTATTTTAAAAATAGTAGCATTTTCCTCTCCCTCCAAATTACCTCCACCCTCAGCTCAGTTGGGAGCTACACTAGCTTCACAGGCTTGAGTGTGACTGCCTTGGGGACGTTGGACCCTGACACAGGATCTACCTGGTTAGCAAAAAGCAGAGCTTTAACTGGAATAATTCAGTTCTGTTTGAGGGTACCTTTTCCCTAGGAGCAGCTTTTAGCCAGTTTGACAGAACTGATTTCAACTGAGACTAAAGGCAGTTCATGTTAGATAGAGAAGGATCTTAATTATCTACTTCCACATCTCCATTACCTGCATGAGGAGACTGAGCAGGCTCAAGGAGGCACATGATTGACTGTATGACTAGAACCTTCTAACCTTGAGTCATTCTCAGGATTTCCCGAGATGCAAAGTTGATTCCCCAAACACAGTTCTTGCTGAGCTGACAGATCTGTTTGCAGTGGAACCGAGCAAACATGTATTGGTTAGGGGATACCTCAGGGAAGCTCAATGGGCTTTTCCTAATCTCAGGGTATCTTGGTTTAGTGCAAGCTTCCTCAGAATGAAATTATGGCCTCTGCTTCAGAGTTATCCAATTGTCTGTGCATTTGTACCTGAGAAGGTGAGGAAACGTATGCTTACAAAACTTCTCTTGTAGAGGCAGAGATCATGTAAGTTTGTTTTGACTTGCGCCTTACATTTATTTTCTTTAACTTCTTTTTCAAAATCTATGCAAATAACCACACTTATGAAATTTTGCAGAGATTTAAAAAAGATTCGATAATCTCTTCCCTCCTTTCCCCACCCAGTGCATCCTGTTGCTACTGTCCCCAGGTAAATATTAACAATGAACTATGTTATCATTCCATACCTTACTCGATGCTCTTATGCACATGTGGAGAAGGATTATTTTTGCTTTTAAAATTTCTTTTAAAAATGGAATAATATCCACATTTTCTACTACTTTGCTTTTATTTTTTAATAATGCATCATGAGCATTCCTATGGTTTGATAGAGGTAAATATAATTCATTCTTTTAAGTAGCTGTATCAGATTACATTCTATTGCTGTAATAGATTTTGTTTTACCATTCACTTCATTTTGGTAATCTTGTTTTTGTATGGTATACAGAGACATACAAACATAGATACAAAACATATATCTCTCTATAATATCTACCTATAATGTCTATCTATCTATCTACCTATCTATCTATCCATCCATCCATCTATAGAACAAGTGATTTTTTTCTGGATATACCACCATAACAAAAGTAGATTTGGGAGCATTATTAATCGTCAAAGGTTGTTATCTCTCTTTAAAATTTGTTTCCAATATGATATGTTGTTTTTAATTTGCTCTCTTTGACTAACACTAATCTTAAGCATCTTAGGTATATTGGCCACTAGAATTGCTCTTTTTGAAATTTAGGGAGAGTCTTTGAGTGTGCTACAGGTTCAAAAGCTTGTAACTTCTCCTGAAAAAAATATTCAGGGAAAGGAATATGTAGAACATCAAATACTTGGTGAATCTCTGGTGTGTGTATGGTCACAAGGCTATTTCTCAAAATAAAGATATATATTATCTGGTTTATATTGATAGATTTTTATAAAATTTTGTGTATTTCAAAGAGGTTATAATCTATATGCTAACATCAATATTTAACCTTACTTGGAAACCTACAGAGAACTTTGGGAAAAAAACATCTGTGTCTCAGAAAGGATTGTATTTCAAATCCACGTTCTGGAATGACTTTTATAGCAAATGAGCATAATTGTAATAACAAACACCCCCCCCCCCCGCCCCCTATTTCCACAAATACTTCATGTGTGATTTTATTTAATTTTTTACACCAATCTTTTGACATTGGAAAAGCAGATTGTGTTATTCCAGTTTACAGGTAAAGAAATTGAGGCCCAAGCAGAACATTTTTGCATCATTAAATTTTAATTGAATATATGTAATTTCGTGCCAGTATCATATTCCATATGGTGAGATTGTAATTCCTTATGACTGGGCCATAATTTTCAAAGTCAGTCTTCATTACCGAGTGTGATGTTTCCATCTTTTTTTTTTTTTTGCTGTTACATATAAAAATCACAACAAATATAATTGAAAATGCATTTTTGTCTGCCCTCCTGTTTATTTCCTTATATTTCTCCCCAAAATTTTAAATACTTCTTCAAGTGTTGTGAACTTTTCAAGGATCATGATCAGATCACAAGTTCTCAAGGTCAACTATTTCAGAAGGTTTCTTTTTTTATATAGACCAAAACAAGCCCAGGCAAGAGATGCCAATGCTTTTTTTTTTAATAGATTTATTTTATTTACTTATCCCCACCCCCCACCTTGTTGTTGGCGCTTACTGTCTGCTCTCTGTGTCCATTTGCTTTGTGCTCTCTGTGTCTGCTCATCTTCTCTTTAGGAGGTACTGGGAACTGAATCTGGGACCCTCCATGTGGGAGAGAGGTGCCCAGCCACTTGAGCCACCTCAGCTCCCTGGTTGGTTGTGTCTCTCATTGTCTTCCTCTTTGTGTCTCTTTATTGCATCGTCTTGAGGTGTCAGTTCTCCATGTCTGCTGGTGGGTCCAGCTCACCTCCTTCAGGAGGCACTAGGAACTGAACCCAGGACCTCCCATGTGGTAGGCAGGAGCCCAATCACTTGAGCCACATCCATTTCCTCAATGCTTTTTTACTCTGTTGTCAATGTCATTTTAGATTTTTCGCAATGCCATGTATCCTGGCATGACAATTCTCTTTCCCCCTGCCATTGCAGATGATTTCACAGACTTTCTATCAATGGCTATAGCCCACTTACTTTTAACGTGATATCAATGATCAGTTCTCCTTCCCTCAATTCTGGCCTTGGAAAGGATGATGTCCCTCTTCCTTGATCTCCAATGAGTTTACAAGCAGGATTACACAATAAAAGTTCTTTCCTCCACACCAGTTAGGGAATTTAGGTGTCTGCTAAAAACTCACCTAGAATAGAATGTGAAACCCACACATTTAGAGATGTATATCAAATCCATTCATATGGATTTTTATATTGGGGTCAAAGCCTGGTGCTTTGTATGATGTACCTTGACTCATCGAAAAGATGTATGTTTTCACTCAGGTCTCCAGAGATTGCAGCAGGTTCAGGAGTATCTCTGTCTAAATTCATAGCTATGTATATAGCTGAACCCTTACCCATATCTTCATATTTCTAAACCTTGAGTCTGTTTCAGAATAACAGTTTTGCCATATGTCAGCCATGTTCCTGGCATTTTCAAATCGCATATTATAAATATTACTGTGGTTTTCATTTAGGTATCTAGTGGAAGAAATCAAGAAGAGAGAAGGATTCAAGCTACTGATGGAAGTAAGTGACTGCAGAATTGTCCTCATGATTTTGTCATTCAACAATCATGAAAGTGGTAATTTTTTAATCTGTTATATTTCACTGGTTTTTGTGTTACAAACTTAGAAACAAGTCATTAGCTTAATTCACAGAGTCCATTATGTTAATTTATTCTATTAGTGCATAGTTTTCTTTATTGGATTCACACAGAACACATTTGCCTTTAAGTATTGAAAATTAAAATGCTCAGTAATAATTACTAAGGATAATACTGAATAAATTATGACCTATATCTTGATATATAAATTGCATAATGATTGTTCTAAAAATATTCAACTGTGCTATAGGGGTATTGTATATTAAGTGAATATACAATCATACATATAGTTTTCTCTTTTTATTAAAGATTGAGAGCATATTAACTTTGGAGCAATGGGAAAGTCATTTTGGTTTAGTTGTTGCTGGATTGCTTGCTTCATATAAGAAATAAGGAGGTTAAAATATGGATAATGTTGTTTTCCCCCTAAGATATATATTTATAAAAGGTGAAAAATATTTTTAAATTCAGATTTTAATAAATATGAAAAGTCAGTAGAAAGAAGTTACCTTAGATCTTTTTATAATGTATACATTAGAGCAGTTTTTACCAATGTGAAAATCACCCAAAGTTTGCAACCTGGGAACCTGTACCATATAGAAGCAATCTAGCCAATTCTTGGTATGCATTTATTCACCAAGATTTGTTGAGCCATTTCTATGTGCCAGGCACTGTTCTTAGAACAGGGATGGGTCCCTGCTCTCATGATGCTTACATTCAAATGGAAAGTAATAGGCATAAAACATGCAAATGAACATACAGGAAACATCAGGTAGCAACGAGTCTTATGAAGACAATAGAACAGATTCATGAAAGGTAATATAGCACACAAATAAATTATCAGGGACCAGATCATATGAGATTAGGTAGATCATGGTAAGAACTTTGACTTTTATTCCAAATGTAGTCATTGGAGAAGTTTTGAGCGGGCATGAGTGACATCCGTTATGAAAGATGATGCTCTATATCATGAGAAAAAAGGAATGTGGGGGAAGGTGGGTGGAGGGAGGAACAAGGAAAGAATAAGTGAGACAAATTTGGACACTGTTGCAGTAAGTAGTCCAGGTGAGATATGATGGACCTCAGGCAAGTTCAGAAAACACTGCCCCCGGAAGATCCTGCCCATGGCTTCTGCCACTATTGACCAACAAGGCATCAGATTAGAAGGCTCTAAGATTCCAAAATTCCTGAAAATTAGGGGTATATGGAGCTTGCAATGACAGTAGAAGAATCCATATTTAAATGACGTCCTGGTGATACAGAAAAGAAGTAAGAAGGCTTCTTTGGGATATTCTACAAGAATCCTGACATGCTTAAGTGTACCTCTTTAGAAATACCTAGACATTTTTTATACATAATCATAATGCTATTATCATGCCTGATAAAATTATTGATAATTCCTTCATACAATCTAATAACTGGTTGATATTCAAAATTCCCCAACTATTTCAATATTATTTTTTACAGTTGGTTTGTTCAAATTAGGATCCAAACAGGTCCAAATGCTGCATTTGGGGGTTATGACTCTTCAGTCTATTTGACCCTACAGCAATCACCACCAGTCCCCACTTTATTCCCTTCATGTCATTGACCTGTTGAAGAAATAAAGTAGGGAATTTTGAGCATCAGCTGTGTATTAGATGGTACCAAGGAATTAATGATAATTTTGTTAGGCATGATAATGGCATTGTGATCACATAAAATGTCTAGGCATTTTTAGAGGTGCATTCTTATGCATATATGGGTGAAACAACAGGTGTATGACTGGGTTAGATTTAAGTTTGAGTTGCCTTCTGTGTTTTCTCTGGCTAGGGGAGCTATAGTAGGGAAAATTCTGTAAATCTTGGAAACACACAGGATTTCTTTTAGAACTGAGACAAGGTCTACCTTATGAGCTCATTAAAAAGTATCCATACATCCTTCCTGCACTTAAAGAAAAAAGTAAGGGGCCTTTCATCATCATCTTTAGGGAATTTCAGACATTCACATCCTTATGATGAAAGTTAAGGTAGGTTTTAGTCATTAGGTAGCCTTCTGCCCCTTGGTGTTTTATCTATGGGAGTCAGTTTGCTAAGAGCAGTGCAAGTGGCTATTTAAAAGGTACTCAAGAATTCCTGTTTACCAGGATTTTCACATGTGCTCTGTATTTGCCTCTTTTCTCTGTATTCCTTTTGAAGAAATAAAGAATTAGCCCTTGAATTTCACACATGATAAGTGTCAAGTTGTTTATCTCTTCTTGTAACAAATACCTGCTTTGGAATTTTTAAATATAGTCATAATGTATACTTAAGAAATGCGATATGAAGATTCATTTGGTGCCCAGGCCTGTGAAAAGTTTTTCAGTTTAGGAAAAACCAAAGTCTATAGTAATAGATACACACACATACATACACACACACAGGGTCACTATTTAGCAGAAAGCAGCAAGAGTGTCAAGTGAACACAACAAAGAGTGCCCAGTACTTGAATATCTTTTCCTGAAAGGAGGAAAACATAATGCATATCTTCTTGAAGATGATTGAAAGTTATTATTTCAAAGGAATTCTGCATTATTCATAGACCCCTGAAAATCATATCTCTATTTTTCAGTGTCGGATCTAATAGACAGATTTTCCTAGAGGTATATTTACTCTTATACTATCTCTCACATATTTTATTTTGATCTCTTGGGGGAGTCTTAATTATTCAACTTTTTTTGTTATTATCTTCATGAGTTCCACATTAGGAAGAGTTATTTAGGTTTCATAGACATTTAGAGTTATAAAGAATCTTCAAGGGCATCTAAATATGCTGCCCAATGCAGGAACCCTCTCCTGGCAGCTGCGGTACCTGCCAGGGGGTCAGCCCCTGCCTGAACATTCTCTGTGTCAGAAAATTCACTTATTCATGCCTCTTCTAGGAAGCTCTAATAGTTCATTGTTTTTTGAAACTTACTATTAATGTGTCAAGCATGTAAAAATTTATCTTTTATGGTTATCTTATTATCCAGTTTTATTAGATCACAAACAATCTCCTAATTACTAAATCCAATGCACCTTATTTAATCTTCACCTTGTTGGGCCACTGCAGCTTTTTACACTGTTATCCTCTCTACCCCATCCTCCACCTTGCAGAGTGACCTTTCTAATGTGCTTTCTGTCCCCTAGATTGAAACTCTCCAATGACAGTAGAATCCAGCAAACTCCCATGCATGGCATATAAGAAAGCCCTCCAAGAAATGGCTCCCATCTCCATTTCCAGCCTCACCTCTCTTTAACACACCCTGTCCTCTATCCATTACAAGTACTTGCTACCCCCGGGGATAAACTGTGCATTATTCCTTTGCTGGGACTATTTCTTGGATTATAGGATCTGTCTTCTCATACTGCTCATTCCATTGCAGATTAGCTGCCTGTACCGAGCTCCACTGCCAGCCTCTGAGGCCCCCGGAGGCAGGTGTGGAGCCAAATATTGGAAATACATGATCCCTTTACTCATCAAACAAATCCAGTGGGGCAGGAAAGTATCATGTTCATTTTATAAACTTGGAAGCTGAGGCTTTGGGAGTTCAACACTTGCCCAGGCGAAAACAGCGAACCTGGGATTCAAACCCACATATGTGTGACTCTAAAACCCAGCCTTGTCTTGATACCCGGTGCTCTCTCTGAGCTTTTTCAGTAGGCATAGCCGATATTTAATACCTATGACATTGAAGTCAATTAAAATATATCACTCCACATTTTCACCATTCTGTACTCACATGATTGACTGAATCTATGTGCTAGAGCCTGCATTTATGCTTATTGAAATGTCTAATGTAGCTGTGTCTTATTACTATTGTTCTAACCTAATGGAACTATTTTAAAAAAAAAGATGAATTTCTTTTGAGATGTGTCAGTTTTAGACAACGCAAGCTATTAACTCTTGGTGATTACTTATTTCTTTCCCAAGTGATCTCGTGTTGTTTGTTCAATAAACCTTCCTGGAATTGACCTTGGAGCATCTGCTTTAATTCCTAGACTACATTTACATTTTTCTACCTAAAAATCAGGATAGAATGTATCTATCTTTTCTTTAATGGTTTTTCTTTGCTTTGTCATGCATTCTTAAAGATTATACAATGCTTTAACTGCTGGTGGATGTTTTGAAGCCTTCACTCTCATCTGGTCTAGACATGTAGATTCCCTTTTATGTCTTCCAAATAGAGCTGGTATATAAAGAACATAGTCTAAATGTGTCCCTAAGATACCAAGGGGTCAGAACTTTCATCTATGTAGGAAATTAAAATTAAATGGCATGTGAATGGTCTACTCTGAAATTACTCAGTGCTTTGAAGCCCCTTGAAGAAAGTCACTATATCAAATACAAGCTACAGAGACAAAGCTACAAATACAAATACAGAGACAAAGAGGCAGGAAAAACTCAAATATGTTCTCTGCAAACATTCAAAGAGGTGCTTTTTTGTTCAATTCTCCAAGTAATTCTAGAAATGACTACAGTGATGGTATTGCACCAAAAGAAGCTTCGAATTTCTTCCAACAAAATAAAGTGTCAGAAGGGCTTTGTACAATTTCAAGTGCCATAGCACTGCAGCCATGCCATTTTAAGAGAGTGTTTGGGCAAAAGGAACCACAGATGTGCTAATCTAAAATGCCTAAATAGAAACTTACTAAAGAAAACCAATTTAAGGGTTACTCAAAAGGTCTAGCTCCTAATTTGTGAAATATGGGGCTTATACCAACAGATAAAGCTATTGCAAAATGTTTCATAACACTGACATGAAATGAGAAGGAATAGCTAATTCAATGATGTATCTGTCAGGGTATAATCAGGAGGTAAAAATCAAACTGTAACTTGAAATGGGAAAGTTTAGTATATGCCAAGTGAGCCCTGAATCTGTTGCAATACCTACTCACCTGTTCACTGGACTCACCTAGGACGACTAACAAGGAAAAGATGATAGACTATGCCCATCCAGGAAGCGGAGAGTGTCTGCAACTGCAAGCAATACCGTTCCATCCATCTGCCCCATAGGATCTAAGCCCTCTCTCAATCAAAGACAGTATGGGCATCACCATTCCCAAATCCCCAAGATTGAGGAATGAACCATCATAAGGGGGGGAAACAACTATGGACTAAAGTAGACTTATAATTATTCTAGCAATAGAAGAACTTGCATCATCGACAGAAAGGCAGTGGCCACCAGAAGTTCTAAGGGGAGGGAAAGGGAAAAATAGGTATAATGTGGGGCATTTTTGGGACATTAGAATTGTCCCGCCTGACATTGCAATGACAGATACAGGCCATTATCCATTTAGTCAAAACCTATAAAATTGTGCAGGGCAAAGTGTAAACTATAATTTAAACTATAGTCCTTGGTTAGTACTATGCTTTAATATGTGTTCATCAATTATAACAAATGTACCACACTAATGAAAGATGTTACTGTGGGAAAGTGTGGGCAGGAGAGGGGATGGGGTATATAGGAATCACCTATATTTTTGATGTAACATTTATGTAATCTAAAGCTTCTTAAATATATATATATAAGAATTATTAATGGGGGATTGAAGTAATGAGGGATTGCCTCATAAGAATAAAGAGATTCCTAAAAAATGCAGGCATATCTGTGTCCTTCAATAGGGTTGGGAAATTTTCCACCATTATTTCTTCAAATATTCTTTCTGCCTCTTTTCCCTTCTCTTCTCCTTCTGGGACACCCATGACACATATGTTTGCACATCTCTTGCTGTCATTTAGTTCCCTGAGACCCTGTTCAATTTTTTCCACTATAAGATAAGGACTGTAGTTGATAATAATATTTGATGATGTTCTTGCATAGTTTGTAACAAATGTTTCACACCAATGCAAAGAGTTGGTGGAGAGGTGATGTATGAGACCCCTGTGTGATGTTATGTATGTTTATTTTGTAAGTTCACAATCCTTAGTATACACTTATTGTTTATGTGTGTTCATATATGAGTGATATATCTCAATAAACAATTAAAAAGAAAATACAGGGATAGCAGATATCAAGAACACCTCCCACCCGTCGTGCTGAAATAGAGCCCCCAAGGAAGAGACCAGCCCCTCCCAGGGCTGTGAGCCAGACCTCCTAGGAGAGAGATGACCATGCTCATGGGATGGAAGAGGCACCACACTGTGAGACTCGCTGGGAATCCACCCTCTGGAGTGCTGGGGAAAGCCATCCACAGGGAGGGGCCATGCCTTGGAACTCACGGCAAGCTAGTCTGAGGGAGTGCCCGAGACGAGGTGCCTAGCTGCCAGCATTCCCATATGGAGCCTGAGGGGATTGTGCTAAGGAGGGCCACTCAGGCTTCCCCACACCCCATCTGCTGACCCTCTACTGTGGAGCCACCTGAAGGGGGAAGTGCCAGGAGAAGCACTTACTTGGGGCCATACATTGTTGTTCTAAAGAACCACCACCTACTCTGCAGGAGACTGACAAAGTGAGCTCATGGGAACCAGGGCAAGATACACCTTCCTCCTCTAGTGTCCCTCCACCACCCTCTGCTCACAAGAGTCTAAGACTCGACCAGATGGCAAAGGATAAGTATTTAGAGTCCAGCTCCATCATTGCAGAACACCAACACAGGGCCAATTTGGAGCCAAGAAGCAATAAATTGCTTCCTGGAAAAAACTCTTCTTGAAATAAAGACACCAATTTATAGGATCTAGTGAGAAATAGCTGTATTTTTCTTCTACTTTCCAACCAATCATAACTACTTTATTTGAAGAGACTTATTCACGTTAAATTGTCAAAGAATTTTGAAAGTCAGTGCATTCTATCCAAAGAAACTAACTCAACCAGAAACCAGAAATCCAAGTATACCACTGTGTGGATTTGTAAAATGTTTTATATTTTAGTGATACTTATTTGTGGAAGGGAGTTGAATGACATAGTACTCCATTTTGAAATGTTTAATATTTTGAACATCTGTAGTAGTTATTTGGTTTTTTCCTTTGGTCTAATCCAGTAAGGATGTTACGAATTATGAAGGTGAAAGGATGATCAGATCCAGAACTTACCTTGTGACATTGGGAATGTTTCTGGACATTGTCTTGTGATTTAAAATTCACTAAAATTGGAGCGCTACATAGTACCCATCTTGATCTTAAGATCTGATGAGAGCTATTTCCTCTTTCTGAAATATTTTGAACCTTTGTACTGACACAAAAGTGTAATTCTGATGCTTGGTTATTGTATACTAGCATAGAATTGTTTATTACCTACAAGCTGTCTCTATGGTAGAAAAATGCAAGTATTTTCAAATATTGTTAGTACTGAGCACAAAATGAGGTGGAGCTGAATGCATATGACTGATAATCTGTGGTGATCACAAGTCTGTGTCTAATTTTTGGACTCCTAACACAGTGTGAGCCCCATACATTTTTGTCCAGCGAGGGTGGAGTGTGTGGTAGAGAAGGTCTCTGTCTATAATACAATGGCTGGTCTAAAACCTGTTCTAGAATGTTCTCTCATACTTAGCCAAATTGTGTCTAATAGAAAAACAGAGTGCTGGGAAAGATGAACCAATGCTCAAACATAGACCATGCCCTGCCTGCTTCGGAATCCCCTGGCATATTTCTTCAACTGCCAACTCGTTGGCCTTATCTATGAGGGACTTAGACCCTGTACATGCTGAGCCCAGGGGCTGAGAGTCTCCATTTAAACACATCTGACAGCTGATTGACATCTTCACTGATGTTTGAAAGCCAAGAGTCAAGATGATGCTCCCTTTTTCCCCACAGCAATGCTGACCAGTGTCACAGCAGGGCTGGTGAGTGAAGCTTGCGTAGGTCAAGCTGCCATCAACTTAGAGGTAATCTGGAAATTTGCACTCATCAGGTGTAATGGGTAATAAAAGCCAAATTTAGCTACCTTAAGCAGAGAGAGAATTGCTGGAAGGATGTGGTGGTGTAAGAATAATTCAAAGATCAGGCTGGAGGGGAAAGGAGTCAGGGCATCTCAGGCCACCTGTTGTCTCAGGTGCTACTGACTGTCAGAGCTGGGTAGAGTCAAAACCAAATTTCAGCATGTTTTTCTTGATGTCATGTCTATCCCTTAACTAGAGAAACCCTCTAGGTGCACAACGGAGAAGAAAACTCCCCAGTAGGCTGTTAGTAAGGTAGAACGAACGCCAGGTCACCCCAGATAAGAAATATCCACTCTGTCAGATTCCAATTTGTCATCAAAGTAATGCACACTCTTAAAAAAAACTGGCTAAGCATTTAAGAAGTATAAGTTTAATTGTAATTCTAAGCTAAGTCTTAGGTTAACAAAGTAACTTGCAAATTCTCTTAATCCTCAGCCTGAATATGCCAATATTTGCTTTTGGTACATTCCGCCGAGCCTCAGAGACATGGAAGAGGGACCTGAGTTCTGGGAAAAACTTAATTCAGTAAGTAATAAGTCAATTGTATTTTTCTTTTTGGTTAAATGTTCATTGTCTATTGATCCTATGAATAGTTCTGAACTATGCACGCCTGGTTAGGGGCTCTTCAAAATCTAGAGAGATGGTTTGTCGTGTGTTCAAAAATAATGAACTGACAAATGGTTATAAATACTGTTTATGCTTAACAAGATAACATGCTTGACACACTCACGTACAAATTCAGGATAACTGTGCTGTTTGCAAGTAATTACAGAATGTATTCGCAGTTCTAATGCCCAGGGCCCCTCAGAGAGTATAATCTGGTAATGGAATGTGAGGTTAAAGTTGTGTGATGAAAGGCTACTTCTTCCACCTCTGCCAGGGAGTCTCTGGGACAGCATAACCACTATGGAAACAATTTGAAAAGTCCTAATTTGATACTTTTTGTGAGTATGAGACCCTCTGCCCTCTCTCCCAACAAAGGCCCTGAGTCTCATACCCAAGGAACTTATGTGACAAAAGAGGAAAGAGATAGCATATCTCACACGCATAGCTGGTGAGGGTCAACCATGCAGAGTGCGGAGAAGCCCCAGCCAGAGGTCTCAACGGAACCTCTCCTAGCATGGCCTTGCCAGTTAAAACCCTTCCTCTAGTCCACATTTCCAAGAACTGTGAAGTCCCATGAGTCAGCCCTGCTTGATTCCCCTCCCCTGCTCAATGGACATAGCTTCTCTTGAAAGTGAACTCGCGGGACTGTCTCTGCGGATTCTGTAGTCATTGTGTAGAGTACCAGTTAGCAATGGGTTGGTGCTACCAAAGCTAGGTAATCCCCTATATCTTGCATCTTCCTTCTCAAGCTCAGCACAACTGCCTCCATGAGCCTGGTTAGAAAAAATTCTGACTTGAAAACTCTTCCCTACCCTCAATGGGTAGGGAACAACAGTTCTACTTGCTCTTCTACTTGCCCTTTAGAAAAAAAGGGAAACTTCCCATTCAGGCAAACAACAAATATGTACTGAGGACTCACTAGGCTAGTCGCTAGAGACACAAACATAAAAAGGACTTGGTCCCTGCCCTGGAGAAGCTCCTAGTTGGACAGACACGTAAGTAAAGAAACCATTACAACGAGTAACTGCCTGGATAGAGGTAAACATTGTTTGCAGGGAAAGCAGAGAGAAAACATATCGACCCCAACATGTGAAAAGAAAGTGGATCCACTGGAGCTGGGTCTTAAACGGTGAGTAGATATCATTCAGGGGAAAACTGTATGGAAGAGGATTCCAGAAAGAATCAGAGCACGAAGAGCCAGGGGCCCAGGAGAGAGTGATGTGACTTGAGGAGCAAAGGAGTGCAAAGGGGCAGTGGTGGGAAGTGAGGTGGGAGTGGTGGCAGAGCATGGCTCGTGGGGGGCCTTGTCATCTGTGGCAAGGAGCTGGGAGCCTAATTGGGAGGAAGAGAACAAACCATGGCCCTCTTCCCAATCTCGGCTTCCTAGCTCCTCACCTGGCAGCCACTCTTTTTCAACCTGGAGTCGTTTTCTCTTTATTCATGGCCCATTAAACAGCTTTTACTGTCACATACTAGATGGCTAATACATAAATATTCTACATCTTATCAAACCTGAGAACAGCTAGCAAAGCTGGGGAGAGATGGATGGTGTCACCTGTGCCCTGGCCAAAGCAGCCCCTCATGGCCCAGTTTAGGTGGTTTTAACATAGAGATGCATCTTGTATTTCTGCTAGACAGTGTAGGTAGCAAGGTCTTGAGAATACATTTCAGCTGATAAGTAACCCAGAGACAGAAACAGGAACTGGATACTGTGAGACTTTAATGGTGAGGTTTCTAGGGCCATTTTTCACCTTGGTAGAAAGCTATTGAAATTTTTTGGTGGGGTGGGGTTAGACACTGCTTGGCATTACGAAAGATATAGTTGCCATTTTTTCTTACTAAGCTAGAAATCACTTTTCAGTTGTCAAAAAAGCAACCAAGAATGTAATATCTTTGTTTTCCTGACTCAGTACTGGTTGCATGGACATGCCTCTGGATAAGCAGATCATCCTGTTACGTCTGGGGATATTTTTGACTCACTCTTCCTTAACATAAAGAAATGCTTGCATTATCTATTCTCAGTAAATTAGGAACTGAGGGTAGATACATGAGTAAAATCAGAAAATTTCAGAATATGATACACTTTTCTTCTTCGATGGAAATGGATTTGGAACGTTTTCTTTTATTCTCATAGTCTCAGTATTTGTTGACATTGATTCTTTCACAGTTCATGTGCATGACTCTTTATCCCTTTACTTTGGAAATGCTTTTCTGTCATTTTGAACTGTAGCTCCCCTTTCCTTGTCTAATATCACCCTATTCTAATGGTCTGGCTGTTTCTAATGAGCTCACATGTACAACGCAGACAATTATTGTTGGTACTCAAGCTCTTAGTTCCCTTTTATTCTCTCCCTTTCCCTGTGTATAAATGTGTGTACGTGGATTTGGCAAGGGGGAAGGAGACATCGAAGTCTAAAACTGAGCTATGTGCTTTTATGCTTACAGTGGTGTGAGAATGCCAGAAGGTGATTTACAACCTGGTGTGCACACTGGAGATTTAGTTTGGGGGTTTATCTGGGATGGAGATCACAAATAAATAAAGAAACCTAAAAAGTTCTGCCCCTCAATTTAGACTAGTGTTAGGTTGAGCTGTCAGATTTCTGAATCAGCGGTGGGATAAGTCTTCTCTTTGGCAGTGGGAAGGGCCTGGGATTATTTGGGAATGAATCTGAAATGGCCAAGCATGTGTGGGTGTGTTTGCAGGTATGTGTTTAAATGTGAGACTGTTTTTAAGAACACACTCTGCTGTCTGCTCACACTCTGACAGTCATCCTGTGACACTGTGACCAGCCACTGTGTTCTAAGAAGTTGTTTTTCTAAGAGGTCCTCGGTAAAAAGCTCTCCTTGCTGATTCTTGAAGGCATTGCAGTGTCCTCCGTCTTTGTTACTACTCAGTCCAGATTCAGTACTGACCTGCCACCCGCCATCTTCTTTTCTGGTTTATTTTCTTTCTTTTCTGCATACTCGTACCTCCAACTCTTCCTTAGAGTGTCCCTCAGCTACTGAAAGACTTAGAATGGCTTTCTACTCTCTAGAGCAGGGGGGTTCAACTCCATCAGATTGCTGTTTACAGCAAATATTGTTAATGTTCTGCTTAATCTCTTAAAAGGAAAACAGTAGAAAATCGAAACTACATACACACATAATTTTGTACATGGCAATAGAAGAGTTTGCATGTAATATAAAGGAGAAATAAGATAATTTATAATAAAAGACATATTTCAATATGTAAGTACTTGACATGGCGTGACACTATTAGAAGACATGATGAGGTAATCGGATTCCAGGTCATACTCTTGAAATCACAGTCAGATGCAAACCATATATCCATACAGAATATTATAAATGATGCAAAGAATAGGAATGGTGTGGTATCAGTGACATAATTTACAAAACAGTGCCCACCTCTTGGTAAAATTCTGAAGAAAACATGCTTCCCTCAAGGTACATGGGAGTGGAAAACTTAGTGTTGATCAAAACTGGGCACAGGATATTTTGCATAGATATGTAACATCAATCTTAGCTTCTGGGCTTGAATAATTATAGTCAGGATTTTTAACTTAGCACATTTCCAGTAGGGCTTTTGCAAGCTGAGGAGCAGTTCTTCCCTGCTCGAGTTTGCTGTACACAGTGCATCTGTGGTCCCCACCCACTAATTGCCTGTAGCACTTCCCAAACACTGAGACAACTGGAAACATCTCCCGAACTTCCAAATTGTTCACTAACCCTGTAGTACCATCCCTGCTGAGAGAACCTCTTACCCAGAGGATAAAATCTAGTCTCATCTGCTAGGCATCCAAAAGCCTCCATGTCTGGTCCTGAGGTCTTGTTCATTTTTTTTTTGAAGATTTATTTTTCATTTATTCATTTCCATGTTCCCCCCTGCCCATTGTCTGCGCTAACTCTCTGAGTCCATTTGCTGTGTGTGTACTCTCTGTATCTTTTCTTTATGGAGTACCAGGAGCTGAACCAGGGACCTCCCATGTGGGAGAGAGGCGCTCAGTTGCTTGAGCCATCTCAGTTCCCTGCTTTGTTGTGTCTGTCATTGTCTTTTCTTTTTGAGTTGTTGCATCAACTCGCCATGCCAGCCCATTGTGCCAGCTTGCTGTCTGGCTCTTCTTCTCCAGGAGGCACTGGGAACCAAACCAGGGACCTCCCATGTGGTAGGCGGGAGCTGAATCGCTCAAGCCACATCTGCTTTCCCTGAGGTCGTTTACTAATGCCATCTCTATGGCTTCCAGTGTTGAGACCCCTGCAGTATGGAAGCAGGGGAGATTGGCTAATTTTCTTATTAATTAGTAAGCACATTCAGAACTAGGTACTAGATAACCTTTCACCAATCAAATGGGCAAATTACTGTAGGTTTCAACTTTTATGTCTAGTATTGGTGAGAGTGTTAGGTCACTCACATAAGCTGCCAATAGGCATATAAATTTGTACACATTTTCTGAAGAGCAACTTTACAAAAGACATCCAGTGTCTCACTTTTGCACATAGTTTCTTCCAGCGATTCCACTTGTATATATGTATTCTTTTGAAATAGTTATAGAGTTGTGGGTGAAGAGAGCTGCCCAGAAGGTCATAACCATGTTATTTAAAATAGCAAAAAATTAAAAAGGACATATATATTCAAACTATTGGAAATTGGTTAATTTTTTTTTATTAAAGTAGTTGTAGGCTTACAGAAAAATCATGCAGAAAATAGAGTTTCCTTATACCTCCTTCACAAATGCAGTTTTCCCTCTTATTAACATGTTGCATTAGTGTAGAACCTTTGTAGAAATTCAAATAGCATTATAATTGTACTATTAATTATACTCCGGAGTTCACTGTTTTTTAAATTTGTATTCAGTTACATATATATAACCTAAAATTTCCCCTTGTAATCGCATTCAAATATATAATTCAGTGCTGTTAAGGGCTACCATCACCACCATCCATTACAAAAACTTTTCTACAACCCGAAACAGAAATTCTGTACTAATTAATCATTAACTCCATATTCCCTACCCTCACCCCAGTCCCTGGTAATCTGTATTCTAGTTTCTGGCTATGATTTGCTTATTTTAATTATTTCACATCAATGCGATTGTACAAGAAAAGTCCTTTTGTGTCTTGCTTTTTCTCTGAACATGAAGTCTTTAAGGTTCATCCATGTCATTGTGTATATCAGAAGTTCATTCCTTTCCATAGCTGAAAAATATTCCTGGCATGTATATACTACATTTTGTTTACCCATTCATGTGTTAATGAACACTTGGATTGCTTTCATCTTTTGACAATTGGGAGTAATGCTGTTAAGAACATTGGTGTGCAAATACCACATCTAAGCCCTTGATTTCAATTTTTTTGGGTATATACGTAGAAGTGGAATTGCTGGGTCATATGATAATTCTATACTTAGCTTTCTGAGGAACCACCAAGCTGTCTTCCACAGTGGCTGGACCATTTTACATTGCCACCAACAATGAATGAATATTTCTATTTTTCCACATTCTCTAACACTTGTAATTGTCCAGCTTGTAAAAAATAGTAGCCATTCTAGTGGCTAAGGATGTTGAACATCTCTTTATATGCTTTATGACCATTTGTGTATGTTCTTTGAAGAAATATCTATTCATGTCTTTGACCCATTTTTTAAATTAGGTTGTTTGAAATCTTTTTGTTGTTGAGTTGTAGGGTTTCTTAATATATTCTGGATATTAAACCCTTATCAGATATAGGGTTTATAAATATTTTCTCTGTTGTATAGGTTGTTCTTTTATTTTTATGATAAAGTCCTTTGATATGCAAGTTTTTAATTTTGATGAAGTCCCATTTATTTATTTTTCTTTCTCTGATCTATGTTTTCAAAAGCATATGCTTTTGGTAGAAAGCCTAAGAAACCATTGCTTAACACAAAGTCCTGAAGACGCTTCTCTATGTTTTCTTCTAGGAGATTAATTCTTTTGGTTCTTGTGTTTAAGTATTTTATCCATTTTGAGTTGATTTTTGGATATTATGTGAGGTAGGGACCCACCTTCATTCTTTGGCGTATGGACATCCCGCTTTCCCAGCACCGTTTGTTGAAAAGACTGTTCTTTCCCATTGAACAGAGTTGGCACCCTTGTCAAAAATCAATTGGCTATAGATATGAGGGTTGATTTCTGAACTCTCAAGTATATTCCACTAGTCGATACGTCTGCCCTTGAGCCAGTACCATGATGTTTTTTATTACTGTAGCTTTGTAATAAGTTTTAAAATCAAGAAGTTTGAATCCTCCAACTTTGTTCTTTTTCAAGATGGTTTTGCCTATTCAGGCCCCTTAATCCTTACAAATAAATGTGATGATTGGCTTTTCCATTTCTACAAAAAAGATGGTTGGAATTTTGATTGGGGTTGAATTGGATCTGTAGCTCACTGTGGGTAGAATTGACATCATAACAATATTTAGTCTTCCAAGCTATGAACACAAAATACCTTCCATTTATTTAGGTCTTTTAGCAATGTTTTATTTTTCCATATAAGTCCTTTACATCCTTGATTAAATTTATTCCTAGAATAATTGCTATTGGAAATAGAAATTTTTCTTGATCTCTTCTTCAGATTGTTCATTATCTGTGTATAAAAATCCTACTGATTTTTTTTTAAAAGAAATTGGTAAAATTTTAGTATGGAACTCTTTTACAAAGTCAGGGTATAACAAAACTTTCTCTAATCTTTTCTTCTTGTACCATGGGAATTGTCTTGTTTAGAGACCATGATCATACAATATTCGAGCATTTAGTTTGCAAACTATTTTCTCTCCTGACTTGTTCCTAAATGTGGCGTAGAATTTTGTCTTTTCTTGTTTTCTCCTCACTAAAATACTCCCAGCACCTGCACAGGTTTTAAGTTCAAAGGCATTGCCTTTGGTGATTTATAGTGAGTTCCTGAACAGGATTCCTGAAAGCCTCCAGCATTGTGGTAGAGTTTTACTTTGCTCTCTAAGATGACTCCCTAAAATTTGTTTACCTGTGTGTGTTTTCTTCTAAAGCTGCCTCACAGTGACCAGATATTAAGAGCAAGAAATTTGGGGATGGACTACAAAGATAAACTGTGTAGGTTGAGACTCAGGGACTGCAATTGAAAAGTCTCTTAGCGGGTTCAGCCTAATCATTACTCAATATTCTGATGCAGATCTCCTCTTTTGTAGACCCTTCATAGGTTAAGTCTACATTATACCGCTAAGTTTTTCATTCTTAAACGTAATTAGCAAGCTGTCTTTTTGTAGCGAGGCATGGCCATTTCAACTTCTTTCCATTGCTGACCTGCAGATTTGTGACTGATGTTATCGTTTATAACAACAGGCTCCTTTCTCCTCAACAGTGCAGGAGGAATAAATCTTTTAGAGCCTGCTTGATGGGTTTGTTGTTTTATTGCTTATTTGGTGATATAACTTGATATAATATTTCAGATATCTTTGGAGAGAATTTAATGTTCTTCCTGACCCATTTCTGGTGAACAGCAGACACCCAAACAGGTCACTTCCTAGGATTTTAGGCAGGGCTCAGTGTCCTTGGCCACATCCCATTTATTTCCTGAATGCTCTTTGTCAAGTTTAAATATATTTGATGGTGGTTTGTATATAGCTTCTTCTGGTTTCTTTGTTGTGTGTCTGTGTGTATGCACAAGTTCATAAAAATGCTGAGAGCTTCTGCATATTTTTGAGGATTCTGGTTTTTTTGGGGGTCATCATCTGTGACATTGGTATAGCCAAATACACCAATTTTTGCATTGTAAACTAAAAAACAGGTGTTATTTAAAGGGACAGCTAAGTGTTTTTTTATTTTTTAAAGATTTATTTTATTTATTCTGCCCCTCCCCCTGTTGTCTGCTCTCTTGTGTCCATTCTCTGTGTGTTCTTCTGTGTCTGCTTGCATTCTTGGTGGCACTGGGAATCTGTGTCTCTTTTCATTGTGCCATCTTGCTGCATCAGCTCTCCGTGTGTGCAGCGCCACTCCTGGACAGGCTGTGTTTTTTTTGCTTGGGGCGGCTCTCCTTGCGGGGCACACTCCTTGTGCGTGGGGCTCCCCTACACAGGGGACATCCCTGCATGGCACGGCACTCCTTGTGCACAACAGCACTGCATGTGGGCCAACTCACCACACGGGCCAGGAGGCCCTGAGTTTGAACCCTGGACCTCCTATATGGTAGGCAGACGCTCTATCAGTTGAGCCACATCTGCTTCCCTAAGTGGTTTTTGTGTGTTCAAAGAGAAGCATTTCTTTTCTGACCTTGTAAGATAGAATCTAGTATATTCTTGAAAAAAAAAAAAACTGTTTCCTAATGGATATCACTCATTTTAAAACTGTACTTTCTTTAAATTTTGTAATTAAAGATAATCTAATGTAGAAAGGCCTTTCATATAATGTATTTCTGAATGTGGCTCTCCTTGTTCCACTAGAGGCTGGGCTGTAGATTTTGAAAATGCTTAACTATGGGAAACGGACTTTGGCCCAGTGGTTAGGGCGTCCGTCTACCATATGGGAGGTCCGCGGTTCAAACCCCGGGCCTCCTTGACCCGTGTGGAGCTGGCCATGCGCAGTGCTGATGCGCGCAAGGAGTGCCGTGCCACGCAAGGGTGCCCCCGCGTAGGGGAGCCCCACGCGCAAGGAGTGCGCCCGTGAGGAGAGCCGCCCAGCGTGAAAAGAAAGAGCAGCCTGCCCAGGAATGGCGCCGCCCACACTTCCCGTGCCGCTGACGACAACAGAAGCGGGTGCCGCTGATGACAACAGAAGCGGACAAAGAAACAAGACGCAGCAAACAGACACCAAGAACAGACAACCAGGGGAGGGGGGGAAATTAAATAAAATAAATAAATCTTTAAAAAAAAAAAAAAAAAAAAAAAAAAAAGAAAATGCTTAACTAACAAATTCCCTTGTTTCTTAGGTACTGGATGCTATTTTCTCAATCCATTAAGACCTGAGATAAAATGCTGTGCTTTTAAGTATTCTCATGGGGCGAGATATCCTTATGTACAATATATCAAACATTTTACTAGTTGCAATCAGTTTTGTTCTTGTCTCACTCTGCAATTAAGGATCAAGTAGCCACTCTTGTACTTAGGATCTAAGTAGGGGCTTCCTCAGAAATCAGCTGGAAAATGTTTGGCCAAGGGACCAAGGGATATCTCTTTGGCTGAGGGATGGAGGATGTTTCGTGGCTTTTATCCTCATCTCCCCTCCCTAGTTGTTTAGCTACAGTCTTTCTAAATAACTCGACTTCATTGGATTTAAAAAATTTCAACAAACAAACGGTTCCAACAAAATTCTTGTCGGAGATGCGTGGTCAACGGGGACGTTGGCAATTTTTCTTTTGTCAACATCTAGACAGAATGATTGTAAATTGTTGTTATTATTTATACATTTCTTTGCTTGCTCATTTTGCTTTTTGTTCTTGAAATGTTATTTTAAACACAGAGAGGAATTTTCCCGAACTCCACAGGAAAGCCAGGCAGGCACAGATGGCCTCGTTTACAAAATCCTTTTTTTCACCCTTTCCTTTATTTTGCACTCCTAAATTTAACAGGCTCCTCTCTCTCTAGTTTCTGCTAGACTTTCCTACTTCACTGTGTGAGAAGCTCGTCACTGGGCTTATCTGTTGAAAATTAAAATTGAGCAAAACGTAGCTGCTTGTCATTGCAGGCTGAGCCTGAGGTCACCGGCCTGAGGTCAGGATGAGGTTGGGTTTTAAAGAGGAATTCCCTTATGGGTGACCTCCAGCAGCTCCCTTGCTTGTGACTGGCTCATCCACTGGGCACCCTCCACAGCAGTAATGGAAAATGAGGGCGGGGAACCCAGCACAAGCTGCTGTTCACAAACATCTTTTTGTCCCCTGGGTCTACCAGTCGGCACATAGCCGTGCACTCCACTTTCTCCTGGGAATACCGCTGGTCTCTAGTGTTTGTGTATGAACTGAGTTCATTCTAACCCACGCCAGTTTCTTTCCACGCTGCTCAAATTGAAGGCCTAATTGGAATAATTCTGAATTTCCAAATATATCAGGGTGAGAACTGAGGAAAGGTGGGATCTTAATTAAAGCTTATAGAACACATACCACTGTGTCCCCCGAGTATATACCTATTTAGATTACTCTGATAGGGGTTACAAACTTAATACCTGCAGGTGCTGGACAGGTAACCTAAATGAGGGAAGTAGCTTGGGTATAATACAATAGAGACTGGTGAGGCTTGTGGTAAACTGGAGGGCCCAGGCTCCAGCTCAAGGGAACAGCTTCTTCCCTGCCACACAGGAATGGGGAGTCTAGGTTGCCAGGTTTTTTTTTTCCTTTTTGAGGGAAGCTATTTACATAGATAACTTGTGTGAACTATCCTTTGTTTTTAATGTTGACAAAGGATTTAAAGTCATAACATTAATCTGTCAGTGGGATCTGGCAGTCACACTTTTGGTTTGCAACTGTTGCTTAAATTTGTCAGTCGTCCATGACCTGTTTCTGTGAAAGTGTTACTGTGGAAGCCCCTTGAGATGACGATGTATAGATTCTTTGTCTCTTTTCTCCTATGGTAGCTTATCTGGTGTTATGTCCATGGCCCATTTTTAGCTTTGGAAGATGTTACCTCTCAGTAAAAAAAAAAAAAAAAACAAAACACTAAAGCTAACTGCTTCGGTGAAAAGTTCCCATTACAGTCATATCTGTAAACAGGGCATTTCAAAAACTGTCATATTGTGGCAAAGGCAGCAGCACGATTAAGATATCAATATGTGCTTTGTTCCTGTGTTTTCCCCTTTCCCCATCCCAAGAACTAACCAGTGCCTTTGGGCTCCACGCTTCTCTTGAGGCTTGTGTGGTCTGAAGACATCTGTTTTCCTGGATTTTCTGAAAGCCTTGCTGGCCACTGAGGAGGGAAGGGAAGGGATTTTGAGGTTAGTGAGACAGGCAGAAGGGGGGCAATTTCCCTCAAGCCTAAAGAGGCTTGCAGGAGGCAAGTGTTCCACAGGTAGGGCTGACCTTCAACTTCCCCTCTTTGAGCTGTGTGTGTGTGTGGGGGGGTGGGGTGGTGAATTTCCAGACACCGGAGCTTCTGCCCATATCCTGAGAGGTGAGGGAACAACACAGTCACAGCAGACTGAGCGACGATGTTGGTTCAGATCATACACATTTCACTGGTAACAAGGATGGGCCAGTCACCTAAATATTAGCGGTGGCTAACCCCCCACCCCCAGGACCTCTGCAGGGCCATTTGGGGCTGTGGGAACCATAAATAACAACTGAGACCGGACTTTCAGCCTGACCCGGCAGGATGGTGACTTGAGGTTGAATTTCATTTTAGGTAAAGGAAAGAAAGTACGGTGGCATTTTTTGCACACCTGAGTTTACAATGCAAAATTCATAGCACAACATGATCATTAAGGAAATTGCTTTGGACTCGATGCAATATTTATACTCACCAGAGAAAGGATGCATCCTGTACGGAAAGAGAAAAGGCGTGTTTTTTTTTTTTTTGCATTCCTTTGAAGTCCATTTGCCAGTAACAATCCTGCCCCCTAGTGGCACTTTGGCTCATTTCACCTTTTGTAGCTGAGAACGGACACCCTAAATGCTGGCTGCATTTTGCTGTTAAAAATGGTGTAGACGTACAGCTTCTCTGGTGCCGAGGCTACCTGATTCTGCCAGAAAAGAAAGCTTCACCTGAGTATTGAGAGGATCGAATCTTTCCTTCTCTTCTCTTCAAACATGCTTCTGTGTCTGTCTCTTTCTCTAGACTCCAGAGAAGGCGTGTCCCTCCCCTCCACAGCAGACTGCCACCTGTGCCTGGGCTTTGGGCCACCTGCTGCGTCACCACTCCCTGCCGCTCTGCTGCCCTGAACTGCTCTGCCCTGCCCTGATCCTTCTTTTCTCTTTGGCTCTCCTTTCTCCAATTTTCATTCTTTTTTTAAATTTTCATTCTTTATTTCTCTAATATCTGCTCCCCTCAATTGAGAATCATGCTCAGGCTTTGGAAATCTTAAGGACGTAATTACATAATTTTCAATTGGCCTCTATTCCTTTGGCATAAACTCCTTAAAAGAAAAACTTAAAATGTCTTATGCTGTATAATAGTCCAAAATATTGCAGTGTCAAGGTTTGTCAAACCATTCCCATGATTTGGGATGTGTGGGTTGTTTTCAGCATTTTGCCACAATAAGTAATAACGGCTGAACACCTTCAAGCTCACATCCAATTTTCCTTCTGTTATTTCCAGGAAAAAAGGGCTAGGTATGTAAGTGTTCATTACAATAATCAACATGGCTTTGAGTCTCTCTGTGTATTGCTCTGCTGAATTTTAAGCAATGTGCATCCATTGATATTGCCACCAGTAGGGAATGAGTGTACCAACTGTGGCGATATTAGGTGTTGCCATTCGGGAGTAAGAAGTTATTTAGAAAGGTGAAAAATCCTGTCTTGAGTTTGCTTTAGTTTACATTGTATTAACTGTGGGTGTGATGAACAATGTTTCTGTTCTCTGTTTACTGATTGTGTTTCTCTATGCGTTCATTGTTTATTCATATTTTATATATATATATGTATTGAACTCTTATTTTTCCTTATAAATTTGAATGAGAATAGATAGATAGATAGATAGAGATAGAGATATATAGAGTTTGGGCTTTAAAGCTCTTTGTCACCTGGACTACGAATATTGTGCTCCATATAATATCCTTTTAATTTTAGCCTTATTTTTTCATTGTACAGAAGTTTTAAATTTTTTATATCTTCAAATCTGTCAGTCTTTTCCTTCATGATTTATTCCGCATCTTCAAAGCTGAAGAAGTTACTGTTTTATTCACAAATCTGATAAATATTCTATTCCATCTCCTGCTGTTTTTCCTGTCATTCAGTTTCTTTGCATTTATTTCCTTAATCCATGTGGAAGTTATTTTTGTATATAGGATAAAATATGGATCTAACTGCATTGTTTTTCCAAATTATTATCCATTTACTTCAATTCGATGTATGAAACAAATCTTCTTAACCATTTTCTTATGGGAAGTTTTTGTTAATGTGATACATTTTTAAAAACATTCTGGATTTTCCAGTCTGTTCTGATGATCCATGCTTCTGTTTTTGTGCCAGCAACAAAAGGTTTTAAATGGTGTTGGTTTATCATGGGTTCAAAAATTTGCTAAAATTCTAACCTTCTTGTTCTTTTTAAAAAGAATACTCATCAATATTACATATTTTTTATTTTCCCATGTGTATTTCAGAAACATTTTGTTTTTTAGTAAAAAATTTTGCTCAGCTTTTAATTGGAGTTTAAATCAATGGATCTGAAGTTTAAGTAAATAACACCTCTGCTGTTCATTAGCTGTGCAGCATGGACGAGTTACTTAAACTCCCTTTGCTTAAACTCACTTTTTCATCAATAGCATGAGTATAATAAAAGTACCTACCTCATAGAGATTTGGTGGGAATTAAATGACATAAACTTGTATAAGGTGCTTAGGACAGTGCCTGGCACAGAATAGGTGCTCGATAAACAGTTGTCCTTATTCCTAATCCCATTACCTTGTCTTCAAATGACTATGTGAACCTCAGCTGTCTTCCTCAAACCTTTTTGGCTGTGCCCTTCAAATACCTTATCCTCTGTATAATATTAGACTCTAAAATACAACCCTCATCATGTCACTCTTTCCTGTTTCCCCTTGTCCCACAGGAAGGTGTCTGTAATCATTAATAGACCACAGTGATCTGATCTAATGCAATTTTCTCACCTTGTCTTCTGCTAATCCTGTTCATATCCCCTGCACTCTAGCCAACTAATTCACCTGTCCCTCTCTTTGCTTGGAAAGCCCGCATACTGCCATCGTTAAGCACGCTGGCTTGGCAATCAAAACACCTGCCTTCAAACCCTGGCTTCACCATTTCCTTGTTGTGTGCCTCTTGGTAGGATACGCTACCACCCCATGCCTCAGTTTCCTCATCCATGAAAGCACAGTGATAATGCTATATTATGCTGTTGCAGGGATTAAATGTGGTTGTGCAGTAAACACAGTGCTAAGAAGGGCCCACTATGTAATTGGCAGAGCCCAGTGCAAAATTAAAATGTGAGGCCCCTTATTCTAAACCTACCAAGAATTTCAAGATGGCATTAGCAGAGCCTTGAACCTTACATGGAAGCCTGTGCCACTGCATGGGCTGCACAGCTGTGAAGCCAGCCCTGGTGCTGAGTGTTTAATACAGGGGATTTATTGTGCATAGTCTTACCTTCTTGCATCTTCTCACATGGATCCCTTTTTCTCTGTATCTTGTTCCCATGTCCCACCTGCTCTTCATTCTTTTTTTTTAAAGATATTGATTGATTGATTGATTGATTTACACACACACCACCCCACCCCTGTAGTTTGCACTCACTGCCTGCTCTCTGTGTGTTCTTCTGTGTCTACTTGTCTTCTCTTCAGGCAGCACCAAGAACCATTCCTGGGCCCTTCTGGAGTGGGAGAGAGGTGCTCAATCTCTTGCATGACCTCAGCTCCCTGGTCTGCTGTGTCTCTTACTGTCTCTCCTCTGTGTCTCTTTTGGCTACATCATCTTGCTGCACCAGCTCTCTATTTGGGCCAGCACTCCTGCATGGGTCAGCATTCCACACAGGCCAGCATTCCATGTGGGCCAGCTCGCCACACAGGCCAACTTGCTTTTCACTAGGAAGCCTCGGGAATCAAACCCTGGACCTACCATATGGTAGATGGGAGTCCAATCGCTTGAGATCCACCCGCTTCCCTGTTCTTCATTCTTAATCTTCATCTCATGTGCAACCTCCCCCTGGAGGCCCCAGTTAGGTGTACTTGCTTCCTTCTCTGAAAGAATATGAGTATGAGCTATACTTCTCAAAATCACTGAGCGTTTTTAGGCTAGTACGCAGGAGTTTGTATGTCTGTCCCCCTCTTAAAATTTTGCTATCAACCCCCTCCACTTCCCCAGGAAGTATTTCTTGAACCAAAAGTGTCAGTGCTCTTTCTATGTACTCCCATGACATCTTAGCTTCCCCTGTCTTAGAAGTTATCATTCTATAGCAGCATTGTTGGGTTGGAAATTGGGAGATACCCAGAGAGAGTTAAGATTTGGAGGGAGAGAGAGAAGGGAAGAAATGTCGGGAAAGATGGTTGCAAGCCAGGGTAAGAGAGGAGTAAGCAAGAGAAACCCCCTCCCCCAGCAGGAAACTGCTAATGAATTTTAGTGTGGGGACAGTGCATTGGAATACCCCAGTTCTCAACAAAGATTCAGGGATGTGCATCAGTGGTATTGATGGTGGAAGGGGAGACGAAGAAAGTGGGAGTGGGACAGTGTGCCATAGTGGGGACCCAGCTCCACTCTCTCAAGCCTGGCTAGTGCTTCTCACATAGTAAGTGCATGCATTGTAAATGTCTGCTGAATGAATGAATCAGTGACTAAAACTATGAACTAATGTGTTAATCTTTTGGGTGACATATTTACATGCTTATAGTGATCTTCTGGAGACATAGTCATTCTTACACTCTTTACCTATTATTTCACCTATTGATGTGTTTAAAAATATGGCGGCTTGTCCCTGAGAGAGTGATTGAGTTGGTCTTGAGTGGGTCCCTGGGTCAGCATTTTATCTGGTTTCTGATGTGTCAGCTATTCTGTCACCTAAGAGCTCCCCTTCTTATGAATGGTGATTGGTGTGTAGGATACTCAAAACAAGAAAAATTTAATGAGGACAACCTTTTAGGGGAGATGGGCTTTCTAATAGTTCTTCTAGGTTGCCATCATGGTCCCCCTGCTCTGTCTACATATAAATCTAGCAGAATTGGAGTTGTAAGTTGCTGTCTAATTGTGTTCTTTTGTCCAAATCATCATTAGTTCACCCAAAAATTCTGAAAAAATTTCAGAAAAAATTTCAAAACAGATGTCAAAATTTACACTGACTTCAGGTGGCTAAACCTCCTTTGGCCTTAGTTCACCTTTCCTACTATCTTTTGATCAGGTTCTCCTTCTTATGGAGGTGCCCCCCTATCGAGGCTATCTTAGAAATAGTAATTTCCCAACATGAAACACCCAGCAGAATAGCAGCAGGGCTTGCTTCAGTTCATTGTAACATAACTACGTAACACAGAATGGAGACTGTTTTCCATTCTACAACCTGAGGAGGACACATTTGTCCATGTGGTCCTGAGAGGGATCAGAATACTGTTGCTAGAAAATAGGGTCATGAGCAAATCTATCATGTGAGTTAACAAGGCTTGCACATACAAAGCTGACCAGCCAAAGGTGACAGAATTCTCATTTGAATGGGCCCATTGACTCCAAAAAGATGTATTGGGCACTTCAAAATACATTTCTTTTTTTGAGTCATTCCTCTAACAAAATGTTGATCAAAGGGCTTAGGAAAATTATAATCAGGGACTGGAGTTTTATGCAAGCTAAGAAGAAAGAGAAGGAAAATAAAACTAAACCCGACTTGCTCTTCTTCAGTTATCACAGAAGAAATCTGTTTAGTTTTTAGTTTATAATGCAGTCGTCCTGCAGTCTTACTTTTCATACATGCATACATTGTAAGTTTAACCTAATAAAAATTGCAAGAGTGAGCTATGATTTCTGTCATAATTTGAACCTCAGAATCTATCAGACCATGTCTTGGAAACTGGTTCCTACTAAGTATTTTCTTATAGGTTGAGCAAAGAACATGCCTTGGATCTAGAATCTCATACTTTAACTCTATTATGAACATTTTTTCTTTATTTCTTCAGTTAATATTTAATAGAACTAAATTTTGAAAATTTTCTTAAGGCTGTATATTTTTAATTTGAGGGGTGTGAAGCTCATGAATTACTCACTCTGCTTTAATAAATTTAAATATGTTAAACATAAATATTACATCTTTGTAAAATGCTTGTGCCATTAAAATGATCTATGATATTATCACAAAATTTATATTGAATAAAATATTTAAATGTCTGACACCCTTCTTCAGAGGTTTAAAGTTAGTTTTTAAATTAATTAATAGGAATGCCTTTTCAAATTTTGGTCAGTTTTTGGCAAGGAAAAAAATCAATTCAAAGGTAGTTTTTTTTATATTATTGAACTTATGAAGTCATATTTTTTAAACATAGCCACACTGCATCATTTTAAAAGTTTTTCTGATACCTGCACATTTCTTCATTTGGTAGTTTTATTAACTTTATTATACAAATTTAAAAATGGTGAAAAGATGACTAGCAATAACATACATCATTTAAATATGTCATATGTATTTATACAAAAAATGCCTACATATATGGAGAGAGGGGCGGGGAGGGAGAGGGATATCTTTTTAAAGATATTTTAATTAAGATATAATTCACATAAAATTCACCATTTTAAGGTATATAGTCAATGGATTTTAGTATCTTCACAGTATTGTGCAACCATCACCACCATCTAATTCCAGAACATTTTCAACTTGCCAAAAAGAAGCCCCGTATCCATTGGACGTCACTCCGTATTTCCTGCCCCTCCACCCCTGGCAACCTCTAATTTGCTTCTGGACTTGCCTGTTCTGGATATTTCATAGTAATGGAATCGGAGAACGTGTAGCCTTTTGTGCGGAACTTCTTTCACTTTATGTAAGGGCGACAACTCTTTTTTAAGCACCTACTATGTATTTATAATCCTCATAACAAATCTGCAAAGTAGCAATAATCTTCTTACTTTTCAGATAATGAAACTGCAGTTTAGAGAGCTTAAGCAACTTTGCTGAGATCTACAAATCTCTCCAGTTGCCCTTCTGCCCAGGCTAGTGGATTTGCGTGATGCCTTCTTGGCCTGCCTTTCCTGCTGGTTGGTGGCAGGTTGGAATGGACCAGCATTTTCTTATCCTGGCCACCACCCTATCTATTCTTTGACCCACTTGTGTCCATGGAGACTCACCTCTACCTTTGGGACGACCTGATCCCTGTGGCCTCTGGCATCCCACTGGGTTTGGCCAGTGGGAGGCACCAGAGGAAGATTGACGGGTGAAAGGAGAGGTTGGTCTCTTCTTCCCTGCTCTTCCTCTTCAGTGCTGTCTCAGGCCACCTCCCCAACCACAGCTCCAATCACACTATTTCCTTTCCTTGTCCCTGGAGAGAGGTATTTTTAATGGAAGCCAGAGGGTCTCAAGTATGTTGAATGAAGAATTTATAAAATAATATTTTTGTTAAATTCCTAACTCTAAATTTGGAGGTAACAGTTTGTTGAACTGTAGAAATCAGATACACAGTGTGCAATATTTCATGTCATCATAATTCAGAAAAATCATGTGAAAACTTTGAGTACAGCCTTCCAAAGGAATCTTAGATCCTTAGATTGAAGTTCAGGATAGAAAAGGAAACTTTTTCTATTTCTATTTCTATTTCTATTTCTATTTCTTCTATTTCTATTTCTATTTCTACTTCTGTTTCTGTTTCTGTTTTTATTTCTATTGTCCTGCCCTTGTCTTTTCTTGCCTAGGTTTCTGCCACAAACCACCTCAGCCTGATCCACTTGCCTCTACTCTGAGCCTCTCTCTACACACTGTTAAAGGGCCATGTATAAATGGCCATTGAATCATTTTGTTCCACTGCTTAAAGATCTTCCCATCACCATCTTTATAAAATGCAGGAGAGTCAAGGCATTTGGCAATGTGCGTTTTGCCTCCTCCTACAGCCAAACTTCTTACCTGTCCAGGCCATGATAACCTTCTTTTAAATTCCCTAGAGCTCCAGGCTCAAGGTTTCATCTTTATCTTTTGTACCTTAGTTCTAGATGCTCTCTTGTTTTAGAAACTCACTCTTCCTACAGCCTCACTTACCCCCAAATATTACATGCATGTATATGTGTGTGTATATATATGCATGTACACACAGATATGATATAAATGTGTATGTATATATATTATATATAATGTGAAATACAATATATTTGTGTGTTTTGTCATTTTACCACAATCTTTAATAATCCATGGTGTGGCCCCTGAAGTAATTGGTGAGGAGTGTTCTACTGGGGGTACAGAATGGAATAAGTGTTCCAATATGGATTTTTTAATTTATTCCTGGTCTAATAAAAAGTAGTTTTCTCTCTGCGTGTTCCCCAAACACACACACACATGCACACACACACGGTACTGCCATCTTATTCCATCTCCCTTTCCAATCATGCTGGAAATAGCAAAGAGTCAGCCAAGTATTGATATTTTCAGTGGGATAAATTTAGTTCAGACTCCAAGGATTTTTTGGGTAAAGGACAGGATCAACTGCAGAGTGAGGGAAGGATGCTTACCCAATGTCCATTTACACAAAAAAACATGGCCAGTGCAGGAGCTAAAATAACCAGCAATAAAAATATGTATAATCCACCTCTGATTCTGTAGTTATTGGATATGAAATATGGGTGTCTCTGACACCGTGTGCCTACAAGAAGCCTTTGCCACTTGTTTTGTTAAGAAATCCCACATACATATACTTGGTAAACATAGCCATTGTTCATGCCTAGAACTCACCAAACAAATATTCTCTGAGGCACTGTTAACTCAGCGGCTTGGTAAGAATCTCTGATGGGTTCCAGCTGCCTTTCCCTGGTGGTTTTGCTCAGAATTCCCACGGCTATCCTTGATAAAACTTCTCTCAGTAATGAACAATGTGATAGATGTTCAGCCAGATTTGGGGGAAAGAAGGAACCTTATAAAGTGCATAAATAAAGATATAATACGAGATTTGTACTCAGGATCTTTTCAGAGAGCCTCTGTTAAATGCTGATATGATAAAATTTGATAGTGTTATATCCATTTTAAATGGAAAAAGAAATCTAGCTGCAAACTCTTTTTATGGGCTATGTTCTGCATGGTAAATTTTAATCCTTGTTTTGCTGGTCTGAGTTAATGTTGCTTACGTTTTTATTAGCCACTTATTTTTGAATAGGACAGCACAGATTACCAGCCTTTAATTTTGCTAACTGTAGTGGGAATGGCCACAGTTTCCCTAAGTCCTCTCTCCTCCACCAAAACTCTCAACGATTACTCATATTTTTTTTATTTGTTTAGGTGAGACTCCGCCTTCTATCTAGCATTACCTTGCCTCCAATTTAAGAAAAATGTATCTTGAAAAGAAAAACCTGTAATTAGAGAACATGTTCTTTCAGCACAAAGTCACCTTACCAAATTCATTCTGCTTTACAAGAATGTTTCCAAATAGTATTTCTTTAACTTACAGCTTCCCTAGCCTAAATAACTTCTTTTGGGTGTCTATCAAAGCTACAGCCCTATTTTGAGCAGTTATTAAATTTGGAGAGTGGTGGGATGAGATGAAGTTAATTTAATATGGAGATTTGGGGTGTGGATGACCTGAAAGGGTATTAAAAGAGGCTGGCAGCAGAGGAGTGAGTTTGAAGGCAGTGTTGCTGGACATGGTTTGGGGAGTAGCCGGTGAGGAATGTTAGGAGAAGGCCAGTCGGTTGGTCCCTGGAGCTCAGTGGCTTTCAAGGAAGAGTTCACGGCTGTGGAGAGAATTTGGGAATTTCCCACAGAGAGTGATACAAATCCCTGAAAATGAATAAAATTTAAAGGAAAAAAGAGGGCTTAAAGAAGAGAGGCAAAAATCATGAATGATGTCTATTTATGAGGCATGAGGAGAGTGGGGGTGTTAAAGTCATCAGAGAAGTAGCTGGGGCAACAGGAGTATACAGTGTCACGTGAAAGGGGGGTGAGCATCAAGGGGGAAGATGGGAATGGGGGAAGGAGATGTGGTAGAAGGGAGTGATAACTTTCATACGAGGGTACACCCGTCTTTCCAACACACTCAATCTTTGAAAGGGAGAATTTCCTTTTTTGCATTTCCATGAACATGGTATGTTGCCATAGTGATACAGTGAAACAATCACAAAACTTTAGTAATATAAAGCAGTAAACATTCATTGTCCAGGCATCTGTTGATGAGTGGGGGGAGGCTGGCAGAAGGGAGTGTAGGCTGATGTAGACTGGACTCAGCTGAAGTGACTCTGCTCCATGAATCTTTCAACCTCTTCCTTGGACCAGTGGACTGTTAAGGGCATGTTCTTCTTATGTCAGTGGTAGAAGAACATTTCAGGAGTCTCTGTCACAGCTTATCTTCTAACCTCTGCTTGGCCAAAGCAAATTACACAACTCTGTTTGAGCCTAATATCCAAAGGGGGTGATGACTCTTCTCCACCCCAGTAGAAGGCCAAATCAAGCCACACATCATCAACGAAGCAGGGAAAATAAGTTATTCCCATACTTCTGTAGAACATCCTGGTCTACCATGCATAAATATTGTCACTTTTAAAAGTAGCAAGGTAGATGTCATTTAACAAGAGATAGGATACGGAATAATGAAACCTAGTGATAAACCAAAATCAGTATTTAGCCTATGGTAATATCATAGTGGGAACTAGGAATCAAGGCTACCTCAGTTAGATTCAGCAAATGTTTCATGCTAAGCACCATACAAGCACTATGGGGGAAATCAAAGACTAAAGTGACAATGCATCTTCCATCAAGCAGCTTTCACCCTGAGAGTGAGACAGCCCTGTTTAAAACTACCGTAAGTAAAGTCAAGCCCAGTGAAAATTACAGGCAGGAACAAAGTGCTGTGATTACAGAGAGGAGGGCAAGAAAAGTTTCCCTTCCAAGTAATTGCTCACTGATGAGGTACAGAGAATAGAAGAAAGGAGGGAGCAGACGTAGCTCAAGCAGTTGGGTACCCACCTCCCACATGGGAGGTCCCAGGTTCGGTTTCCATGACTTCCTAAAGAAGAAGACGAGCAGACACAATGAGCAGACAATGAACAGACACAGCAAGCAGACACAATGAGCAGACACAACAAGCAGAGAATGAGCAGGCACAGTGAGCAGAAAATGAGTAGAAACAATGAGCAGACAGACAAGGGAGCCATTTGGGGGGAGGGAGAGGAGAAGAAAGAAATTTATAGACAATTAAAAATTTACAGAATCATTGGGAGGGCTAAAGAGACAGATGCTTCAAAGCCCAGATGTGGGCTGCCAGGGAGCTGCAATTGAATTTTGACTCTGCCACTGGCACTGTCCCCACTAGAACCATGCCTCTTCTACCAGGATCAGCACTGGAAATGGATTCTTACCACTATTCCTTTCCCTCAGTTAACTCAGCTCTGAAGTTACATCTTATGTGGTGCCAACTGGCCCACATCAGGCCCCACAGCTGCAAGAGAGTTTTGAAATGTTTAAGCTTCTGCAGGAGAGGAAGAGACTTGAGGAGGAGACTGGACGAGAGGCTGAAGCAGTCCTAATGTCTACCACAGACAGCCCAGAAAAGGCTCCACGGAGAGGGCGCTTGTATACCACACCTTCTTCAAAATGCTACCTTACATCAAGGGTGGCACAGGGTTCTGTTTTGAGAATAATTTATAAATTGCCAAGCAGGAAACAAATATAAAGAAGGTGTGCCTTTGGAGACAGAATGGAGTCTTCTTGAATGTTACCAAGACCTTTTCCTTGATAACAAAATTCAGGAATAGATTTGACCTTCTACCCCGACCAAATCATGTTCATGGGAAGCCTACGTTCACTTTTCTGTAACATTCTGTGAGCATTTACTTATGAGTGCTAAACCTATTACAAATATATATATATACACAGACACGTATATATTATATCCGTGTGTCTCTCTCCATATATGATCTTACTTAGTCCTCTCGATCCTCCTCTGTGAAGCAGATGCTATTATCTCCAGTTTACAAATGAAGAAATGAAGCTCAGGGAGGGTAAGCTACTTGCCCATCATCTCATATTAATTAGTCAGTTAGGTAGGTAATGGCAGAGAAAGTATGAACCTCAAGTTCTTAAGCCCAGGCACTGGGTTCTTGGTGAGGGAAAGAGAGGAACAAGGATGAAAACAACACAGAGAACAGTGTAGGAAAGGGAGATGGAACCAAAGGCAGAGCTGGGGATGCTGCAAAGGCTTGCCGGAAGAACAGTCGCCAGCCTAGGTGGGGAAGGGATGCTAGCTGAGCTGAAGACTCCACTGAGCTCTGGGAAGGAATTGAGATTCACTTGGTTCATGCAACTGTGTATGTGAAAACCCCTGGCAAGTGTCCCACAGTGCACAAACATTGGTTTCAAAAGCAAAGAATGTTGGCAAAGCCAAAACATGAGGTTCCAATGGCTATGGAGGGAGTTCTGTAGTATCACCCAGACTTAACTTTGTTCTTGGCTCTGCCCCTCACCATGAGACTTTGGGGACAAGAAACCACCTCTCACCCAGCCCGTCTGTAAGTGGGTTTAATAATATCCAGCTTGTGGAATTAGTGAGAGGATAAATCTGAGATAATGAATGAACTTCATGATGCTTCATATGCAGTACAGAGCTCAGTGCCACCTGCAGTCACTGCTGATGGGTAACTGGCCTCCCCATCTTCATCCCTGATGCTCTTCCTCATTTTTTGCTGACTTTCTGGTGGTCTGAAGAGCTTTGCTCCTGTTGAAGAAAGAGGGAAGGCTTGGGGATGCAAAAGATACAGTTGAAAAAGAGAACCCTTGTACGGAAGGGTGGGGATATCTTTCTGCAATTCCTTCAAGTTCTCATAACTTGGTGAATTTGATCTACTAATCATGAGGAATGTTTGGATGCTTCAAATTCTAAGTCCTCCTCTTGTGCTTTTACATCCTAAGTGGCGGGAGTTAAGTCCTAAGAAATGAGCAAAAAATAAACACAAGGCAGAAATAAAGGGAAACATTAATGCATGGGCTCAGTAATTATCCCATTTACTAACGGCATTACATTAGTCTTGGTTGTACACAGTCATAGCGCTGTGAGCAAGGATATACTTGGTCGTAAAAAAGACTTTGACAGGTTACCCTTTCATTCCTTCTTTAATTCCCTTTCCACTTTGCATGCAAATTTTATGTGGTTTTTATAGGCTTCTGATGATCTAGCCTCTGATCTGTTTCCTTTTCCACTTTTGCTAGCTAATCCTTTCCTGCATTACTGTATCAGCTGATTTTTAAATGTCAGCCTGGGTAGGTTGATTTCAGAAGCTATATTTAAAAGAGACCTGCCTGCATAGTTGGCCCTTTATTGGGACAGCATACTTAAAGTGGGACTTGATAGGGTCCAGGAGACCATATTTTTACTTTCTTTTTAGATCACATCTTGGAAGCAGCGGCACAGCTGCTCACATGGTGTGCTGTGAATTAAGAGCAGTCTTTCTGCTGAGGTCAGAAGCTTTCAGCCTTAGTCCTGAGGTCAGCCAGCAGTTGTGGCTAAAAACTCCCTGGCCAAGCTGAAAGAAGCTTAAAGAAGCTGAGACCTACAGTTACGTGTTTCTTGCAATGTTAGTCACACAGTTTCTCGCCATTACCTGTGCTTTCTAAACATGTTCCCAAGGACTCTGGTAGGAAGCTGTATTAGTTAGCTATTGCTACATATCAAAGCACCTCAAAACCCAGTAGTATAAAACAATAAGCTTGGCTCATTCCTCATGAATCCACAGATTCATGGGTGGGTCCACTGATCTTGGCTGGGCTCACTCGAGCACCTGCAGTCAGTTATGGGACAGGTAGGCAGCTTTGCTGACCTTAGCTGTGTCTGCTTCTAAAGGCTGGACTAGGATGGCCTCACACAGGACAACTGAGCTCTCTCCAAGTGGTCAGTACCCTTCCATCCGCTACCCTGGACTTGTTCTCCTGGTAGTGGGAAGAAAGCAAGTGAAGGAGTGCTAGACTCCTTGAGGGCTGGGCTCAGAGTTAGCACATCATCACTTCTGCTGTTTCCTAGAGACCAAAGTAAATCACTAAGACCAATTCAGATCAAAGGGGAGATATGGTGGAATAATGGATTCCACCTCTTGATGGGAGGAGTTTCAAAGCCACATTGCAAAGGGGTGTAGAGGGGTAAAGAATTGGTACTATATTTCCAATCATTCTACCCCCACAAAGGTGCCTTTCTTTACAACTTCAATACTACAGAATGCTTTATGGCTTAACAATTGTTTCCACATCTACAAGCTCCCCTGACTTGCCAAAGAATCCGATGAGGTCAATTTCCTTCTTAATATCATTCCCATCTTACGTATGAGGGAGCAGGTCCAGATCAGTTGAGGAACTCAGAGTTTCAGTGGCACCAGGACTTAAATTTAGTTCTCTTGTCACCAAGCTCCATTTCTCTCCATGGTCCATGAAAACATGATTATATCAAAGGATGACATGAAAAGACATGCTTCTTGGTATAGCTACATCATGTATGTCTAAAAAACAGTGAATCATTTCATCTCTGCTGCTGCTGGCTCCATGAGGACAGGGCGTTTTGTGACATTTCTTCCTGCCCAGTTAGTGGAGGGGGCAAGTGTCTTCTGTACAGTCCTTGATCTCTCCTGCCCGGGCTGGGAAGGTTGAGGGTATGGGTGATCTAGAAGTTGACGTCTTCATGTTCATATAGGAGAAGACTTGTGGAAGTCTAGCAGTGACTCATTCCAAGGAACCAGCTATTCAAGGATGACTTGGGACTATGTATACAAATGCTGGCTATACGTACGTAGGCTTACCTCTCATTCTCTTTTAGTAGGAAAAGAGAGTACTTTGACACGTTTAAATCGTTTTCTCTCACTACGAATGTTTCTGGACATTTCCTTTTATTTCGCCCATTCATTTAACAAATGTTTTTTGATCTTTTCCAATTGGTTGGGCACTGTTCTAGGAGGGCTGCCTGCTTTCAATGAACTTATAGTCTGATGGGGGAGACAAACATATGAACATACAAGTAACTGTACCATTGCAACCCTCCAGCAAGTGTATGTTTTCTGCAACCACCACACTGTAAGGGTGGGAGGAAATGGAAAGTTTCCTTTCATACCAGAAGAGCAAAGGAGATAGGCCTTTTAGCACAGGCCCGAGAAATTCCCAAAGGAGAGGAAGAGTCTTCCTCTGTCCTTTAGGTTAATCTGTGTTTTAAATGTGTGAATAATCATCCCTGTATTTATTCCAGTGCAAGTTTAGAGAAAATTTTTTGGCTTATTAACAGTTTTACTCTAGAAATTCTAAATTTTTTTTAAAGGTTTTTATTTATTTATTTATTTCTCTCCCACCCCACCCCCCCTGGATTGTCTGTTCTCTGTGTCTATTTGCTGTGTCTTCTTTGTCCACTTCTGTTGTGTCAGTGGCACGGGAATCTGTGTTTCTTTTTGTTGCGTCATCTTGTTGTGTCGCTCTCCGTGTGGACGGCGCCATTCCTGGGCAGGCTACACTTTCTTTCACGCTGGGCAGCTCTCCTTACGGGGCGCACTCCTTGCGCGTGGGGCTCCCCTATGCAGGGAACACCCCCGCATGGCACAGCACTCCCTGCACGCATCAGCAACTGCACATGGGCCAGCTCCACATGGGTCAAGGAGGCCCGGGGTTTGAACCACGGACCTCCCATGTGGTAGGTGGACGCCCTAACACTGGGCCAAGTCCGCCACCAGAAATTCTAAATTTTTGATAGTGTTATCTTCTTCTAAGAGCTAGCTTGGAACTGTCCCTTTTTATTGTTGCTTTTTAATGAGAAGCAAATGCATCCAGGGTCTTTATTAAATCAGGTTGTTGGTTTCATCAGGTAAACATATCCGTGTATATCTTCAAGTCAATAAATACTTCTTACCTCATTAGAATCAAGACAAATCTAGTTGGGATATAATTACAGTAAGGTAAAGATTAGTCTTTCGTAGAAGTGCTAATCATCTGGATATCTTGCTGCATCAAATAGGGGCCTATATCCAGAAAATCCTCTTCTGAGTTGCTGTAATGCTGAAGCTGTTCGCCTTTGGCCTGCTTTCTCAGTGAAAGTCTCTTTGTGTGTGGTTTTATATTTGACCATTTTATCAGTTACTAAATATCTTTTTATTCTTTCTAAGCACATGCGAAAGTATTTTTCAGAAAAAAACAAAAAACAAAAACAAAACAAAACAAAACAATGGAAAATGAATAAAAAACCAGTGCCTGGAAGTTGTTGCCCTCATAGCACAGACTTAAGGTTCATTTTAAGAAAAACCTACTGGGTAATTACATCTTCTACATTTGCCTGTTTATCTCTGTTAAACGTAGTAAACATCTCACGGCTTAATTTGTTGTCAGCCACAGCTTTTAAAAAACTAGCGCTTTTAGGCAGTTGAGATTTTATGTCTGCAGTATAATTTCACAGGCAGTTTTTTTTTTTTTATTTTGTATTCTTGGCTCATTTACAGTCAAATATCTTCTACTCTGTGGAACTTAAATATTTAGCCATTGAGGTAGTACACTCTTTATCATCCGTCAGTTTAACTGTGGAATCTGCACTCCGGCTTCCTGCTGCTCCAAGGCTCCTAGAGAATCAAATTTGTCCCTGGTGCTCCTGTGAATCTACCCTTTTCTATTTCCCTTTAGGATTTAGGCCTTTCAATGCTTATCATCACGACTGAACATACGCTCCCAATGTAGTCACAACGTACTTCTTTTTTCTTTCCTGAATGAATCTGGAAGAAAGTATTCCTCGATAATGCTTATTTCATCATTTGGGCAGAATTATCATTTGCCCACCAAATGGCTTGCATGTGGGTCTTCTTTAACACATTTAAAAATAAATAAATAAGAGGCGAACTTCCTGCCTATTAGGCCAAACCAGACTTACCAGCCATGGGGAAATGAAAAAAGGATGGCGCTGTATTTCAGACCAATATATCTTCTTTTCTATTTCTAGGAAAGGGGTTTTTACTCATTTGGAGGGCACGTTGTAATCATCCATCAATGTTAAACTTCACCTCACAGGGGAAGATATAGAATAAAAACGGTAATGCAAGTGAACTTCAGTCCCATTGGGCAAGTTCTGTAGGTAGCCTTGATTCTGAGTGTGCCCCTAACAGAACAGTGTTTTTTTTTAAAAAAAACAGTTTCTTCCTCTTCTTCGGTCAAGGATCTCCTTACCTTGTTTGCAGGACCCACTAAAACAAAGGTGTGTGTGAGGAGCCTTATAAAGGGATTTAAAAAAACAAGAAAGCTAGCCTGTTTTCTTGCAATTTATGAATTGACTAATGCTTCCATAGGAACACGTGCTCTTACAGGTTTAATAGTATAAAAAGCAAATGAGGTTTTTATTGTGGGTTTGTTTGTTTTTTTAGTGGGTGATTATTTAGGCAACGAGATACACATTAGTTTCCTCATATTATTACCCTTCTCAGCAGGGAACTCTTGTAAACCTCATCCCACAGCAAAATGTGGGGGTAAGAGGGTGAATTTAAGTCATAGCAGAAGGACTAACAAGTTATCCTTTAAAGTTGGCTGGTCCTTGGTGGTTTTGTTAAATGAACTCGATGATGGTGAGTGGGAAAATGGTTCCCATTAACCACCCTTATACCAGAAACCAGCCATCCTTTACAGAAGAGGTTGATTTTTTTTTTTTGATTGGAAAAATGACAGAGAGGAGTACATTGTTTTCCCTAAAAAATTAAATTAAGAAAATTTAAAACAAAACAAGCAAAATCCCCAATTACCCAAGATAAATGGGACTTAGAAAGCTGCTTGAGGAAGGATATCTGAATAAAGGAATAAATGCTCTATTATATATAGGGCATGCAGTTGTAAATCTGAAGGCAATTTCTTTCTACTTGAATTTGGTCATGGCAGGATCTTTGGAGTATCATTAATATTTCACAAGGTTACTTAGAAAATTGAAACCACAGGGGCAAGTAAATTGCTGGCTTATCTACTAGAGAAAACATTGCATTTGTCTATTGGCAGTGACAGTGTTTGTTTTTAAAGAGAAATTGGTTTAAGAAGATGCCTGTTATGCTTCTCCTTTAAGAATCTGAATATACTTAAAATCTAATTCTTAAGAATATCCCGATGGTGGAGTGTTCTAAACTGATTAAAGTCGACAAGAATGAAGATTCTCAGTTCCTTAGCTGAGGGTCCTACCAGTTCATCTCCATCTGCTTGAACTGGTTTGACCTCCATCGCCCCCATTATGGCAGGTTTTTTTTTTTTTTAACAGTTTTTTTTTTTTTTAGAAAATCTTGCTCTGTTAACCTAAAAGAACAAACACTTCAATTTTTTCCAACAGTCTGGATTGTTTTAATATTTCTTCAGTATCTCCCAAATGTCAACAGATAAACCTGTGGACTCCAGCACTTTCAAGAAATTCCCAAATCAATAAAGAGAGATGGGGGAAGTTTCTTCTAGAATAAGTCAGGCTGCCACTGCCACTGCAGTTCACGTGCTGTGGAGTGGCGCCAACATCCTTTGCTTGCAACTAGCAGATGTTTAAGGGGAACAGGCTAAGAGCAAAAGGACAGGGAAAGAGGCTCTTTAACCCCCTGAGCATGGGGTTCTGAGAGGGTCTGGTGATTTAAAGAACAACGAGGGTCCTGTATTCTCCCCCTTCTCCAGGACTGGAGTAAATTTATCGTAACTACTGGCTGCTGGGCATTGAGGACTCCATTGCCATTCTCATCACCTTTTGCCATAAATTCCTACACCGCCATGCAAAGTGCATCAATTGGAGTGATTTTGTTCGTGTGGGACAGAGTGTAAACTATAATGGAAACTATAATCCACACTTAGTGGCAGTGCTCCCAGAGGTGTTCATCAAATGTAACAATTGTACCTCGCTAGTGAAGGATGTTGTTAACGTGGGAAAGTGTGGGAGAGGGAGGGACTGGGCCGTATGGGAATCCCTTATAATTTTTAATTTAACATTTATGTAATCTAAAGCATTAAAAATTTTTTTTAAGTATTAAAAAATACAAAAATAAATAAAGTGGTTTTGTGCTTAGACTGTAACCTGTAACTGCCGGGTAAGCAGAGGTGGGCTTGCAGCACCTGACATGAAAGCTGTTCTGACTCATGCCAGCCTGTGCCAGGGCTCTCTTTGTCATTCTGGGCTCCCTTGAAGTTAAAAGAAGAAACAGCGGCTGGTGATAACCCTGAAATGACCTGAGAACACCCCAGGAGAACACACCTTGGGCTCAGGTGGCTCAGTGCTGTTCTCAGGCAGGTGGCTTTCCGGGTACGACCGCGCTGCGATGACAGGGGACCCGGCGGGCGGGCCTCGGTGGCCCTTGCAAGCCTCCCGTCTGCTGGGGTTAATTTCAGAATCTCGACCTGTGTTAATTCAGACTGCCATCAGCACATCTTTTTTTGTTGCCGTTCTTTTCATCCTTGGCCTCGTTACCTTTAGCCGTTCGCTTCTTGGAAAGCGAAGGGAACAAGATTTGTCAGGGGCGAGAGGAAAGCCGGGCTGAGCCGTTCCTTTTAATCGGACTCCAGCCTGTGACAAAAACCTGGGAAAAAGGTTTCTAAAAGTTGTGAGCAATGAGCTGGTGAGACCATTGGGGGGCGCCAGCGCAGCAGAAATCTAGCCGAGTTTTTCCACCGCACCTGTATTCACAGCAGATGGGGCGCAAACGTGGGAAAAGCTGGATCGCCGTGGGGTGGGCTGGGGGGGAAATCCCTCAAACTGTTCTTAACGATACTGCAGTGACACTATGCATTTGCCAAAGCCTATAAAACCGGACAGCACAAAGTAATAATGTAAACGATAGACTTTGGTTAGAAGCATTGCTTCGATATTGGTTCATCAGCTGTGGCAAATGTACTAACGTATGATGTTAATAATAGGGGAAACTGTGTATGTGTGTGTGTATGTGGGGGTGGTATATGGGAACTCTGTACTTTTGGTGTAATTTTTCTGTAAATCTAAAACTCCTCTAAAAATAAAGTTTTTTATTACTATAAAAAAAACCAAACCACGAAACCAAAACAACACTGATTTTCATATGGCCTGTCCTCCCCAGATACCGCCACTCAAAATCTGGAGGATTTTAAATTTTCTTTTCTTCTTGGTATATCCAGTTGAACTGTGAAATAGTTGTTTTCTCTTTCCTCTACCAAGGAACATTTTCTTTTACATTCACCACAAGGGTTGACCTTGAGGTACAGGAGATATTCTACCAAAATTTATGTAAAATATATAAATATATAATGTTAATTATAGGCTCTACCAGGAACTAATTTTCATCATAAATAAAAAATGAGCCTCTAGGTCAGACGAATTAGCACTCATTTAAATTTAGGTAAGCTCGAAGTAAATTTGTTTAAAGATACAGATTCAAATGAATATGGAATTACAGAACAAATTACATGTGTCTATATCTTTTTATCTCTCTATGTATCGATCTGTCTATCTACCTATCAGTTGCTGATATTAGCAATTAGTTAGAGTAATTGTGACAGGGGACAGGGGAGGAGGAAGATGGGAATTTGTTCTCCAGTAGGCTTTCCTATCATTTACAAACCAAGGTTAGTCCTCGTTTGGTGGCCACTCTGGCATTTCAAGTGGCCTCATATTTGGAATGCCGTTTGGGTACGTCCATAGAACTGGCATTGGGGAACCTAAGCAGAGAGAGAATGCCACTGATAGTGGTGGCAGTAGACACCGGTATTGCTTCATGCCCACTTGTGTGCACAAAATCCAGCATTCACAAGATAGACTGTGGGTTTGTGCCTGGTGCCCAGAGAAGGTACTGTCCAAATCAGGACACGTTTGAAAGTGAAAGTGGAGGCTATTAATAATTACACCAGAGTGACCAAGCCAGCAACCCTCAAAATGTGCCCTTCTGATCACAATCTTACCCCCTTCTCTCTCATTTACGAAAGCATGTTAGAACACAAGTGAGAGGGATGCTACACAGGGATGATCTGAAAAGCTCCGCAATTTATTTTAAAGAAGGAAAAGGATAATTGGGAGGAAGAGGAGGATAAAAGATGACTTGCAAGTTCCTTCCTCTTGACCTGCATAATAAATTGCATGCACACCACACAAATGATTGCATGGTGACAGCATCTCCTGGACCTAGTCTAAAGTACAAGATCTCCTGTCCAAAGCATGTGCTTTCATCAGCTCTGATGACTGGCTGTAGGATAGCCCTAAATCCTCATCGCACTTCGTTCTTCAACTGTGATACTTAACCCATTCCATTGCATAGCGGAGCTGTTTTCACAGCTTCTCACCAGCCTTGGCGTGCTCCATGTGACTCCTCGTCACTACCTCTCCCCAGTATGTGTCAGTGTCTTGTTTCCGTGAGGTGCTGAAGGACAGCCAATGACAAGGCTTGTTGCGTTTTAAACCTCTAAATGGAGACATCCCAGCATTCAGGCACTTTTCAGGTGCTACCTAGCAGACAGAATTTGTTGAAGGTAAAAACCTCTCTCTCTCTTGAAAGACCCCAAAGAAATACAAGAAAAGCACAGCTGAAATGTTTGAAAACTTGTCTGCTCTCTAAGTTCAAAATAATTCCAATTGATCTAAAGGGTTGGTTTCTTGAAGAAATGTCCCAAGATTCAGCTATTGCTAAAGATAGGTATGGGTAGTCAGTGCATTGCTGAGTGGGATATAGTGATAACTAATTAGCCATTCACCAAAAAATGAAGACTTGAAAGGAAGAAATCAGAGAGACGTCTAGAATTCTGGTCAGTCACTTTGACTTTTGCTGAGGGAGAGAAGACCAAGAAGTTTGCTGTAAGGTAACTGTCTTCCCAGTGTCCTCTAATGGAGACACTCTTGCTGCCCTTAAAAAAGGAAAACCAAGCACTTGAGCAACACAAATATAGCATTTACTGCCTTTTAAGAAGAGCCAGCGTCAATTCCTCATAGAGACTGTGATGCCCCAAATGACAAGCTTACCATGTAACTTCAGAGCAGCAGAGAAAAACGACAGAGCAAGCTTCTGATCAGAAATGATGGAGTGAGGTTTGCTGAAAGTCAGAATACGATGAGTGAATGCAAAATTAGTTAGGAAATATCAATAGTTAATTATAGTAAACATGCCACACTATTGAGATTGAAGAGTTTGTTGTTGTTTTACTGTTTGTCCACCCACCCACCCCGAGGGAAGTGCAGAGGGAGTCATCTGACATTGATTCAGAGTTAAGAGCACAAAAATCAATGCCTTTACAGGAGTGTGACATTGAAGTGTGGAGCTGGAGTACCACCACCCAGATTTATGCAGAAGGATTCAAAAGATAATGGTTGTATTATATTCAGCTTTATTCTCTGATTAAAAATTAAAAATTCCAGTGTCTACCTCAAGTTATTGAACACATGAGGTGCCTTTTGTGAGCAGCATTCTGGGAAATAGGTGCTGTTGGTACTGATTTTTTCTGGCCTAAAGCTATGGAGTTTTAGAATTTTTAAAAAAATTTCTTGAAGCTAAAGTCTTGGACACATCTGCTGATGAACTGAAAAGCACCATGGCTGATAGATATTGTTTGAAAATCGGGTGTCCTGGCATCATTCTTCTCAAACCTTTTGGTGCCATTTCCAGACACTGATTCTCTGGCAGAAGGAGACTACTGATTAGGCTGACCCAGTGGGGCATTTCTTACATTCAGGTGAGAGACAACAGGAAAGAGGTAAGAGAGGAAACTGCCCTTCCATCTCAAGAGCCTCATGGGATAATTAGCCAAGTCTAATTCATTGTGTGGACTACACAATGGCCACTCTGTTTTGCTCTATTTTTTTTTTTTTTTATCATATCACTGATTTCATACCATTTAAAACAGTGTGAAAGGAAGTGTTAAACCAATTGATTCCGAATTTGACTTGGGGTTTTTCTTTCTACGTTCATGCGTGTCCTCAAACCTCTCACTAGAGGGCGCTGCAGATTAATCCATCATCTCGGAGGAAGTGGCCAAGCACAAAGCTATCCCTCTCCAACTGACCTAGCTTCTTTACTCTGGATTCGAGAATGACTGGCCTTTGACACTGTCCTCTCAGTAATTAGGTCTTCGTGTTATTGACTTTTTTTTTTTGACAAGCCTCCCTTGTAAGCATTTTAGTGTGGTTCTGACAGAAAGCCTTTTGGAGCCATTGAATGGTTCCTGCGGTTGGCAGGAAGCTTTGCTAGACCTGTCGTTAGTGGCCCCAGGGACCTGGCTGGGGCTCTGAAGTGGGAACACATTTCTTTTACCTCCGTGGTGAAGACAGTCCGTTCAAGCCCCAGGCCACTGTCCTGACAGGACCTGGGATCCAGGTCTGGTAAGTGTGTGTGTGAGGGGAGAGGTCAGTAAGGAATAGAAAAAATTTACAGAAAATGATAGACCCATGGAAATGTATAAACTCTGTATCCTCATATATAAGACGTTGGTCCGTGTGCCTTGGGATAGGGCCATGTCTAGAGTCTTCATTTTAAAAGGACCTGATAAATTAATACTGACTTTTTTTTTTTAATTCTGAAAAATTATTTGATTCGGAAAAGATGTATGAGATTATCTGTCCAAAAGAAACTGAATTTGAGTATCTTGTGGGAAGTGTCCCAAAAGATGTATAAATGGATGTGAATTTATCCTTTACCAAAATTACACAGTCTGTGTGGCTTCAGGCTCTACTCAGTTCCCCATTTCTCTCCTTCTCTCCCCCTTGCTCTATTATTCAGATAGTCAAACGCACCGGCACTTTGACAGGTATACATGCGGTTGATTCATGATTGTCAGTAGCCAAGAAGATTGAACTCTCCCATGACGCATCCGAGGGCCGGAGGCAGCCCCATGGAAAGAACTTCCAGACTATCCCATGGGTTTGGTGTTGAAATCCCTGGGAAGCAACAGTAGCCTGGCTACACTTGCGATCGTTTGGTTGTCAACATAAACAGAACAGGGCCCAGTTCCAACTGATCGCTCTTCTGTTAATGCTTCATACGTAAGGCATTTAGTTCAGGCCCGTCATAGTGAAAATCATCAGAGGGACCAAAAAAAACCCCAAAAAGCAAACACATGCAGGAATGATCCAAAAGGCCACGTGCTGTAGAGACACCACAGTCTGGTGGTTACCGTAATTTTACAAAGCTCTTAAAAGGGCCTGTGAAGATAGAGAATGGCCTAAATGGTGTTCTCTCACCACGGGGAGACCCTCTGCCCTTTCTTACTCACATTCATCCTGTTTCATTTTCCCTCTCCTGCCTCGTGGGCCTTCCGAAACCGGAAACACAATGCCGAATTTGTGAAGAATGATTTTGCACGTGTCATTGATCTTATTAGCTTTGTAAATTATTTTAAGTGGCGATTTTCCTTGACAATTATTTTCATGTCCATTTTTTCTCGCCTCTCCAAAAGATGCCTCTTTTTTACGTGTTTGTGTTGCTGGGGGTGAGAAGTCTGCTCTGCCAGAGTCAGAGACTTCCTCTGCTGAGGGGGAAGTACAGAGTTCTAAGGGAAGGTTTTTCAGGTGTTAAGGCGCCTTCCAGCCTATTCTGAGCTATACCCTGGTGCTGATATGCCCCACGGTGACTGAGAAACTCTTCAGGTTCCTTTTCTAGTGAGACTCCCACACTTGGTTTCATATCAGAGTTGTAGGGAAATTTGGTAAAAATCATATTCTAGGCCCAGCCTCCTAGAGACCAGAAGTTCAGTAGCTCTGCAGTGAGTGGTACCCTGGAATCTGCAATCAGGTAATGACAAGTCAACTTACCCACATTCTGGAAACACTAGACAGAAGTCCAAGGCCAAGTGCAAATGCCACTCTAGAGGAATTATCTAAGCAACAGGATTAAGTGGCTATTAAGTAGTTTTCCCAGTTTTATACTCCCATCCCACCCCCCCACCCCCTGCATTTACTCAAACACACAAACATATTGTCACCTCAGAGCAATTTCACTTAGCCTAAAAATGGCTCCCACTATGTGAATCAAGCGGAAACTTCCTTAAGTGTGCACCTGAATTTTATAGATTTTTTTCTACCTTTCTTTTTACACCAATTCAGGAGGGAAGTGTTCACACCTTCCGCGGCACCTTATGAGGCAAATGTGCATAGATTTGATCGATGACATATTATCACTCTCATGGAAAGAAAAGACATTGTGAGATTACAAAAGATATTAATATGTCATTATTTTGGCAATTGAGGAAATGGAAAGGATGATAGAAGGGTTTTGGTATTATGGGACAGAATGAACTTTCAGCAGAAGGCCTAGGAAGATACATTTAAAGTGTTAAATGAGATGGAAAATAAATATATTTTTCTACTATGGCATTTAGATTTACAGGGAAGAAAAGATGGTTCAATTATCTCAACAACTCCCTGTGACTCGTGCTACAAAGGTGGTGGATATTGGCTTGACGTCCTGAGTATATTTGACCCTAATTATTTATGGCAGAAGATATCTAAGAAAACATAGAACAATATACTGAGAATCATTGCCTTTTGAAAGAAAATTTAACCTCCCGGTCTGAGTTCAATAAATCACTAAATTGACTTCTTTTAATTGAGCAGCTTCTGAATACAGCAGATAGCACTAGCAATCTATTTTCTCTCCCTCCTACAAAGTAGGATAGAGCTCTGATGCTAGACTTTGGGAAATTAATGACTTTTGTAGAGAACACAGACGCTTGTTTTCCATCATTCAAAATATATCCTTGAGTTAAAAATAAAGCATTTCCATACCCGGTCGCTATAATTAGGAATCTAATTGATGAATATGTAAATCATGACATACTTTAATATTTCTTCTTCATTATTGTAAGTTTGTTTTATCAATCCAGTCGCTCAGCAAATGTTGACTTAAGGATTCTCTGCTTTACCTCATTGCTGTTTAACCTCGTTCATTAACTAGGCTTGTATTAAAAAGACCTACATGGAGAATCCACTCTGAATCTTGTGTAGCAAGATAAAGAGAGATGAAAGGAGCTGAAGTTCACTGAGCATTTACTCACTGACACATTATATTTCATCTTAATTAATTCCTGCAAAATCCCTCTGAAGGAGCTTTTATTATCTCCAATTCTACATATGAGAAAACTAAGGAAATACCCGTGTCCTTGAGTGGCCACTGGGCAGCTTTCGATGTTGAAACCGTTTAAGCATGGTAGGCTAGCTGTAGGGCACTTGGCTTATTTGCTTGCTTGTTAAGTTTTTTTATGCTGTGATAGAGCTCAGCCTGCCCAGGCCCAATCCAGCCCAGTGCCTGTTTTTGTAAATGATGCTTTGTTGGAGCACAGCCACATTCATAGATTTACTGTCACAATGACTGCTTTCACTTACCTGAGCGGTTGTGACAGCGACTGGATGGCCCACAAATTCTATAAAATATTTACTACCTGGCCCTTTACAGAAAAAGTTTCCCAATCCCTGTGCCATAGATCGATGCTGTGTCCCTGTATGACCGAACCATTTTCAGGATGACAAATACTTCATAATCGCTTCGCATTATCAAGTTGTGGCTGTCGTTTTGCCTATGGAGATCTAAGCTTATGGTATCCCCAGCTTTTGAGCACGGACTTTGGTCTCCTGGTGTTTAATGAAGAGAAAATTAATTCGAGACACATTTCCCAACCAATCGGGAGTCACCGAGGCTCCTCTAAAAGGGGACTTGCCCAGATCTGGCCAAATACTCCTGAGTTTTGAGTCATATAAATGAGGTTTGCTTGAACAGGCTGTAATAGTAAATGCCACCCACACGCCTCAGTCTCAGGGGTTGTAAGAGCACAGGTTCATTCCTTGGTCACATTTCATGCCCGCGGAGGATCAGTGGCAGCTCCACTCTGCCCATGTGTCTGCTTCATCTCAGCAGCCAGGCTGAAGGAGGAGCCCCCATCTGGTCCATTTATCTGTTTATTTATTACCCCCCTCCCCTCACTGTTTGTGCTCACTCTCTGCTCTGTGTCCATTTGCTGTGTGCTCTCTGTGTCTGCTCATCTTCTCTTTAGGAGGCACCGGGAACTGAACCTGGGACTTCCCTTGTGGGAGAGAGGTGCTCAATCACTTGAGCCACCTCCAATCCCTGCTTTGTTGTGTCTCTCATTATCTTTCCTCTTTGTGTCTCCTTGTTGTATCATCTCGTCGTGCCTGCCCGTTGTGCCTGCCCATTGCACCAGCTCGTTGTCTTGCCCCTCTTCTCCAGGAGGCACCGGAAACCGAATCTAGGACCTCCCATGTGGTAGGCTGGAGCTCAATCATTTGAGCCACATCCGCTTCCCCATAGTCCTCTTAAAGGAGAAGGACCTTTGAATGGGTGGGAACAACAATAAAATCTACCACAGGTCATAACAATCAGTCCCTGATCGGTCAGCTTGAAGACATCCATTGTCCTAACCATCTGCTTAGGTAACCACAGTATAGTGTGACTTCTTGGAGTTACTGCTCTCTGTAAGCACCTCATGGTTTCACTGCTCTTTCTGTCTTTTATTACAACAACAAGCTTTCCCTCGTCCTCCACACAGATGTTTCCGTTTTTCTCTCTGGGGCGAGTGCCTTGCCTTGACAACTAATCGATGGTGAGATAAAAGCAGTTCTAGCCAAGAGCTTCTGATTTACTTCCATCAATAGGCACCCACTCTCCTGAGGCACATAGGGTTATTCCAGATCTCTGCTTTCTGTTTGTCGGGGATAAAAAAAAAAACAGAAAGTCACATCACCGAAAAGTCTGCCTTGTAATCTAAGTTTCAATTTCCTTTCTAAAGAAAGCTGACCCCTTTGTGCGACTGAAGATGAAAGTTGCCTGCTAAATGCAGATATTTCTGGATCTTCTGCCTGGAGGTCAAGGAAGTAGAACAAGATAGTAAAGATATTCTCCCAAACGGGGTCAGAACTGTGTTAAAAGATGAGAGGATTATTTCAGGAAGCCACGTAATAATCTACTCACATAGGTTGAAAAACTTAATTGATGTGTTTTTGGACTCCAAAAAGCCATCTGAGGCAATGGATTAGTCAGCCAGTGTAACCTGCTGTTGCACAGGTTTGGTTTTTAGTGCTCCGTTCAGCAAAATCTCATTATTTCAAAAACGAAGCAAAAGCAGATTTTAAAAAAGCAATTTCATCATTTTCTACTTACCGTTGAACACGAAAATCACGAAAGTAATTAAAAAATCACTTCTCCCACTTCAAATGGAGCAAGGAAAAATCCCTTAGAAATTTACTAAAATAAATATGTTGAATGGTCTTCACAATGAGCATTAAGGCTTCAAGATTATCGCATGGTTATATTCTTTTGTTTGCTAATATGATGTATTAGATTAATATATATATTAAATACAGGAAGCCTTCCCATGAAAGTGAGTGACAATTTAGAAAAATCCACTCTCACCACTGTGAGTTAATAGAGTTCTGAGAGGGCTGGCAAATGCAATGACCGGAAAAATCCATGAGCTTCAAAATATTTAAAAAGAGAAAGCCAAAATACATTTCATTTTTGGTTGTGACTGCCCATCTATAAAACCCCAGGGCATCAAAGAAAAAAATTTAAAAACTTGCTCTAGTAGATGTACAAAATTCTAATAAAAATTAGTTGTTTCTCGTATGTACAGCAAGAAGCTAGAATTTGGAAAGTTGAAATTTATATCAGAAAGCAGCTCCTTAATCAGAATAATTTCATCACCATGACGACAAAACATTTATTAAATAAGTAAAACTTAAATAAGTGTGGCACTGTATAAAAAACTATGAAACTTTATGACCAAAAAAAAAAAAAAAATCTTAATGTTCCGATTACAATTTCTGCATCACAAATTACTCCCAGTACAGCAGCTTGAAGCTGCCATTTTATTACGCTCACGTTAGGAATTCAGACAGAGCACAGAGGGAGTGGAATGTCTGGAGCCTCATCTGGGAAGACTGAAATGGCTAAGGACAATTCAATGGTTGGGGCTGGAATGTTCCAGAATGTTCTGGAAGCATCTTTGCTGGGACCTCTTTTGGGCTGTCAACCAGAGACCCCACCTGAGGCCGCTCCACGTGGTCCAGGATTCCTACAGCACAGTGGTCTCGGGAGAGTTGGAATTCTTAGTTGGCCTTTCAGGCTCGACCTCCTGACCTCCCTCTAGAGGCCACACGGCAGCTCTTCCAGTGCATTCTCCTGGCTGCTAAAGTGCCACAACCCTCTCCAATCCCTAAAAACCTGTATGAAAGGCATGCCAAAGAACTGGCTGCCCTCTGTATTTTTTAAGCCACCTCATTTAGTAACTGAAAAATATAATTCTAGTTGAGAAGAGTATTTTTCCTAAGTGATATGTAGGCTTAATAAAATTCTAATCCTGTTCATGGGAGGGTATTTTTTAACTTGCCAACATGTTTCTGATATGACCTAGAATAGGTGGGAATAATAGGAAGGAACAAGTGGGAAAGGATACTTATTAGAACAGGAATTTGCTCAAGCACTTGATCATATAGAACTATAATAAATAAAACAGCTTGAATTACTCCAAGAACAGACAGACCAAGCTTACGGAATAGAAAAGTCAGGCCCAAGTATTTCTGGGAACCATACCTGCTCCCCATATGCAGAGGGAAGGGCAGGCTTGTTCCATCAGTCGTGCTGACAGCACTGGTTAGTGCGAGGGTCTAGGGAGCACGGCTGTAATTCATGCAGGGTACAATTGGAAGGTTCAAATGGTTTGCAAGTTTCAATGCCAAAATCAAATCAGGAAAGAACAAATATTTAATCTTGGTACAGATAAGCCTTCCTAAAAGTAATACGGAAGGTGGAAATATATATACATATATATATATATCTATAATAAAAGGTTTGATTATATAAAATTACAATTTATAACTAAAAAAATTAAGGGCAGATAACTTGCAACATGTATGACAGTCAGATCGTCCTTACTTTTAATAATACGGTGTTCTTCTAAGTCATTAAAAAGAGATGAACAGGGAATCGGATGTGACTCAAGCAGTTGGGCCCCTGCCTATCAAACAGGAGGTCCCAGGTTCATTTCCCAGTGCTTCCTAAAGAAGACGAGCAAGATGGTGAGCTGATAGTGACAGGCTGGCATGCCCAGCTGATGCAACAGGAAGACTCAGTGAGAAACACAATGAGAGACCCAACAAACAGGGAGCAGATGTGGCTCAAGTGATTAGATGCCTCCCTACCACATGGGAAGTCTTGGTTTTGATTCCGGTTTCCTCCCAAAAAGAAGATGCACAGACACAGAGAGTGCAGATGAGGGGGTGGGAAGAAATATAAATAAATAAAATCTTTAAAAAGAAAATAGAGATGAACACTCAAGGATGAACAAAGACTGTGCACAGGCAATTCACAATAGGAAGACACTCAGATGGCCAGTGGATAATGTGAAACCCTGGGGTACATATGGGAGAGTAAGATCCAGAATCTCACAGTGATAACCCGCCAGAAAAAAAGAGTCCGTCAACTAAAAGGCCTTTGTGAAGTAGCTGCATCTGGAACACACTTAGAGGTTCAACTCTGTGAAACAGTCATTTATTATTTATTATTCCTCTCCGTGAAAATAACTGGACAATGCTTGCTTGTCCTAAACTCTAACTCAAAACAAAGTCAGTTTTAGCAATGCAATGTGCTTTCCTGTGACTTTTCTCACCATCTTCTCCATTTCATCAAGAATATCAGACTCCAGTGCCTCTTTCTCACCTTGCACTTGGCATATGCCCAGCGATCCCTTAGGAGCTCAAAGAGAGCTATCATCGTGAGGGCTGTTTTTCAGACATTTCAAAATGATACGTCTTGATTAATAAACAAAAATACATTGCCAATCTAATTTATACATGATCTTTTTAAACAGTGAGCTCTTTTGGTCACGCAAACTCTCACATTGAACCCAAGTATGTAAAAGAGACAAAGTTTAGCTTGGTTAGAAGAGCCCTGCGTGCTCTGCCTCCTTCTCGCCCCTTTTGGCAGCCCCCTGCCCCTCTTTGCAGCCTGTGGCCCCTGGAACGCAATCAGAACAAAGTGACTCAGATGAAAACATAATTCCCAATTTAAGCACTAAACTGGAGTGGGTTGAGAAGAACTCTTAATTGACTTCTTGGTTAATTTGCTGGTGTGAGTAGTTCTCCAAATGTGCAAACGAAAAGCTTTTTGTTGCTTAAGTTAACTGTCTGCAACCAATCCAATGTCCACAGAGAAAATGTGGAATGGGTGTGGGAACGGTAGCTATGGTGGCTGCTGGGTGTGGGGAACGGGAGGAAGAGATGAGATGTGGAGGCGTTTTCGGGACGTGGAGTTGTCCTGGATAGTGCTTCACGGACAATTACGGGACATTATAGATCCCCCCAGGGCCCACTGGATGGAACGTGAGAGAGTCTGGGCTATGATGTGGACCATTGACTATGGGGTGCAGTGATGCTCAGAGATGAACTTACCAGGTGCAATGGATGTGTCATGATGATGGGAGAGAGTGTTGCTGTGGGGGGAGTGGGGGGCGGGGGCGGTGGGGTTGAATGGGACCTCATATTTTTCATAATGTAATTAAAAAATAAATAAATAAATAAAAGATTTTAAAAAAAAAGTTAACTGTCTGAATTGGTGTGAAAAGCTGATGCTTAATATTTATGGCATTAATTTTCAAGGCCCTTTGTGAGTATTTCTAAAGATTTCAGTGAAGAGCCCCTACCACGTTTTCCCAGTATTTTTAGGAGTAATACAGGGACAATATTTATTTTTAAGTGTCCTCGTGATAGCTCTCCTTGGTTCAGTAAAAAAAAAAAAAAAAACTAAAGGTACATGTAGATTACAATTATAATCCAATATTTCATTTTGGAATACATGTAGTAGTTTGATTTAATTGATGAATGCCAAAAAGAAATATTGGATAATGTTTGTAATCTGATCTGTACCTGGGCATGATTGAGTTATGATTAGGATAAAAGGCCTGGCAGAGGGCAGAGTTGGAGCTTTTGATGTAAGGGTTTCTGATGTTAAAGTTTTGATGTTGGAGTTTGATACTGAAGACTTAAGCTGGAGCTCCAGGAAGTAAGCTCCCAGAGGAAAGAGAAGCCAGCCCCAGGAAGAGAGGAACCTTGAACCCCGAGAAAGGCAAGCCCCAGGAATGTAGGAACCCAGGAAGCCTGAACCCTCACAGATGTCGGCAGCCATCTTGCTCCAAATAGACTTTGGTGAGGGAAGTAACTTGTGCTTTATGGCCTGCAATCTGTAAGCTCCTACCCCAAATAAATACCCTTTATAAAAACCAACCTATTTCTGGTATTTTGCATCAGCACCCCTTTGACTGACTAATATGGTACATAAAATATGTGACTTGAAAAGATGAGGCTTTGCCTACGTGGTTGAAACACCAGGACATTTTCAGATGCGGTGGAGCCGAATCAAGAAGTGTAGCGAATTGAGATGAAAACTTCTTATAAATAGACATGCAAAGAAAAGCTTTAGAGAGAAGTTAGTAAACAACTAACTTTTGAGTGGACAGTGATCACCGGTATTCGGCCAAACCAAAAACAGGTTACGAAAAAGGCAGTTTAGACTTCAGATTACCCCTGAAGCAAATAGGCATCGAAGAAAACCTATTAAGAAGATACGGATACGGGCAGGTGGGTACAGGTGGTGGGAGTAGGGGAGTGGAGGTGGGTTGGTGGGTACAGGTACCCCACTGTGGACCCACATCAATCAAATGCCTTCACAGTCTGTGCGGAACAAGATGCCTCTCAGGTCAAAGAAACATAAACCCCCAGGATGGCTTCTTTGTTTACCCCCTGCCTTGTTAAGTCCTAGAATTTATACTACTGTTCAAATAAAAAGCCAATAATTCTGTTACCCAGGAAACCAAGCCTCCCAAGCCTGATGTGCAGCTTCTGTGCCTTAAAATAATTGCTTGGCCAATGCCAGGATTGCCTCCCACATCTGTGCTGGCACTGACAGGTAGGGGTTTTCATTTATGCCCCCCCAAAAGCCTCATTGGCTGCTGGAGGTAGGTCGGCACGTAATAAGCCAAAAGGCAAAATTGTGACTATTAATTGCCTGTTGCCAAATAGCGAAAGGGGATAGGATGTGCGGGGCAAGTTGGAGTCAGAATTTTTATCTTCTTCGCTGTGCTTTTCAGGTATACCTGATTTCACTAAGCGTGTGGGTGATGTGGCTCAAAACCAGTGACTGATCCACTCATTGTAGCAGGCGGGAGTGGTGGGGCCCACTCGAGGGCCCCCAAGCTGTCCCATGCTAAAATGGCCAGAGGCAGTCTTCAGCTTGATTGGACCTGGAGAGAAACTGGGGACCAGCTACACCTTTTCTCCTCCCTGATGCAGTGCTATTCTTTGAACACGTTAAGAATCTTTGGGAAACAACAGAAAAGTGCAGCATTTTGGCTCTCTGCTCTGGATCGAGGAAGGTTCATGACTAAGAAACTAAAGGATCCAGAGGTATCCAGACAAAGTGCATAAGGTGTCAATAAAGCACTTGGGACTTCTACGCCATGTTTCTCAACAGGACACCATTAGTATTTTGGTTCAGCTAATTCTTCCTTGTGAAGGTTATTCAGAGATTTGTAAGATGTTTAGCACTCTTGACCTTTGAGCTGTCCATGCAAGCAGCACCCCACACTCATTGCAACAACCCCAAAATGCACTGACCCCTTTGCAGATGCCCCTAGGGAGGTGGGTACCACCGCTGGCTGAGGATCACTGAATAACCTGTCATTTTAGGATTTTCCAACATGGGCAAAACTTTGGGGGTCGGTCCACAACAGTTACTTGGGAGCTATTAGTTCAGAAGCCTGCCGAGTTACGATTGCATATTAAGTCCTTGCTTTGTAGAGTGTGTAAAAGGTTGATTGTGTCCGTTCTTCAGCTAAAGCGTTTGGTTCAGTTCGGTTTGCTTTTATGACTGTTCACTTCAGCCGCCTCGGATCTATGACTGACGTTATTAGGTTTATTGGAAATTGCTGTCATTGTCATTTCTGTGTCGGAAACACCCAATGTGAGGCTAACTGTTCTTCAGACTTTCTGGGATTTCTGAACTCTTCGTTTTTGTGCCTGTGCACGTCTGTATTGGAAAGGGCAGGCCAGGGCAGTTCTTTAAAGCTGAGTCACTCTTTTATTTTATGCCTGTCCCAGTTTCAGGTATACTCTGGAGGAAAATGAGGATAAAAATCCATATTTGAAAAAGATGATGCCCAAATGTGGCCTATTTCTCCATGTCCTGCCAAGCCGAAAAGATCTGCCAGTTGCATATGATTTCATGGGCTATAGACCACCAATTTTACATAATTTAAGCTTGAGAGACTTGTACCGATGCTTCTTGCCTCTAAATTATGTGGGTGGGGTGGGGGAGGTGGGGATATACCAGGGGAAGTAAGTGAGGTTTTGTAAAGGAGTAAGAGAAGAATTGGGCCACTAAGTAATGGCAGAAAATACACTGAAAGAGGCGTTCGATTGTTCAGGCAATCAAAGCAAAGAGGCTCATTGATGTGGAGGCCACTCTATTGTTTTAAATACTTTGTCAGGTTTTATGAGGAAAAGAAAGGTTGGCTAACAATTTCTTTGAAGGTCGTTGGTTTATTTTGTTGTAAAAGTGGCTTAAACATTCCCCTCCTGCCTTCTCTTTCAAAATTGCTTTTCCTATAAACACTTCTCATCTCCCACCTCACTATTTCTTCCTCTCCTAGTATCTTACTTAAAGAACCTTCATTCCTCATTATTTCCCAAACTTACATCCTAAGAAGCACTTGAAGTGCCTGGTAAATACATAGATCACCAGGCTGATCCCACTGAAATTCGGATTTTAATTCTCTGGTTTCAGCATGAATCCAGGAGATTTGTATCTTTAGGCAAGTTTGAGCAATACCAAATACTGTCCTTTGACCTGTTGATAAAAATATAAATGGCAACACAACAAAAGAAGACTGTACAAAATTGGAAATAAGCTCATGAATACAGGGACAAGTGACCTTTTCAGTATATGACCTTTCCACATGTCCAAAGAAGATGTATTTCTTTTATATATATATAATTAATTTTTTACTTTTTAAAGAAGATTTAGATTACATAAATATTACATAAAAAATATAAAGGATTCCTGTATGCTCTACTCCCTCTCCCTCCCACACTTTCCCACATTCACAACATCCTGCTGTATTCTGAGAATTTATGCATAAAATAGAAATTTCTAAAAGGCTGTAGAAACTCATCTCTACACGCAATAAATTTCAATGGAAAACTTCTCCCCCCTAAACTGCCAGGAAAAACAATGATTGTCCTACTTTTTAAAGGGGGTAAAGAAAGATTGCTTTGTCAATGTTGGAAAGAAAACTGAAACTTAAATAGAAGATTAATATACATGTGGCATACGTACAGTGCAAGATTTAATTTCTAAAACTGCTAACTCAAACTTCTATTACAATTATTTAAATACAGTTTGGATGCTTTTGGGAGAAAGAATACATAACAAGCCATGTTTTTCTCAGCACTTTCAAATGCTCAGGTCTCAACAGGTAATAATGAAAAGGAGTAATAAAAACCTAGGGATGAGTATAAATTGATTAAAATGAATTCATTTTGAGAAATAAATAATAATAGTTTCTATTATTGAATGCCTGACATATGCCACGCTCTAGGCTAATCATGTGCATATATACTATTTCATTTAGTCCACATAACTATCCTACAGAGGATTACTGGTTTTTAATAGAGGAAGACTATGAGTCCCAGAGGGTTTAAATTCTTACCCAAAGTCACACAGAATTGCAGAAAAGTCAGTCCTAAGTCAGTCTAAAGTAGGGTGACCATATGACTCATCATCCAAACTGAGATACTTGTGAGAGTCAAAGGGGGTAAAATTGATAATTAGAGGAAAACGGGCTTCAACTGGGTCTGACCTGAAGAAACTGGATATTTGGTCACTCTGTTGCAGGGTTCATAACATTTTTTGTTCCCGTACCCCTTTGCCAGTCAGGTGAAAACCACGGACTCCTTACTAAGCCCACGCTACACTGTGTATTATTTAGTAAATGCATCACACCTGTACCAACATGTCCCCACAAGAATAATGCTTTTTTGAATTTCAGTTCAATCTCACTGACCCCTTGTTAAGAACCCCTGCTCTAGTGGGAAGAGAACTAGTTTATTTATCTTCAGACAGAATAAGCATAGGATGAGGGACAGAGGAATTATTCAGGGGCTTATCAAATTTTTTCCTAGTTTAAAAAAAATTATTCTGGGGGAGCAGATGTAGCTCAAGCAATTGGGCTCCCGTCTACCATATAGGAAGTCCAGCTATCAATGCCCAGGACCTCCTGGTAAAGGCAAGCTGGCCCGTGTGGCAAGCTGGACCACGCAGAGTGCTGGCTCATGTGGAGTGCTGTTCTGGGCAGGAGTGCTGCCCCGGGCAGGAGTGCTGCCCCATGCAGGAGTGCTGGCCCATGTGGAAAGCTGGTATAGCAAAATGATGCAACAAAAAAAAGAGACACAGAGAAGAGATAATAAGAGATGCAGTAGACCAGGGAGCTGAGGTGCCCGCAAGGAAATGATCACATCTCTCCCACTCTGGAAGGTCCCAGGATTGGTTCCCAGAGCCGCCTAATGAGAATACAAGCAGACATAGGAGAACACACAGTGAATGGACACAGACAGCAGACAATGGAGGGAGGGGGGGAGAAATAAATAAATATTTTTTTAAAAATGACTCCAAAATACAAAAGAAAACCTGCAAAAGCAAATATAAGATTATGTTAACTTACTCAACCACCACTCAATTTAAATCCTTATAATCATATGTGAACTATTTTAAATAAGCATGGGGGTACATTTAAATGCATTTGCTTTGATGGGCGGTAGAGCCTCCGTAAAGCTTCGAACCATTACAGTTTCCATTGAGCCACATGACCCACCATTAAGAAAGCTTCAAGTACCACAGTGACCACAAGACTGTCATGTGTTTCACCTAAGAGTGGTCAATGTGATTCTTCTCATTTTCAGAGCTACACAGGCATTACGTGACTGACTTACAGGACATGCAATTGGAGGTAGAGTCGGAGGGAAACATCCCAATTCAGAACGCCATTTCTTTCCTTGTGCTATGCGCTAGATTCTGCTTGACGCAGAATATTAATCTCTACAATGTCTTTCCTGTTTGATCACAGCTTTCCTTGGTTCACCAACCATACATAGTCCATCTTTTATCAGTCCTGTGAGGGAGTACTGTGCTATTATCATCTCCTGCCTGGAGTGGAGGAAGCAGGTATGGGAGCTTGAGTTATTTGCCTGACATCATATCACTTCATGTCCTCTCAGACTCTCTCCTGGCCTTTTTAATGAATTCATTTATGAGGTGTATAGTTGCATGAACTTTGACAAGTGCATATTCACAGTCACCAGGAAGGTATTGTATTAGGCTCTGGAGGGATAAAGAAAAATCACATAAAGGCCCACCTTTGAATAGAATGGATAGACCAGTGGTCATATATCCACTACTGCAGAGAACAATTTCACCACCCTGAAGTATACCCTACAGGTGCCTCTTTGCAGTCAGCCCCCACCTCCAGCCCCTGGAAATCTCTGATCTAGTCTCCATTGCTATGATTTTGCCTTTCTAGGAAGGCCAAGAAAAATGTAATCATATAGTTAGTAGCCTTTTGAGTTTAGTTTATTTTACTTACCGTATCTTGGAGATTCATCCATGTTGTAACAATAGTTTATTCCCTTTTTTTTTGCTGAGAGGTATCCCATTATATGAATGTACCAGAGTTTGTTTGTCCATTCAGCAAATGAAGGGCATTTGGATTTTGACCAATTTTGGGGACAATTTTGAGTAAAGTTGATATGAACATTTATGTTTCACTCCATTCAGGACTTTTAAAAGAAATGTTCTAAATCATTCCTAGACAAATCATTGCTCTTTGCCCTGTAAGTAAAGACTTTAAATTGTATGGTATGATTCCTTCTACACAGAACAATGGCAAAATCAGCTTTCTCTACTGTATTAATTAAGAAATTATCAACAAAAGATGGTATTTCTTTGCTATTTTCTATTCCAAGAGGAAAATACATTACTTGATGAACTGACAAAGAAGTAGGACCATTTAGCTGACTAAATCAGGAAGGACGAAAGCAGAGAGAGACTTGGATGGTGCCTGCATACAAGCTTAGAAGGCTATCGTTTTCTCTTTGCATTGCTGAGCACTCTAAGAATTGTGGAAGTGCTTTAGCATGGTTCTGGAAGGTCCCACTCTCATCCTTGATGAGGGGATAGCTGTGGGAGCTGCCTGCCCCATCATAAATAACCAAAATGTCTTTGCAGCCCACGGCTGTGGGCCAGAACAAATTCTAGACAAAAAGAAAAACACTTGGGCACTTTTTAAGAGTTGGCCATGGGAACTGGACTGTGTCAGGAGGGCAGATGTCAGAGTTCATAGAATCCTACTGGTGGAGCAAGAGACAAATTACTCAGATGTATTTGGAAATACAAAGGAAAAGTTCTAAATGATGAGGCAGCGACTGTTTCTTTTTTATCGGATGAGAGATTCCATTTACTACATTTTAAGATGTAAAGCTATACATATCCACTTTTTATAAGACCTAAAACATAGCTTTCTTCTTTGGGCTATAGTTTGATTAGACTACCCAGAAATGTTTTGCTTCAACAGCTGTTCTTTTAGCAACAACGATCCTGGGTAACAAGGAGGTTTGAATTCTAGCTAATTTCAAAGTCTATTTCAATTTTGCATGTTGTGAGTTGCCCCTGTAAAAGAAGAACCAGTTCATAATTACGGTAAGAGAAAACCAGATATCTGGTTGAAAGATAAAATTTAGGTTTCAGGAAGTTCTCATGTAAAACATACTATTGAGCTCTTTCATGATCAGAAGCAGATGGAATCCCCTTTTCCACTGGAAATACCTTTTTTTTTCAATTGAAGCTAAATGGAAAATAGAAGTGTTTGAGACTTTGGGATCCAATATGGGGATTTGGATGACCTTACATTCACTGGATTGTGAAAAGACCACCATAATATTTTAGTTGTAGAGACGGATGCAAGGGGGCTTAATGAGCAAATAAAGGGATTGCCTGCTTTGTTCTAAGTCTAGTCTTCCATTCCTACAGAACAGAGCCTTCAAGGCTGACTGTGCAGTCTCTCCAGGATAGCTTTTCTCAGATTGTTTTTTTTTTTTTAGTTCATTTTTTTGTCTTTATTTTTTTAATGTTACATTAAAAAAAATATGAGGTCCCCATATACCCCCCACCCCCCTCACCCCACTCCTCCCCCATAACAACAACCTCCTCCATCATCATGAGATATTCATTGCATTTGGTGAATACATCTCTGAGCACTGCTGCACCTCATGGTCAATGGTCCACATCATAGCCCTCACTTTCCCGCATTCCACCCAGTGGGCCATGGGAGGACATGCAGTGTCAGGTAACTGTCCCTGCAGCACCACCCAGGACAACTCCAAGTCCCGAAAAGCCCCACATCACATCTCTTCCTCCCACTCCCTACCCCCAGCAGCCACCATGGCCACTTTCTCCATACCAATGCCACATTTTCTTCAATTACTAATCACAATAGTTCTTGAAGAGAATATCAGTAAGTCCACTCTAATCCATACTCTATTCCTTTCCTGTAGACCCTAGAATGGTTGTGTCCACTCCACATCTATATCAAGAGGGGGCTTAGATTCCACATGGATGCTGGTTGCAACCCTCCTGCTTCCAGCTGTAGGCACTCTTGGCTCCCTGGTGTAGTGGTTGACCCTCTTCACCTCCATGTTAGCTGAGTGGGGTAAGTCCAATAAACCAGAGTGTAGGAGTTGCAAGTCTGCTGAGGCTCAGGGCCTGGCTATCACATGGCCAGTCCAGAGATTCAGGTCCCCCGGGCATACATTATACCCCAGCACCAACCACAGTTCCAGCAAAAGTAACAGGAGAGACTTGTGGACAAAGATCACAGCTGAGTCCAGCTCCATCACACAGAAACACAAACTCCAAAGTAGGGCCAACTGACATGGCACTGAACTCCATCTGCTATGACCACAGAACCTGTGGGTCTCCGCAGTCCTCAGAAGAACCAATACCTGGGGTTGTATCTACTTTATCTGTCCCTGGGACTCTGCTCAAGTGTGCATAAGGGCAACCCCTCTGATAACATCCTGGCTCTTTTTGGAGACTCATAGCCATATAAACTCATTTGTCCTTTCCATTTCCCCCTTTTATTCAGGTCAAAAAGCATTTTTAACTCCTGGTATTATATGTAGATTGAGATATTCTGCTGGTCCGAGTTGACCTTTTTATTCAAGGTCATTTTCTAGTTACATCATCAGCTGGTACTTGGTAGTAATCCCTCGGTGCCAGGGAGGCTCATCCCCGGGAGTCATGTCCCACGCTGGGGGGAAGGCAACACATTTACATGCTGAGTTTGGCTTCAAGACTGGCCACATTTGAGCAACATGGAGACTCTCAGGAGGTAACTCTTAGGCACCCTGCAGCTCTAGCCCTTGTTCTTATTTCAAGTGCACAGGCTCACAAGCATAGTCATTAGTATCAAGGGCTCATTGTTGGACATTCCTTCTTTTTTGGTCTTTGCCGCTGCACTTGGGGGATTGTTGCTGTTCCTTTAGGGACTGTGATAGAGCTCCCCTGTCTAGGAACTCAGCACTCCCTCAATTGTTGTTTTGAATTGATTGACCTTCAACTTGTGAGGACTGTGGCTACTGTCTGCCAAGTACAGTAAGGCAAGGAAGGAAGACCTCATGAGCCCACAGTTGCTTCCTAGACAGCTGTCGCATTGGTCTGCGCCCTCCTGAGGAAACCTGTGGAGGTGCATTCAATGGTTTGAGCATGCCAGTCCTTCCCTGGGACTGGAGATAATCCAGTAGATTTCTGGTGTGATTTACACTTTGACTTCCTGCCCCTGCCTGATCCACAGCACATGTCTACCTGGCTGCAGATATCTAAGATGTCCCAAAACTGAAAAAAAAAAAAAAAAAAAAAAAAAAATCCATGTGACTTAATAAGGGAAGAAGTTGGAGTCTCAGAAATAGTTTTGGGTTGAATGCCAGGTACAAAGTATGAACATTTCATACCAACTCTCTCCATGAACTAGTTTTGAATGTACTACTCCAGAGAGACTGCCTCAAATTAATATGGAATGTGTGTGTGCATTAGGAATCCAGATTATTTGGGAATAAAGTATAAAGCAAGTTACTTTTTGTGATTGTTCCAGAATAATTGTGCTGGAAGAAGGCCACAGTGGCCTCCCTGCCTATCCATCTGTGGCTCTGGTTTCCTTTTCTGCAGGAGAAGGGATAAAAAGACATTTATCTTGTCCTGGTTCAATGCAGAATTTCTGAGAGAAGCCCAATGAACATAATTTTCTGCACACTTTTTCCTTTGGAGGAGAAGTTTTTATATATCATGAGGTATTGTTCATTTAGACAGGGGAGTTGGCAAACTATGGTCTGCATGACAAATCTAGTCCATTGCCATGTGTGTGTAGTCCATGAGCTAATAATGGGTTTCACATTGTAAAGGATTGAAAAATAAATAAAGAATAATATAGTGTTTCATCACATGAAAATTTATGAGAATCAAGTTCCATTGTCTCTAAATAAAGTTTCATTGGATCATAGCCATGCTCATTTGTTTGTATATTGCCTATGATTGTTTTTGTGCACCAGTGGCAGGGTTGAGTAGTTACAATAGAGATTTTATTGTTTTTAACTTAACGTATTACTACCTGGACCTTTACAGAAAAAAGTTTGCCTCCCCTGACTTAGAACAACTAAAATTCAAATATAGCAGCTGACTTAGCCCCATGATTTTACTTTCCTCAGTGTTGAATGGCTTAATCATGCTTTGGAACAAGTAGTTCTGGTGTGGCAAAACACTTTGTCTGTTCTAAGAAATCAGAAGAGGCCAAAGAGGTGTGAAGCTGAATGTACATGCAGAAGAATTAAAACTATTTCACATGACTTTTTATAGAGAGAAAAACACTGTAGATAATTTTCTGCATTTGATACAACCCTCTTTGGGGAAAGAAAATCTTAGGGAAAAATTTAATTACAATAAAACTCTAGTAGGCTCTTCTCCAGTTTATTAGCCTGCCTGCCCACCTTATGCTTTCCCTCCATGATCTGCAAATCATTATGTGCACAGCCTCCCATTCCTAAAGAATCTTTGCTACCTAGGAGAAAATGGAACATAGACGAATTCTATTGAATTTGAGAAGATGGCCTTAAAATCCGGAGCTTTATGAGTACCTGTGCAGCGAGCTGAGTACTGCACGGCAAGCCAGAGCACATGCAAGTGAGTCATGCAGCAAGACGATGATGCAACAAAAGAGAGATGAAGGGGAAAATCAAAACAAAATGCAACAGAAACCAGGAACTGAGGTGGCGCAGGTGACAGAGAGCCTCTCTCCATATTGGGTCCCCTAGATTGAATCCTGGTGAAACCTAGAGGAGAAAAATGAGAAGAGAAGACAAAAAGAATAGATACAGAAGATCACACAGTGAATGGACACAGCAAAAAAACAGCAGGGTGGGGGGAGGCAGAGGGGGAAAATCTAGAACTTTAGGAGTGTCACCTTGTTCATGTTAGGAGATGATTTAGCAAAATGCTAATCTCTTTGGATTTATTAGAAGCTCTGAGTGTTACCACTATCCAGGCTCATAGTAGATGCTTATGCAGTCTTTTCCCTCATATTTTCTGTAAAAGGCTTACCTTCTTTAATTATGGGTTTGTCTTCTCAGCCATCCTGGGTGTTTTATGGATGACAAATGTGACTGTTTCAAAGTTGCATAGCAAATGATGGGAAATTTTGACTGAAGATCCTAAAGTCAAGCACATTCTTTGATTCATTTACTCAAAAATCTCTGGACTAGACTTTGAAGAATTCATTTAGAGGTTTCATGATTGGGTTCATATTTTCACTGAAATGTCAGCATAACTGAAGCAATTCCAAGAAGCAAGTGGGAACTGGTTAAGTATTCCATGTCCTCGTGGTATGGTGGAATGCAACACCACCATTCAAAATGATTCAAAATGGTGTGCAAATCATGCCCATAAGTGAAAAAGATGCAAAACACCATCAAGATTCATGGCTATAAGCATGTACAAATTGCCAAGGGAGCTAAAGCAGAGCAGCAATCCTCAAAATGTGGTCACCAGGCCCATGCAGACATGCAAAATGGTTATTGCAGTTGCAATGAGTAAATGATAGAAATTGAGAGTCATCATTTAGAAACTTTTACAGAAACTGAACAGAATAACTTTACTATTGGTTTAAAAAAATTTTTTTAATTGGGCTTTTAATTTTTATGCCTTTTTAAATTTTCATTTTTTAGAAAAATTTCATTTCTCTATTCATTTTTACTGTATTTCATAAAGTAGTCTGCAATGCATTGGAAGAAATAAATCCCCATAGATAGTGTGAGAAAGACTTTGAGTCTTGGGGGAAAAAAGCATGTTGTTAACATTAAGTATGTGACATTTTTTAAAAAGACGTGTCATTTTATAGACATTACAATTTCATTTTCATCAAAGGCTCTGATGGTGCCTGGTCAGTTGCTTGTTATCAAATTGCTATACTTGTCCAGAATGAGAGAGTCAGGTGCTTTTTTCCCCTTGGGTTTAAGCAGCTTTTAAATATCAAATGCTGTTTTGTGCTGCAGGGATATGACAACAAAATTCTGCTTAAACAGACTAAATCATTGCTGGAACATAATTTAAGGGGGAAAAAAACAGCGGTCCTACAGAAATGTGTAGATTAAGTTGCTGTGCAACCAAATAGAAATGTCAGGATCTTCCTCCACTTAAGATGCAGGGACCAGTGCACTGGGGCACGAGAAGAGAATTTGATTTACAATTTGAAGGAAAACTAGCAGTAAAATAATTGAGAGCTGGAAAGCAATCTCACTCCTGCTAAATTGCTTCCCTCCATGCATGCTCCATTTAGGGGCGATATTCAGATGCTTACATTTAGTTTGTGCATATTTTCTTTTCCCTGCGATAATTCCATCCTTTTGGATTAGAACCGTTTCTCTGCTGTGCTCAGCAACAGAGAATATCTAAATTACCTGGCATTGGATTATGCCTCAAGCTTTGTAAATAGAAAAATGGATGAATTTTTTTTAACTGCAGAGTCAATACATTGATTGTTAATAAGAACATCTGTGGCCCCCAAATTGCAAAAATTATAGCTCCCCTGCACGTAAGTGCTAACATGAGTTACCAGGAATCAAGCAAATCATAAAAGGCTGGTCCAATATCTTTTAACAACAACAACAGCAATGAATTGTAACAGATTTAAGAAGTACCTGCCATGGTGTTGCTTATGGCTTGCCTTCCCTATGAAGCAGTCATAGAAATATAATAAATAAATTCATATTGTACTCTCAAACTCTTAGCTGATTCTCTAGTCACAGAGATATGTCATAATTTCTTTATAATCTTGGGAATCAGTTACAAAATTTAGCATAGGATTTTGTGTTTTATTTCTATTTCTCCCCACCACCGCCTCTTGCTCTCTGCGTCCATTTGCTGTGTGTTCTTTCCATGTCTGCTTGTCTTCTCATCTCTCTCTTTAGGAGGCACCAGGATCTGTTCCCGGACCTCCCGTGTGGGAGACAGGCACTCAATCACTTAAGCCACTGCAGCTCCCTGTTCTGTGGCGTCTCTCACTGTCTCACCTCTGTGTTTCACTTTGTCGCGTCATCTTGCTGCAGCAGCTCTCTGCAGCGTGCGCCGTAGGCTCTCCACGGCACGGGCCAGCTTTCCTAGGAGTTTGGTTCTTATGTTGAGTGTTTTGCCCATGGAAGCGCATTAGGATCAAGAAATGAAACATTCAACATACCTTTATATTAAAACACCCAAGGTTCCCTCTTAGATTCACCCTTCTCACTCACATTAGAAAATAGTTTTGATTCATTCAAATGAAAGGCAGCCCAGATTGTTTCATTTTGATGATCGCCTCATGCATACCTCAGACACACCGTAAGCTAGCATCAACATTCTAATGTTCTACAAAGATAAGGAGTGAAATAATGTTTGATGGAAGAAACAAAGGTCTTGAAAAAAACGCAAATTAAACTGGAGGCAAAAACATGCCTGTTTTAAAATCGAAATTGGCTAGAAGCCAGGGCCATTTATACCCTGGGTACTAGGAGGAGGGTAGAGGTGAATATGAAGGGAAATTTTGATTAAAAAAAAAGAATCTACAAACCGCAAGCTCTAAGCTCTAAAACTAATAGCCGGTGGTGCTCCTGGCCTGACGTTGATGCCATGTGGCGCAGATAGAAATCTTAATATTGATTAGCACTGATGCAGTTCTGTTTTTCCTTCAGAACCTCAGTTTACCTTCGAGAGGTCACTTGTTCGTTGAATCAAAAATGAATGTGCCTTGGGCCTGAGCCTATGTTATATTGCAGCTTTGCATTGTTTCGTGATGAAATCGGGTGATTCTAAAAGGACTAAATGGTAGTAGGTTAGAAGTATCAATTACACACAAAAGTGCACAATCACGCAGGCACATGCCCACATGCACACTTTTATGCAAACACACATGCACACACCCCCTTCACATCCATGTACACACCAGACACCCTCCTACCTAAGGTGATCAGGATTACCCGTTAAAGCAAAGAATCCTTTAAAAAGTGATGCCTACATAGCCTCAACCTTTTAAGTTAAAAAACACGTCCATTTACATTTATTTCTTAATCCTTTGAGGGAAAGGCGAAACTTTTCTTGACTAGATGAGTAGAGTGTCCTCCACCGTTCCCACGTAAATCATCCGTCGTATCCAATATGGGTTTCCTTATGTGGCGTGAGTACTCAGACACCTGCGCAGCCATCTGAGTGCAGAATCAATCTGGATTCTTCAGGTTTTGTTTTACAAACTTTTACAGTCCCCTTGCCATACCTAATTTGGCAGCAGTAATATTTAGCAACCCCCAGTTATCTTGGTTTTTGTGAAAATAACTCTTTTTGCCTTCACCTTTAATTTCTTTACCTTTTGTTTCACTAGACTTTACAATTCTAATAACAAGACTACTTCCATAAACAGCTTTGGAAGAAAACTCAGCTGAGGCTTGGAGGACATATGAATACAAATGTTGAGAGTGGATAAATGTAGCTGTAATAGAGTTGCGTACCTATCTCAGTGCACCCTGAGCATTCGCCACTAAGTTATACAGAGAGAAAAGAGGGTGTTGTTTAATTTTTAAAAAATAGAGGTTTTTCTAACCTCTAAAATCTCAGTAAAAAATTTTTGACACCTTTCCAAACTTATAGAACTTGATGGTCCACATTTTTTCACTAACTTGACCTCTAACTTCATCTTTTCCTTCATTTGTTTTTTTCCTTTATGCCCATATTTTTTTTCTTTTCATTCTTATTATATTGTAAGAGAACATCCATCCTTTGCTAGAATGACAAAGCAATGGTGCTGAATAGGAATTTCTGTTATTGGCACTGTTATGGGCATGGTGTAGTCTATGATTTACAAGACTTTGTTCCCAAAATTAGGCCATAAGGGAAAAAAGTGTTGAGTTAAAATTACCCCGAACATCCCTTGAGAAGGCTCCAGGGTTTGAACCCAACACATCATATCTCCAGAGTTGTAACTAATTTTTCATCCAGTTTGGAATGCATAAGATGGTACTGAGCCTCAGAAGGTACTTGGACTTGTCTTCAGGCAGGTATCTAACAAAAAATTAGAGATGTTCAAAAAGTAGAGCGGTATGGAATCGTCACACGCTGAGTATCTTGGAGGAATTGAGAATTAGGCCCCTCATCTGAGAGGTTTAAAATCACATTCCCTTGTTGCTATTTCTATGTACTTTTCTCCCTTCTGGGTCATCTAACTCTCATCTCACCTTCCTGAGAAGATAAGGACAGAAACTCATCATAGCCCCTTTTACACATTCACGTGAGACACACTCAAACATGTTCCAAAGAGTTAAAATAAAATTGAAATGGAAAACCTTTGACTTTATTTTGAAACCAATAAGAATGCATTCCTAATTTTTAAATTCAGAGTGCTAAAAATTAATTTCCTTTTTTTTTAAAGTTCACAACCTAGCTCTTGGGTGGTCACACTGCGGATTTTAAAATGGACTTGTTTTCCAGGTCATTCTGAAATTGGACACGTTTTTTGAAATATGAAACTTTTAGGAAAATACACACATTCAGGTAATCAGTGTCCACACTTCTTGTGTCAGCTAGAAATCAGGAAAATATGGGCTTCTTAATTTTATTACACCTATGCAACTCTTAATAAAAGACAGAATACTTATATTTCACATATGAGGATTATATCAAACTACCATTTTCTACTAGGGCCTTGATGAATTTCCCAATCATAATAATTCACAGAAAGGCATAAGTTTCAATTCCTAATGATTAAATGATTAGTCTTTGAACTAGAATGGCGTGTGATACCCACATCAGTGTTTTCCTTGGTAGACTATCAATGCAAGGTTGGGTTTTCTCCCTTCTATTACTATTTTGCTTAGAAATTAGTAACCAACTTCCAGATGGTTGAATTTTTTAGTTCAGACAAATTTGGGAGTGTAAGCTTTGCCCCTTTGGGGACTCTGACCCCGAGGACACATGACTTGTTTTTAATGAGGCAGCATTGCATAGGGGTTTGGACTTCAGAGCATGGCCTTCAGCTAAGACTGCCTGGTTTTAAGGCGCTCTCCCACTTACTAAACATGTGGCCTTGGGCTAATAATCGCCCTGTGCCTCAGTTACCTCATTTATAAACAGTCATATTGATAACATCTCCGTGTTGGGGTTACTGTGAAAATTACATGAATTCATGTATCCAGTGCGCTTCAATCAGTCCTGATACGTCATACGTTCTCAAAAAATGATGATTAATATTCTCATGAACCTGAGAATGGGATCCAAGGCAGTGGGTGCCCAGGAACCATTGAATGACGGGTCGAAGAATGGTTGGAATGCTCTGGCGTTCTGGACCTTCACCTCCTCCCCTCCTCTCACCCATGCAGGTGGCCCCCGTCATCAAGGAGAGGATGATGAAGAAGGGAAGCCTGATGCTGGGCTACCAGCCCCACCGGGGCAAGGTCAACTTCTTCCGCCAGGTCGTGATCAGCCCTCAAGTGAGCCGGGAGGACATGGACTTCCTCCTGGACGAGATCGACCTGCTGGGTAGAGACATGTAGCTGTGGCTTTTGGTCCCCCATAGGCACCGATCCTGTCCTGGGGAGGGTTATAGAACCGGGGGATCTGGAGACACGGTAGATCTCAACACTTTTGATGAGAAATAGGAAATAACTCCCAACCCAGGCCCAGCAAAACCAAACTGCTAAGCAAATAGTGTTAAGGGCTCTCTAGATGCCTGGGTTATTGTTGTGCTAAAGGATGAAGAAAGGATTTGATTTCCTAAAGATTTGTCCTGGGATGCAGCATGGATAAGACTTAGATTTAGTAACCCCCATTGTGGGTCCTGGGTTCTCAGCTTTCATTGCTCTTTAAAATACCCAAAAACTAATAGTTTAAGGCAGTGGGTCACGAAGTGTGGTCCCTGGACCAGTAGGATCAGCATCACCTGGGAAGTTGTTAAACATACGAATTCTCAGCCCCTCTTCAGGCTGACGAAATCATAAACTCTGAGGGGAGAGCGCAGCAGTCTGTGTTTTAACCAGCCCTCCAGGTGATTCTGCTGCGTGGTAACATCTGAGAACCTTTTGATGCCTCTTAATCACTCTCATGTTTTATCAGAAAAGAGATAACTAATATTTTAGTGGCGCCTGAGCTAGTCTTTGAAAATATGGCCGTGGCATCTATAACATGAAATTTAGGAACAACAGAAGCACATTAAAACTATTTTTTAAAAGAGAGATTAGATGAGGTATTTTTTTTTAGAATAATTGTCTTTTATGTAAGCTGAATATGTATTCCCCAAAGTAAAAACATAGCCATTACCTATTCTAATTTATCTACATTAGAAATAAAGATAAAAGGCAAGCACTTTGTAGGGTGGGCCTTTCAATCAAAGAACAATAAACTGAATTTATGTCCCCAAATCATTTGTGTCACTTACAGAGGGGACATTAGATATATATTGCCCTGTTTCCCTCTTTTAGCCTGAGAGGTCCATTTCTTCACTTGTTCTCTGCCTCATAGGGAATAACCAGAATAAAGTCGATGGTTGAATGACATTCTCTTCCTCAACCTTTGAAAGTCAGTATGGAACATTAAGTGGTTTCTATTGAGCAGAGAATCTGAGAATCTGGGAAAGAGGGGCCTTTCAATGGAACAACCTCCTCCATTTCTCCTGGGAATGGATGATGGAGAGTCCATCTCTGCTCCTGATCCTAGACTTTTAGGAGAATTTATTCAAATAATAAGTGAGCAGCCTTCAGAGTTGAAGGTGGAGAGCCCAATAAGGGTAAGATGCTGACTCTAATCAGAGCTCAGCGTTGGAAGGTGAATGATTGAAGAATGTGCAAGGGTTGGACTTAGCAATTCAGTTACCTTTTCCAACTCCATTGTTAACTCGGTCATGTACGTTTTGAAGAACAAGCGCTGATGTATAATTCTATTTGCTTTTATTCCATATTCTCATTTTCAGTATCTCCATTGGTCAAAGATATTTTAATCTGTCTAGATATTTCTAATCCTCTCATTATAGCAGTTTATGTATGTGTTTTGCATTCCTTGTTGCCTTTTTGTTAGATGTCAACATAAAATATTCCCGAAATGGATGTTTGCAATAATTTAGATTTCATGAAATGAAAAGTTGTATTAGCCCATATTTAGTGTTGTTGACTTTTCTTTTCCTGTCATCTCCTCTTTACTGGATTGTACCCTATGCATTTTAGAGTTGCACTGGACTCTGTTGGTATTTTCGCTACATGATAAGAGGAAGTAGTTTGGAAGCTGTCTGTCTTTTAGTTAAAAACTTGAATAAAATGGAAAAAGCAGTTAAAGCAAAGTATGGATTTGTCTCTTGTTTAGTCTCTCTTCATCCAGCTGCTAGGCAAGTTATGTAACACTCCTGCTGTGCTTTTTTATGAAAGATTACAGTGAGCCCTTTCAGCAATGAAAAACAGCTACTACCAGATAATTTGAAAATTCCATTCCTTTCTCCTTTTCTGAAATGCTCAGATAAATCACATACCAAATCACTTACTTGACTGAATGGCCACAATACTCTTAGTAAAAGATTGATTATAAGTCATGAAATATAGTTACTGTGTGCCTACTTTGTCCCAGGCACTGCCCTAGGTGCTGGGGGCGTACAATGGATAAAATAGACCACGTTTCTGTATTCTGGAGCTTCCATTCTGGTGGAAGTAAATATAGGTCAGGGTGTAATAAGTGTTTTGAAGAAAAATTAAAAAGTGTAAGGGGATGGACTGTGGAAGTGAGAGTGGAGTATGTTATTGTAGAAACGTTGGGTAGGAAGGGCTTTTCTGATGAGGTGACATTTGAGTAGGGACTTTAAGGAAGTGAGGGAATCCTGTGGCTCTCTGGGGAAAGAGTGTTCCAGATAGAGGGATGGCAGGTACGAAGGTCTGAGCAGCTGCGTGCTTGGTAAGCCCAAGGACCAATACGGAGGTAAGTGTGGCTAGAGCAGGGCAAGTGATGGGGTGAGTGGAAGAAGATGAGGTAAAAAACATAGTCAGTTACACAGGACTTGCAGGGAGGCACAGAGATGGAAACACATTGGAGAATTTGAACATGGATTGATGTGATTTCACTTACATTTTAGAAGGATCACTCTGGTCACTTTTTGGAGAATCCGTGTACATGGGGTAAGAGTGGACTCAGGGAAAGCAAATAGGGGACATTTACAGCAGTTCAAGCAAGAAATTTAGCAATTTATTTAGAGTGGTAGTGGTAGTTTTTATTTGTGTTTTGTTTCATTTTGTTTTGCTCTGTTTTGCTAGACACATTACTGCACAAAATTATATAAGGGATTCTATTAGTAGTAAAGAAAATATGAGAATCAACACAGGCAGACAACTTGCAGGCTTACAACTCATAGACTTTGCTTCTGTGACCCCGGCATCAAATAGCACCAGTTCTTAATGCATTTTTTTTCAGACAGCTCAGAAATTAACCTAGGTTGATAAAGTCTGGTTCCATTTATTCTATTTGGAGCCCAGTCTATCTGGTTCAAGCTGATCAGTGCCAGCTTTGTCTCATTTAACCCAACTGGAAATGGATTGATGCAACTTGAAATGCCGTAATTTCTTCGACTCAATTAGAACAAATTTTTATCTGGGAAAAAAATTGGGTTAAATTTAACCTCTTCAGGACCAATTTAAACTGGTCTGAAATAGCCTAATATAATCTGAAGGGGGTTAAAGCTGTTTTATGTCTCTGTTTCAATCACATTCCAGCCTAAGTAGCTTGATCTTTTGATAGTTCATTTCAACTCATGAGCATTGGTTTGATGTGTTCTATTTGTCCAGGATTTCTCTTAAACAGTTTATCTCAAGAAGAATTGGATTAAACTTTCTTAGTCCAAGAGGATGCAAAAAGAGGCTCCCTTTACATGAAACTTAGTCTAGCAGCAGCAACACAATAAAGGAACTTTTGACCAGCTTTTCTGACAAAATTCATCTAACAGTTCAAAGGATGAGCCCAGGCTAAATTTAAGTCACTGGAAATAAAATTTAGAGCTTGCAGTCATCATTCTGTTTTCCACTTCCCTTTTTACTGTCATGAGATTGATCAAATGAAGTGTTTGCTATCCAGACCCTCAAAATAAAGGCCCATTCGGATGGGGGTGGAATGTACTAGCCAAAATCTAAATACACCTTCTTTCTTTTTACTGTAGCTGTGTGGAGAGGAAAGAGTCTTGTTGGAAAAATCCTAGCAGCCTGACCATGTCTGGTGTCCCAGACTTCTTTGGCAAATAAAACCATCAAGAATCAGATTGGTCTCAGAGGGCAATAACTACACATACCTTTCTCAATCCAGAATGCAGGCATTTTCCTTTCTCCTTTTTGCTTGTGAAGTTAAAGGGCCATGGTATATGGGAAATTTTGAGGTGATGGGTTGCCCCTGAAGCTGACCTTTCTGCTGTAGGTGACATGGAAAATTATTTTAAAATATTGGTTCAGATTTCACCCTTACTTTAAAATAGTGAACCCCATGCAAGTGGCAGAAAGCATCAAGTAACTTATTCTAGGCAGAATTTGGAAGAGGTTTAATACTTGACATGAAAATTTATAAAAAGCTATCTCTTCTACATTTTCTTCACATGCATTGACATGCACTGAAGAGTGGGGGAATTTTGATGGTTGTTTCACCTAACAGTGATAAGTACTCTTAAAAATGTGAGAGATACTTAATGTTTAGTTGCGCACTTAACATTTAATATGAATCATCTACAGCTGTAAGCCAGAAGGTAGAAGGGAGTCCATCTGAATTTTAATGCTTGAATTTTAGTTTCTACCACTGTCGTAATGAAAGGAATGCAACTGCTTGTTCATTTATCGAATCATATGAAATCCAAAATAAGAAATGCCACTCCTTATTTTCTCTCTGGCCTTTTTAGAAGATAGATCAAAATTCTAAGTTACTTATGATTCCTACAAACTGTGGTGTTTTCCTGCAAACCAAGACAGCAGTTTGGTATTTTTTCAAGCTTCCTAATACTGCAGAAGCCCTGACTAGGTATCTGTCCTACTGGGAATCAGGACCACTGAACGGCAGCTCAGAGTTGGAGTTGTATTTACACACCCCCCGTGTACCATGCTTTGCACCAACTATTATGGCAAATGGTTTACTGGGGGGTTAAGATTGACAGCACAAGTGTCAAGATCCTTCCATGGAGATTTCTGTACCTGAATAGAAACCCTTCTCTGAAAAGTTGGCAGATTCTGTGACCCTAGAGAAGACTGCGTCTCTCTGAAAGCTTGTAAGTTACTACTCGAAGTTAGAATCATTCTTTTTCTGAGAATTTGGCCATGCTTTGCTTCTCAAACTTTTCCTGAGCTCTACAACCATATATCCGAATATCTACCTGACATCTCTACTTGGGTTTCTCAAAGATCCTCAAATTCAGCACATCCAAAACTGACTTATAATTTCCTACCCCCAAATCCACATTCTCCCCAAATCTGTTCCTTTATCCATGTTTTACATCTTAGTGAATATTTTCTATCCAGTTTGGCACACCAAAAGTTATTATTCATGCTTGATACTTCTGTCTCCCTCCTGCCCACCCCATCCAATCTGTTAGCAGGCCTTGTTGGATTTATCTCCAAAACATGTGCCTAACCCATCCATTTATTCCTATCTTCATTATCATATCCAGATTCCAAACTACTACCACTTCTATCCTGGACTCTAGCAATAGCCTTCTAAAAATGCTTCCATGCATCAATCCTGGGCTTTGTCCAAACCACTCACCAAAGTGTAACTGATTGAAATGCAAAACTGATCCCCCTTCTCATTTTCTTAAAAATCTTCAGTGATTTTTTGTTGCTCTTAGAGTTGATAACTGCCAATGTGACAAAAGAACAACAGAAAATCCGTTGGTCAAGCAAAGTTTATTGGCCTGACTGTGGTAAGGGAGAACACTACCATGAAAGAGTCTAAGTAGCATCTCACATGGGAAAAGTTGGCAGAGGAGCCTGTTTATAGACTTGGCATCTGGGCTCACGTGGCTCAAGGTGGATATGTCAAAGCAAACTCATTGGGACTGTACAAAGTTCATGACATAATAGGTTTGGTGGGTAGAATGAAGTGAGAGTCTTGAAGTGAGATGATAACTCAATTGTTTGATAAGCAAGCTGTCTCTACAAATGAACACTCTTTTGTCCTAATGGGAGAGATGAGCCAAGTATTTGTCGGGGTAAGTTGGCTTACAGGAGCTTCCTAAAGCAAACAGTAAAGTTATTCAATGATTTGTAGTGTTAACTTTTGGAGCAAGTATCTTCTCAAACAAACAGTTAAATTACATTGACATAAGTGATCTCAGTTCTCAGTTCTGATAGTTAAGCTTCATGGAGGCAAGTGATTTCAATTCTCAGGGTAAAGATCAAATTGTGCTAATAAATGATGACCAAAGGTGCTGCATCATTTGAACCCTCTGCACAGCTGCAGTCTTCTGTTGTCCTGTCTCCTCCTGTCTTCCTTCAGATTTCTCCCTTTACTCCAACCTCCTGTATATCAAAATCTTTCTGCGCAGTTTGTACTCTTCCTAGAATACCCCCTCCCTTCTCTCCCTCTACATAATGTATTAGTCAGCCAAAGGGGTGCTGATGCAAAATGCCAGAAATCTGTTGGCTTTTATAAAGGGTATTTATTTGGGGTAGAGGCTTACAGTTAACAGGTCATAAAGCATAAGTTACTTCCCCCACCAAAGTCTGTTTCCTTGCGTTGAAGCAAGATGGCTGCCAACGTCTGCCAGGGTTCAGGTTACCATTTAAGGCACTGTGGTCCCAGTTTCTTCCAATATCAGCTCTAGGCTGGGATAAGTCTCGTCTCTCTCCCAGGGCTTGTTCCTCTCCGAGCTCAGCTGCTCTGCTTACTTCACAAGGTCAGCTGTAGCCTATCAGGCAAACAGCTCATTTCTCTTCCCAGGCTCCAAGATCAAAACTCCAAGCTCCCTTCTCTGTGGTGCAGTTTTTCTATGAGTCCCTGCAGACATCTGCCAGGGTTCAGGCTTCCTGGGTTTCTCTCTTCCTGGGTCTTGCTTCTCTCCAGCTCAGGGTTCTTCTCTTCCCAGGGCTTGCTTCTCTCTGGGCTCAGGGTTTCTCTCTTCCAGGGGGTTGTATCCCTTTCCTCTGTGTGCTTACTTCCCAGGGCTTCAGTTTAAGGCTTCAGCATCAAACTGCAACATCAAAACTCCAACATCAAAACCTTCCACTCTGTCCTTTGCCATGTCTTTTATGATCTACTGGCACAATGAATCCAATATGTGCCTGGAAAAGACCAGTTTACAAACATAATCCAATATTTCTTTTTGGAATTCATCAATAATATCAAACTGTTATACCAATAAAATCTAATATGCCCAGAAGAACAGACCAGTTTATAAGCATAATCCAATACCTATTTCTGGAATTCATAAGTAATATCAAACTGCTACACCTACTACATGGGGTCTCAGTTTGATTATCAGTCCCTTAAGGATGCCTTTTCTGTTGTCCCCAGCCACCCAAAAGGGAATCTAAGCTAATATACACTTCCCATCATTTTGTTAAAATATTTATCACCATTCATATCCTGTCTATTTTTAAAATTAGACTGTAATATCTATGGGAGGCTTGGTACCTAGTACCTGCTCAAATAATTGAGGAAGTAAGGATCGCTGGCATTCGGATACATTAATTTGCCTTTGGAGATGACTTCTTTATTTTGGGGACAGGTGGGTATATAAATGTAAAATGACTACTTACTCATTGTCCTAGAGAAAATCCTGGCTTCACCTGTAATCTTAAAACAGTTTACATAAACTGAGATGGCAAGTGTTCTGGTTAACAAAAATACCCATTCAGAAAAAGAGGAAAGTTTCCCCCTTAAAAATGAGTTTAGGCTTAACTTATCTCAAAAAGTTTTATTCTTCAGGTAAGTATGATTTTGATTTCTAAGTCTTTCATCACAAGAGATATAAGACCTAATTGTAAGACCTAATGTTAAGTCATAGGTTTCTTAACATTTCACTAACACTCTCTAGTTCAAATCACTTTTGAAATATTTTTCAATTTCAACTGGTACCTGATGGCAATGTAGTACACCAATAGTACTAACTGTGGTTTGTATGAGGTTCTAAACAACTTGTATTCTTTTATTTGAAGGCTGTGAGGTTTTATTGAGTAGGGCATGCTCTGTTGGAGACCAAGGGATGAGATTGTTAAACCATAATGGAAGCACAGCTGTTCTTTCTGCAAATGGAGTCCCTTTCTGGATGGGCTGAGTAGGTGAGGAGAATGAGCAATGGATGTTCAAGGGCATGTAATTACTTTCTTAGTTCCTTTCTCCTGGGACAGGACCCATGGTCACATTTAAGAACCCCAAGCTAAGTCTAGAAAGATGCATTCCATTTCACACCAAGTCCACACATGTTTTGAATTTATAATCGAATGACTAGGTCAAGTGTACAAAAACTTTTCAAACCTGTGTTTCCCTAGGACCTTTCTGACTTGGGTTTTTAGAGGGCAATTTTCCCAATCAGGGAACAAAGGCCTCAATTCAGTGGTTTACTGGCTGCTTCCCTGGAACTGGTAGGTAAATTTTTGCATTTCTCTGATGGCGCTGCACAATCCATCCTTCCAGGCTACCAGGATGCTTTGTATTCTTATTATAGGGACCTGCCAAACTACCAAGCAAAAGCAAATATATTCTTCCTAATCTGGCGTGCAAATTGTGAGGATTTGTTCTGGATTTTCCACTGTCTGCAAGCTCTGGATGTTCATATAGAGTTGCAGTTACATAGTAAAATCTAGGCAGGAATTTCTACATCATTTCTCCTAATGGAATGCTCAAGCAAGAGTGAAGAACAGAACTGAAGATCGCATGTAGAATGAGAGCTGATTATGTGTTACCTGAGCATGCTCCACCCCTGCTGTGGCCACCTAAATCATCAAAATAACACTCATGTGCCTAAGCTTGCATATTTATGCTGTAGCATAGCATCCCCTATCTGCGTTGATCCATTGTAAGATCATGGATGTTCAGCCTACATATAAGTAGATTTAAGGCAAAGACCTAGCCTGTGTGTTTATGTGTGCCTGTGTTTAGTTATAGTTTTGAGGCTAGGTTGTAGGCTGAAAGTGGTTATATGGCTGGCATTGGCTTGATCAGGATGTTGGCCAGGAGTTGGCAAATGGTCTGGGTTCTCCAAAACTAGGTAGGGAGTAGAAATTTTCTACTGGAATGCAATGATTCAGTAGAACCACTCTGCTTTATACCTTGGGGAAAACCACTGATTGAATGCTGTAAAGGCTACACCTAAATAATAATATTCAGGTAACAAAGATGGGAAGTAAGGCAGAGGTAACTGAGCCTGATGGTTAGTACTGGGAGGACTTGAATTCTAAATGAAATGAGTTGGGAATACATGTAGGGTATTGGTACAAAGTCACTGACATGAACACTAGCTGATGTTGGAGATTTCACCTTTTCAAGGAAGCAGTGTAACATGTGATTTATGTGTGGACTGCAGCACTCTTCTAAAGAGTCAAGGTCAGGGTGCACAGTTATGAACAAAGTCATTTTTAGAAGATTGATGTAAGACTTTGATTCTGAGTAAATGGGAAATGTTTGTCATTACCAGGGAAATCTAGAGGGGAGCTAGTTTGGCAGGCGTGTGGGTGAATCTGATTTTGAGTGAGCAACTAACTTGAAATAAGAGGGATTGCAATGCAATTCAGAAAACTGAAACATGATAGTAATTATAGATTGCCATTGCATATGAGAACTAAAGGAAAACTAGGTCACCATCCACTAGGCAAAGTGCTGTCTTCTAAAAAAAAAATACCCAATAATTAGAATCCAGTGATTGCCAACTCTGTTTCTGCTGCTGAAGTCATCATTCCATGCAGGCTGAACGTTGTAGGATGCTGCCTGCTGTAACGACAGCTGAGTGGCTTAAAGCACTGGACTTGACACTATCTAAACAGGCTGCCTTTGGTTCTTATTTTCAGAATAAGGAAACATCCCCTGCATGTCTACCAGAGTTCCCTGAATGAAGAACAGGAGCAGCATATTTTAGATGACTTTGGGACCCCATTGTGAGCTTGACTGTTTGCTGATGACTTTCCTTAATTTGAAGAGTAATTGTCCCTGAAATCCCTTCTTTCTTTTTTTCCATCAAAAGAACCATTAAGTACTAAAAATAAGAAAAAAATTACTCAGCCACAGTTGCTCTGGATGATGGGAGTCAAACATATCATGGATTCTAATGAGATTATGTATCAATTTACATCCTGGTGGAGAGTTGACCTGAATGGGCTGCAGTGGTAAAGTAGGGCATTGAATGACGGAGAAAGAAATGAAAAATGTCTACAGTATGGTGGGGCAAAAAAAGGTTAATAATTTGACCCCATTAAAATAAAAAAATAATAATTTGACCCCATAGAGTCAGCAAAATAAGAAAAAAGAAGGAAAGAGATATGAGTAGGAATTGATGGTGGGGGAAATTAGGTATAACTTGTTACTTTTAACACATTTTAGTGATAGATGATAACAAGGTATCATTTAATTAATTTTTACAATAATCTTGAAAAAGAAGTATTATTTTATCCATTCATTCACTTATTTGTACTTCTTCATGTATTCACCAGCTTCTACATTTGGCGTGCTGTGCAGGCATTTGGCTTGCCATGCAGGCACTTGCAGAGGCACTTGATTCACCATGCAGGCACCCATGCGGGCACTCAGCTTGCCATGCGGACACTCTGCTCACCACATGAGCACTCAGCTCACCACACGGGCACTTCATTTGCCACACAGGCACTGGCTTGCTAGACAGGCACGCTTTCTCTTCTTTTTCATGAGGAGGCCCCAGGGACTGAACCTGGTAGGTGGAGGCCCTATCACCTGAGCCACATATTCTTCCCAAGACTGACAATTTTTTTTTTAAAGATTTATTTATTTATTTAACTCCCCCCCTCCCCGGTTGTCTGTTCTCTGTGTCTATTTGCTGCGTCTTGTTTCTTTGTCCCCTTCTGTTGTCGTCAGCGGCACGGGAAGTGTGGGTGGTGCCATTCCTGGGCAGGCTGCACTTTCTTTCGCGCTGGGCAGCTCTCCTTATGGGGTGCACTCCTTGTGAGTGGGACTCCCCTATGCGGGGGACACCCCTGCGTGGCGCGGCACTCCTTGCGCGCATCAGCACTGCTCATGGGCCAGCTCCACACAGGTCAAGGAGGCCCAGGGTTTGAACCGCGGACCTCCCATGTGGTAGACGGACGCCCTAACCACTGGGCCAAGTCCGTTTCCCTAGACTGAAAATTCTTTAAAGCAAGTCTGGAAAGGTCAACTTTGTCCAAATAATTTGCACCTCAAAAGAAAGCACAAGAATATTTATAGCTGGGAGGCAGAATTGGCTTAAGTGATTGGGCTTCCATCTACCATATGGCAGGACCCAGGTTTGATCCCCAGGGCCTCTCGGTCAAGGCATGCCTGCACAGTGAGCCAGTGCCCACGTGGTGAGCCAGTGCCCTCACGATCACCCATGCAGTGAGCCAGTGCCCACGCGGTGACCTGCATGGTGAGCCAGTGCCCGCACAGTGAGCCACACAGCAAGATGATGACACAACAAAAAGAGGGATGAAGAGGAGAGTCAAGGTGAGATGCAACAGAAATCAGGAACTAAGTGGTACAATTGACAGAGGACCTCTATCCACATCAGAGGTTCCCAGGATAGAAACCCAGTGAATCATAGAGGAGAAAACAAGAAGAGAAGACAAAAAGAGAAATAGATACAGAAGATCACACAGCAAATGGACACAGACAGCAAAAACAGCAGGGTGGGGGGTAGGGGGCAAGAAAAAATAGAACTCTATTCCTTTAAAAATAAAATAAAATACAGCATACCTACAATAAAGAAATGAAAATGAAAAGAAAAATTAAAAAATAAAAAATAAAAAAGAATATTTATAGGAATACAAGAATACCCAATATCTAACCAGGTAAAATGACACAATGTCCAGCATCTATCAACAATTACTAGAAAAGAAGCTGGAAAATAACTTTATAACCTCAGGATAGAGAAGGATTTGTAAAACAAGATGTACAAAGCATAAATCATAAAGGAAATAGTAAATAAACTTGAAATATGAAAATTCAATTCTTCTGCAAATCAAAACACGTGTAGAAATAAAATTATAATCCCAAACATTTTATTTAACCTGGCCTAAAGTTTTTTAAAAACTGTATATCCCAAGAATATTTTATGGGAAGAAAGAGTCACTGATGCATGGTCTATGGAATTTATAGTATTCTAAATTTTAAAAATTAAAGGAATACTTATTCCAGGTTTTTCAAGAACATAATTGACCAAGATCATTGTTTGAGACCAGGACGGTGAGGGAGATGTTTAAGGTTATACATTTCTTATTTCTTGCTATCATGACTCTAATATTTTCTTTATAAGGTTTATGGGAAAAGAACAAGTGGCACATAGAAGCATTTCATTCTTAGCTACATAGTTTTGTTAAAAATTATAGAAGTATATCCTTGTAAATGAAAGTCTTCAGATGACCACAAACCTAGTTTAAAAGATTGGTAAAGGATATTGTGTTTCTTCACGTAAGCTATCAAATATGTTTGTTATGAGAAATTAAACTATCAGTTTCCACCATCCTTGTACTATTTAATACAGTGCTACAGTGCTTGCTAGAGTTGTCCTCCTTCCTCCCCGCCTCCTCTCTCTCCCCTCCCCTCCCCTCCCGTTTCCTTCCTTCTTTTCTCTTGTCTTCTCTTGTCTTCTTGTTTCTCCCTGACCCTCTCACCACTGCCTGCTCTGTGGTTTCTCTAGTTTGCAGAAAGTTTCCAGCACTTTGGTCTAGTTATCTATTCATAAACTGTTCAAAATAAAGGTTTCCATCATCAGATTACAATTTGAACCTAAAATAAGTCTTGGTACTTCCTACAACATAGCAAACTTGAGAAAAAAGACAGACCATGACTGCATATCTACAATGTATATAAGACAGAGAATTAATATCTGTAATATATACAGACCTGCATTTTATTGGCATTAAAGAAAGAGAAATTAAAGCATCAATGACACATTCCACATATGCACCGGTTTGGCAAAAATTAAACAATTATAATGTTAAATGTTAGTGATACTGTGGAAGAGTGGGGTTCTCATACATTTTAGGGAGTGTAAATTCAAACATTTGAAAAGTAATTTGGCAATATACAATAATGGTGAGATTTTGCCCAGCATTTCCATGTCTAGATATAAATATTTGAACATATGTGCACAGGGTGGTATGTACAAAACTGATTATTGTGACACTGAAACTCCTATCCTGCTCTTTCTGGGGTTTCCCTACAAACAAGAATGCTAACATGATAGATGAGGCAATACAATTCTACAGACATTTAAAACTTATTATCTACAGTGTTGTCTATCGAAGTTAGCAGGAGATATGTCTGAAATAACTCAAGAAGTTTATAAACATGCAACTCCAGAATATGGCATTTATGTACATAGCACAAATTCTTCCCTTCCTAGTGTCTTTCATGTGTCTCTTCAACTCCCTTTGAGATTGTCTTTCTAGACCTTTCTCAAAGGTGAAGCCAACCAGACCACTTATTGCTATGTCTTTAATTCTAATTGATATAATTTTGTTACACAAAGAAAGGACTATAGCCATACCTGGGTTAGTGTGGTAGTTTGAGGGTTTTGTGGGCCCCACAAAATTATGTGCATCTAAACTATTGTAGGTAGGACTTTTTGATTAAATTACATCAGTTAAGGGCCTTTTGGTTAGATTGCATGACCAGGGTTGTGTCTTAGTCCTCTTACTGGAGACCTTTCTAAACTGCTGTAATACAAAGAGAGGAGACCAACACAGAGACACACCGGAACTCAGAGAGAAAACCTCTAGGAATCTGAGAGAGAAGGTCCTGGAAGCCAGAAGCTGAGAGAAAGAAGACAAGGAGGAGAAGGCAGAGATGGGTGGACACCGCCATTGTGTCCTGCCACGGGACAGGAATCCAGGACCACTACCAGCTGGTCCTCAGGGAGAAAAGCATCTCCTGATGAAGCCTTAATCTGGACATTTTCACAGCCTCAGAACTGTAAAATTTAAGTTAATAAATTCCTATTGTGAAAGTCAACCCATTTCCAGTATATTGCCTTGCAGACTTGTGCAAACTAAAACCATTAGGGCACATGCTGCTCAGTACTAGTTGCATTCTCTGGTCCACTTGGTTATGCTCTAATAATCTCAACTTAATATTTTTTAGTTTGAAGTTATTTTAGATGACAAAGATAGTACAGAGTGTTCCCATATATCCCCTAGTCAGCTTTCCCTCATATTAACCTGTTATATAACTATGTATCTTTAGCAAATCTAAGAAATGAACATTGTTTAAAACATTTAACTGAGCTACGTATTTATTCCCTCATATTTATATTTCCCCAGTTCTTTTCACTAATGTCCTGTTTCCCTTCCAATCCAGGTGTCCACATGCCTTTAGTCGTCATGACTGCTTACTCCCCCCAATTTTAATTTTCCTTGACCGTGGCACTTTTGAAGAGTACTGGTCAGGTACTTGTAGAATGTCTCTCAATTTGGGTTGATCTGATGTTTTCTCATTGTTAGATTGGAGTAACGCTTTTAGGGAAAACATTCAACTTGGGTGATGTGCTCTTTCATTGTACAGTTTCAGGGAGTATATGCTGCCACTGTGTCTTATTATGATAAAGTTACCCTTGATCACATCTCCTGTGATGTGCCTATTGTCTCCTTTTCATACTCCATTCCTTAGAATTAAGCCACTAAATCCAGGATTCAAATGAAGAAGAATTAAAGTGCACTCCCTAGAGGGAGGAGTATCAAAGAATTTGTAGACATGTATTAAACCACCATAATTAATAAATATTTGGGGGGGAGGTTGGCACTTTAAGGCTGTGCAAATATCCTGTTTCTCCTTAAAGTTTTGCTTCCTAATTTTAGTATTATTTTTTTTAACTTTCTTTTTGATTTTTTTTACATTACTGTGTTGTTCTATTGTGAATTTCTATTTCCTTCATGCCTTCTACATTTATTAATTGAATTATTTGATAAGGAAGACTTGTCCCCTCTCATTCATTTATTTATTTTCCAGTCATTTACTTATATCAATATAGAATCATGGATATTTATTTTATTCTTTGGGCTGTTATCCAATACCATTGTTACTTGTGATCTTGCTCAAATTGCTCTAGCTTTAACCTTTGGCTCCTGTGTCCTTCTGACATGCCTTAATCTTTTCATTTCTGTTTCCAAGTAATTCCTTACTTTCTGGCCCTATAAGATACTCCAGCTTCCTCTTGTTTGATATGGATTTCAAATGCATAATCTTACATTTAAAGAGGGGCAGAGCAATACAGTGCTCTGTTTATATAATGTAAATACACACACACACACACATACACATACACGTGATAATACTCAAGATTTCAAGGGCATACATGGAGGGAAGGATCCACCTCTAAGGCCTAAGAGGAGTGGCTTTGGGAAGGCAGATATAGACTAGGACTAGGAAACTAGGGAACTATGGGCTAGGGATGGGTATTTAGGGTATGAGGATATGTTCAAAATGTATTGTTTCATTTTAAGTGAAAGGTTAAGTTCTGAATCAAACATGAAAAAACCCATTTATTAATTTTGTATATATGGTATTGGTGTGACATGCATTGAATTTTTAAATTTTTTTCTTAATATGAATTAGAATGAGAAAAGTATAACTGTGAAAAAAACAAAAACTTAAGACAAAATATCGAAGAAAATTCTGAAAATGAAAAGGATAAATATCTATTAGAAGTTGCATTATATATAGTAGACTTGTACTGAAATCTGAATAATGGAGCAAAAATAGCCCAGAAATGATTCCTATTACAAGGACAAATGTAACATGTGCTTAAGGAAATAACACAAGCATGAATGAAAGTTTTTCACCTTCACTTTCACATTAAATGATGTTGCAGCATCTGTTTAGCAATTAGAGAAAAAATAAAAGCAGTGTTTACTCAAGCCCACACCATATACCTGAATAAAATCTGGAGAAAATAAATAACTGACTATTTTTAAAATAATGCCATAGAAAAAGAGTTGGATATTGCTGGATCTGCAGAAAGACAATTATTTTCTAAATCTGAATGTGATAGGAGACTTAAGAAAATAGAGTGAGTTGATTTGGCTCCATACATATTTTAAAATACGAATGTAGTAAGTACAGATTAAACAAATTAAAAGGTAAATAAAAGATAGGGAAAATAGTTGTAGCAAATATTATACTTCATAAAATCACTTAGGTATAGTAGATATCTCAAAAACATAATCTTAAGTTTAAAATGGTGGCAGAGCAATACAGTTTTCCATTAATGCAAGGTAAAAAATATATACACATGTGATAATACTCAAGATTTCAGATGCATAAAGGACATTACAGACAATTCCCAGAAGTAAAATACAATTTCCACGCAAATATATGGGAAAACGTTAACTTTTTATGACTAAAGCAGATGCAAATGATAGTAATAATAAAGTATAATTGTGTAAGTTAATAGGGGTACTCTGCAAAGCTGGTAAATGTGTGGTGAAATAAACACTCTAATATATTGGTGGTGGGAACCGAAACAGACAGAACCCTTCTGGGAAATGTTAGCCACAGATTACAGGAACCAAAAAAATACTCATGACTTCTTGCAGTCTATTTTAAGGAAATAACCAAAAAAATATAAATACCAAATTACATAAAGATACTCATTGCAGCAATATGCATAGTGCTAGAAAGTGGGAAATGGGAAGAAATATCAGACACTAATGCAGCAATGATAAATTTGCAGGCATAGATATAAGTATATTTCATAAAATAAAAGGATGAAAGTTGTCTGTTTTCTATGATTCTTTTCAACCTAACGTGTTCTCCACAGCCATCTACATAACTTCTCTGTGATTATCCACCTACTGCCGTTTTCTTAATCACTTCTATATTGTTGACTGTTAAGATTTCAAATGTTTACTTTTAAACTCACTAATTGGCTCTTTGAGAAATGACATTGACTATCCATTAGCGAAGATTTATGACATGTGAATGATTTAATTTCTTTATACAACACTGGTAGGTGAATGATTTGATTTCCTAATGCAATGTCTGTGTTGGTAACACAATACCTGTCTCATAAAACAAAACTGCAAGATATTGCCTACATTAACAGCTTTCCCCCGTGCTGTTTGTGCCAACAGCAGGCATTCCTTGCAGCAGTCACGATTCGGCACAGTCCATACGGGAGCTGTAATGGAGAGGCATTTCAACAGACCAAGTTCTGTTCCAAAAGTGGAAAGAGTGGCCCCCCGACACACACACACCAGGTCCTTTACTGACTTTGGGAGAGATTTTTCAGGTGATCCCATTTAGTCCCAAACAAGGTCAAGTACAGTGGGGGCGTGGGCAAGGTGTGCATTGGGAGGGCTTCAGCTAAATACCACCACCATTAGGATTCTATGTTTCTAGGGGCCACCCTCCAACACGAAAGGATGGTTGAAAGACGGTTACCCACACAGAACCTCAGAGATATATTGTAGTCTGTATCTTACTTTCAAATACTTGTGCATATTTATTTGTGTGCATATGACAGTGCATTTTTTTGTTTTTTTCTGGGGTTTTTTTGTTTTTGTTTTTAAGGTACCCAGGCACAGGCACCAAACCCAGGACCTCGTATGTGGGTAGTCGGAGCTCAACTACTGAAGCCATGTCAGCTTCCCTGAGTTGGTTTTATCATGTTTCGCTTGATGTTGTTTTTGTTCTCGTTTTTTTTTTTTTTTTTCAGGAGGCACCAGGAACTGAACCTGGGAGGACCTCCCATGTGGTAGGTGGGTGTACAACCGCTTGAGCCACATCCACTCCAATATGATAGTTTTAAAATACATCCTAGGATGGATGGCTGCCCCAACCTCAAAAATCAGTCAGGGATAGCTAGGTAGTATACAATCAAAAGTCACATTCCAGAGACTGTTACTACATGCATTTCACTTACCTTTATTTCTTTTTAATAGCAGTGGTTTTTGCAAATTACTGTAATGGATGTACAAATGGGTGCTTGTTGGTGAAATTACTGGTGTTCAAGAAGTGTGACTAGGCTAGAGATTTTGGAACAATCTGTTCCATCTTCTTGTGAACAGAATCCAACTAGCTACAAAATCTCAATCCTTCCAAATGGATTTGAGGTTTGCTTCTGCAACATTGCCCAGGTACTTATTTGGCAGGTTCTGGTTGTCAGATACCAGTTCTAAAGTTGCCACTTTTCCGCTTCCAGAATATTGTTACTTTTTTTCTCAAGGGTGAGTGTGGTGAGAGCTCCTAAAGGGACTTGTCACTTTCTGTAGGTTATGAAATAAGCTGTCTGACTGCTTTTGTGCCTAATTGATGGGAGATATTGGCCAAGTCAGGATTTGCTTTCAATGAGAACTGCAAGTGAGGTTTCTGGGGAGGGGACCCATTGCTTGAATCTGTTTCTGATCATTGGAAGCTATCAATACTCAATGTAATAATTACGACTGGCATAATTTACTTAGGTTGATTCACAACAGATGAGGCCTGAGAAAACTCTCTTGGGGCACTGGAGCCATTCCTCATGGGCAATGGGCCAGGTCCTGTAGATGAATTTCTCTCCAGATGCCAAAGTAAAAGACCATTGACATAATTCCTTGGTAAGAGATATATAAATCTTGTGTGAATGGGTCCTGGAAAATCTAGAGTTTCTGACTTAGCACCCGGGCTGTTCCCATGGATTCATAGTGTAAGGTACTCACGCTAACAAGGCTGACTGTTCCCTGGGTTATGATTTGACATTAGTCTGCATGATCTCACCAGGTCTGAAGTACTCTGACCTCGAGCCCCATGGACACCTTCCCTCATCATAGTTACTTTGTCTCCCTTCAACTGAAGGAACTTAATTGGTATGGGGTAGGAGACAAGAAGCCCTATTCTGATGCTTCTTGTCTTCCTCCTTGCCCTGATTTCACTTAAGTCCTGGCTCTTGATACTTAAATTCAAAAAGACTTCGTCTTGCTTTTCAACTTGAACAAAGCTACCGTAAAACAATACTTGCCTCTTGATCTAACCTGAGTGGGCAAAAAAAGGATTATCATAAAAAAGACATGATCAGTTAATAGATAGCCAAATCCTTGGATTCAGATAGGCTTAGAAATCTAGATTTTTTTTTTAATTTTAGAAAGCTAATATGATACATATTATATGGCACCCTGCAGTGGGGTGTAGCTGACATCCCATAATAAAAAACATTAATATTTCTGCCACAGAACATATAATATTCACCTTAAATGAGATAAAGTCTACAAAAAGCCTCATCTCAGTTCAGGTCAGATTTGGGAGCCAAATGAGTTAGATTTTCAGAACATTTAGAAGTCTCAAATGAGCGATTATAGACATATTTTTACCTCACCCCAATAATAAATATGAAGCCACCGTTTGCTTTCCTTAATGTTTCTTCAGTGTTGTCAGCCATGAAAGAGATTGATCTCCTACAAGACCCAGGAGAGTTGAGAAGTAGTTGAACATAGACTCAAGAAAACTATCAGATGAAAATGGGATTCCCTTTATTTTACTGTGGGATATGCAACACATATAAAGAAACCTGTGGTTGGATGTAAACATTTACTCTTTTTTTCTTTTTTATGTTTTAAAAAATTTATTTATTTTTTTACCTGTATTTTTTTTAAAGATACATAGATCACAAAAAATGTTACATTAAAAAAATATAAGAGGTTCCCGTATACCACACACCCCACCCCACCCCACTCCTCCCACATCAACAACGTCTTTCATCATTGTGGCACATTCATTGCATTTGGTGAATACATTTTGGAACCACATGGATAATAGTTTACATTGTAGTTTATACTCTCCCCCAGTACATTCAGCGGGTTATGGCAGGATATATAACATCCACCATCTGTCCCTGCAATATCATTTAGGACAACTCCAACTCCCAAAAATGCCGCCACATCACACCTCTTCCTCCCTTTCCCTGCCCTCAGCAACTATCATGGCCACTTTCTCCACATCAATGGTACATTTCCTTCCATTGCTAGTCACAATAGTTCTATAGTAGAATACCAGTAAATCTACTCTAATCCACGTTTTATTCCTTTATCCTGTGGACCCTGGAATGGTGATGTACACTCCACCTCTAACTTGAGAGGGGGTTTAGATCCCCCATGGCCATGACCCTGGAATGATGATGTCCACTCACCTTTATATTGAGAAGGGTTTAGATCTCACTCCTGCTTGCAGATGTAGGCACTCTCAGTTCCCTGGTGTGGTGGTTGACCATCTTCACTTCCCAGTTAGTGGACCTGGGTAAGTCCAACGAAACGGAGTATAGGTGTTACAACTCTGCTGAGGCTCAGGACACAGCTGGCATATGGCCAGTCCAGAGATTCAAGTCTCCTGAGTATACACCAACCCCAGTAGCAACCACAGGTTCAGTAAAAGTGGCAGAAGAAGCATGTGTAGAAAGGTCACATCTGAGTCCAACTTCACCTTACTCAGGAACACAAATTCCAAAGTAGGGCCCACTGACAAGGCACTGAACTCCAGAGCCATCTGCCATAACTGTAGAACCTGTGTGTCTCTGTAGCCCTCAGGAGCACCACTACCTGGGGTTGTATCTACTTTGGCTGTCTCTGGGATCCTGCTGAGGCATGCATAAGCGCAACCCATCTGATGACCTCCCCACTCTTTTTTGAAGACTTTTAACCATATAAACTCATTTGTCTTTACCATTTCCCCCTTTTATTCACAGTCTTTTTCTAGTTGCATGACCAGTTATTATTGGTAGTAATCCCTCAGCACCCAGGAATCTCATCCCCAGGAGTCATGTCCTATGCTGGGGGTAAGATAATGCGTTTACATGCTGAGTTTGGCTTAGAGAGTGGCCACATTTGAGCAACATGGAGGCTCTCAGGAGGTAACTCTTAGGCACCCTGCAGCTCTAGGCCTAGTTCATATTTCAGGAACACAGGCTCATAAGCATAGTCATCAGTATCATGGGCTCATCCTTGGAGCATCCTTCTTCACTGGTCTTTGCCCTTGCACTTGGACTTGGGGGGTTGTTGCTGTTCCACTGGGGAATGTGACAGAGGTCCCCTGGCTAGGAACTTAGCACTCTCCACATTTACTCTTTTTTTTTTTTAAGATTTTATTTATTTATTTATTTTTCTCCCCTTCCCCCCCACCCCAGTTGTCTGTTCTCTGTGTCTATTTGCTGCGTCTTCTTTGCCCGCTTCTGTTCTTGTCAGCGGCATGGGAATCTGTGTTTCTTTTTGTTGCGCCACCTTGTTGTGTCAGCTCTCTGTGTGGGCGGCGCCATTCCTGGGCAGGCTGCACTTTCTTTTGCGCTGGGCGGCTCTCCTTACGGGGTGCACTCCTTGCACGTGGGGCTCCGCTACGCGGGGGACACCCCTGCATGGCACAGTACTCCCTGCGCGCATCAGCATTGCACATGGGCCAGCTCCACACGGGTCAAGGAGGCCCGGGGTTTGAACCGCGGACCTCTCATGTGGTACACGGATGCCCTAACCACTGGGCCAAGTCTGCTTCCCTCAACATTTACTCTTAATATGGAAAAATAATCATGTGGCTCTTCTTCCCTTTCTTTGAAGCACTGCAAAGACCTAATGAAAATATTCCCTTCTGCAAGGAAGGATTGAGGATCAAGTGATCTACTTATTTAGTTGCTAATGATTCAGATTCCCAGCTGATATGGGCTATGAAAACCTTTTGAGAAAAAGACAGGAGCAGAGCCAGGGCAAGGGAGAAGGTGGAGGGTAGGGAATCCCTCAGACTTGAAAAAGTGAGAGTCACAATGATCTCTGGGGCAAAGGACCTTACAGATACGGTAGGTTTTCAGAGAGTAGGCAGTGGTGCATGAAGGAATTAAGTCTAGACCTGTGGCACTCAGCTTCTTCAAGGAAAATACCAAATCCCCAACAAGGCAATGAGTCAAATGAGGGTCATACCTGAGCAAACCAAATAAAAGTAATGATGGGCATCTCAGGGGAAGTAGGGTTATCTCATACATACCTCTCTCATCATCCTAATAGATTCTCACAAGTTAGTGAGGAAGATAGTCCCAAGGGCACAGAACTGAACTTTCCACCAGCCCAACAGGATGGGGACTCAGAGTCAAAATTAAGTAGGTTTATAGAAAAATAAAGGCATGTGAGATCTCATGTACACCTGAGTTTGTAATCACAGGTTAATAACCACTATAATTTAATTTGAATATTAAATTTTTCTAGTATGTAGCATGTTTAGATATAATGGCAACTGATGACTCCTAAAAAAAGGTTCCAAAATGTCTTTCAGGCTTGTTGAATTCCGAGAAAATGATTTCAAAATGTTGTGCTGGTGGACTCACCATACTCAAACACACAGACACACAACTACCACAGAGCAAGAAAGCAAGAGAGAGAGAGAGAGAGAGAAACTCTAAAAACATATATGTATAAAAAACTGGAAAGGTATTGAAACTGAGCCCTTTTTCTGTTTTTTTTTCCTTGTAACTTTATGTGATACAGTCATATCATTTTATAATATAAAAGAAAAGAGATAGTACATGAATATTGATGCGGGTTCCTATAAATTAAGATGATTAAAGGAAAGTAATCCACTGACAATAAGTACTAGAGGAGCCTTAGAGATAATGTAGTCAAATTTTTCAAATGGGAGAACTGAGGTGCACATAATATAAAGTACCTGTGGTAGTTTTAAAACTTTGCCTCAAATTCTTTGTCACTCCTTTCCTGAGACATGGGGGCTATGTTCCCTTGCTTTGAATTTGGGTGGTGTGACGGTTTGATCTGAAAGAGTGTGGAGACATGATGGTAGATGACTTCCACAGCTGCATCCCAAGTGTCCATGCAGTTTCTGCCTGGTTCTCTTGGGACACACCCTAGAGGAAGATATCTGCTATGGAAGAACTCCATTGCCTTGGCACTGTTGGCTGGAGAGGCCACGTGTAGGTGCTCTAAGTGGCAGCCCTGACAGAGCTTCCAGCTCACGACCAGAACTGTGCCAGAGTGAGGCTTCTCAAACGTCTCAAATGGCTGAGCTATCGGATGATTCCAGACCCAGCTGATATCTGACTGCAACAACAGAAGAGACCCCAAGTGAGAACTGTCCTGCCAAGCCCTTCCCAAATTCCTGACCTACAAAAGTTGAGCAATATGAAATGGTGCTTTAAGGCACGAAGTTTTGGAATAGTTTGTATGTTGTTCATTAATAGTAACTCTATATAATTTGTAACTTGTACAATAAATCAATAGTAATTGGAATACCCAAATGTATGGAGTTGAGGGACTTAATAACAGGACTTGGGCTAGAACCCACCTACCCAGTTCAAAGCAATGAGATGCGACATTGGAATAAAACAAATATTTGCATTCACATAGCCATCATTGATTTCTAGGTTTGATCCATTCCTTAATATTGTTTGAGGCTCATGGGATTGCTCACCACATTGTTTCAGGGAATGTCAAAGTGGGAAAGGGTTGCCTCCTTCACTCCATCCCCATCTTCCTGGAGGGAAAAACTTACAACTGTTGCAAAAAAGATAGTTATGCCAAAAGCATGTGAAGTCATCTAAATAAGTAGCAATCTTTAAGTGATGTTTTAATTATTATACAGTGTACAAGTCACATTTTTTTCATCAAGATTGAAAATGAAACCAAATAAAATTGGTGAAGCCATCAGAATCATCTTTGGTAATGGCCTCCAATGACCAAGGAAGAAATTCTTGGGAGTGAGATCTTTTCATCTTGGGAGGACTGAACCCAGGGGAATTGGTTAAAGATCTATAGTGGGTTGAATGGTGACCCCCAAATCAATATATCTGCATCCTAACCCTGGAAACTGTGAACGTGACCTAATGGGGAAAACAGGTCTTTTCTTTGCAGATTTAATTAAGTTAAGGATCTCAAGGTGAGGCCATTTTAGATTATCTGGTTGAGCCCTAAACCCAATGTCAAATATCCTTATAAGAGACACATAGAGAAGAGAAGAGGGGTGGAGATAGGAGCAGAGATTGGCCTGATGTGGCTATATGCAAACACCAAGGAACACTTGCAGCCAATAGAAGCTGAGCTGGATTGTCCCCTAGCATCTGTGGAGGGCTTATGGCCCTGCTGACACCTTGGTATCAGACTTTGTGCCTCCAGCACTGTGAAGCAATAAATTACTCTTGTTTTAAGCCACCAAATTTGCAGTAATGTTAAGCCAATTCATTGTGTAGCTTGTCTTCCTACTTCCTGGTGGTGGCCAGCAATAATCCTTGGCTTCCCATGGCTTGGAGTTGCCTGACTCCAGCCTCTGGCTGTCTTCACATGGCCATCATTGCCTAGCATCTCTCCTCTTCTTATAAGTATACCAGTTGAAGGGGCTTAGGGACCACCCCACTTTAGTCCGACCTCATCAGGACATGGAGATATCTGGAAAGACCCTACTTCAAAATAAAGTCACAGCTGCAGGTTCTGAAAGTTAGCACTTCAACATCTCTCTCTGGGGGACACAATAAAACCCATAATAGAGGCTGAGGATTAAAATGGGTTAAAAGACTCACACAAGGTCATACAACTAGTTAGTGGCAGCGCTGGGTCTTGAACCCAGGGGTTCTTGCTCTGGAGTTCCCAACTTTAATTGTGCTATCATGAATGTTCAGATAAAACATGAGATGTCAAAGAAATTTCAACTTTATTGATGCCCCTGGGACACCAGGACTACAGCTGTCTGTGTCTGCTATTGAGGAGATAGGTCAGAGAAGACTCTGAGGATAATTTCCGGAGCTATGTGTTGCACAGACTATAAACAGAAGCGATTTTAAGGATCAACTCTGTGTGTGTATGTGCGTCTGTGTGGGCAGGAGGGAGGGAGAGAAAGCACACATGTGAGAGAGCAAGAGAGCATTTCACAGTTTGTGCAAATTTAGCTAAATTAGAAAAGGAAGACTATTAACAAGTTATTTTAAAATGCACTGAAGATCAGGAGGTAAATTAGAATTTAATTATACTGGGTGAGGCTGATTGGCAGCCCATTTAATGTGGGCAAGTCCATAATCTTGTCTTTATCAGCAAAGTTTGCAAAGTAGATCTGAAAACCATGGCCCCAAACCCAGAGTCTGGTGCTGTAATTATTCAAGTAAAAAAAAAAAAACAAAAACAACTAGCTAATTGGAAATGTGATAAGCAACGATTAGGCAGCCTATTTCAGGAGGAAAGCGAACAGAATGAGCAGATGCCAATTGCAGTGGCTTTTGTGAAAAAGGATGGGCACATTTGTGTAAGTGTCAAGTTGGCTGTCCCCTAGGGAAGAGATTTCCCCCAGGATTGGACCAGTTACATTTCACGTGCACAGAGAGCTTAAAATAAAAGAGCCACCCCAAAATAAAAACTGCTGGGGACAAAGAAAGGCTGCATTCAAAAGCTGTTGACTGGTGCAAGGGACTGCAGGGGGCACACGGGGACTTACTGCCACCTGGGAATGTCCTTGACCTTGCAGGCACAAGAACTGAAATAACGCCACCAAGACAGGGCCCAGAAGCTGGGTCACCGGACTGTGACTCCTGTTTTGGCCGAAATTCTTGGTCTGGAGGCCAGAGTCCATGTGTTTTTGAGGAATGGCTTTCTCTTCCCGGGCTCCCCGATTGCCAACTGATTCCCTTCCCCCCGTGCAAATTGCATCTTCCTCCTGCATATTTTAGACTAGCAAATGAAACCTCCCTGCCTCCGTGGACTTGACTTTGCCCTCTAATGTGTGGGCTCTGGAGTCTGCCTGCTTCCCTTCAAATCGAAAGCCTGATTGCTAGCTGTGTGATTCAGCTTTGCTTCTGCCTCAGTTTCCTCATCTATAAGATAAAGGTAACACCACCTCCTAGATTGGTTGTGAGAATTTAAGCAGATAAATAAGTGAAGCAGAGACTAATGTCTGGTACTCACTAAGAACTCAATAAGTGTTAGTGATTAACATGAATTTGTTTCTTCAGGAGAGGCTCCCCAACTTCCCTAATCCATGGTCACATCTCCTATAGCTGGCATAAATATGTACCATTATCTACTTACTGAATTAAAAAAAACACAACTCACAAAGGATGGACTCTTTTAAGCAATAACATTTGTGAAATCTCAGACTTAAGGAGTTGATTTTTTCCTGATATATATGAAAATAAAAACAGATGCACTAAAGTAATTTTTAAAAAGTTAGCACAATCTGAAATCACCTCAGATACCAGGACACATTGCCTTAGGAAACGTTTTTAGGCGTTCACGCACCTTTCCATCCATCTCTTAGTAAGCATTGGACAGCTCTTGTAAGGGGAGGGGAGAGCATGTTGGGGCAATTGAGGTGAAAGAGCACCTCCTGCCCCCACTGAATGAACACACTTAGAGGGAGAGATGATCCCGCATGTTTCCATCACAGCATGGCTCTCTTGTCCCACCGTGCACGTCAGTTGCCTCAGGAGAGCAGAAAGTAAAGAACTGAGCATTTCAGTCATTCCAAATTCCAGTTCCAGGACAACTTGGCTTCGCGCCCAGATTGTGGCTTCTCTCGGACACTGGACTTTTCACTTGAGCTCTCTGAGCATCTGGTTCTTCATCGATAACACAGGCATAATATCTACCTCACAGCAGGAATGGAGGATTCAATCTGAGGCACTCAATGAATGAGAGATCGCCTCAGATTATCAATATGCAGGGCAAAGCCTTCCCTTCCTTCAGATCTGTAGTAGGTGCCCATTTTCTTCTGTGGTGTTAATGCTCTCTAGGATTTACCTCAAAGTTGGCCTTTCTGAGACATTCAGTACTAACCAACTTAATAGTGGCTGACATGTACTGAAGGCTTTCCAAGTTCAAGACACAAATAAAAGCTTTGGGTGTATTCCTTAACACAATGGGGTCCTGCATAAGATGAGGTCTGTAAAATCCCCATTTTATACAAGAACAGATTGAGGCACAGAGAGGTTAGGTAATTTGTCCAGCCACAAAGCTGGGAAATGGAGGAGCAGGTAACTATGAAAATTAGTAATGACTAACATTGTCAAGCTACTAGTTAAGGCTGGACTATAACTAATGTCCATAGTAATACAGGCCACATTATCAAGTTCACTACTAAGAATTGCCCTCCCCCCACCTCCACAGGGACATTTGTCAATCTCTGGAGACATTTTTGGTTGTGACTCGAAAGTGCTACTGGCATCCACTGGGTAGAGGCCAGCGATCCTGCTAAATACCCTACAATACACAGGACACACAATCCACAGGGCAAACTCACAACAGAGAATTAGTCGACACGTCAGCTGCACCGAAGCACTGGAATCCCAATGTAGACACTCCCCTGGGCATCTTCACTATTTAGACCCAGTTAAGAACTCAGAAGCCACAGAAGCTGTGCGATTTAAAATAAGGAGCTCAAAATAAGGCAGAAACGTCGCACATACAGTGTCATAAAGAGCTCTTCAAGCAATAACCTGGAGCCAATTCCTAAGCGATGCAGATCTGCAGATTGAAAGTATCAAACGCATGTGGTGGCTGAGTTGCAAGGGAATGGGGGAGGTGAATGGCACATGGTGGGAGTCAGGATGGGCAGCAGCTAGTGTGAGGAACGGAGAAACGAGAGAAGCAGGTGCAGCAGTTTGGTATGGCTATGAATTCCAAAAATAGATATTGGATTTTGTTCGTAATCTGGTCTGTACCTGGTGTGATTAAGTGATGATCAGGGCTTTGATTGGACCACGTCATTAGGATATTGAGTCCCCATCCCTTGGTGGGTGGGGACTCACAGATAAAAGTCATGGCGAAGGACAGAGTTGAGGGTTTTTGACATTGGAGTTTTGATGTTGGAGTTTGATGCTGGAGCCCCAGGAAATAAGTACACAGAGGACACAGAAACAAGCCCTGGGAAGAAATGAACCCTGAGCCCAGAGAGAAGCAAGACCCTGGAAGAGAGGAACCCAGGAAGCCTGAACGCTTGCAGCCATCGGCAGCCATTTTGCTCCAACACGTGAAAATAGACTTTGGTGAGGGAAGTAACGTACGCTTTATGGCCTGGTATCTGTAAGCTCCTACCCCAAATAAATACTCTTTATAAAAACCAACTGATTTCTGGTATTTTGCACCAGCACCCCTTTGGCTAATACAGCAGGTAAGCTCCTAGAAGCAGCCTGGGTTGGTTCAATGCCTGGAAGAAGCTGTCAGAGATGGAGGCCATGGGAGGAAGATAAGATGGCAGCCAAAGTGGCCTCGTGGGTACACAGAAGGAAGCCAGGCCAGGATCCCAGGATAAGAGAGGGGCAGGCCACCTACAGCATCTGCTTCATCTCATATTAGTGAGTTTCTGTGAATGCTTCTTCTTATAAATATGGAAAAGTTGGAGGATTTTTCTTGTAACTTTTTCTACACGCACTGAAGGGCAACCAAGTATGGCAAATGGGTTTTGCTACCAAGAACAGGAACAGAAAGCAGGAAGCTGAGCTGAGTATTTTTGCTTTATTCGATCTAATAAACATTTTATTTATATAAAAAGGCAAACACTGGATAGAATGAAAATAAGTGCTTGAGACATCTGATATAAAAAGAGTATAGAGCATTCACATTCCTATTTTTAATACATGAGTAAGGCTGAAGTGTTTCCATAAAAGAATAAAACTTTCCCTTTATGTGTGGTAGTTTTTAAAAAAAGTCAGCATATTTAGGAACTACAGAAAGTTATTCCTTGGTCTTTTACCTTGAATAAGGAAAAAACAAAACAAAACAATACAAAACCATAAACGGAACAGGCCACAGTATCAACTGACAGTACATTCCAGTTTATGCTGATAATGACCCAGACGTGATAAAGCTCTTTTGAAACTTGGAAAAGCCCATTAATGAAACAGTATTCTAGAAATCTACCACTAGAGGTCAATGAGCAACAGCTATTGGGACGGCATCAAGTCCTAAGGTGCACGTGGATTTTCCTGGAGCTACCTCGATATTGCAACCAAGCTGCCCTTAACTCCCACCCCACTGCCGCTGAACTGGTGCCTAGGAGTCCCACCTAATCCTAAACTTCAGGGTGTCTCCTAAAACCCCAATGAGAAGAGCGCTTCCAAAACGCACACAGAGCTGATTTACTTACCACCAGTTCTGCTCTAATATTCCTAATTATTTGGCTGAACGTAAGTAGCTTCAAAGCATTTTTAAAGCCTTGTTGATTAACAAGTTTCCTATTAAAGCTCATTCTGTGTTCTTGTCCATGTGGACACAGATTTCCTAATTGCAAGTGGGACTCCCACACTGAAGTCCTCGTTAGCAAATTCTGCAAAGGATGAAAGGCTGGCATTATGGAGAGACCGGTAACCATAATAAAAACTTGGAGTGAAGGCAGTAATCAGAGCAGGACCCTGTGAGCAAAAAGGCTTGGGTTAAGCAGGACCACAGAGACGAGCTCCCCTTTCGTCCAATAAAAGGCTAACTTTGAATCTTAATGCTGGACCACGAAGAGGGAAGGATCAAAATCATATTGTACAGCTAGAGACTGATGGCTTGAATTGAGTATTTCTTACAAGGGATCTTGGTTAGGGTCAGGTTTAATTCCCAGACAGGGGTGGGGCTGATGAGTGGCAAATTCAAAGTATACAGTGTGAAGTCGCTTTGTAGGTATGCACACACCTTTATGAAGACCGAAGAGAAGTAGAAACCAGCGGCTCTCCTTGCCTGGGATCCAGATTTTTAAGCAAAATCAAATATTTAAACTGTGGCTCGATTTTTTAAAATGCTGTGCTGATTAAGCACATGTTCAAAGTGTCTAAGGAAGTCATCCTGAATGTGGCAGTATTGTGTAGTAGCTCAAATCCTTTCCAACAGGGCAAAATGCACTTGAGCATTCAGGAGTCCAGGAAAGAGTTCACTGGTGTTGGTATAGAAATCTGGGGACTTAAGCTAGGTGTGCCAAAAAATTAAATACAAACCCCACAGGTGTATTTGGGCCCTTTTAGGAATAGATGAGAGATGGGGACTGGAGAATAGTGCTATAGGCACAGGAGGGCAAAGAAATAAAGAATGAGCTCTTCTTAGCTGAAGGTGAGGTAAATACAAGACCTCTATTTTCACTGGTTGGGAAGTTTGACATTTCTACGGCCTGTGAAGGTAACATGTGGATTCCCTAACCATTCAACTATTCGAGATGGGGCAGAGTTTCTGAGCTAGAATGAAGAAGGTGGTTCACAAACCAGGTACGGGGCTGGAAGCTCAAGTGAAAAGTCCGACAGAAACGACTGCACGCAGGAACTCAGGGATACTGGCTCCCAAAAGTGTGACTGTATTTTAGCAACATGGCTAGAAGAGAGCCCACTTGCAGGAATTAATCTTTTGCACAGGTGAGTGCAACATGGCAGCTGCAGGCTATGAGAGGTGGGGCCCCTCTCCCCAATGCCAAGCGCCCACTCCCATGCCCCCTTGTATAGCCAGAGCACCGCTGCGGATGTGATTGTCAAGTGCTAATGCTGTCACAGATCCCTTCCTCCTCTGCTCCATCCCGGAGCTCTTCCAAGAAAACCAACTTTCTGGGAATCCGTGATCTTTTTTCCTTGTCTCTTTTCAGAGTATGGCTGTATATATATAGATATAGACATATATAGATATATATATATAACATAGCTATTCCATATTTATGTACAGGCATTAATAAAGTGCAAATGTTATTGGCTATGGTAAAAATCAATCTCATTTCCTGAGGAAGTGCTAACTCAGCTTATCCTATGACAACGTCAAAGGCAAAGGATGCTCCATGTCACCCACTCGCTGCGGCTACTGTCTCCACGCATCACTGCAGCCCACAGGGAGGGAGCGACGCCCTTGGGTTTCCAGCAAGCATCAGTCCAAGGGCAGCTTCCCGCTGCTTCTGTTCTTTGGCGAGAGGGGCGGCCGCTTTGGACATGGCCCAGCCTGCCCCGGAAAAACTATTTGGTAGTGTTCAGCGAGCCGTCTTCTGGAATCTTCTCTTCGGAGCAGCTCCTCCCGGAGAGTCTGTCCAGGTACTCTAGCTCATTGAAGCGTTCAGCCACACACTGGGCCGTGAGCCGCGCCTCCGGGTCGTGGTCCCAGCACTCCGTGAGTGTCTCGCACACCATCTGGATGCCCTGCAGCAGGAGAGAAGTTTAAAGGGCATCAGAAGCAGGTGGGCTCTCCAGAGACCAGGTGGCCTGCTGCAGGCCAGGTACAAAGGACCCTGTGCATTCAACAAGTTCTGACTGAGTCCCAGGTACGCCAGGCTCTATTATGGAAAGAAGGGAGGGCGTGCAGGTGGTGGTGGCCCTGGAACCCTACAGGAACCATTTGGCTTTGGCTTCCTTCACCGCAATAGGTCATGAAATGGGAAGGCTCCCCACTAGGCTTCTGGGCACAGTAACTTGCCCAGTACTGAAACTTTCCTCCTGATGAGGCCCTGTGGTAGTCTGAGGTTTTTTTGGACCCCAGAAGACCATGTCCTTACAGCTAATTCATTCCTGCAGCTAGAAACCTACTGGAGGTGGGACCTGCCTTTAGACTAGATTATTTTGGTTAACCATTTTGATTAGATTACTTCCATAAAGCATGGCCCAGGGTGGGTGTGAAGCACCTTATTGGAGTCCTTTATAAATGGGAGGAATATGGAGAAACAGCCACAGGAGTTCAGAGAGAAAGCCACAAGAGCAGGGAGCTGAAATCAACGAAATCCAGGAGAGAGGAAGCCAGGCTAAGACAAAGAATCCTGAAAGAGAAGGGTGAGCCCAGTGGATGCTTCCATGGGTCGGTGTTTGGGGAGAACACATCACCTGATGGCACCTTGATTTGGGCACTTTCATGGCCTCAGAACTGTAAGCTTTTAACCCAATAAATTCCCATCACAAAAGCCAATCCATTCCTGGTAGGTTGCTTTTGGCAGCTATTAGCAAATTGAAACAGGCCCCGACTACCAATTTCATATCTTTCTGTTTTTTTTGTCTTTATTCATTTTTTAAAATATTACATTAAAAAAAATATGAGGTCCCCATATACCCCCCACCCCCCTCACCCCACTCCTCCCCCCATAGCAACATTCTCCTCCATCATCATGAGATAGTCATTGCATTTGGTGAATACATCTCCGAGCACCTCTGCACCTCACGGTCAATGGTCCACATCATAGCCCACACTGTCCCACGTTCCATCCAGTGGGCCATGGGAGGACATACAATACACCTTTCTATTTTAACAGGGCTTAATATCCCAGTCCGAGTGGTATAAGGGCATGTGCCAGGTTTCATTTTGTAAAGTCCGTATGTTTTGGGTAGTAATTCAGTAGCAACTTCCAATAGCTGCCAAGGACGACCTCTGCTATGGCCTATTACTCTCCAACCTTAGTTTGGCCCTAAGATATAACCGTCTTTGTAGGCCAGGCAAGCTTGGCTCTCGAGTGTCACAGGGTTCAACACAACCTCCGAAAGGCCCCATTCAGGGATCCCATCCAGGAAATGCCACACGGAAAGATAGCAAGAGTCTTCTCTCACTGCCTTTCTGTTTATTTTGCAATGCAAAATTGTCAAGTCCTTTCGGGGAATAAGGCTGGCAGGAGTTGAAAAGATAGACCGACAGGCAGAAAGCGAGTGTGTGACCTCAGACAGGTGGCCCAGTGGGCCCGATAAATTCCCAACACCATCCCGGAGAGCTGGCCCTTTCCCTGGTGCCCTGTAATGCCAACAAATTTCCCAACACATCTAGAAACCCCTCTGTCCCTCCCCATCCCATGAGTGCATGATGTTGAATTAATGGTATAATTCCCCTAATTGACAGTAGTGATTGATGGCCCTGTTAAGAGTGGAGTGCTATTGTTGGTACACTAGTAGCATTTATTTTATTCAGGCACTGTAATTACAGGCAGTAAATTAAATTAAATATTAAGCATTAACTTGAAATCAATAAGGCAACAAATCTCATTAAGAGGAAAAAAAATGCATTATGCAAATTCTTTCCAGAATTTTATCATCATGAATAATGGCTTCATTACAAGAACTCAACAGAGGAGGAGGCAACAGAGTTTGAATGAAACATAACACCAGATCCTCTGATTTCAGAGTTAATGAGAAACAGCCTCGCATTTAAGCTCAGGGAAGCCCACGCCTTGGCTGGCACTCTGCTCCCACCTTCATTTGAGTCTGGACACTCCAGGCGTTCTCGGCCAGGCCAGGCAGAGCCCCAGCTCCTGCTCCATTTGCCTCCCCAACTGTGGCTCACTGGTTGTTTCTGTGGCTTATCTGAATTGGCCTTGCCCTTAGGAAAACCGGTGACTTCGCCCCTCCCTCATGAAATGAAGGAATTCATCCAAAAGAGGTAAACAATTAAATAAATAAATAAAATTTTAAAAAAGGTGTTTTTCCACAGGAAGAACCTTTTGGCCAGGGAGGCAGGCGTATGCTTGCTCTCCGGCATCTTGCGCTGGTGGCCCCTTCCTGGGTGTGTCAGACACACAGCCAGTATTCTCCTTTCTCTCTCCCATCCTATCATTTTCTTCTTTTTCTCTGACCTTTGCCCTCAAAACTGGGACAGATGGCTCTGTATGTCCAGAATCACTGCCCTGCTATGGACCTTATCTACCATTTCCTGAAAAGAAAAAAGAAGAAGCCATTAGGCTGTTCCCAACAGGTTTCCTGCATGTTCACTTGCACTTTCCTTCTCTTCCTTCCTTGTGTTTATTCTGGAGTGATGAGGCACCCCCCACTTTCCCACGTGCACTCACACACACCGCGTGCATCTGGGTGTGCTGTTGGCACACGCCTGCACATGGCCCTGTACAAGCTGTAGTCGCTTCCCAGTCCAGATGGCCCATAAAAACCACGTATTTCTCGCTCTGCTAAGTATCTTCTTCTGGAGCTGAAGAATCCCAGGATAGAACATTTGGAACCCGGGAAGGAATGCAACTTCAGCTCACTATGAAAGGCACAGGGCGGGGGGGGAGTGGCAGAAGCTGAGAACGAAACATTCTCACCGACAGCCAAGGTGGCTTGGGAAACGTGACGAACGCCCTGCGAGTGATTATTTGTGAGCCCTGGAAGAATACGGGTTGGAACGAGAGTGACGAAGTCACGCCAGTCTAGTGAACGCTTCTTTACCTAGCAGGGTCCCAGAGCACAGAGGAACCTGCCCTTAGGTTGAAGCCCGATCTCCCAGCATCCTCTCCTTCCTAGGAGGCTGATCCGCATGAGTCTCCTTGGCCTTTGCAAACAGCCACTTCTTACCTGGTGGTTGAGCCAGGAGCTGGGAATGTCTGGTCGCCCCCGATCCCTCAGCACGTTGTCCTTCATGCTCTCGACACAGGGATGCTCCCGCACCTTGGAACCGAACGGAGGCTCGTAGTCTTTGACTTCTGTTGAGAGAGCAGGCAAACACAGGGCCATTGAGATCGCAGCCTGTGGCCGGTGCAGTGGCTGCCTGGGGGCCGTGAGGCCGGAGTGTGAAAATAAAGGTATACTTACTCTACAGCCCAATTTTCTTTCTTTTTTAGAGAAGTTGTGCGTTTATAGAAATCGTGTATAAAATACAGGATTCCCATGCACCGTCCCATCACCAATACCTTCTAATGAGCCATTTTTATTAACAGACTTAAAAAAGGAAGGAAGGAGTGGTTGTGGAAGGAGACTGAGAAGTGTTCAAGAAATGACTACTGAGTGCTTACTATGTGGTAGGTATTGCGCTAACAATTGGGGAAAGAGTAGAGAACAAGAGGAACAAAGAGAGAGCTTACATTTTAGTGTGTATATTTCTCGACAGGGGTGCTACTGCCCTTGGGTGGAACAGGTTTTGGTTTACCCAAGAGTAACATACATAAGCAGATTTAATATTTGAAATTAAAATTTCACGGGGAGGGGTGATTAGGAAAAGAAATGTCTACAAAGCCTCATTAGAATAGTAATCCTTGAAAAAATATTGCGAAATGCTCTTTTACTGGGATGATAGAGGGGACAGATTAATAACGTCAACAAATGAAATTTACAAAGGTAATTTTCCTTCAGTGATACAGGCTATAAAGATAATAATGCAGATGAGGTAACCCTTTCTAGGGCCTCAGGTCTCAACTAAGAGGTCAATCCTCCATGAAAGTTCCTTGAAACTCCTCCAAGTCATTCTTGGTTAGATGTCCTCAGCCAAGCTCTGTTTTAGCACTTCTATTTTAATATAATTGCCTGTTTATTTGTCTCACCAAACTAGACTATGAGGAAGTAGGGTCAGAGTCCCTTCCTCATTCCTATATCCCTAGCACCCATGGCATGACCTCTCAATAAATACTTGGTTGAATGAACGAATGAACAACTTTTAGAGCATGCCCAAAGTTGGCAGTGCATAAACTGGGTGAATATTAAAACTACACACTCATCTCAGTGGGCGGGCAGCAGAGAGCAATTTAAAAGACAGAAAACACTCAAGCACCAAAACATGTATGAACCGAGAAAGGGGAGAATGGATTAGACAGAGTCAACAATTTTATCTCCAAAGCAAGTAGGATCTTTGACCATTAGCATCAAAATAATCTTGTTTAGAGAGTTTAAAAAAAAAAAAAAAAAGCACACATCAATCATCTCATCTGTCCTTCACAGGCTAAGAATTGAATGAGCTCTCATGACAAAATGGCATTTTGAAAAGGGATGGCTTGTTCTTGCTTTTTTTTTTTTTTTCCTTTCCCAGAGCCCTTACTTGGATAATTTATCTTCTTCAGCCTTTCTTGAACAGAAGGGTGCCAGGATATTTTCTTTATTTATAGTTTGAAATATATGGAAATTGGAAAGAAGGCCTCCCATCCCATTCACACAAGAACAACCTGCCCTTCTTAGTGTCTACTTTTGCCTTCAAATACCAGGCACTTACTTAATCCATGCTGCTCTTGGGGTGAGATCTGAATTGTGATTTGCATAATATTTATATGTCTTATTTCTCTTATCTTCTACCAGAATATAAAGGTCAATAGTCTGAGGCAGGGGCTGAGTTTTAAGTCTTTAAATTCCCTGCTCAGAGTCTAAAACTGTGCCTTATATATAATAAGCATTCAGTAATGTGACTTTGGTTGCATTCAGGAAAATGCAGAGAATTGGGAATCAGAGAAGCTTCTCAATAATGGCTCATTCTGACCCACTTATTGTCTCCTTTAAAATGAAGGGGTTGATCGGAAGGGCCTCCAGGTTTAGCTTTAATCCAGTCTACTCAAAGGATGTCCTCATAGTGCCAAGTCTTGAGCTATGCACGGCAGGATAGAATGGGATGCAATATGTATATGATATAAGGTGCCGCTTAGATACATTTCCAAACCTTTTGGCTGCTGTAGCAGATGTGGTCAGTGCACAGCCTAGATCCCATTTCCAGATCCCATTTCCTGGGCCAAGTGCACAGCCCCCCGCTGGTGTCGATGTCTGGTACTACGTGCTCACGCCTTCGCCCTTCTATGGAGGACTGCCCTTGGCTGATGGGTGCTAACTAGCCTGGAGATTCCCACCATCAGGGAATCTGATGATTAGCCAATGACTGATTCATGTGACAATTTAGTAGCCCAGTCTGCTTGCCTCTGGCTGGGATCACTGCCATGGGATTCTGGCTCCAGAGCTGCTTGTGCCATCAGGTTAAGCTGGCCCAACTGGACCCCAGTTTGCTCATCTCCTTCTCCTGCCCCTTCCTGTTTCTCTTACTCTCTTCTCCTGAGCGCTTATCCTCAATAAATCACTGCACCAGAATCCTTGAGTCAAACTTCGCTACTAGGGAACCTGGCCTGAGACAACTGCCGAGGAGCTCTTTCTCCTGGGTTCCCAGGTCTGTCCTCAGCTAAGCAGCACCACCTGACGTTGGTCGGAAGCCACACTGAGGAGGCCTTGGTAGAGCCGCCCCTCTTAAGAGGCCACCAGCAATCCCCATAGGAATTCCCGTACCACAGCTAATATACGGTGTTCAGAAGGGAGGAAAACAAAACAAAACAGAAACATGACCACAATCCGGGGAGGGAAAGGCTGGCATCGGAATCAGCCCCAGGTGTCTACTTCACAGCAGCAAGTCCTTGAGAAAAAAGAAAGTATCTCCGTAGTTGCGATTACAACCCAGGGCCAATTAACTTCAAGCCCTCATCTTTATAAAGTTACATAAACCACAGGACTCACTGTAATGTTATATAAGGTCTACGTGGACCAGAGCAGGTTTCTGCAGGGAATGGTGCCGGCAGATTGGAAGAGCAAGTTCCCAAATATGGGACTATTTTTTTCCTTAAAGAAAAAGCAATGAATGCGCCTGTGGAAAAGAAGACACCAGCTGTAATCCTTTCCCAGAGAAAAGACTGTATGTGGATCACTTCCTGCTTTTCCTAATACCAGGGAAAGCTGTGAGAGTCCTTAACATCCTCAAGGCACAGGAAGCCTGCTTCCCAGCTTTGCCTGGTGGGAGATTCCAAGGAGAAGAGGTCAACAGTAGCCAAAGAGGAGCTGGCAAAGGGGCTGATCCACGCAGTGATCCACTTCCCTCTAGATTTAAAGGAGACACATCTGGGATGATTGTCATCCGACCCAAACTGGCAAACCAATATTAAAGTAGTCTTTCAGCTTAGGAGTAAGGGGAGCTCTGAAGGGTATGCATCTTTTAAATTGATCTTTCTTCAACTCCTGGGAAATGGCATCTTGATATAATAAATATTTTCCAAAAGAGCTAAATTTTTCCTTTTTTCGAAATTACGCACTTTTGCAATTTCCCTTTGCTCTTATCCCTCCTTTTGAACATCTTACGCACACACACACTTATTTAATCCTACTTGTCATGTGTACAAAGATTAGCTAATTCTTGGCAGTGTGTATCTCTTTGCCTCTGTCAGCAGTTTTGGTATTTGATTATTTGATGGAGGCAGGATAAAAATCACCCATAGGCAGCACTGCTTATTTTCTCCTTTTCTTGGTCATTATGACAATTCCAAGATCTGGGCCTCCATTGGGTCCTGGAAGATGACCATTTACAGCAGGGGTTCTCAACCAGGGATCCACAGACCCCTTGGGAAGCTAAACAGAGAAGTGCTAAACCAGAGCTTGGCTTAGGACACCTATCCAAGATTCCAGGGAGTCCGTGAGCTTGAACTGAAAAAAAAAAAAAATCAACTTATTATCTTTATTTTCTCTGACCTCCAAATGAAATCTAGCATTTCCTTCACTTATGAATGTAGGCAATAAACAAACGACAGCAGTATTCATTTCACTGACTGGCAAAGGGGTGCACGGGAAAAAAAAAAGGTTAAGAACCCCTGATTTACAGACAATATATTTAAGGCCAGCTCCTGACTGTCCTCAGTTCTTCCTTGAGCCCCGCAGAATTCCAGGGATGTTTGATTTGACTGGGCAGAAGGAAGTGACCACCAACACCCCACTGAGGCCTGAGCCCTGCAGGAGGAGGTCAGCAGGGCGGGCTGCCCCTGCCAGCTAGAGCAGTAGAGCCGGTCCTTCCCAGGACGACACTGCATGCCTGCCTCTAAAGACAGGCAGTCCTGCAGAATCGAAAAGGGTAGTTGGTGGCCTGGATGCTCGTACTCTCCAATTTTCTCGCCATGGTTTCAGGCACCCACGGGATGAGATGCTTCATCCACTTTGGCAAAACTACTGCATCCAAACTGCACATCTCCTATCCCAGTCTATTTATTTCACTGAAGTGTTTAAAACATTTATTGTAGAAAATGTACATGATTAAAAACATGAAATAACTAAATAAAAACACAGAGAAAGAGCTACTCACTTCCTCTTCCTTAACCCCTCGTTTTATTCACAAAAATGGTTAAGGTTGAATGATGGGACCAAAGATGATCTATGTTTTTCTCTTATTGCTTATAAATGAGTAACTTCCAATCTATTTTCTTTAAATTAAAAAAAAAAACCCCAGCTTTCTCTCCCTTTAATTCATGAGGGATTGAGCCTTTGGTAAAACACAACAGAAACGAATTCCAAGAAAAATGAAATTCTACGTGGGTGTCATTACTAATGTCAAATTGCTATGAAGATTTCTAAACAGCTCCTCTCAGTTCCAGGATTTCTCGGCTCACAGATCTGGATTAAACAGTCTGAGGACCAGTATCAGTCCAGAGACCACACTTGGAGCAGCACTGCTGTCAAAGAATTGCATTGTGACAGAATTAAAAGAATGCAAGTCCTTAAACCTATTCTAAGGGTTTCAAATGAATCAGACAGAGAATGGTGAAGAAGAGTCTTCAGAGATATATGGCCCAACACCCTCACATTTTATAGCTGAGAAAACGGAGGCCCAATAAGTACACTGGCTTCCGGAAAGAGCACTCAGAATAACATACCAGAGAGCTTCCACGCTGACGAAATTGCTTTGTGGTTTTAGGAAGCTTTCGCGCTCTCTCCTCTCTAACAAGCATGGAGTTCCTTCTCCCCCAAGCAGCGTAAGCACAACGGGGTGGCCTCCAGATGCCAACACGGCTGCCACAGGCCATGCGTAATCAAATGTGTTGCTCAAGACCTTGGCTAGGCCCTCCCAGCTATAACCCACAGCACCTGTTGGGTGGTTATGGTTTTTAATATCTAAACAAGGTATTCAACAAACCACCAAGTAAAAAGCGTAGCCCTCTCAGCTGCTAATATTTACTGGCAATCAAACCAAACACTCATCTGTTGTGGGGTTTGGGCAAGTAGGTGGGAATGGCAGAGAAGGAGGTGGGGAAACCTGAGGGCTTTTACATCACAGGCATTGCACTCAGGGCACGGCTGGCAATAGTGAACACAGTATTTCTAGAGTTCCTCCTTAATCGAATGATGAACGGCCTAAGGCCTCCCTTCTGTGATGAACTGCAGAGAAAGCAAGTTAAGGGGCAAGTGGGGTTAGTCCAGGCAAGGCACACTCCAGAGAGAGTGCAATTCCCAGCTAACCTATAAGAATCAACTTTCTAAAAAAGATTAGAAATAGCTCTAAAGAGAAAAAAAGCAAAGAGCTCAGAGAGTAAGAATGAGTTTAATAGGTTAAAAAAAATTTTTTTTGAAAATATGCATCAGGAGTAGGGGTATTAGTAGTTGTTTGTACCCTGGCTCCATCATGAACTAGACATGAGGACTCCTTGGAGAAAGGGATTTCAGCACTTGGTGTCTCAATTTCCATAGCCACAAAATGGGCTAAATCACATCTGCCCTCCTCCATCGTGACTCAGTATTTTACGACAGGGCAGACGACACATCATCTGACTTACCCTTTCATGCATGCATCTCCATGGGGGACAGGCTGGGAGTCTTAAGGAATTAGCCTTCCCAGCTTGTCCCCAAGAGCAACCCCCAACCAAAGGCTGATGGGAGCTGGAAGATAAAACACCTGAGTTTCCTTGTGAATCGGCTGGGATGACGCTGAGGTGTGCGCTCCATGCTGCACCCAGAGCTCTGCAGCCCCCTCACCTTCCAGCTGCCCACAGCGGCGGCCTCGTGGTAACATACCATCCACTGGCTTCCTTCTCTTCCCTGGCCCACGTCCTCACTCTCTTACCACCATTTCCTGGGATCTCTTTCCAAATAAACTACAGATACTCAAATTCTTATTCCAGGGCTCAGTAACCCCACCCAAGCAGGTGCCTCCACACCAGAGATATTTAATCAAACGAACTTCCTATCACACCTTCTCCAAACGCTTCCCAAGTGAACATGCGAAGGCCACACACCTTGGGATTTCCCTGAGTACCTCAAACAACACCTTTTCTAAGAAACGTCTTTATTTCGTTCCTGGAGAACAACTTTCTCTGGCTTCAAGTGCTCCTCTCCTTTCCATTCCCCACAGTCTCTTCACAAGGAAGCCACTGACAACTCTGGGGCCCTCGTAGCTTCTTTTAATTCCTCTCACAAGGCTCCTAAGAGAAATACCGCTCGCCTCTCTCTTCCCAGAGCTGCAGCACTCAGAGGGCAAATCTTTGGGACAGTAATGACTTTCCTCTGAAACGCAGCATCTGGTCCACAGCTGTTGTTTTGATTGTAGCTCCAGTTTAAAAGTGCGGCAAAGCTGTTGACAGTTTCTCCCCAAAGCTGCGTGTTTAAATCTGCCTTCCACATTATTCTCCCCCGAAATCCAGGAGAATGCAGGGCCTCAATCCCGGTCTCGCCTCAATCCTTTCTCTCCGACCCCAACTTTCCTTTCCTTCATTTTTGGTTCATTTGCCCTTTTTGTTCCTCTCCCAAGAATGCAGCAGCCTAACAATATGCTATGGAGACATTCTTGGACTCCGGTTAAATCCTTGCTTAGTTGGCTGCTGTGTGTCAGCCTTTAGTCAAAGGCCTGAATGGCTAGGGATTTAGAAGTCAATGGCTTGTGAGCCACTTTTGGCTGGAAATGACGTGAATATTTTGCCTGCTGTGTTCACCAAATAGGGCCCTGAAAGGAGTCCTGCCTCCATCCGCCTCCAACATACCACACAAACACTTGTGTGGACACCAAACAGACCGAAGGCGCAGGAGGGTGCAATGGAGATTTCTTTGTAAAAAAAAAACAAAAAACAGTCTAAGGTCTGTCCTTGCTAAGTGGCAATTTCATTACTTTTCTCCTTTATAAAACAGTATCACAGCAACCTCCTCCTTCCTATCTCCTCTTTGATCAACTCCAGAAAACCTGTTTTCTTGGCTCGTTGGTTGTTTCATTCAGACGAACAACGTGTCTAAAATATCATCCCCTGTCATTATCGAGCCCCTAACCTTGTTTTATTATTCTTTCTAAAACCATCACATCTGCAATCCAGGTGTTAAACTCTATACCTATTTGTTCATTACCTGTCTTTCTATAGTATTAGCTTTTGATTAGACTCCCTGGCTTTTGGGAACAGCAGTTTTCATTCACTGCTGTAGCCTTAGCATTTTGAATAATGCCTGTCCCACAAGAGGCCCTCAATACATGTTTGTTGAGTGAATAAATGAATGCATGAATGTATCTTTGGTGAACTAATAACATCATCTCAGACTTTATAATTGATGCTGTGACAGCCTACATAATTTAACAGGCCTGGGATTCCATTAACAGAGATTAACCCACAGGAGACAGGGAAGTCAATCAATGGAGACCTTTCACGGCACGGCCATCCTTGAACATTCCTGAAATGTGTGATCGCTCACTGAGTACTTCTAGAAAAGCCTCAAGTTAATACCCAGGAAACTTATAGTAGCACTAACCAGCCCATTCATAATAACAATCGCAAACATCGTTGCTATTTATTCAACACACTCTCTCTCCATTGATCAGCCAGCGTTATATTAGGAAGGTTAGGGGCTGTGGGTTAGATTCAGGCAACATGGCTTTGATTCCGGGCTCCCCAAGTTTTCTGCCTTCCTAACCCTCAGTGTTCTCATCTAGAAAATGGGGGTAATAATAGTACAGACTTTGGAGTTCTTGGTAGAAAGCATGAGTTGATCCATGATGCAAGTGCTCAAGCAATGGTACCTATTACTCCTCTGTGGCTATCTTCATCTGGATCAAACCCACTGATACTGGAAAGCCATTCCCTTTTTGACCACATTTTTCAATTATGGCAACCCATCTCTGGATGTTTCAATGGAATTCCATGCCAAATGGAGCCATGGCCATTGGCCTCAAAAGAATGCCGCAATCATCTGTTTCCACTGTCACGCCTGATAAGAGTAAGACTTCTCCCATGAGCTGCTATTTCTTTCTCTTGTTTCCCCAGTGCTTTTCCAAACAGACAAGAGGCTGGATCATAAGATCAACCTCAAGGGGCAAGCTCATGGGTCTCCCTCTTCTGTTGAGAGCTGACCTAAGTAACCCTCATTGCCTGACTCTACAGCTGGACTCCCTTTAGCTGCCCTGGATGTTCAGTGCTCTGTGCTTGCTGCTTCATGGTCCCTGCAGCACTTCTCAGAGCTGAATCACCTTTGCCTGTTGAAAAGTCTACTTCCATGTTCCAGCCCCAGTAAATGGCAGGAGGCAAAAACTACAGGGGACAGCAAAAAGACAGTCACTGTGAGGGGCGGGGAATGAGAGCATCTTATAGAGATGAGCACGGGAAGGCAAGCAAGGGGTCAGGCCTTACCAACCATGTGAAGACTTTGAGCTCAGTTATAGTGAAGTGGAGTCACTTAAAGGCAGGAGAGCTGGGATTTCACATTCTCCAGCAGGACTGTCTCCTAATGCTTAGGATCCTACTTCATTCAGTTTGAGGTTCTGCTGCTCAAAATAAACTGGATGGAATATTACTTCATCTATGTTGTAAAATGAAATATTCATCATAACAAGGTAAGTGTATTTTTCATCTCCTGTTTTGAAATCAGACTGCCAATGGAAAATAACAAGTACATATGTTATTTCAAGTCACATTAAAGAAGCTTACAGAAAGCTCTTTTGCATTCTGCCCTCTTTCTTAGACCTTAAAAATTAAGAAGGAACTATTATTTATTTACTTTGTAAGATAAGAAATGTGTCTGCATGTGGAACTTTTTAAAAATTAAAGTTGAAAATAAAATAAAATCCTATTCCATCAATAGATTCTAAGTTTCTCAAGGTACAGGCTGCATCCTTCCATTTATGTTTTTATAACAACTAGAACAATGACAATACAAGGAAGGGCATACTTGGAGTGAATGCATATATCTTCAGACTTTATGTACCTTCCAAGGGATTCTTTAAAAGGGAAAAGGAAAGACTCTGAAATTAGGAATGGGCTGAAAAATTGTCCTTACATAGCAAACAGAAGCTAAGCAAAACCAAACCTAATGTTTTGAAAAAAAGGGGTTTAATAATGTGCGTTCACACACGTAGTCAAGTAAAGGGTTTTCTGTTAGGCCAAAGAGAGGGTAGAAAAATATCCTCGATTTTTGTAGCTCCAGCAGAGTTGGGAGAAACAGGATGATGGGTTTAATATCAAACCAAATGAGAACCGGGATGGCCTTTGTCCTGCTCCCCGAAAGCCTTCTCTTCTTCTCTGAAAGGCTAGGAAATGTTTTCTTGAGTCTAGCTGAACAATTGAGATACTGTTCCTTCCTTGGGAAAATGTGCTTGTACTGTATCTACTTTTAGATCTTGTAAAAGTTGGTGAACTCGGTTCCTCCCCATTAGCTCAAATTCTTCCACACTCAGCAAATATCAACAGGAAAGGGCTCTGGTCATTGATAACAATGAAAGCAGGGAGCTCACTCAGTGCCTTAATAAGCTGGTTGCACCGACAGAGAGAAAGAAAGAGGCACCATCTCTAGCTCCCGTTTATAGAATAACAGGTTGGAGAGGATAGGAAAAGATAATGAAATCTAGGTAAATTTATTCTGACAGTGAAAACAGCATCGTCTCTGACACAACTCATGTGGGCCAAGGATTCATTTTGGAACTGTCAGAGCCTTCAGGCAGAAAATTATTCTCAGTGGCTGGAACTTGGTTAAACAAATTTCACTGTGCAAAGAAAATCCAAGTTACTTTTGGGGTTGCTGTGGGGAAAGAAATCATGGGCAGGAAACCGAAAAATAAGAGCATCAGCCACAGAGGAAGTGCCACCTCCATCCAGGGACCCAGGAAAATGGGTGATGGTTCAGCAAGGTGAAGAGTGTGCAAGGGTAACCTGCACCCACCCTGGAGAGTCAGTTAATTATCTCCAAAATGGAATGAAGAATCAGAGTCAGCAATGCGACCAGATGAATGAATCTGCCTTGGGCAAAATTTTGGGTAGCTGGTCCAGTGACCAAAGTTGGGGCAATCTGAGCAACAACATAAATAACCATAGTATTGAATAATAACCCATGGATACAAAGTAAATATCCATGAATCCACAGTGATATAAATACATAATTAAATGAGGCAGTAACTGGGAACAAGGGTTGAGAGACAGATGTCCCTGACAGTAGAAGACCCACTTAGAAATGAAAAAGAACTAAGAAAAATAGAAAATCATCATTAGGCAAACATTACAGTAATAATTATTGCAGGCAAGGAATACAGATGGACCCTAAAATTAGTGGGTGAAATTATGATAAGAAACAGGTCTAATAACTTTATTGAACAGGTCTTTAGCCTTTTTAGAAACAGGTCAAAGTATCTTCCAACAAGATACATATTAATTATAAAGGGAAAACTAGTACCTACAGCAGAGAAACAGGCAAACACCACCTTAATCAAGTGATCAAAGTTAACGTCACCAGTTATAAGATACACTGACAGCGTGTCCAATCCAACACAATGCACCGAGAAGGGCACAAGGTCATTTCTGTGCTATTCTTGCCCAAAATGAATACTCTCAATCTAATCATGTGAAAACATCAGAGAAACCCAAAGTGAGGGACAATCTTCAAAAACAAAAACCACCCAAAACCAAAAAAAAAAAAAACAACCATGAAAACAAACAAACAAACAAAAAATGGGTCTAAACTTTTCAAAAGCACGGAGGTCATGAAAGACAAAGACAAACTGAGGATCTCCGTCACAAATTAAGGGAGACTACGGAGGCTCGGACAGTAAATACAATCATGTGGGATCCTGATGGGAACCTGTTTCAGAAATAACATTACTTAGGACTGGGAGATTTAAGTCGGTAAACTGGTTAGGAATATTGGACCCAGGTTAATTTCCTATTTCAATAGTTATAACTATGGTTAGGCAAGATGTTACAAGGAGAAGCTGGATGAAGGATAAATGAGACTTCCCTGAATAGTTTTGCCACTGTTCTTTAAGACTAAAATGACCACTAAACAAAAAATTAAAAATAAAATAGGGATTAGCTTGGCTTGATTCAGTATTCAGCCAGTACTAGGTTAGGATGCACAAATTTCCAACATGGACTGAGACCCTGATGGAAACCACTGAAAAGAGAGTCAGAGAATGACACAATAGAAGAGCTTAGCCATTTTCATCTGCACGAAGGTCAGGGGACAATATTCCCTAAAACACGGCATCCCTGCGGCAGCCCAGTTTGTAACTTTTCCCCATTCTTATCTATATTCTCATAATCGGTAGAAATAATAGCTCTAACTATGAAAAGGAATCAGTGTGTGACTTGCAGAGAAAATACAGGGAAGGAATCTGAGAAAGCCATGCTGTTTTATAGTGTGTTTAGGAAGAAATGATCCTGAAAGAGAAAAGGAAAACAGGTGGTTGCACTTGGGAAAAGAGAGCAAACTGGCTGGACCACCTGGGATCTGCACAGGAAAAGCAAGAGGAAATTAGGTGCTGAACCAGACCTTGAAGGCTTACCCTGTGAGAGGATGGCATTCCTCAATAATCACTCTTCTCTAGCCTTTTCAAAACCTAAATAATATACCAAACCATTCTACTTACTTTGCTTAAGGAAAAAAGTCATGTCCGTAGAAGTAAATTTTGAGTCATATCCACCTCCCAAATCTTATAATTCTGAACAAACTTAAAATACAACAACAACAAATTTTAGGATATTCATTTGAATAATATTACCCATTTGGTACATAGAAATCATTCATATATAAATATCATTAGTGTTCATGTCTTGCCAGATATTTAAATACCTGTGAGAGTGTATGTGAAAAGAAAAGTAATTACAGGTCAGTCATGGATATATTTTATGTTCCAAGGACAGCTTTTGACTCAAAAACATAGGCTTTCTTAGCACCATTTCAAATAGTTGTAGAGTGGTGGCCGGCCACCAGATCTCGACCAGCTCTCATTGAGGGGGTGGTCATTTCGTCACTCCCTGGAATTAGGCTTGAACCTGTAACAGGGTGTCATCTCGAAAGCATGTCCACCACTGGACCAGGATGATGGTCCATACATACCTCCCACCGCATTACAGCGAGACGTCATTTCCCAGAGGACCAAAGCCATGGAGTAGACATCTGTCTGCTTGAAAGACTCAACATTCTCCAAATTCATCCTGGATTCTAGAACTTCTGGGGCCATGTACCTTGCGGTTCCCACCTAAAACAAAGACAGACACTGAGGGCCATCATTCAAGACCAGCTGCAATCTTACTTTCAAAATGTAGCTGATGTTCATGTCTCACACATGCAGAGGATCTTTAAAAACTCATTTTTTTTTTTTAAATAATGAGACAACCACAGAAAGGTATAGCATAGGTGATTATTTTAAAAAGTAAGTGTTCTTTCCCTGGAAACCCTTTAAAAGCTATAAATGAAGCATGTCAAAATAAGGAAATACCAAACCCCAGGGCTAGCCCCCGATTATGTCATCAGATAATTCACTAACATCTTACAGATACTCTGGGAGACAATCATGGTGATTTTTAGATATTTTGGCTTTTATTAATTATTCATTTTTTTCATTCCTGAAACTTCAAGACGATTTACAGTGAAAATAATTTAACTGCCACCATTTTTGATCACTTAAGAACTTGTCTTAAATCTTCTCTGTTGGCCCTATCACACCTTCTAGAGTATTACGTAGTATAAATTCATCAACTCGCTACTAAGTTAAATTGTATGAAAGTATTTCTACAGTAAGAAACCACCTTTGGATCACTAGGTGATTTTGGTGGGCTGGCTGTGTGGTTTTATTCTGACTTTTAGACCTGTGCTAAGCTTTATAACTGAAAACAGGCAAACATGAATCCATAGGAAAAAGAGAAAATAGGTTTAAAGAAGTAATCACTTAATTCATACTGCACCATGCAGAATCTGATTAAATAAATACCAAATACCAAAACAGTCCAATCTTCTCAAAGATCTAAAGAAGGTCAAGTGAGTTGCTATCATCATTCCAGGGATGTTTGTTACTAGGATGTATCAGAAGTTTTGGTTTTTTTTTTCTTTTTAACAAGTTATTTCATTATTCATTACCCTGGCATATGAACCTGTCTATATCTCAATATGTTTACCTCAACACTGCACATACTGCCATGAGCAGAGGTATGACTAAGCAGTGAGTGGGTGCTTTCTCAACATATCCCTGCATCAGGCAAGAAAGCTGGTGGTTCTCCCAATGCACTCTACTCTAAACCACAGCCATGCCTTTGGTATGTGAAAACATGAGTCCCATCACATAAAGAATGTTTTGGTCCTTTCTAATCACTTTACAGTTATTCCTTAGGCAAACAGGTTTCCATCTTATTCCACAAGAGGACTTTTAAGAATGCTTTTTGGCTATTTTCATTGTTCAACGCATTGAGCTAGATGTCTTGAGCGATCCAATGGATGTTGACTTGGACTTCAAGGAGATCGTCTTCAAGAATGGTAAAAAGAAACCTACATGATTATCAATGGTACGGAGTGGGAAAGGGTAAGTACAATCAGAAAGGAGAAAATATATAAAGTACTGACACGGCTTGAAGCAAAGAAAAATCATTTGCAAATGGAAGAGAAATAGGATTGAATCAGAAAGAAAAAATGTCTTCTCAGGTTGGGAAGATTTGAGGACACAAGAGAGGAAATGCTATCTACTACCAAAGGTACTTTGGTGGAAAAGTCCAGAGTTAACCACTTTGGCTTGATTCTCCAGACAAATGTCCAGAGTGTAAGACTGTTTGAAAAGAGAGACATGAGATACGGATGAATGGATAGGCTGGGGCTGGGAACAAGGTAAGGGGCACCCGGGTACCTGCTATAACTTACCTGCCCACTGTTGGCCAGGTCATCCACAGAAAGAGCAGGGTCCAGACGCAAAGAGAGCCCAAAGTCACAAAGGCAGCAGGTCAGGTCGTTCTTCACGAGGATATTGGAGCTCTTGAGATCCCTGTGCACGATGGGCATCTTGGGTCTCCCGCACGGAGTGTGGTCACTGTGCAGGTGAGCGATGCCCCTGGCGAGAGAGCTGCCCAGCTTTCTCAGGTCCTCCCAGCTGATGACATGTCGTGTCAGGTACTCCTGTAGGTTGCCCTTGGCGTGGAAGGCAGTGATCAGCCAATACTGCTTTCCCATCTCTGTCTTCCGCTCCTCGGCCGTCAGGAACTGGAGAATGTTCTCGTGCTTCAAGTTGATGTCTGAGAAGATGTCCTTCTCCGTCTTCCAGGAGGCGTACTCCTCATAGGGGAAGATCTTGACCGCCACGGTCTCGAACTGCTCTGACGTGTTCTGTTTCAGCTTGGCCTTGTAGACCTCGGCGAAGCGGCCCTTCCCCACCAGGATGTCCAGCTCGATGGGCAGCAGTTCTGTGTTGTGGTTAATGTTGTTGGCGCAGGTGGAGCTGATGTCGGAGCGATCGTCTTCCAGGATGATGGCACAGTGCTCGCTGAACTCCATGAGCTTCCGGGGCTTGTTGGTCTCCCAGGAGGGGCTCAGCTTCTGCTGCCGGTGAACGCGGTAGCAGTAGAACGTGATGATCACGGCGATGGCGATTCCCAGGGGTGGCAGGAGGCTAATGCTTGTCACTTGGAATATAACTAACAGCAAGTCGGGGTTGCTGGTATTTTCTGGAAACAGAACAAGGGAGAGAAGGATGCTGGGTTGAGGAGATATGCAGTCAGGTAAAAACCAGGGACCCTTTACTAACTCCATGCTGTACTGTGTATTACTTAAGAGCCCATAGCCTGTTTTGTAGAGCGCTGGGAGCTAAGAATGGGTTTTACATTTTTAAGAGGTTGTAAACAAACAAAGACTCAAAGCAACTAAAAAGAATATGCAGTAGTGATTATATCTGGTCCAAAGGCTTAAAATATTTACTATCTGGCCCTTTAAGGAAAAAGTTTGCTGATTTCTGTTCTATAGATATTATGTTAATAATCTGTAATGCTTTGGCAAAATTTCGAGCAAATCCATTTTGGCCCAAGATGAATATTCTCTTTCACATTAGGGAACAAGGTAATTAGAAATTTTTAACTAGTAACTGCATTACTACTTAGTTGTGTCTCCAATCGGTTAAGGAGTGAACAGCATCCAATGGACTATGCATTTATTGCTGATAGTTTTATAATTTCTAACCCTACATGAGAAGGGTCTTCCATGCAAATTCTATTCCTTTTCAGGTTTAGGGAAATGCAAACACAGAAACCCCCTAAAGTTTATGTGTGGCATTGATTGAAGAAGACTAGAAATCCCCAGTTCAATGTCAGAAACCCAAGTTTTACTTTCCCCTCAAATTTCCTGTGACTTCTTTTTGAAAACCTACCAAGTAAAAATTTTGAGGGGAAATTACTGAATAACATCTGTCAATCTTAAAACTTCAAACAGATGGTGAAAAAATGGAACAATAGCAAACCAGGCTGAAAGGAAGCTTTGGGATGTGGCTTTAACTAAACACAAGCGACCCCACACCCTCGCACACCATTAACCCTTGGGCTGGTATCGGAAAAACAGCCAACCTTACAAGCTACCATCTCCTCTACTCGGAGACCAGAAGGAAGCATTTCTTTTTTCCAACCCCCAACCACAAACACGGATGCACGCGAGCACGTACACACACATACACATGTACACAGAAGCTCACAAACTGAAGAGTTAGCATCTGGCGGGCTGCTGATAAGGGCGGCACACAATATTTAGATTTTATTAATATGAAACCCCTATGAGAGAGATGTGTCTATTACGATAAACCCTGTTTTTACAGAGAGGGAAGTTAAGGGCCAGACAGCTAAAGTAATTTTCCAAGCCAATACACTTAGGCGGTAGTCAAGCTGAAATCTGAAATGAGCTCTGTTGCGTAGACCTCAGCTCTCAACCCCACCCCGTTTCTCTAAACTTCACATTGGTGAGAGACAATTAAGAATGACTTCATGTAACCTCTCAATTTGCTGAAATGGTTTTCTTCAGTGATTTTCTTTCAGTGATTTTATAACCACTCATTAAACTAGAGTTCTTAACCTTTTTTGTTCCATGGCCTCCTTTGCCAGTCAGGTGAAAACCACTGAAACTCCTTACTAAATCCACAGTATACTGTGTATCATTTAATAAATGCATCACACCTGCACCAACACGTCCCCACCAGAATAATGTTCTTTTGAATTTCTATCCAAGCTCCCTTGTCAAGGACCCCTGCATTAAATGATATTGTGCCTAAAGTAGCACATGCTGGATGTACAGACTATTCGCCTTGATTGCTTTTTTTTTTTCCTACTAGTACGTCTCAAAGAAACCTTTTATTTTTTTTAATATATTTTTCATTTATTTTTAAAACATACATAGATCACACAAAATGTGACACTAAAAAATATAAGAGGTTCCCATACACCCCACTCTCCTCACCCCCCACTCCTCCCACATCAACAACTTCTTTCATTAATGAGGTACATTCACTGCATTTGATGAGTACATTTTGGAGCACTGCTACCCAGCATGGATCATAGTTTACATTGTAGTTTACACTCTCTCCCAGTCCATTCAGTGGGTTATGGCAGGATATATAATGCCCTGCATCTGTTCCTGCAATATCATTCAGGACAACTCCAAGTCCCGAAAATGCCCCCATATCACACCTCTTTTTCCCTCTCCCTGCCCTCAGCAACTCCTGTGGCCACTGTCTCCACATCAGTGATATAATTTCTTCCATTGCTAGTTTCTATAGTATAATACCAGTTAATTCTAGTATAATTCTATAGTAGAATACCAGTAAGTACCACTCTAGCCCATATTTTATTCCTCCATCCTAAGGACCATGGGGTGGCAGTGCCACTCCACCTCTCAATTGAGAGGGGGTTTCAATCCCACGTGGCTGGTGGATGAGACTCTCATGCCCACCTCTGTAAACTCTCTTGGTTCCTTGGTGTGGTGGTTGTCCATCCTCACCTTCCTGTCAGCTGACCTGGGTAAGTCCAATAAACTGGAGAGTAGGTGCTGCAACACCGCTGAGACTCAGGGCCCAGCTGGCACATGGACAACCCAAAGATTCAAGTCTCCTGGGCATGCACCAACCCCAGTGCCAACCACAAGTTCAATAAAAGGGACAGAAGAGGCCATGTGTAGAGAAGTCACATCTGAGTCCAACTCCATCACATTCAGGGCCCACTTCCAAGGCGCCAAACATTGGAGCCATCTGCCATGACTGCAGGACTTGGGTGTCTCCATTGTCCTCAGGAGCACCAATACCTGGGGTTGTATCTACTTTGGCTTTCTCTGAGATTCTGGTGAGATGTGCATAAGCACGACCCCTCTGATGTCCTCCTGACTCATTCTGGTCTCGTAGCCATCTGATACATACTTTTTTTTTTTTCAAAATGAGTTGGGGGATCATCAGAGGGGTTGGCATTCTACTATAGAATTACTATGACTCTAGCAATGGAAGAAATTATATCACTGATGTGGAGGCAGTGGCCACGGGAGTTGCTGAAGGCAGGGAGAGGGAAAAAGAGGTATGATATGGGGGCATTTTCGGGACTTGGAGTTGTCCTGAATGATATTGCAGGAACAGATGCAGAGCATTATATATCCTGCCATAACCCATTGAATGGAGTGGGAGAGAGTATAAACTGCAGTGTAAACTATGATCCATGCTGGGTAGCAGTGCTCCAAAATGTACTCATCAAATGCAGTGAATGCACCTCACTAATGAAAGAAGTTGTTGATGTGGGAGGAGTGGGGGGTGAGGGGAGTGGGGTGTATGGGAACCTCTTATATTTTTTAATGTAACATTTTGTGTGATTTATGTATCTTTTTTAAAAAAGGTAATAATTTTTAAAAAAGAGTATATATTAGATGGCTAAGAGACCCCTTGATTCTTAGGTAGGAATCCAAGTTGAGTTATAGCTCTACAGATGGGGGTCTTATCCCTTGATGGGAGGAAAAATGCCTCACATGAGAGAAAACCCTACAATCTTTCTCTTTTCCCAGAGTCCTTCTGCAGGCTCAGAATTGCTGGAACCTTATCATAGATGGTTTCTTGTCTATAGGGGAAACTGGTAGGTGCTTAATAAGTGATGTTCACATTATATCCCCTGGTGATATAACATTGACATTGAACTAGCACATAGCTTGGGGGGGTAGCATTACTATGAAGTGCCAAATTTCTCTAAGGTTCATTAAAAAATTAAGCTCTAAATGTAAGTACAGAAATTCTTAGCCTGGGCCTCAAAGATTTCAGGAGATTTGTGAATTCAAATGGAAATACACATTTTGTTATTTTCACTAACCTTTAACAAAAATTTGTCATTTCCTAGTATTAGTAGTACCTATGACTGCACCAATAAAAACCAGCTATTTTCAGGTGACATTACATTTGGTGCAGACATCTTGGTGTACTGTTTATACTTCTCACTACTTAGAAAGTTCCAGTTTTTTGGATTTGCTGCTAGATCTTGTTATTTAAAGTGTTACTCTAGAAATGCATACTGCTATGTTGCAAATTTATTTTTAAAATAGCTGATAACTGTATTTTCAATATAATTGGCTGAAATCCTGTGTATCTAACTTTATGCATTTTAAAACATCACTGTGAGAAGGGGTCAACAGACTTCCAAGGAAGTCCACAGCACACATAAGAAGACAGCTAAGATCCCTTGACAAAGTGAGTTCATTCAAACTGTAGTTCCCTTTGCCAGGACTTTCTAGAGCAGAGGTTGTGAGATTCACCTGTTTCTCCGGGAAGCTAGCAAAGGAGGAAAGCTGTGCCGGTGGTAGATCCACATGGCTTGCTGGGTTCCATATTTGCATTTGTGGACTTTGTCAAAGAGTCTGTCATGTGTGAAGGGAGTTCTTCAGTAAAGAATGATGGGAAGCCCCCTTGAAACTCTCTTAACAATAATAAAGGCAACTAACAAGTAATATAATATGGTTCTTGGGTTCTTGCTGTAGAAAGAAAACACCTCATCCACAGTACCCAGATTGTGGTCTTGAGGAACAATTTTCAATGCAAAAAGCAAGTGTTTCCTAGAGAAATGGCCAGTTCTGGGTCTAGGACAGGAAAGAATGAATCTCGAATAGTCTGTCATATCAGATAACAAGGAAACAAACACTGCTAAGGTCATGGAAAAAGGACTCAGGCTCCATCTTGCAGAACCTCCTACTGGCCAGAACAGGGTAATCTGATCGTTAGTAATAAGAAAATCAGTGCACCTGAATCCATAAAGGATGCTTAAATTCATGATTTCATCATGATAAAAAGCAAATTTATCAACCTCTCAGGATAAGAGGATGCCAATTCATCACAATGAACACTTGTAAATAAAAAGAAAACATTAAGCATTTATCTTGCCTTTCTCATAAGAAGCAGACCATTGTATAAACAAAGAATTGAAGGGAGCATCTCTTTATTTAATGATTCTAGGTAAAAAATGAAAAGGAATTGATAGGAAAAGAGCACATAACCCTTTTGCGACTCCTAATGAATTAAATAGACTTAGGCAAGGTGAATCCATGCCTCCTAATATTACAAAACAAGAAACAATCAGACAGTATTACCTCCTTCTGGGGGAACATAAGCCCACTTATAACTTGCCAAAGGAATGGAATGTGAGTCTGATCTATGGACCCAAGAGCCAATTTGCTGGAAATACAGAGAACATGGTATCACACTGAACTTTACCAGGAGTGTGCAATCAGCAAAATCTAGACTGTGAAACAATACTTGTCAGAGGGATCTTTAATAGATAGATTGTAAGGATAAGGAAGCAATAGGGGGTTTAGACTTAAAAAGATCTAAAGGGTATGAAATTACCAAAAGGATGATGATGATTATGAAGGTTAAACTGGAGTATCTACAGGTGTACACTTCAGTGATAAAACCATTTTAAAATGCAAGGAAGTGAGAAGCGGACTTGGCCCAGTGGTTGGGGCGTCCATCTACCACATGGGAGGTCCATGGTTCAAACCCCAGGCCTCCCTGACCCGTGTAGAACTGGCCCATGTGCAGTGCTGATGCGCACAAGGAGTGCCCTGCCACACTGGGGTGTCCCCGTGCAGGGGAGCCCCACAAGCAAGGAGTGTACCCCATAAGGAGAGCCGCCTGGTGCAAAAGAAAGTGCAGCCTGCCCAGGAATGGCACCGCAAACATGGAGAACTGACACAATAAGATGACGCAACAAAAAGAAACACAGATTCCCGTGCCGCTGACAACAACAGAAGCAGACAAAGAACACGCAGCAAACAGACACAGAGAACAGACAACTGGGGCGGGGGGGGGGGGGGAGGAGGGGGGGAGAAGAGGACAGAAATAAATAAATCTTTAAATAAATAAATAAATAAATAATATGCAAGGAAGTGATAACTATAAAAGTCAGGAATAGTGGTTACTTTAGAGGGAGGGGGCTGGGAACATGAAAAGGTTTCTGGAGTAGCCGGTAAAATTACATTTTTTCACCTCATATTCACTAAGTTATTTTAGTGTGATTATTTTTCTATCTGTGCTATATATTGGAATGAAAAACACTTAAAAGAAAAGAGAGAAATCTGAATAATAATTTATGAAGGTCATGCTTTGCTCATGGGCTAGCTTTTTTTTTAAATCACCTACTATACATCAGAAATTTCAAAAGTGAAATCTCATTTGACACTCAGAATCCCCCTTCCAAGCGTTAGCTCAGTTTCAGGGCTTAAGAAATTAAGGGTCAAGGGTGATACCAGGGTCCTTCCATTCCATCAAGTTGCCTTCCTAGCAATGAACCCAGAGCTTCAATTCAGAAATTTTCCAACCAAATGTGTCCCACATAGACCAGATCCCAGACTTAGTTGCAAGTAAGGGGCCACTTGGAAATGTCAGTCAGCACCTTAGAAATGATTTTTTTTTTCCAAAGAAAAAGGAGGTCAATTCTTTTTTTTTCTTTTTTTGGTCTCCCAAAGATAAATGTTAGCATGCCACTAAAAAAAAAAAGTAGGCAGGAACTCAAGGGGAAATCGCCTGGTATAGTTCAGTTTGGAGTGACTGAAAAGTAAACAAGTTCACTTAAAATACACACATGCAAAACTGACACTGAAAACATAGGTTGCTTCCAGACTTTTCAAATCCCGTTAGGCCAAATCCAACACTGGGTTCAAAAAGGAACTTAAAACTAAATCTCTGCCATTGACGATTTCAAATGAAAATATCAAAGCCAAAAAGATATTAAACTAAGGCCACTCCACTCAAAAAAAGAAGTTTTATGCAAAAACTTACTGAGATACTAATTTATTTGAGCAACAGATTGGGGTACAAAGGACCATTTCCCGCACATTGTGCTCTGCTATACTACTGGGCGTCGCAGAACAAGTAGGTAGATTCTAGTGAAGGTGGCAGTGACTCTCTAACCGCAAAGACGCTCACACACCAACATGTTCATCTAAAGCAAGAGGAAATATATGCAACTGGCAGCGATCCAAAGAAGGAAACTGTGTTGAACAGAGATATGCTGGGGGGTGACAAAGAACTTCCGGACTCAAGTCAGTATGTCAATTACACTATTTAAAAAAACAGTACTCATTTATTGAGCACCTACTAGATGCCAAGAGCTAGGTTTGATGTGGATTGTTTTGACTCCTTACGGCCACACTGTCACACACATGTTATAAAAATGGAAACTGGAAAAATACACATAAAATGAGCTGGGGTCAAAGCAAGGTAGCTTTGCAGGCCATGAGTGGTGGGCAGCTGGAGGGACAGAGTTTCCCTAGAGAAAGAGCCTCATGGGGGGCTAACAGGATCTAAGCCAACATAGGGGTCAACATGAAAAGTCAGGAAAAGATTATAGAGGAAAGTAGAAAAAAGGAGACAGTAAAGATAAAAGGGGCAATCATTGAAATTGGAAACAAAGAAACAGGAGGGAAAATAAACAAAGCCTCAGACTGGTATTGTAGAAAGAACAATGCAACACACAAACCTCTGTGAGAATGGAACAAAGAGCAAAGGCCCAGAAAGGGCATAATTTCAGGTATGGCAAAGATTGAAAAGATAAGAAAACCTTTTGCTAAAGCAGATAAAAAAGATCAAAGTCCTAAAAAAATATATGCGTATAGCTTAGCAAAACTGATGCAAGAAAAACGATCAAACCTGAATAATCTTACATGTATTAAGGAAACTGAGTGAGTAGTTTAAAAAGTGTGCTAACATATAACCTTCCTCAATTTTATCTTTGGCTTTTAGCCTTTTAACGGTTAAAAAGGGTTTCTTGATACTAATGTGACTGAAGACACTGGGCAAAATTTGTTTATGTTTTTTTTTCAGAATTGTCCAAATTTCTCTTCCTACAATGAAAACATTAATAGAATCCTTACCAAAAATGTTTAAATGCAAGCTAAGCAAGTGAGAGCCATTAGAGAATGTTGCTCTCTTAAAATAAATGGTCTGGCCTGTTCAGAGTCAAGTCATAATACACAAAAGCACACTAAGGAGGCAAAAACAAATGTGTGCAGTTGTGGTTCTTGACCGAATTTAAACAAGCCCCTAGTTTTTGGGAAAACTGAAAATAGACTGCATAATAGATATATATCTGGAGAGAGACAGAGAAAGTGAGAACGAGAAAGACAGATGATGGCAAATGTCAACAAATGGTGAACCTAGAGAAAGGGTAAAGAGGGTTCATTGAACCATTCTTTCTATTTTTCTGAAGCTTTAAAACTGTTTCAATTTAAAAGTTGAAAAAAAAGGTAACCCAAACGATTTGGCAACACTGTTCCCCCAAAACCTCAAACACATACCAGTCTTAGGTGAAGCACAGAGCTACAAACTTTCAAGGATGAGGTTTCAATTTCACATACACTCTTCCAGAGAATAGGAAAAATGTCTCGTGCTACAATTCACCCTATGAAGACAGTACAACCAAAACCCGACAAAAAGATAAGAAAATTACAGAACAATCACACTCATGAACCGTGATAAAAGAAAAATTCTAAATAAAATAAGAGCGAGCTGAATTTAGCAGTGGATTTAAAAAAAGACAGGATGGTCAGGTTACCAGGGAAGTTATGTTTTAGCATTAATAATAAAACAAAACAAAACAAAAGTACTAATGTTATTTGACCACATTAAATGTTTAAAGGAGAAAACCTATATGGTTGATCAATTCAGTAGACCATATGGGATAAAGCTAAACATTCCCATCCGAATATACAACAATCCTCCACAAACCTTATTTTAATGGGGAAATGCTGGATGAATTCCTTTCAAAAACAGGAAATGGACGCTGATGCCAATCATAACTCTTTCTCTTCCACAGGAATTGGCGGTCCTAACTAGAACCATGAGACAAAGTGAAGGCATTGCCCTACCGGATACATATAAGTCTAGAGTAATTAAGACAATGTGGTAAAGGCATGGGATGAACTAATAAAAAGATGGTCTTACCTCACTAAATACAAACTATAAAATCTTTTGAAGAAAGTATACCCGAATATCTTTCTGCCTTTTTTCAGGATGTTCTTAGCAAAAATAAAAAAGCATTAACCAAAACAGAAGAAATTGATATACCTGATGATAAAAGAACTAAGAATTTATCAAAAGACACAATCAAGTAAAAAGACAAGCTAAAAAATGGGAGAATCTATTTATAAGATATGTAACAGGTAAGGAATTAGCATATGGAATATATTAAGAACTCTTGCAAATCAACAAGAAAAAGTTAAGAAGCCCAATAGGAAAAAAAAGGCAGAACATATCTCAAACACAGGGATCTCACAAAAGTGACACAACATGAAAAAATACAAGGAAAAAAATGCTCAGTCTCCTTTATAATCAGAAAAATATGAAAAAAGATCACAATGAAATACCATTTAAACCCATATATATACATTATATCTACTCTTTTATATATCTTGAATCCATATTATTCAAGTCCATAATATATAAGTAATATATTACTTATATTCCTTTGTCTAGTTCTAATATATTAAAAATAGAAAATAAAGGTAATGTTAAACCCATACTAAGGTCACATCTTTAAGAAGGCCAGAATTATCTATACAGTGAAAAAGAATTAAAGAATAAAAGGATGATGCAGTTTAAGCTAACTTTTGCTTGAGAAAAGTTGAAAAAAGTCCATCCCACAGTATTTTGAACAATAACCCATATAAGAAATATATATTTAACCTGAAGTGTTTCCAGCCAGTGCTACTGGGGATCCAGATATTCTTTTATGTTTTCTAGTTTACCAAATTCACTGAGGAATCCTAGTGTTACTGGTTCATTCTCTGCAGTTATAAGATTAAAAACAGTTTGTTTCATCCCCATCTAGCCTGCTCCTTATACAACCCTTTTCAACAATTCTTGGTCTCCAGATGTCACTGTGTTAACTCATCTCCTGTATAAACAGATGTGCTAACCTGCAGCTTATAGTTTGATGTTTGATGATATAATTTATATTTCAGGGACGATTAAGGCACTGGGAAGAAAGAGAGGTTCACATCTATTGAAAATACCTTTATTATCCATCAGAAAACTATGATTTCCAATCAAAATAACATGATGTTTGTTACACAGCTTACTTTGAGGGTTTTCCAAGTCTCCTATACACCCTGGAATATCTTTGACCATGCTGTGCTTGTTGCTTGAGATTTAAGGTCACGACTCCCCTTAAACAATTTAGTAGGACATTCTGCAGCAGCAAACACATTTAAAGTCCTGACGTCCCTTCTCTGCTGCTCTGGGAAGGAGACTTTTCTAAGTGATGTACTACCATCCTTCACCTCGCCTCATCTCCCATCCACTATATTTCCAGCTACCACATTGAGCTGAGATCCAATTTCATGATTTTCTCAGTGCACACATTCAAACTGCCTTTCTTGATGACTTGAAGAAAACAAAATAAAACAAAAACAACTAGCTCTAGCCTCAAATTACTAATACTTCAGCAGGCAATAGAAATCTCCAAGGATAAACAAATTAGATCTGAGATTTAAAACTGTACAGCTATTATTCTGTTTATTTAGAGGCAATATAACTTGGTTTTGAAAACTTGGGACTGATTTTAGATACGGCTTTGTTATTCCTGACTGTATAACTTGGAGGCTTGGCTTACTTATCTATAGAATGAGGACAACACAGAGAATCAAACTCACTGGGTTTTCATAAGGACTACAAGAGACAAGAGACGATGTTTGTGAAGCACTTAAGTTTCAATTATTTTATGATAGATTTTAACCAAAGATTTTTAAAATTAAGAACGGTTCTGTGGCAATTTGATATTATTTATGAATTCCAAAAAGAGATATTGATTATTTTGTAAACTGGTCTGTTTCTCTGGGCATGATACCCTTTGACTGTATTCAATTCAAAGGCTTGATGTTTACTTAATTATATCAAGATTAGGGCTTTGATTCACCCATGTCATTAGGGCATGCAGGGTTGAGTCCCTGCCCCTTGGTGGGCTATATAAACAGATGCTCAATCAAGAACACAGAAGTAGATACAGAGAATAAGATGCACACAGAGGAATAGAGAGAGCACCACAGATACAGAAGGGGAATGAACTTGGACTCTGCAGCCCCGGGAAGAGAGATGAACCTGCTAGTCTACAGCTGACCTTGTAAAAGAGACCAGAGCAGCTGAGCCCAGAAAGAAATGAATCCCTGAGGGAGATGAGCCTTATGCCAGCCTACGGCTGAGATCAGAGGCTGGGACCACAGAGCCTTAAGAGGAAGGCTGAACCCTTGCACACACCGCCTGCCATCTTGCTTCAACACATAGTAACAGGTATTTGGTGAAGAAGTACCTCTTATGGTATCTTGAGTTGGAAACTTTAGGGCCTTGTAACTGTAAGCCTTTACCTCAAATAAATACCCAACAGTTTTCTGGTATTTTTACATCAGCACCTGTCTGGCTGACTAATACAGGTTCACAAATTTCCAAGCAGAAAATAATATCCCTGACTTTGTAGGAAGTCAATACAGCATTAATATATCACAAAGTAGATGGCCTGATTGTTGGTACTCAGGCAGTTTTGCTGAGCTCTTTTTGTAACTTGTCACATGATACCACTGTTTTAAAATAAATCATTTTCCCCCATGACTCTCAGAACTGCAAAAATGAAGCAATAAAATCTTGTCGGAAATAAATTTAAGATAGCATATATTAAAGTGTATGACTCAGAGAGCAGAAATAAGTAAGACTGCTACGGAGGTGGGCAACCTGGCAGTACGGAGACAATGGAGGCATGTGCTTTGCAGTTATTTGGTTTATTTTGGGTGGTCATTTATCCAGAGACACATCTCAATTGAACCATATGTCTAGGAAGGTTGGAACCAGTTATAATAAAGAAAATGATGAAAATGAAATGAAGGTACTTAGGCCTCCTAAATATAGACTGAATATATTCCAAGGATGCTCATTCAACTGGCAAAGGGAGAGTGACTGAGTCCAACACGGTGCCATGTAGTCACACATATTCTCTAAAGAGAAAATAAAGGATTTCCTATGGAACAAAACGAAGAGCCTCGTTATCTTCATACCCTTACCAGTCTTCCTTCTGTTTTCTCTCCCTGCCCACAGGCATACTCACACACACAAAACCAAGCTCCATCGTTAGCCACATTTTTTTTTCCTGGGGAGTTCAAAGATCTTGACAACAGTTTCTGCATCTTCAGAAATGTCGGTGGGATGGTACAGAATCTCTTAGTGTTTTGCTACTCAAAGCTTGTTCCCTAGTCCAGCAGCATTCGCATACCTGGGAACTTACTGCAAATACAAAATCTCAGCCCTGTCCTAAACTTGCTGATTCAGAATATGCATTTAAAAAATTCCCCAGGTGATTCATTTACACATTAAAGAACTGCTTTCGCAGAAATGGAGTATCTCCTTGGTACCCTGCCATAGTGATGCTTTCCTCTTGCAAAGAAAATTCTTAGTGGAATTCTTTGCAAAACCCTGGCACAATTGTATTCAGTGTTAACCAATGAGAAAATGGTCCATGAAAATTTTCTAGTCAATTAACTGTGAGAGGAGTGTAGAATGAGATATGACTCCCCATTTATCATCTCAATAAAAAGCAAACAATTGAATTCAGGCAAACAATAAAACATCACTTTAATTAAGCAACGGAAGGACAGTGAGCTCACTGGGCATGCAGGATTTAATTTAACTTCCAACATACTGGCAGTACTAGTTGACATTCTGGACAGACCTGAGAATATTTTTCCCAAAACGGAGGAAGAAAAGTCTCTCCAATCCATGTGATTGTTTTATTCCAATTGCACACATTTCAAAGCCAAATTATTTTCCACTCTTCTCACCCACAATTCACTTTGCATTATTTCCTCATCTCATATGGCAACCTCTTCTGGAGCATGACAACCTGGGTATGACAACCTCCTCTGGACTGTTCCTGAGAGGTAAAGATAACACCTCTGGGTGAAATGTGACAATAGTGGGGTCCTACTCCTCTGTAAATCAATCCATTCCATAATCCCAATAGATTTAACTGCAGATCTATTGGGATAAAGTCTAAATATTGGCATATTTTAAAAATTGACTCTTTACAGTGAGTCAAATGTGATTTCTCTGTAACTTCCAGTCATTGTCTCTTGTGCTGCTCTCTAAAGCAAAAGACAACAGAAGGATTCCTTCCTGTATGGAATGAGAGCTCTTAAATGCCTCTTAGATATTTAGATATCTCCCTAAATCACTTCTTTTCCAGGTTGAACCTCCTAGGTTCATTCAATCACTCTTCAAAAGACAGATTAATCAGACCCAAAAATCTAACCTATTTTTCACACAGCAAAATCTTCCTTCCCAATATAGAGCATGCACCCAACAAATACCTTTTCCTCAGTATGAAGTGCTCTGTTCTCTGAAACCATTCTTGCTATTCAATATGCTTCCTGATGTGTTTTCCTGATGTGTCCAGCTATAATACCTGGGAGGTGATCTGCATGGCCAAGATTACAATGGGGTTCTCACCTTCTCTTCCTTTGAAAGCAGTTTAAGACTATTGCTTGTTTGTCTGCTCTGCTGTTGTTCTGATTCTCTCAACCAGATCACACTGTTTTCAGAATGACCTTACCTGAGCCCGAAATCCCAGGTCGTTATCACGTGAACAGATGCCAAGTGAGTTCTTTGATAAGTTGGTCCTCTACAATCGATGGTTGGAACCAGATGCCTGGCTTTACACTTATCTGTTAAATTTTATACGGCAGGCCATTTCAGGCAAGTAAAACCCGATTCTGTTTTTGATGTGTTAGACATCCCTTCCAGTTTGCCTATCATTTTTCACACGCCTCCCCGGGATACAGATTCTTGCTACATCGGTTGCTGTGACTTTAGAAGGAATGTCAACATTTATCGAGTGCCTACATGATGCCAGGCATTGCCCGAGACACGATGGCACGTCTTATGAATTCCTGTCCCTCTACAGTTAGTCTCAAGCCTGACACAGGTTCTTTGGTGCAAGATTTATTCACTTTCTTCTCTGTGCTAAGGTCTTCTGATCACTAGCCTTTGGTTTTGTTAGGCTCTCTGAGTCTTTTATCTTTTTCTAGCTGCCTGTCTGGATTATACCTTCCACTCTGACCAGAGGCCCATCCTGTTCTCAGGAAAGCCCAAAGCAGAGGTACATTTCTTGAGTTATTGTAGTATCTTCTCCAACAGGGAGTCTAGACCACTTAGGAAAAGCACATTAATTATCCACACTATTAACCACAGGTCACCGAGTACACCCTCATGGTTCTTCTGACTGGCAGCATGAACCATGGTTCTCTGCAGTTCCATCACTTCCTAAAGCCACGTGCCCTTTCCACTCCCAGCCTACCCTTTGACTCTGCCAAAAGAGTGGCCATTCCTTAGGCCTGCACCCAAACCAATCTTTCAGTGACGGCCTAAGGTTGAAAATACATTTTCCCTTAATGCATAATTTTGTCAGTCCTAAAACCTGAGATGCCTATACCCAAAGTGGTGTCAGCCTCATTCTCAAGTAATTGCTTGTAAATTGTAGAAAGCACAATAATATTTCATATTAAAAAGTCCTGTTCTTCCTCAGGAATGAGAATATGATAGGTATTTTGTTTGTTTTTCTTTTCCTCTAAACTTAGAAGGCTGAATTTTGGCTACTTCCTGTGGTTGTTGCCACTCTTATTGTTATTATCCCTTCCATAGTATATGAGAAAATGATGAAAAATAGAAAAAGATTTGGCAGAAAAAGCTGTCTTGAGTCCAGTGGTTCCCAACATTCGCTGCATATTGGAATATCTTGGGGAATTTCTTTCCAGGTCCTGCTATCAGGCCCCAGACCAATTAACTGAGAAACTGCAGTGGTCTAAGACCCAGTTATGAGTATTTTTTAAAGCTGCTCATATGTTTCCAATGTGAAGACCCAGTTATATTTTAAAGTTCTCAGGTGTTTCCAATCAGTGGCCAAATTTGAGAACTACTACTTCAGGACGACAGGAGAAATAGTTATTTGAATAGCATGGGGCCAGGAGATCAGAGGGATTTTTAACAACTAAATTTAGGATCAATTGTTTCTTGACATGAGAATCAGCTATATCTTAACAAAGCATAATGAGGTAAATTTTTTTCTAAAGTTTTTAAGTAGAAGAGGAAATACGAATGGTTTCTTTAAAAGTTAGTATTTGTTTTTTTAAAATTAGGCAGAATTATTACTGGTAAAATTAATAATTAACAACATGCAGGAATAATCTGAGGATCCAAAATGGTTTTCCAAATGCAGTCAGCCAGCTGTCCAACTGGTGGGAAACACCGACTCCAGAAGTTAGTTGATCCAAAACCAAAGTCAGTTTCTCAGTGGTTAGCTAGCGGCCTGAGTGTTTTTCCACTGGAGGGACACAGGGATACTTGCAAAATAGCAAGAAGAGTCTCTGCTGTTCCTTCTCCTCCTCACCCAGGAGAAATGTGAGGCCACAGAAGAATCTGACCAGGGCCTTGCGGCAAGGCCATCCCTACTGGAGCAGTGGCTTTGCTGGTAACTGCTACCCAGTGGATGGGATTCGGGCCAGGCTGTGTCCGTACTGGATTCCACGCTGCCATGATTCATATCGGAATGACATTCCAGGGTATAAATGCACGCCACCGACAACCACATCTGGCCTCGGTACATCTAATTGTTTACTTTGCGCTTAGGAAAAAGAAAATCTACAAAAGTGAGTTGCTTTGCTCTAAGTCACTTCAAACACTTCCCCGGCTTCGCTTGACTGAGTCACAATGGCCTCTGGCACACACGAGCTTGACTTTTTCTCGGCCAGACGTGGAGCTAAATTCATGGATACAGAGTTTGCTTTCTTACCTAAGTCGTGCACAACGAAAGGCTACTTCAGCACTGAGTCATCACCTTAAATAACTGATTTCTCTTCCCAGGAACGAGACTAGTGACTTAATCCATAATTTTCTCCCGCTTCTAACAACTTTTCTCAACCATATTTCCCCACTTATTTTTTTTTTCTTTCTGCCTTTAGACCAAAAAGGAGATCTGGTTTGTTTCATTCTCAACAAAAACGCACAGCTGGCAAGCCAGCTATTTTGAGGGGTGCCCACTAGAAAGGCCGTAGACCTCAGAACCGCTTTATCCTTCTCCCTTCTCACAAGCTAGAACTCAAGAGTTTCCTCATGGAGCCAGCCGCCTGGTGATGGAGCAGAACAAACACAAAATGAGATCTGGAAGAAAGGCAGAACTGCTAAGCCTTCTCTTACTCAGAAGCCAGCAGAAGTTAATAAAGTGTGCAAGGCATGTGACCAATACCCAGAGTGGGTGTGCTGGATGGCATGAAGCAACATCAAGGTCACAAAGGGTTCCAGGGGGAACCAGCTGTCTGAGATGCCCTGCTAGCAAGTTAAACACAGACAGGAAACCATGTGTCTGATACTGTAAAAAAAAAAAATCATTTGTCTTCCTGCCAGAGTTAGGCTTGCAAACCAAAGAGGCTGTTTTCATTTAAAAGAAATTCTACAACAATGTGAGAAGTAGGAATGAAACTTTATGACTACTCAGAGTCCTCTTCTTCCCTCTCCTCTCTCCTTCTCAGGTTAGAGAGCGTGCATCCCCACACTAACTGCTGAAGCCTGTGCACTGCTTTCAAGCCATGGATACAGCCCCAGTTGTTAGTTTACAGCTCATGGTCTGCTTCCCTATCTAAAAACATATGTTGAACTTTGAGTCAGAAGTGGTTTCTACAGTCCTGGTTTCTAAGCAAATTTGATATAACTGATATATTGATATATTTATCACCACCATGCCCTCCTCCAAAACAAAACAAAACAAAACAACTCAGGCAACCTGCAGAGATACACACAAAAGATGATAAAGGAAAAGTAAACACAGGAGCTGGATCCAAGACTAATGGAATGTAAATGTGGGAAACAAAGCAAAGCAAGGGTGATAGTACAAAAAAAATGCATGCATGCCTACTTACTTGCTAAAAGCATGGCTCAGATCTGACTCTAAGGTTTTCTGGCAGTTAATGTTGAAGGAGGAAATACGAAAAAATATGATCATCTACATCAGGGGTTGGCAAGAGGCCTGGTTTTGCAAATGACCTTTCACTGGGGCACAGCCATGTCCAATCAATGTTACATTCAACTATAGACTGTGTGGTTGACAAAATGGAAAAACCAAAACTATTTCTTTTCTGGAACGTTCTAAAAGAAGTCTGCTGACCTGTGCTCTATATGCTCCAAAGTAACCATCACATCAGAAACAAAGAGATCGTGAGAAGAGCCATCTCTCTACGACAGAGAACTGAGAGAAAGTTCTTCTGGCTTCTGTGTAAAGATAAGGATACAATACAGCAAAGGATATCCTCAAAAACATTCTTTCGAGTGAACATTTCACTCTGATTCACAGGACTGTTGCTTATGATGAATGGCTTCTAATCGCAATTCAGTTGAAGGAATTTGCAGGAGGGGGAAAATACAACACGATGTTGGCACAAAGCTCCTCACTCATCTGGGTAAATCCAGAAGCAGATATCTGGATCTAAAATAACAGTAAGTGCCTCCAGCCAAAATGTCTCGAATGCTTGCACTATGCCAGGTACTGTTCTAAATTCTCCAAATAAATTTATTTGTCTTGACAATCATTCATGCAAGGTAAGCACTACTTCTACCCCCTTTAATCAGAGGGGAAAACCAAGCTGAAGTAGTTCACCCAAGGACAAAGCTTATAAGTGGCTGAGCTGGGATCTGAACCCTTATAATCTCAGTGAGGAACCCAAGATCTTAACCCCTGCCCTATGTTGTCTTCTCAAGGGGTAGGCAACCTGCTGGTCATCGTTATAAATACCGTTCTCTCAAACACATTTCAGATAGGTCGTGAACGGTAGAAGCCTGAGGTATTTGCCAAGGACCTGCGGAATTGTGAGTGTGGGATTCAGTTCAGGGAACAATGGTGAGCTCACACAGTTCATCCTCTTATGTAAGGTGAGCAGCTTCCCATTGGGCATAGGGATGATCGAAAGCCCCTTACCATCATCTCAAAATGGGGAAGAGTGAGGATATACCTGGTGAGAGAGACCCAATTTTCTGATTCTCTTATGGACAAAAGGTGGGGAACTGCCTTTGAGATTTTGGGAAAATCAGCCACTCTCTGAAGCCCCACTTCGTTGACTGTAAAATGAAAAGTCTGGATGAGCTACTTTCATGGTTTCAGGCCAGCACAAAAATGTTATGACTCTGTGAAATGAGATAACACATCTGAAAGTGGTTACAATGGGTTTAGTATCTCCCTGGTTGGCTCTCAATTCATGGCAACCATCGTCACCGCCATTGTTCTATGAGTTCCCTTGGCCTGGGCCAAAGGCATGGCGCCATCTTGTGAAGGAAGGGGGTGGGTTCAGGCCTTGAAAACAAGGTTTTCAAAGTCCAGGACATGAGTCTAATGCTAATTCCCTCTCCCGCATGGGCATGGTACCTCTCCATTTCTAGAATAAGCAGCAGTTCAGCTCCAAGTGTGGAGGTGAAGTAGGATGATCAGGCATCCAGGCATCTGGGGAAAGCAAGCGGTCCACAAGAATGCCTCCCCTAATCTCTCATGGGCAAACTTCTTGCTTTCCATGCACTCACCTCCAGAAATGATCACAAAAGACCACTGAAGAACAAATGGTTTCAGGCAAACTGTTTTTTAAAGCCAACCATTAGTTCTCTAGGGCTCCCCAGAGCTACCAAATATCTCCCTTGTAGATCCAATTCAGAACATAAAAACGCATCTTGAAAACACTCCTAAATTTGGGAAATATTAAGGGACAATTCCATGGATAAACTGACTTGAATATTATCATGGAAACCAAATAAATGTTTACCGAAAACAAGCTTGGCCTTGTCTACAACCCAGATTCATATTAGAACAAAATTTGTGGAATATAAAAAGATAAATTTTCCTGGATATACAAAATGTGATATATACATAAACAGACTCTTATTCAATCATAAAAAGTAATGTTTTGATACATGCTACAAAATGGATGAACCTTGAAAACATTATGCTGAGTGAAATAAGCCAGACACAAAAGGACATTGCATGGTTCTACTTCTATGAAGTATCTAAAATAGACAGATTAATAGAGACAGAAAGTAGATTAAAAGTTAGCAGGAGCTGTGGGAGAGAGGGGAACAGGAAGTTATTGCTCAATGGGTACAGAGTTTCTCACTGGGGTGACAGAAAAGATTGGATTATGGATGGTGGTGATAGTAGACAACATAGAGAAAGAAATTAATGCCACTGAATTGTACCCTTAAAATGGTTAAAGATAACCAATTTTATGTGATATATCTGTTACCACAATAACTTTTTAAAAATGAGTTTTACTAATACTGCTGAAAACACCCACATTTAATGAGGAGTTCTGTTACACTGTCAGAGTCAATAAGTAATTAGCTCATTTCCAAATGACCAGGTTTAAGACCAGAATCACTCCTCTTGAACTAGTTAGCCCAGCAAGTTACCAGCAGCGAGTTACAAGGCCACATCTCTGGTTCCATCTTCACATAGGTGAGTTCACGTCAGTGGTTCTCACATTTCAGTGTGCACACATCACAGAGGACCTTGTTGAAATACAGGTGCTAAGGCAATGAGTCTGGGAGGCCCCAAGAGTCTGAATTTCTAACATGCTCCTCCACGATGCTAATGTTGCCAGCCTGTGGACACCTCCTTATATCATTCACGAGGTTTGCTCCTTGGCCTACTGTGTTCTCCTTATCCAAGGGGAGAATGTGTAAGAAAGGCACCCACTATGAGCTAGCTTCTGTCCTGGGCACTCTCAAGCATTAGCTCATTTAATTCCACTACAACCCTCAGGAACAGGTGCCATCTCATTTGGTTAACAGTAGCACGGCCATTCAAAGAGAAGCCCACACATGCCCAAAGCAAGCTTTCCTCTGAAAACAAGAAGGGGGAAGGAATGCCTTTGGCAAGTGCAGAACTGTGATTACCCTAATCGCTGATCTGAAAGCACTTGCCAGTCGTTCCAATTTTATTTCGCGGCCTCCCGCTGTGATTCTGAGTCAAAACAGGAACAATGTGCCCAATTTGTAATATTATCCAACCATGTCAGGGATGTGGTTAGCTTTGATTAGAAATCCTAGACTCAGCATGTTCCCCTCTCCATTGTGAAGGCATGTGGAGAAAGAGAGAAACTGGATGAGGCAGGGATAAAACAAAAACAACCCCCTCCAAGATGTGATACCCTGAGGTGTCTGATACCCTGCTCATATGCCATGGTCAAAACCGAACTCTAAACCTCAAAGCTGGGAGCGCTCAACAGACCTGGCTTCCTGTCTTTGGACACACAAAAGTCCCCAACCCTCTACAAAAGGCCCAAAGGAACTAAGAACTGTGCCAGGCACCGCTGTAAGCATTTTATATGAATTAATGTATTTAACCCCCACATTTTTTCCCATTTTACAGATGATGAAACTGAAGCACGGAGATGTCAGGTAACTGGCCCGAAGTGGCAAACCTACTAAGTGGCAGAGTCAGCCTAAACCCTGGGACACCCGGCTCCATCATCGGTTCTTAGTGACGCTTTCTCTCGTCTAAAGTAGAAAACATCTCCCTGCCCAGCGCTCTGCACTGAAAATAATTGTCTCTATTGCACTTGGCAACTGTTGATGCAATGAATAAAACTGAGTGGGTGTGTTAATTCTCAAAGGTTTGGTCAGAGATGAATAACCACATGTTTCTTTGGCATATTCTGCCCCAACGGTGAAAGTGGCTGTCATCTGCAAGACAACAGGGCAGCTGGTAGTGCAGGATTGCCTCCCCCACAGCTTCTGCTCCCTTCTGTGCCAGAGCCTGGTGGATCTGATCTGACTGACAGCTGTCACCAGGCCATCAGTAACACCCAGTGCAAATTCCCTCTCTTCTCACCGGAAGCTATGTTTTGATGAGTATGTGGGGTAGAATCTGACTTTCTCGGGAATATGCACAAAATTTTATGGCCAAGGGTATCTTCAGTGACAGGATGGGGAGACAAGACAGGGAGAGAACAGGTGTGAAGCCCAGAGCCCGGTCTTTCTAGTTATTCTCTCCTCCTCATGGCCCTCGGCCATTTCAGCAAGGAGGAAAATCACTGAGCATGGCCCACGAGCCAGGGCGGGGATTTCAGGGTGAAGGTGAGCACTTGGTGCAGAGAGGAAGGCAGTGAGCATCTTTGACTCTGCAAAGGTTTTCAAACTCACTAAAGCTAGCAACACCTTGCTGTAACCCATAACTTCCACTGAAGCTCAGAATATAAGGCAGTGACAGCTGCCCCAATCCCTTCTCGCTCCATCTTCCTCACAATATAGTTTTCAAAACCAGGACGAAGGAAATGAGACCTGATTGGGAGGCTGGAGAGCTGAGCTGCCGTGTGACCACAGGCAAGTCCCTGGATGTCTGTGCTCCTGCTTTCCTCCATCATCAAGTGGGATGGGACTCTAATTATCTTACTGGGTCTGGAGAGGATTATCTCAGTCATCTTTTGTCCTTTTCTCATGTTTGGAAAACCAAAGCGTTTCAACAAGGTGGAAAGGGTCCTATAATCCCTTACTGCAAGTGGACATCGATGAGCCTGAGTTAACAGTGGCGATGGGGAGACTGGGAGCTTACATGGCGGCCTGTCCTTCCACCAAACCATCTACAAGTCCTCATGAAAATTCAATGTATAGGGTACAGACAAGCAACTCGGATGGGGAAGAAACCTCTGAGCTAAATGATGCAGTGATCTGGTATCTGTTTTCTTGCAGACTAGGCTTGGGTGTCTGTGGGTGAAAGGACCATAACAGTATCTTGTTGCAAGAGGCAAAGAGCTGCCCAGATGCTCATTCTCTGCAAGACTGAGGTCATAGCCTCGGTTAAGTGTTTTACTATGAAAGGCCCTAAATACGTTTAAAAAAAACAAGTTTAAAAAATGAGAATAAAAATTCCAATGACAATGGCAAAAGGACACGAAAGAATTTTCTAGGAGTCACGGAAATGTTCTGTATCTTGATTGTGGCAGTGGTTATACAACTGTATATATTTATCACAGCTCAGGGAACCCCATGCTTCAAAAGTGTAAATTTTATCTTCGATAAATTATTTATCAGTGAATCAGACATTTAAACTGCAGTCAAGATAGTTCTATCCATTTGCCCCATGGGATCTAAGCCCCCTCTCAATTAGAGGCAGAGTGGACATTATCATCCCCAAATCCTCAAGATTGGGGAATGAACAATGAACTAAAGTAGACTTATTATTCTAGCAATGGAAGAACTTGTTATCATTGATATAAAGGCAATGACTGCCAAAGGTTCTGAGGGATGGGAGAGGGAAAAACAGGTGTAATATGGGGGCATTTTGGGGTCACTGGATTTGTCCTGCATGACACTGCAGTGATGGATACAGGACATTGTATATCTTGTCACAACCTACAAAAGTATGCCGGACAGAGAGTAAATGATAATGTAAATGGTAATCCATGGTTAGTAGCAATGCCTCAATATGGTTTCATCAATTGCAACAAATGTACCAACCACACTCATGTAGGATGTCCTTAAGGTGGGAAAGTGTGGGAGGGGGAGGGAGGCGGCATATGGGAATCCCCTATATTTTTTATATAACACTTATGTAATCTAAAGCGTCTTTAAAAATAAAAAATAATAATTAAAAAAAAACCCTGCAAATGCTTTACCAAATTCAAGATCTACCCATAATTCCAGGCAGAAAGCTATCTCTGGGAGGATGATAATCAATCATTAACAATGGCTTCTGGAGGACAGGGAATTGAGGGGACAATCTGAAAGGAAGACTTACTTTTCACTGTACCCCATTTTGTAGAACTGAACTTCTTTACATGTGCATGTATTATCTATTTAGAAAGCAGAGAAAGAGAGATGGAGAAAGATAAAGAAGGAAATAAAATAAGGGGAAGGAAGGAAAAGAAGAAGGAAGGGAAGGAGGGAGGGAGGAAGAGTGGAGGGAGGGAGGGAAATGCTCACAGGTTTTAGCACCATCCATAGGCCATTATAAATCCTAGCTCTGCCACCCATTAACTCTTTGGGGACAAATTGGTGAACTTCTCTGAGCCTGATTTCCCATCCATAAAATGGGGATACTGGCAGTGGCTGCCTCATGGCATGGCTATGAGGATAAAATGGGGCCATGCCAAGGCAAGAGCTTAGCACCCCACCCAACAACCAGACATTCTCACTGCATGCTGGTCATCATTAAAGACGGGCACTAAAAAGAAAGAGCTACATTTAAAAAGAAACATCTTGTGGCTCAACTTTTTTCCTTCATATATTTAAGAAAAATGGAAGATGGAAGTAATTATCATCCACTGAGTGTTTGCAGATGAGAAACCTGGCAACCAGAATGGAGTTCTGTACTAATAAAAATACAGGGCCAAACACTCCAGAGCTTTTGTGGCCACCATCTTGTTTGACTTGGGCAGGCAGTATCCGAAGTGGAGGAATAAAAATTGCTTCAAGAGTTTTCATTCAATGGTATAAAGAGAAAGCTGCAATAAGAAGAAAAATGGATCCTAAACTTTGCTCCTAATATCTGCTATGTTTCAAGTGGGGGAAATCCCCACCCTCAGTGCATTTTAGAAGACTCCAGTAAGCACCGTGACATCTGAGTCACCAGCTGTGCTGGATTTCACGAGTCGTAGAACGTGAAATGGCCTTTATGCTGATTATCAAACCTCACAAGGAAAGAACTAGTGGTCTGATAATGAATAAGAGGAAAAATGTGAATGGAAACTCATGATTATCACCTGAGTTGAAAAACACTGAAAACGGAAGTCATTAACATCACAAGGTCATACAGTAATATGCATATATAACATGACTTGCTGACCATTTATCAACATTTGTCCTTTGGGATGAAATAAACTTTTCTGATGTGGTCCAGCCAGGATGCAGAAATAGAGACAAGTTTCATAGATGGTAGTAAACATGCCTGAAGGTTCTAGCATTAGAGATTAATTCCTTTGGCTTCATCTGGCTCTTCTTTTAAAACGATGAACTACCTGAGGAACGCTGACTTGTTAATCCAGAGTATCAGGTGTTATCATACTTCGGTGTGATTTAATTGATATACCTTTCCTGTTATAATTCTAATGATAGGAAAATGAGGGGAATGGAAGGCATACATGATGAGAAAATAGGAAGGAGAAGTGATTTTGGAATGTGGTACATGCCTGTTATCAATGTCCTGAGAAGCTGGCATAGATGAGGAATTGAACAGGAAGAGAGAGAAACTGGACATAGGTGAAGGTGGGGGTAGGGTGGGGGGTCTGCAGTGCTGCTGAGAACTATGCACAGAATCTATGGGAACATATCATTTCCATAGTTGAGACATGCAAGTTAACAGTTATAGGGTGGAAAGCCAGAACCTGTGTTCCGAAAGGATTTTGTATTGACTCAGACCAATGTGAGGACCAAGAAATTTAGAGCAAAAATAAACTTGTCACACTCAAGAATTTACATTCCTAAAACCAAAAGAAGATTATTTTCATTAGCAGATTGGCACACTTAAAAGACTTATCGGGACCAGTTTTGGTGAGGGCCCATAGAAATCCATATGCTCAGACATCTTTTCTTTTTAGAGAGAAAAATTTAGTAGTAGCTGCCCAGATTTAAAATGTATGTAACTTCTAATCCAAAAACCTCACTTCTGAACTCTATCTTCCAGAAATACTAGCACAAATATACAAGATATGTATACAGAGATATTCAATATGGCATTAAGTGGAAAACTGGAGACAACTAAATAATCTATCAACACAATGGTTAAAGCAGCCATGGAAGAAAAATATTGTGCAATTCTGGATAACAAGTAAAAGGTATGCAATGTCCCTCTATATACCGACTTTTTCAGAAAGAGGTATAAAAGTGGTTGAGTAAAAAAACACATAGCGAAATAATATTTACAGTATGCCCAAATGTTTGCACTGAAAGAAGGATGAGTGGATGGGATGGATGGATGGATGGAGGAAGGAAGGGAGGGAAGGAAAGTGGGAGGAAGAAAGAGGAGATATGGATAAATGAGAGAGATATATGTGCTTCCCGCAAACTGTCAATGCTAAATGATGGGTTGGGAGTGAAGGGATGAGGAAAATGTTTTCATTTTTTAATTGTTATACTCTAATTGTTTGAATTTTTAAAAGGCGCATACACTACTTTTATAATTAAAAATCATTGAATAATTTCTCAATTGCAGGAAGAGTGCATGCCTTCCTTTCAGGCTGGGCAAACACTGAACTTGAAAGATGGGGTTAGTTTCTAAACTACTTTTTTCCTGGCTCAATGGGTTTCCATTTTTCTTTCAAACAGGACCAATGGCAAGTACCCTTTAGTCAAATCCTAGGAATATGTACAAGAACACTTGAATTAACTCAAAGCAAGTCCCCGACCTCCTGGATCAAATATCTCCCTCCAAATCTCACGACTATCAGGTGTCAGATTTTAGCAGCATCCGCCTCTCCTGGAGGGCTCATTAAAACACAGCTTGCTGGGCCCCACTCCCAGAGTTTCTGATTCCGCAGGCTGGGGCAGATGCCAAGAACTTGCAGGTCTAAGGAGTTCCCGGGTGAGGCTGATGCTACTGGACTACGCTTTGAGAACCAATGCTCTACATGAAAGAAAATACTTGTGAAGACAGACAATCGTGTGGGTCCTGATGAGCCAGATTTGATAAGGACTGGAACCAGCCCAGTGACATATGAACCACCTCTTCCTGCCAGGGGAACAGGTTCCTAATCCACATAGCAGAAGCTTACTCTCCAGCATCAGCCCCAGGAGCATGTACTCTGGGGAGGCTGCAGACCAGGGATACAAGAAAACAAGAAGAGGAAGACAGGTCAGGTCCTCGAGAGAAGAAAACTCACCTTCCGAGAAGATGATGTGGTCGTTGCACTCATCAGAGCTGCAGGAACACATGAAGAAGGTCTCACCAGACTTTTTTTTTTCCTTCATGATGCACTTGGGAGAAGCAGCATCTTCCAGGGCAAATCCATGGTAGAAGAGCTTGGGGTCATGGCAAACGGTCTCTAGGGTTATGTTTTCATCATTCTTTCTCCTAAGGTACGGAATTTCATGGAGAGAGAGAGAGAGGAGGGTAGAATTTGGTTTCAGGAGACCCAGAGACTATCTGGACTGTATCTCCTCCTTGAACGTGACTCTAACAAGGGCAACTAGCTCCAGTTCTCCAATGGTCTTAGCAGGCTGCCCTAGAGCATCCTGGGTTTTGTCTGCTTATTTCAGTTTTCCCTTTGCTTAGGCTCAGAGCCCACTTCTGATTATAAAGATGTGCGCTTTCCTTGGGGACTGGTGGAGAATTTTACACATGAAGTCTTCATTAAATCATTAAAGGAGAGTGGCTGGGAAAAGGAGGATTCCTAGGTCCTCAGGATAATTTAAACCTTTCATTTTGAACATCCTGGAAGGCTCACATTGCCTTCTTAGTTCATTTGGCAGAAATCAGGCTCATGTCTAGCTAATCGGCCCTGAAAGAGTGCCTGTGAACAGTCACAGTTCCTCTGAGTTGTTCTGTTTTGTTTTGTTGTTCTGTTCACTGGGCTCCAGGGTCCTGTGTGAAGCATATTCCATGTCAAAAACTAGCTCTGCTGAGAAAAAGGGAAGGAACCTTCTTAGATAAAAACTAAAGCTTCCTGAGTTTCAGGAGTGAACAGTAGAGGAAAAAAAAGAATTAAAACCCCTGGTAGGAACTGCACGGTTTTCTTCATTGGCAGCTCAGTGAAGTATTTTGTGCTATCACAAACCAATGTTCCATTTAGACCCTAATTCAGCGAAGGGCTCTGAGAATCTCTCAAGTGGTATATTACTCGGGCCCTAGAAAATGCTCAGTTGGCTGTAAGAGTACATATATTACATTAAAAACAACATGATGAATGTACAATATTATAATTGAAAATGCCAAAATAAAAATCTGGCATCCTCGGCAAAGCATTCTACTTCTCTGCCTACTTCCCTCTGCTCCCCTCACAGACTTGTCACCTTGGGTGACTCTGTTTAGCGACACCGGCCAGCCAGCCTCCCTCCCATCTCCACCATCTTCAGATGGCTGTGGTGTTGACCAGTATTCCCTGTAAGTGGAGGGAAACCTAGGGAGCGGCTAACTAGGCCTTTGTAATGTAGGTTTAGTCTATTTCAATAGCGTTACCTTCCTATGGGAAGGGTTCTCGGTGCGTGCATTTGAGTGCACACATGTGCCAGCACATGTACATGCACACTTGTACCCCTACCCCCCCACACACATACATGTACATGCTGCTCACAAAAGGAAAATATAAGGCAGGAGCAAGAAGCAGCTACGATATAGCTTTCATCCGGGACAGGAGTAGGGTCATACCCGCAAGGCAAGGGGCATCTTTGTCTGGTCTACCTTCTCAGTGCCCAATTCAAGGACACTAAAGGACGATATGGCAACAAGGGGATTGGGTGTGGGGGTGCGGATGGGACAGCCCAACCGGAATATCCATGCTTCTGGCATCCACAAGTCCCAGAGTGGACTTAGCAGAGGCATGCGTGCCACTCAGGAGGAGGGTGGCCTTGCTGAGCAGGACTCTGCTGCTAAAGGGAGAAGGACAGAATCCTTACTCTAGGGTGGTTAGCAGAGAACTGAAGGGAATTTAGGTAGACATCCTCCCTCGACAAATGTTGTATATTTAGAGTCCTTCTGTGAGCTAGAGCAGATGTACATCACTATTGCAGGGTGATGGGAATATGGAGAAACATGGGAGAACTACAATTGGTGTGACCTAGAGACTGTGGTTAACAGCAATACTATAATATTCTTGCATCAATGCCAAAGCTGTACTATGTTGATAATGGAGGTGTATGGAAAAAGTGAGCCAAATGTATGCTATGGACCATGATTGGTGGTAATAGTCTGATGATATTGTCTCATAATCTGTAACAAATGTTCCACCAGGGTGTGGAGTTGTATGGGAAATCTACACATCTGTATGATTGATTTGCAAGTTCACAATATCTGCAACAAAAATACATTAAAAAAAATAGTATGTGTTGGGGGAAAAATACACCAAATACAAGGTAAGGACTATAGTTGGTAGTAATATTTGACGATGCTCTTGCATAGTTTGTAACAAAAGTTTCATAATAATGCAAAGAGTTGGTGGAGGGGTGATGTACGAGACCCCTGTGTGATGTTACATATGTTTATTTTGTAAATTCACAATCTTTATTATACACTTATTGTTTACGTGTGTTCATGCATGAATGATATACTTCAATAAAAAACTAAAAAAAAAAAAAAAAAACTACCTCCTTAACCCAAAAGCTGTCGTGCTGCCTTTGTGAAACCTGTGGTCATGGTCTGTGAGCATCCTCCCTTGGTAACCCCACAGCAGAGTGTGTGTGTGTGTGTGTCAGGGAATGGGGGTTGTATTCTTTGTTTCTGGTAATAAAATGAAGGCATGCTCAATCCTCTACACTCCCAGGGAAAAGCACAATGTCCCTTGTGAAGCTTCCAGAGATCAAGGAATGAGATAGGAGAGGAATTGCAAGCCTTAAAGTAAAGCCTCTCCATAATCACTCAGGAGCTCTTGCAGAGGCCAGGATAAAGGCTCTCCTCCCCTCTTGCCTTCTACTTCCCAGCTGGCCCAAGAGGAACACAGTAATTATATTCAGGGCTGCATCAAGGCCTTAAGTGCTTTCTCCACTCCTAACAGTGGCCCCTGCCAGGGAGAGCTAAGTTGACAAAGCATCTTTGGATATAAAATAATGAAATCAGTACAGACATTTTTTTCTCCCTGCTCTAAGCCATGGAAGAAGTTGTCAAGAACCATTGTAATATAATTCATTTTGGTTTCAAAATATTTCCATCCTTGAAAGGAACTTAAGCATTTTATATGGAGTGGTTATGAAATGACAGTTGTGTGAACAGATGGATGAACAAATGAGTGTGTGAATGAAAAGAACACTGAAACTGATCAACGTATTACTATGGCAGAGCCTTTCAGTCTCCACATTTGGCGATTATCCTAAAAAGAACCTACGACCTTAGATTGGGTACTGATGTCAGGAGGTTTTTTGAAGATGAACCTGCGAAGGTAAGATGGAAGCAGAACTGCACAGAGGGAGAAGGTGAACTGCAGTGTGAGTTGCAACAGAGGGCTCAGCTGATCCCACGGAAGTGCTGAGATTGGGGTGGCCTTTCAAGGTTGTCTCAAATCCAGACATTTGTACCTCCACATCAACCAGTTATGGGATGCTGGCTGCCCCTGAGGAGGGGGCAAACTAAATGAAGCAGCTTCCTTCAGTGGAAGGTCTTGGGTGGACCTCAGAAGCCAAGATTCCCATTCGCAGCAGCTGCAAGAATGAGGCCTTGGAAAGAAGATCTGCTGCCTCCACTACCCTTTTATGCTCCCACTACACAGGAGAGTTCACTTTCGCCAAAACAGGCAAAAATAGCATTCACTGAATTTACTCTTTACAGTGGATGGAGGGGAGATGCAGAGGTTTCCTCTCCTATACATGCTCACATTTTTTGAGAGTAGCAAAGCCTCTATTCCAGAGAGAAGTGATTTACATTCAATAATTTGGACTTAATTATAAGCTGGGGAGAAAACAGAAGAGACTGTTTTCTGTAGCAGAAGGGAGCTCATACCGCACTGGGCACTGAAGCGAAGAGGCTCAGTGGAGGAGACGCTGAGGTCAACTCGTCTCATGTCGCAATCTTCCCTAAACTCTTCTGCACTCATCCAGCCTTTACTGAACTTTACTTGACTCTGCCAGAGAAGGAAGCCTGTTCCACTGTTGGGAAACTACGATTGTGAAAATGTTTCAAGTTCTACTGAGCACAAATCTGTCACGTAAGTTTTACGGCCTCTCTGCTTTGCAGAACTACGCAAAATTTTCCATCAGAGAGCCCTTCAAGGATCTCTCATCTCCACTCGTCACTGGCAGGCTCGCTATGTCTAATTGCCTCAGCCATTCCTCAGATGGCATGCGTTCAAACCCTCTAACCACACTGGCTCCCCTCCTCTGAACACACTGTCTGTCAAAACCCCTTTTTCAAAAGCATCTCCCAGGAAGGGACATGAATGGAACAAGCTGTCATGACAGTTCTTTGGTGTTCACATTCCTTTATGCTTTAAGAAAGCAGCTCATCCACTGCTTGCAGGGAAATCTGCAAGGTTCTCAGGTCTATCATCAAGGCTAAATGCATGTGGTCTTCAGAACTCTCAAAAGATTCATTCCAAAAAAAAAAGAAAGGAACTTGGGTTTATATTCTTGTTTGCCAGCTAGCCAGAACACACCTTGGTTATTTAAAAAAAAAAAAAAAAGAGTCAAAACATTCAAAATATCTGAACAGGTCTGCAAAATGTTATATCTAATTCACTAAAAAAGATGAATTTGTATATTTTCATAAAATTGGGTCTCTTTTCATGATACCTGTTCTTCTTTTATCTCTTGCTCTTGTACCCAATTCATAACCCACTAGTTAATCAAATGTTTCATGAGTGTCTATTGTATATATATAAAGGACTATAGTAGATAGAGAGGGAAAGAGAAAGGGTGAGCATAAGAGCGAAAGTGAGACATGAATAAGAAAGTGACAAGAGAGAAGAGAAGACAGGGGAGGGGAGGGGAGGAGAGGAGTGAAGAGAAGAGGAGTATGATCCAAGGGAAAGATGGTGTAGCCCACTGGTGATATGGGTCACACAACCAGAGCTTCTGACTAAGGAATGAGTTCTTTCTCTGGTTCCCCAAGTAGCTTCTCTTTTTTTACCAAGTGTCTGCCCTTTCCAACAGCCCACCCCTTTGTGTCTGTCCTTTCCAACAGCCCACCCCTTCATGCCTGTCCTTTCCAACAGCCCACCCCTTCATCTCCTCATCTTCTACATACCAAAACTGGGTTTGCCTCAGGAGAAAAAAGCTCCCAGTGTCACTATGGGGCATTAAGGAGGTGTCAGATACATGACTAGCAAGCAGAGAATTCTACTTGATGCAAGGAAGGAGTCCCAGATTTGTTTTAAATATTAAAAGGTCATCTTACATTCCATCCCACACACACACACATACACACATGTATGTGTAGAGCTCTTTGAGAATATACAGACTATCCTTGGAAACTACCTTTAATAATTGAAAAAGAGATGGCCTAGGGGAAAGGGAAATGGGCTGGGTATCTACACTTAGGAGATGGAGACACACCCGACTATGGCCCATGAGCATGCATTACCTATACAATGGGGGAAAGGAAGAAAGCAAGCTTTCTTAAAAGGTCATCTTACCATACAGCCACACAGACTTCTTCTGATTTCTCACAGATGGATGTGATACTGCAGTTGCTCATGCAGGACTTTTGGTTGGCACAGGTGGAAGCTTTCACGTCACAAAATTTACACAGTTGTGGCAACTTGAGTGCACCATTGTTCTCAGTGACCATCATGTCATTGTTAACTGGGGGGAAGAAAAAGCTACATTGAGTCATTATACAACAGTTGGGCATCCTGCCAAAGAATTCCTGAAGATTTTAAGCAATGTCAAATCAACTTGATGTCAAGAATATGGAGAAAGAAAAAAAAATCCCTTCACATCAGATAAGAAATTTCTCTCACGTATGCACTATGTAATGAAAGACATTAGGCAGCGGTGCTGGAGAGGGGGCAGTAGTGGTTGAGCAACTTCTTCCCTTTGTCAATGAATATCATAAGGCCCTCTTTCTACGAAAACTCTTATCAATCAACAAGTATACATTGGCCAAATGCATATATTGGTGCTGGCAACACAATGCAAAGTACCCTTAAGGAAATCGTCATTTAACTGAATGAACAGTCAAGGAAACAGACCAGGGCAGAGTAACCCAAAAGAGGAGGTGTGGGAGCTGGACAAGAGCCACAGCCCAGAGAGGCAGATAGAGGTCTCCACTGAGCAGAAGCATAGAGCACAAAAAGGAGTTGGCCAGCTTAAAGGGAAAGCCATAGGTGAGGCAGGATGTTGCCATCGTTTTCCTGACTTAACAACCACAAGAGCTACAAGGCCTTCTTTGTACAGGACTGGCTCTACTGACTTCTCTCCATTGCCTTAAGGAAAGTCAGTGTATTACTCAAAACTTACTGGGCGCCTTCTAGAAAGGGGTCATGACGGCAAAGCAAAGCTGAGGCCCATCTCAAGAACATACCACCGGGAAGCGGACTTGGCCCAGTGGTTAGGGCGTTCACCTACCACACAGGAGGTCCGTGGTTCAAACCCGGGGCCTCCTTGACCTGTGTGGAGCTGGCCCATGCGCAGTGCCGATGCATGCAAGGAGTGCCCTGCCACACAGGGGTGTCTCCCCCATAGGGGAGCCCCACACGCAAGGAGTGCGCCCCGTAAGGAGAGCCGCCCAGCACGAAAGAAAGGGCAGCCTGCCCAGGAATGGCGCCACACACATGGAGAGCTGATGCAACAAGATGACGCAACAAAAAGAAACACAGATTCCCTGGTGCTGCTGATAAGGATAAAAGCAGTCACAGAAGAACACACAGCGAATGGACACAGAGAGCAGACAACTGGGGGGAAGGGGAGAGAAATAAATAAAAAATAAATCTTAAAAAAAAAAAAAACCTATGACCTGCCACCTCTGTGACCTCATTCATCCCTTACCCAACTCCTTTACTCCTTACTCATGACCTTTTAGGACACACGGGCCTTTCCTGGAGGAGGCCAAGTTCCTTCCTCAGGCCTTTCACTTGCTAGTCCCTTTATCTGATTTCTGCTTGCTTTTCTGGACCTTGGTTGAATGACACCACTTTGTTCTTAAGTTAACAAGCAACTAACTTTCACAGACTCTGTTTTCTCTTCTGAACAAACTAGCATGATCATTTCTTTACTCATACTTTACCCACCTCAACGCAGGCTCCCTGAGAATGTCTTCACACAACTCTACCTTGTCTAGACACTATACCTCCGGTGCCCAGAAGAGGGTCTGTAACATAGAAAGTATCCAAAACTACTGACTGAATGAAGGGGTGGGGGGATAAATAGAGGAATAAATGCAGCGAGTTCTAATTTGGCCCTTTATAGCAAGTGGGAAGGGATGCAGAAGTTCTTCACCCAAATTAAGGGGCAAATATGATCATAAAGACAATACCCACTCAAATTCTTTCAATAAAACACTAAAGTCAAACCATTCTTTGCAACACACATGCTGCATGTTGAAAGGCAATAAAAAAGACTGAACATCCTTTCCCCACTTTTTGTCCTCAATGAGGTCCATTTCCACTGGCAATGGTGGTAATTAAAAGCATGAGTTTGGAGAGTCGCATGAAGGAAGACAAGGCTGATAAATGGTCCATCACACTACTGGGCTCTCCCATGAAGCACTTCCGTTACATGCTAGACTAAGAAAGATTAAACAGCTAACATCATGTGTGGCCTACAACTACTGGTTGGCCATTAGGAAACTGGGAGGTGCACTCTCCCAGGAACAACTGTTGGGGGCACAGGAGAAAAGCCTCCTCATCTTCTCCCAGCATTCAGTGCACCCCCTCCTAATGCCAGGGGGTTGGTCCAATGCCTTCCACAGTCCCTCCCTGCTCTATAAATTTTAGATTTGTCATGGATCCTTTGCCACACAGCCCTCTTTGTCACTTGGGCACAACACCTGTTTCCTGGGTGTCTAAAAATATAAACACACATAAATTTAAGATTTGCTTTCTTGTGGCAATATTAAATATAGAAGAAAAAACAAACCCATTCATCCCTCTCAGGCCTCAAGTTCATTTCAGGAAGTATATTTTTAGGTAACAAACTATTTTGAAATTCTCAGTGTCTCTCAGGCCAAGAGTTCTCTGCTTAGCTAAAAATACCGGCAGAAATGCTCTCTGAACCTTATGTTAAATTTGGGACTAACACAACAATGAATATATAAATTTTTCTGCAATGCTTAGATTTGGATTGATTTGCAAAACAACCAAGTTAACTCTTTAGGTTTACTTCCCTATAAGACATTTGCCAAAGCAAAAAGGAACTTGGCTGTTTCTTATTTGATCTTAGTGTGTGTACAGTGACAAACATCTATTTGCTTGTAAGACAACATTGTTGTTTGTTAAATATAAAAATCAAAATGTCATGACTGGTAATTCAGCCTTCCAGCATTTTAGGATTTTAGCCTATATTAGTGGTTCTCAACTTTGATGGCATGTTGGAATCATTTGGGTGATTAGTTAAAAAAAATAAGCCTGGTGCCTACTCCAGATATTCTGATTTAATTATTCTGGAGGATGCCCTGGGCATCAGGACTTTTAGAAGCTCCACGGATGATTCTAACATGCAACCAAGGTTGAGGGCCTTGACCTGGAATGATTTGGAAATACACACATACACAGCAAGCACAAAACAAAACAAAACAAAGCAACAACAACAACAAAAAACCAAACCACACAACATACCTGACAGTGCAGGAGCAGTGAGATATCTCCTTGAGAAAACATGCACCTAAATAGATGTGATTTTTTTTCAAACAGGAAAAAAAGTCATTTTTCCCAGCTGGTCAATGCTCTTCTAGCAAAAACTAAGAAGTGTGAGGGAAGCAACAGGAGTCAGGGGTGTTATGAAAGAGAGAAAAACAGACGAGACTGGTACTCTGAGCAGGAGTGGCAAACACTTGTGATAAAAAGAAGGGGTTTAGGTCTGATGCTTGCAAAAGACAAAGAATCAACAAAAGAGGGACACACACATACACACAAACCACCAAGATGTACACTTCCCAGGGGCACCACTCTTGTTGCTGTGTGCGCAAATGGCGCGCCTGGAGAGGTGCAGGTGTACAATGTGTGCTGTGCTCTGGAAAGGCCCTGGAAGAGAAAATCTGTCCAGGAAATTCTGGGGGAAAAAGGAAACAGCCAAGTATACTCTGTACTTTGGCATACAGAGGAGGAGAGAGGGAAGTGCACAAACTTATTGCGTGCCTACGCATATAACCTCACAAGTACCCAATAAGGAAGATGTTATTTTTTCCTCCTTCAACAAAATCTACCACTGCTAAGGTGAACAGGCTTTCTAGCATGCTTACTTTAATTGGAAAGCCTTGATGCAGAGTTACTTCACTACAATTTGCCACCAGCCAGCCACACCCTACCAGATGACCTGCGGAGGCACCCCATCTTAGCAGTAGGCATGTGCATTTCCCACCAGCCTTAAGGCCATGTGCTCTTTCCACTACACAATATGGCACCCCAAGAATTTTGTACATATATGTATCAGTGGGATATGGAGTTACCTTCAGGGGGCAAAGTGACTCAGTCTTTTTGGGAGTGTCATCCCTTTACTAATTTTGATAAAATCTTTTTGAACTCACGTCCCCAAAATGCACAAACAAAATGTTTGCTTATATTTTCACAGGGTTCACAGATGTCTGAAAGGCCTATGAGTCCCAGCTGAAGAATTCCAAGTGGCACAAGAGTCTTCAAGAGTCAGTGGTAACATGCTAAGCAGTGTACTGCTAATGATCGCAGGGTAATGGCTACGGAGGCTGGGGGTGGGGGGAGAAAAGGGGTATCATGATCGTTCCCTGCATGCACAATTGCTCTGTGCGTTCCATTCCACAGGAACAGATGAGCTCAGTCATGGCCCCCACATATCAAACCTCATCTCCTGGTGTTCAATTCATGTTCGTGGAGCCAAAGGAAGGGAAAGAGAAGTAAATGCATACAGGCGATTTCTAGGAACAAAGACATCATTTTATTACTCCTAGAATATATTAGCACCACAGCAAAACCCAGCCATAGCAAAACCCAACTTCAAAATTTCTTCCAATTCAGGTTGTTAAATCACTGAATGTGTTTTAATGTCTTGTAGACCCTCGGTGAGCAGCGGACCATCCTTAGGGCATTTTCTACCCATAGCTGTCAAGTTGCCTGGCCATGAACTTCTCTACCCAGAAATTCATTCACTAAGGGAAGTGAGCATGGTCAGCTCCTCTCAGCACATGGCAGTATCACGTGGCCTGATTCCACTTCTCTTCACCACGAGCAAGACCAAGACCTTCAGTCTAGGTCACCCTGCCTTCCTCATTTTATGTCACGCTTTCCCAAACTCATCGTCTAGGGACAGAGCTTCCAGGTTTTGAGAATATAAATCAAGCGCTTAGCAGTGTCTATTTCTAGAACACTACTGTTCCCTTTGTGGATCAGAGATGAATAGCCTAATAAGCTTCAGAGTTACTGCAGGTAATAGGAGGAATTTTGGACACGAATTCATAGCCGCTACCTTTGGAGTGGTGCCTACCATTAGCTGAACTGTTAGATTTTAAAAAATCTCAACATTTCACAAAGAATCCTGAAAACTTTGCTAGAAATAGATTCATGTATCTTTGAATTCATGCATCTATCTATTGTTGTTTTGTGGTATAATTTGGGGAACACTTAAGAATGGCTTTATCCTACAAATACCTACCTGCAGATGTCTTCTTAGTGCTACACAGTTCATAGCAGGACCACAAAAATTGATATAACTAAGTGTAGCATCTCGAAGAACAATAAATGGCAACTGGAGACTAGAGAAGAGCCTTAGAGAAGTGCTTCTCGAATGGTAGTACACACACCCAATCCCCTGGGAATTTTGGTTAATCCCACAGGACCTGGGTAGGAGCTGAAATTCTGTTTCTGAATGCTTCTGGCCCATCACCCTCCAAGTAGGGTTTTTGCCTTGCCATTATTTCTCTTTCTCTACCCATTTTGAATCTAGAAAAAGTAAAGGCCTACTTCTCACCTTCTTGCAGGCATTTCTCATTTTATGTTTTTTTCCATCTGGCTTTCTCCTGAGCCTGGCCCCTTAGACCATCAGGGACCCTGAGGCATTGGTCAACATATGGATCCAGAATTGAAAGACTTGCTCTCTGAAAGAAGGTTTTAATTGCAGTTGGCATTTGAGAGCCAGACACTGCGGCAACCATCTGGCAGAAAACTGCCTTGGTCTGGGATGCTGGCAAACAACACCCCGGGCCCCTGGAGACCAGGTGGGACAAGTCTATTGGCCTGTCACACACACACTCCCTGCCAGAAAGAGAAGCGAGTCCAACCACCTAGGAGGATACCATGCATGACAATTCACGAAAGAAAGACATTCCCAAGCAGTCGTTTCCCTCTTCAAATACTTTGGCCAGTTATATACAAAGTATCTCACTGATATTTTAGGAATAGTCTCTTCTCTGACATCTATTGCATAATTGAAACTAATACAGACACTGCATATATCCTGATGTGTACACAGTAAGTGCTCAATAAATGCCAGAAGAATTAAGGCCATTTTGTTAAATCATTATCAATGCTTACTGGAAACAAATGGTGTATCCCACAAGTTCTCTACCCTGTTGTGTGATTTCCATTCAAATTGCTGAAGAATAAAGACTCTTTAACACCAAAAGCATGTCAACATCATTGCTAATACGAGAAATGCAGGTTGAAGAAATGGGGACCATTTTCCACCAATCTTAGACTAGTAAAGTGCAAGTCTGATAAGACAGTGGGTTAGGCAAGATGTGCGAAAAAGCTGGTGGGGTATTAAACTGCTCTAGGGTCTATGCCAATGGCATCTATCAAAAGTACAAATGCAAACAGCCTTTGCCTGCTCCTCCCCTCCTAAGAATGTATGGTATTCATTGATGAATTCATCACAGCATTGTAAGGGCAAAGGATTGCAAACAACCTAAGCGTTCATCAACAGAGGACTGTTAAATTACAGCACATTCAAACACAGATTCCAAAGCAACAGTTAAAAAGGGGGAGGCAGCTCCATTTGGATATCTTTATAAGAGCTGATGCCCAAGCTATCGCATTCCATGAAAAAAGCAAGGTGCAGACCAAAAGAGCTGGTATCTGCTCTGGGTGTCTTCTACTACCCCTCAAGGTCTGCTCTTGGCCACCTGCCTCTCTGCCCCAGGACGCTGAACTTGATGGACTACATCAACTAGCTCCCTCGCCCTGAAGCTTTGATTTGGTTTGGCCAATGAGGAGTATACAAGAGGAGTATACAGCAGTATACAAGAGGAGAGGGCATTTATGAGACTTGCTACCCTGACTCCTTCCTCATGGGGTTTTCTCCAGCTGGCAGAGCGCCTCAACTTAAGGGCACACCTTCTCTCAAGGTGGTCACTCCATTGCAGACGGAGGCCCTCTCCTGGCCCCTTTGGGCCTAGACAGTCAAGACAACTATCATGAGTCCCTGGGAAATGGACTGCCACCTGTGGTTTCCTCACACCCTGTCCACACCTTTGTAAACTGTCCCTTCACTAAACCTTCTTCCCATCATCCTAATTGACGGGTGCCATCTGTGTGCTGCTGGAACCCTGGCTGACAGCCGCGTTGTGGCTGTGTGCGCAGGTTTTATGTAGAGGAGGCGTCCATGCACTCTTATCTCTGGGAGGAGATGCAAAAAAGTGGGAATGTTGCTTGGCCCTATAAAAGGAAAATGAACCCGGAAACAGAAATGGGGAAGAAACGCTTTGCTTCGTGCCCTCTTGTTTGAATTCTCAATCATGTAAATGCACTATTTACTAAATAAATTAACGAGTGTTAAAAAATCTTGTTTTCATTATTGGGTAAGTAACTGAGAATGAACTGGAGAAGGAGGGGTGTGTGTATGTGCTGACGTGTGTTTTCCCTCCCTGTTCGACTTTGCCCAGCTGAGGGAAATTAGCCTCAGGATCAGGTTTCAAGACCCTTCCTGGCTCATGATTTTGTTTTAACAGTTCACTGTGTTGCTTTATGCAAGCTGGATAAACAAAAATGTGTATTCACCAAACAGGTAAATTAAGGGATTAAGGGATGATAATCCATGTATCAAAGGGATTTATCCAACAAGGGACTTTAAACTGGAAACTTGATTATGCCTTAAAACTAGGATTGTTGTGTTTTTTTTTTTTTTAATTTGATTTGCATGGAAAATTTTAAGAAACCATTTATAGAATAATACTGAATGGAAAAGTAATTGGCTTTTTCCAGTGATAAATATAAACAAACTGAGCTGGACTTTCAAATACATCCTTCTCTATTTAACACTCCCAGCCCAAATACATCCAAATAACCCCCAGATATACATATGCTCTTTTCTTGCTATTTCCTGATTTTTTTAGATCACTGAGGATCAAAGTGCAGTTTTAGTTCTCCAAACAGCTTGCCTTTTTGGGGGGATTTATTTCCCAGAATCAGGTCACATATTAGGAGACAAAACCAAACATTTTTAATGACTCTCGCAGATGGAAATATCTATATTGTTGCCAAAGGCAGTAGCTCAAAATACTAGCACTTTTGCCATATTCAAAACGCTGAAAGGCTTTTAGCTCTCTCAATCACCTTCCTTCCTCTTTAAGAGGGACAATGTGGAAAAATTCACTTCTTCTGAAAGCTGGGAAGAGGTGAGCAGTGCGCAGAGAACGCCAGCGCCTATACTTGGCAATTAAATTTCTCATTAACAAAGAACACGTGAACAGTGCATTCATCTGGCAAATCCTGACTTTACGGACTGCGAATGGAGCCAAGAATGAGGAACACGCTGGGGTTGGGGCAGAATAAAAGAGGAAGTCAGCTGGAAAAATGCAGTCACATCACTGCAAATGGGGTATTCTATCAGATGAAGGAGAATGTGGCACTATTTCAGAGGCTTTCAAAACAATAACTTTATTCCTTGGCTGGGAAGTGCTTTTAAATTGGTGTTTCCCATAAAGTGATAGCAACTGAGAAAGCAGTTCTCTCTCAGTTGATATGACATGGATGACGCGCTGTAGCAACAAGGAAAATACCCGAAGAATAATACAATTAAAGAAGATTAACTGACTCTCTTGGTGACAGTTAAACATTGTAAATGACACCATCTAAAGAGGCAAAATAATGAGCCCACAATTTATAGAGTTTTGTAACATTCCAATTAGGCTAAAATAATTTGTTACTTATGAGAAAAAATAGTTTGCATAAAGAAATACTTATTATTCATCTGCTATGTAAGGGGCTTCATAGAAAACCCTAGTGGAAGAGGACAGTGGAAGACCTGAACATGATTCCTTTCCTCCAGATGAGTACATTTTTATAGGGACTGAAAGAATGTGTGCACAAATGATTATTACCCAAAGCGCTTTGGAAATGGCCAAGGTCTAAATGAAGATGTGCTTTTGTAATGGAATTCTTCGGTTAGGACTTAGACGAAACTTTATATCATAGTGTTGAGACGGCTTAATGCAAAACGCAAAAAAAAAAAACAACCTCAAAATCTAGTAATAAGGGATTTTTGAAAGGTAGCAACTAGTAGAGACTCAGAAAACAGGCACCTGAATTAAGCCATTTGCTTCAACTAAACACAGAATTTGGTCTGAACATGGATTGCCCAAGTGGAAGCTTTTTTCCCTCTCTTCAAAAATGCGCTACAGTGTCCTGAGCTCTGCAAAGCACCTGAAAGGTGCTTTTATTAAGAGTTTTATTAAATATGTGAAAACCCTGTTCAAAGAAGATGATTCCTAGAGCTGCCCTTTTTAACAGGGCCTGAATACTACTGTACTTACAGGAGGTCACTCTTTAAGGGTTGATAGCAAGAGGCTGAAGACGCTTGGTTGCTGACAGTCAAATAACTTAGGTTGTAGATCCAGCTAAAGCAGACTGCTAGGTGGGTGCACGAGCCAGGTAACGTATTCTGTTTGACCTAAACTTTCTTTTTGAAAGGTGAATCGAGCTTGTAAATGAGGAGATTTCACCTGAAAAGCTGGATTTCCCACTCTGTTTAAGAAAATAAAAAAGTCAACTGGCGGTGAGGTTTGGTGGCTGCCTTCAGCTGGTGGACACACCCTCAAGTTTGCCCCAGCACTGCCGCTTCTTGTGTCCTACCCCTCTACCTGGTCCCTGGGACCTCTGAGCTATTACCATTAATATTTATTTAACCCATCCATTCTATTCTCTCTTTCAACATTAGAATTTAACTGGAATGCAAAAGACCATAATTTAATTCTCTAATATGAATATGTTTCTAATAGATTAATAGATTAAATTCTCTAATGTGGTTATTCACATTTCAGTTCAAGGAAAAGAGCTGCTTTAGAAATCAGGCCTATGGGGGATAGCAGTAGTAATTACTGTTATTATTATTATCACCATTTATTGACCGGAGACCAAATCCTGATTCAGTATTAAGTGTGATGATTATTTCATTTACTCAAGAAGTAAACGAAATACTTCTTTCACAAGAAGCAGGTAATTTTGTCATCAACATTTTATAGATGAGAGAATTGGGAGCCAAGGAGGTGAACTAATTTATCCAAGGTCAGCGAGAGACAGCTAATGAAGAGACAAAGCAAAGCCACAGGTCACACATTAGCTCTCCGCCGTCTCAAAACTCAACCACAAAACAGGAATCGCGGGGCAAAAGCTGAAAAGGAGAGCTTGAAAGGTATTCAAGTAGAAAGCAAAGGCACCAGGGTGGCCTGTAGGTGTGGAGGGGAGAAGCGTCAGGGGCAAGGGGGGCAGGAAGTTGCTTAGAAAAGCGCTTTGGTTCTTTGCAATGTCTTCACTCATCTTAGGAGACTTACAAAACAAGGACAGCTTGAAATCTAAGAGTTTTGGTGTCAACGACTTGAGTCTGGGTCCAGGCTCTGCCAGGAGTTAACTGTGTCCCCGCGGACAAGATGCTCACCTTCTCGGCACTTCCATGGTACCTTTCAGGGCCCAGCTGTCGAGCACACAGGCTTGCAGTACATGTGAAAATTGTCTAGACAATACAAAGGGCCATGCGAGCACTCTGTTGTTAGAAAAACACCACTCCATGTTAGGCTCTCTCTCACCAAAGAAAATTTTTTGGAAAAAGCAGCTGAAGAGTTTGATAAATCTATTCCTAATCATTAACAGAAGGCAGAAGTTTGATAACTTCTCAGGAACCTTCCAGGAAATTTGGGGGACTAGACAAATTGAAATATAATAATTTTTTGTTACCACTCTGCTCCAAAGCTTTCAAAGCAATATGATGGAATAATCATATTATGATGGATATTTCAAAGCAATATGATGGAATAAAATAAAAAATCTCAAGAATGCTTAGGATCCTTTAAAAAACCTCCCCAAACCAAAGTATAATCCATTTTTAAAATGTTGTTCCGACCCAGCTTAAGTCTGACAAATAGGCAGTAACTAGAGGATCAAGTTCAATTTTCAAATCCTCTGCTGACTCCTGTATAACATGTACCAGACAAGAGCTGATCTGCTTTGGCTTTGAGATACTTTGCTATTTGGCAACATGCTAATAAAGTTAGTGAGTTTGACATGCACAGAAGGGAAGGCAATGGGGCACCTTAAAATTGTGGAATTCTAAGGTATTGATGCAAAGTTAGGTTTGGCTTTCTTTGTCCACGAGGTAACACCAGTATGTTTCAATTGCAGCTGAATGAAGAACTGGAGTATATGAGCAACAATTAACACCTACTTTCCAGCTCAGTGGACTCACCCAGAACAACTAACAGGGAGATGATGATGGACAATGACCATCCCAAAGAGCAGAAGAGTCTGCAACTGCAAGCAAGTTAGTCCCATCCATCTGTCCCATGGGATAGAAGCCTCCTCTCAATTAGAGGTGGAGTGGGCAACACCATCCCAGAATCCTCAGGACTGGGGAATGAACAATGAACTAGAGTAGAGTAGACTTACGGGTATTCTACTATAGACTTATTAAGAATCTAACAATGGAAGAATTTTTATCATTAATGTGGAGGCAGTGGCCACCGGAAGTTCTGAAGGGAGGGAGAGGGAAAAACGAGTGCAATATGGGGACATTTTTGGGACATGGGAATTGTCCTGAATGACATTGCAATGATAGATACAGGCCATTATAATCTTGCCATAACTTAAAAATGGTGTGGGAGAGAGTGTAACCTACAATGTAAACGATAATCCATGCTGAGTGGCAGGGTTCCAAAAGGTGTTCATCAATTGGGGCAAATGTACCACACTCGTGAAGGATGTTGTTAATGTGGGAAAGCATGGGAGCGAGAGAGAACAGGGCATATGGGAATCTCCTATATTTGTTATGTAACATTTATTTAATCTAAGTATCTTTTAAAAAAATAAAAAAGTATATTAAAATATATATCTGGTTACTAAGTGTCTCATGCCATCCAGATTTATATATAAAAGCAACGTTCTTTAACGTCCCCTCTTTGATGTCATTTCCTCGTGTAAAAATTAATTCTGTAATAATGCTCTGATTTGTCCTGGAGGAGAATTCACTGTGTTGGGAATGGAAACAAGTTGCAGTTGAGAAGGCTACATGCTCACAGTCACTGTCTGTGCCTGCTGCCTGAATTGTCCTATGGGTGGGCTGAACAGGCTGCTCTTGGCTTCTTTTATTTTTGAAAAAATATTCACAATTCAACCCCCAAAAGGTCAAGAAAGCTGAATAATTCCAACACGTCCCAGCTTGGACCTGCCAGCCCTCGTTAAATAGAATGAGACCCTCTTCAGCTACTAAGAAAAACAGCTTCAAGACTATCAAGGACGGGCGACTTTATGTTTAGTTTTGCTTGTCTGTTTCCCCTGCAATTTGGAAACCCACTCTTTGACACATCTCAGTTTGCTGTTTCGGTACCACCCCCCACACACACTCGCACACTAACTCAAACCTGATCGCGGCAGCTGACCCCGTCTTGCAAGAGCAAAGCTGCACAGCGGCATTTGAGCATCACAAGGTCAGAAGGAAGGAAAATTCTGTCAGGTGACAGAGGACCACTTTCCGCGCCGCCCTTGTAGGCATTTCCTCTTATTTTATGGGGGATCTGTCGTTTACTGTAACCGTCTACAACAACAAGTTTTAGCATTTAGAAATGTGTATGTTTGCCCTGAATGCCTTCTCCAGGCTCAGCTTGAGTGGTAAGTTATTAACGATAAAAACAGGTATGACTGTATATACACATCCTAGGGCTTGAGCAAAGTCTTGATTATGTCTGATGAACAGTTATATAAGATTAGTATTACCGTTGCCATTTTACAGAAGAGAAAGCTGTTAAAGCCACGTACAGGGGCTGGCACAGACAGCAGGCTATAAGCTACCTGAGGGCAGGGCCTGTCAGCTGTCTTGTTCCCTGATGGACAGTCCCAAGCGCAGGGTCCGGTGCAGTGTAAGGGCTCGATAAACACTGGCTGAGTAAACTAAAAGCTGAACCTCAAAGTCAGGCTTTTTCCACTCTGCCATCTATTCAAGGCTAATTTCCCCCCAAATGCAAATGAAAGAAAAGAAGTATGGTCCTCCGTTTTAAGGAAATGAAAGTGGAAACCACTCCTCGTACTCTTACAGTGTTATACTGGAACAGGGGTCCACTTCTCGAACTTGGAGAGGTTTTGAATCCACTTGGAGCAGCCAAGCTACCCTTGACTGGTTGGCATAAGGGACTAACCCGCGCGTCCAGGCTCCCCTTGGTTTCTGAGATAACACCACACCTCCCCCTTCGTGTTTTTCAAGCAGAGGAAGTGAAATAAGAAAGAAACAAGTTTCAAGCATTGTTAAGGCTTCAAGAAAGGACAACAAAGGGCAGGAAATCTGAAATGAAATCTGAGAATCTGCCCTTAAACTGGGCAGTTGTGCTTGTTTTCTCACCATGTGGTTGAGTGAGAAAGTGTGCGGCTGATTTTTGCCCTTCATGGGCATTACTCACTGCTGTCATGACCTTAGCATTATTTGCAGTAAACAGCATAAAGGGGTGTGGAGAGGTATGTAGCTGGAATTTGTAGGATGTTACCTTCTAAGGACTGAACAATCACTCTCCTCCAAACCCTAAAAATTGCACTGAAGCTGATGAGAAGCAAGAACATTCTTTACATGATGATGTTATTTGATTGTCAGTGAGCTGCAAGTAGAGTCAGGACAGGTTCCAGGAGCCCTTTTAATATGGAAAATGAGAACATGAAGTCCTTGAAATGTCTTCTAACAGTACTTGAGTGGGTCCCTTCCATCTATGGGGAGTGGCCACATCTGTGTACTGAAATAGCATTGAGAACCATGGGTAAGTTTGGAATAAATTATATGAACTTTGAAGCATCTTGGAATACCTTTGATGGGAAAGTCAAATTACAATGCTTTCTAGTTCTAAAAAAGAAGATTTTATAGGCAGGCTGTAATATGCACCTAACTTTGGCCCTTTCAATTTGCCCTCCACTCAAACAATTTTATTTATTAAACTTTGAAATTAAACTTACCTGGTGCTGGGGGTGAGAACAGAGTGCATTGAACACTGCATGGGCCCAGGGGTGACTGAGAAAGTACATGTTCACTACAATTCAGTCTCTTAACCATCTTAGTCTAATCTTTTTACCAACACCAAAGGGAGTGCAGGCTGGCTTCATTTCATACAGGATTCCCATGTGAAAATATGTGTCTATAAATTGTGACTCTTAAAGAGAGTAACAAAGGTGAGAGACCATGGGGTAAGGGAGAGAGAGGAAGAGATGACAAGCACACTCTGGTTTTTGGGCATTTGTATTTACTGTTCCTGCTAACTAGAATGTCCTCACCCCAGAAAGCTTCCTTCTTCATTCCTTAACTTCACTCCCATCTGTTCTCAAATAGCCCATACTTGACCACTCTTTCTAAAATTACAAACACCCGACCACCACTCTCTGCCTCTTAGCCTGCAGGTATCACCTTCTGACACAGTAGTATCATCCTGTTTATCTGTGTACCCAGACTTTCTTCGGTTCACTGCTATACTCCCCAAATCTTGAATACTGTCTGGCACATGGTAGTTGGTACTCAATAAATCCCTGCTGTTGTTGATAGTTTTCCATTTCCCAAAACCCTCTGAAGCCAAGTTGCACATTCCATCCTTAAGTTTCATCAGAAACCTACTTTTCTAATAAATCCCCTTGTGTGGAAAAAAAAAAATTAATGCATCTCTGTAGTTACTGGATAAAGAATAGGATAGGCTCATGGAGGAAATAGGACAATAATAAAAGAGATATGTGGAGCCCAAGTAGGAGGCAGGGTGTGACAAGCCAGGGAAGAATTAAAAGAAAAAGAAAAAGAAAAGAAAAGAGCCCAAGACTTAGTCAACATTAGTAGTAAAAAAAGAAGTTTCTTTCATGGGAGAAGCTGTTACATGAAGGTGGAGGGCCATGGGCCAGCCAAGAGAAGACACCCTCTCAAAACACTGTGTTGAACTCAAGTGCCCAAACTTGAATGGTACGTTTAGTACAGTAGTCACCAGCAAACACACTTCAATTAAAAAATTTAGCCAAAGTTCCATCTCAACTTCTTAAGGAAGCTGTCGTATTAAATGATCAGCTGTCCGTAGTGTCACTGCTGAAGTAGGGACAGAAGACAATAAGGAACGAGGGCTAGAGTTCCACCCTAAACCCTTAAGCTGTGTGTGGCACAGAAGATCCCAGAAGTGAGAGAAATGGACCGAACAAGGTGTGGAACAAGCTGAAACCTCAAGCTTTCGGTTACAGACTCAAACTGCAAATTCCTATACCTAAGATAAAAGATTGTTAAAAAACAGTAAGGTTTATCTGACTCCTAAGGAACTGAGTAATTCTTATTAAACCTGATTTCAATGCCTGAAATATAATGCAGAATTGAGGAACATCAGTTTTGTTTCTATTCAAAGCCCCAGATATGCCTAAAGAAAGTAAATTAACATTCCAGAAAAAATATTGGCCTCTTTTTTTTTTTTTCGGAGGGTTTAAATCACAGCATGCCAAACCAAGGTGAGTTTCTAGAAGAACATAGCTGAGGGGTGACCAAGGAGGGAATGATTTACAAGGGAAAATCCCAGTGTCCTCAAGAAAGCCACTTCTATAAGACCCTTTTGATGGAAACTAAAACCAATTAACAATTTTCCTCCAGGGCAGATCTTCTCCGCAGAGACTCTTCCCTGCCTCTTGAAATTTCCTTTATCCAGTATTTCCAGGAGGAATTGGAAGATTTTCTAATCCCTGCTTTTCCAGGTGAAAATTAAAGTTAGCATAGACCTTAAGCAAATTGCTCTTGCACAAGATGGTACTATTTTTACAGGCCTTTTAAGATTAAAACTAAAAGCACAGTCCATAAAAGAGGTCTGGCTGGGTCCACCTACAGCAAAGTATTATAATTAGAGTGTATTGCTAAAGAGTATTTCCATAACTGTTAGACTATCATGTACCCAGGAAAGAAACAGCCTATAATTTCAAAGTACAGGAATGGAGGGGTACAAATAATTTAATCTGCCTCACTATGATCAAAGATACTAAGAAATGACCTGTTTTGAAGGACTTGAGGAGAATGGGGATTTAGAGATGCCCTGTAACTGTTCTGTGGCTATTAAAATTAACTGAAATAAAATATTTAAAATTCATTTCCTTAAGTCATACCTGCCACATTTCAAGTACTCTATTGTGGCTAGTGGTTGCCACGTTGGACAGTACAAATACAGGGTATTTCCATCATGGCAGAAAGAAAGGACCAGTTAACGGTACTGCTTTCTAAGATGGCCTACACCATTTGTCCCAATATCATCATGGCGACTAAGGCATGACACTCCTTCAATGCTTAGTTCCTGGGCTATCTGCAACCTTCTCCACTCTGATGAATTCCGGGCGGTGGTTTCTATTAATATATGTGATCCACTGACCTCCCACCTTCCCCTTTCTCAAGTCCATTAAAATGGCAGTAGATACAGTAAAACCTATCCCACTGTGACTCTACCCACTGGCCACTCTAGCTTCACTGGAATTCCAAAACTAGGCTACTTGCAGTGGGCACAGGTCAGGAAAATGTCTCTGAGTGGGCTTCTGGAGTGTGTGTGTGTGGGAGGGGGGAGGGAAGCGCTCTCTGGAAATCTGGAAATAACTTTTTCCCTTTTATTTTTTTCAAACTTTGTTTCAGAAGAGACAGCAGGCTCCTCTGAATGGAGTGAGGTCTACACAGACCCTCAGGTTAAGGTGGAAGATACTGAAAGTTCGGGGACTTGAGAAAGCTTCCCCACACATCCTTTTAAGTTTGACGATGGAACTATTATTTTAAAACATCATAAAGTGCTGCTGCCAATGGGGGATCAGAACCCAGGAGGCCCAGGAGAGTTGAGACACGATTAGGAGACTAGAAGAACCAGATTCACCCCTTTCACATTAGAGATTCCTGGTCATGAGAGGGTCTTCTTATGCATACATATTATTTATTCCCCTACTTACAATTTCCCAGTGACTCAGAGAATCAAGCCTAAACTGCATTACCTGGCATTTCAAGCCACTATAATCTGATTACCTATCTGCTGAACAATCCCCTTATCAGAAACTCTTTCATCTCTTAACTCCTCTGCCTTCCCCACCCTCAGAATCCCAGCCTCCCCAAAAGATCATCCAGGAGGACAACAAACCAAGGAGATCAACCCAAGACAGCCTTCCCAGGACCTGGAAAAAGGTCAATGCCTACACCATCAGCTGGAAGGTCTATATGACTGGACAAAGAGGCTCCGAGAACAGTCTCTCCAAGGACAGCAGGGTGTACAAACACTATGCATGAGGGTGGGTCCAAGGCGGTTCCTATGCTGATAAGCCACTTTGGCCAGGGTTCTGCAGAACTGGAGAGCTGCCCCTGTGCATGTGTGGCTGATGGGCACACGTCCCTGGCAGGTGTCTCCCTTGAAGCATGACCCAGGGGCTCACAAGACAATGGTGCCCCATCGAATCTCATGCAGACCTAGGTCAACTGTTATCTCTTCTGAAAAGTCTTCCTTACCACCCACCTCTAACCCGCAGAGCTCTGCCTCCTCTGGCTTTGATTTTTAAGGTGCCTTTGTGGTGATGTAGCCTTTTATATGGACCTTCATTTACTGTATTTACCCTGACTCTGCAGATGAGTTTCTAGAAGGAAAGGGAATTTGATTGTCCCCTACCTGGTCTACTCCAAAACCTCACTCATGCTTGTTACCCTGGATTTCAAGTCAGTAACTGGAACTCCTTTGCTGCGGGACATCAAGGAAGCACCTTGACCGTCCTGCTGCAATTTCCTCCTCTGTGACTTCTCTTGCTCAGATTGGATGAGCGCTTCTCAGCCTATATTTCTCCTTAGAATCACATAGAAAACTTATAAAGCAAGACCGCAGTTCTGAGGCAGGCTGCAATATGCACGGGCCTTGAAAACATCACACTGCATGAAACAAGCAAGGCACAGAAGGACAACTACTCCATGATTTCCCTTATAGGAAATATCTAGAAATAGTCAACATGTAGATGTTACCAGGGAAGGAAGGGAGAGGGAAAGCGGAGCTGACGCTTGGTGGATATAGAGTGCTTGCCAATTTTGGAAACTTTCAAATTAAAAATTAAAAAATAAATAAATACCCCCCCCAAAAAAAAAAAAAAAAAACCACAATTGATGCCTGGACCCTACCCCAAGCAAATGAATCAGAACTTCTGGGGATTTGTTCAGGCACCATTATTGTTTCAAGACCTCCCAAAATGATTCTAATGTGCAGCCAGAGTTGAGAAAATAAATACAGTTGAAGAAAGGATTTATTCTATATGGAATGAAGAACTCAGTAGGAACAAATATAAATGTTTGAGATAGGGGAACATGGCAATACTGAATAAAGGTGGCTGGGCAGACTTCCAAGCAATGCTTCCCAACTTTGCCTCAAGTTGGCTGCTCAGTAAATTACACAACGCATCATAACAGAATCTTCTTGTTAATGTAGACAGGTACAGTCAAGCCCAACTTAAATAATTTTCTTATGTGACTCACACTCTAATAATGTGCTGGGGTGAGGCGAGGATCATAAATGTAATTGCCCCCAAGGCATTTTGCTGCCATTGTATAAACTCTTCCTGGAAGATAATTTTTAGATTAATTTTTAAGTACAGATTTCACAAGTTCATATGTTTTTAAAGGGTGGAGATTCTTTGCCAATTACCAAGAAAACAATAAGCTTAAAGAAGATCTGTTTGAAAGGTCTGAGGAGCAGCTTTCCTGAGAAAGCTGAATTTCTAAAGTGTTTTGACCCCACAAGTCACCATACACAGTAAGTTCAAGGTGACTGACAGAGAAAGCTTATCTCCCTTTAGATAATTTAGAAGAATAGTTAATATGGTAAATAGTTCCTTAGATGGGAATTAAAAGCTGTGAATAAGATTGCCATCAAAAAGTCACAAAGCTAAATAGAAACAACTCAAACAAAGAACTTTCAATTTCAATGTATTTCCAATTTAATATCTCTTCCTTGTCTACTTTTTCCATTAAACAAATATATATATTTACATAAAGAGAGCAAGAACACCATTTATATGCCCATCTGAAGAACCACTTCTGAAATGTTTTAAATTTGATTATTTTCTTGGTACAATTCTATTTGCCTTAACAGGAATCAGTATGTAAAAAGTACAAATTTTTAAAGATTATATATAAAAGGTATTATTCGAGAAGATTTATATGGAATCCTTATTAAAAAGAGGTGCATAAAAAGGTAGAAGTGGAACCTATTACAGTTTGAAGAAAATCTCTCAGATTATAAATTCACGAACCCAGTAACCTGGTTATTGTTTAATGAGGCTCATCTGGAAAATCTCCATGGAAGAGGATGAATCAGAATGGTCCTCTGTCCCAAACCCTTTGGAAAAACTGTCTTGATGCATACGGGTGGAAGAGAAGAGAAAGAGGTCGGTAATAGTGGGTGGGAGCTGAATTAACGAACTTTCCTTAATCAAAGCTAGGTAAAACTACCTCAGAACAGCAACTTCCCATTTTATGTTGTGGGGAAAATAACATTACAGAGAGCCAGCTGCAGAAAAGCTGCAATATAAATTAACTTTGTGTGTCGGCAAACACAAGAAGGAGTGTCTGCTGTGCCTAATCAAGTCCTTTGACAATTCCATGCAGATAGTCCCATGCCTACAAGGTGAAGAAGAGCCCTTCTGCCCAAGTCCGGGATGAGCTTAAGCACCCTGAAGCTCTGGTGAAGAGGGAAACCACAGAGCAACTGGAGCAGCCTTTTATAAATGGCAACATTTGTCTACTGACAGTTGTGACACAGCCATCTAGAAGACAGACCAGATGGTGTTTAAAAGAGAACCTTCTCCATAAGAAAAGGGAAAAACAAAAATGGACTCTTTACACAGCCTGAACTCTAGTAAGACTGGTGGACAAAACCTTTAAAGTGTGTCTTCAACGGGGAATTGCTCCTCTCCTAAAAATGGCTTCTAATGGGAGCTTATCAAGGGAAAGAACAAGGAGCATGGGTCAACCCTCTAGTTCCTCTTCTACAATTTGGCTACAAAAATATGGTAGAAGCATGGTCTTACACACAAGCCCCTAAGTGAACTGAGAAATAAAGATACAAAGAACAACAAATTTGTTTTGACTGGCAGAACTCAAGTAAAACAGACATCTAATATTTAGTCAAATGCTATTATGTAAAAGAAATGATACCTCAAAGAGGCGCAGAGCCAACAGATAGCGACGTGGCACAGAGGAGGTTAAAATTAATTGTAGCCACAAGTTATTCAAGAAGTTACACTGAACTGTTATCAAACCTTAATCCCTCCAGTGAACTCAAGATGCCAAAGGCATCTCATTAACAAAACTGGCTAACATGCAACTCTCTAAGTTATGAAAATGCTTTGTAAAGTGCTGAATAAACGTAAGGGATTATAATATTCCTATCAAGATCAACATCAAAATCTTAGAAGATGGCTGTTGGTGGCAGTTTTGAAAAAGCAGGCAGTGGTATCCTAACATTCAAAGTATGCTATTTCAACCATTTCCAGGAAGGGCCATAGAATATAAGACCTTCTTATTTCATACCCCATAGGTAGGCAGGGCATTCTTAGTCCACGTGTATGAAATGGTATGAAGTCAGCCATGGCTCCAGCGGAGGGTCTTCATGGGCACAGATCATGGAAGGGAAGCAGGAGATTGATCTGGAAGCTGAGTTTGCACAGGAAGCCCACTACTATTGGAGGCAAGAATGCATATTTATTTAGGATGGCTTTGCAGGTAGCTGATGGGGGCTAGGGTAAAGAAGAGAGCTGAAGACCTTCAGAACTATCCTTTGAGACCAATCCTATGAAATTCCTAAGGTTCATATTTAAGTCTACAAAGTATGTGCCATTTGAACAGGGCCTTCCCTAAAGTGCAAGCAGGTGTCCCAGTGGATGCTTGCTCTCAACCAGGAAGAAGGGTGCCTCAGGCACTCTCCATGGCCATCGAGACCCCGCCAGCTCCCCTTCTCAACCATCTCAATGGCAGAAGATAACCTATGATTCATGAAGATGAAAGGCAGGAAGTGGCAAGAACCTGTCCTGAGTCAGACATCAAACAGAAATGATTGAGTTTATGAGCTTTCCCCCTGGCCTCCAACGTCATAGTGCCCTGGGGCCCTCTACAAAAGATTAACAAATGAGAGGATAAATGAATCAAAGGCAGTCTGAGATGGATGGAAAAACAGCAACAGCCTTCAACTCCCACAGACCGCAGCTCCCCAAAATTCAGAGAAACAAAAGAGTGCAAAGAGAGCAAGCCTCCCCTGTCAAGTGCACGTTACAAAGATCAGATCAACCAAGCCTGAGGTTCTCTCAGACAATAACACAGAGAGCTACACATATCAAAGCCAGTAACACACACCTCAACTCTTGGAACCATGCAGAAATAATCTTTTCATGAGGATGTGTGAAAAGTGCTGGGGAAGAATCAGACCGAAGAGTTCTCATACACACATAAAATCGCAGGCAGGTTTGCAAACAAAGTCATGAGTGAAAAAGCAAGAACTGTAACAGAAGCTGTGAGAAGAGAAGACAGGCTAGTAAAGGGAGACCTACTCAAAGAAGTAGCATTCAAATTAGGCTTTATTTCAAAGGCGAGAGGTGTTGTAAGACACAGGGATAGAAGAGGCAAATTTAGGGGAGAAGAATGGTCATCCACTAGGGTATATGAAAGCAAAAGGATGTGTGAAGAAGCCTGGCTCTGCTGGAGCCAGGGAATGAGGCGTGCCTATGGAGAGAATGGGCAGCCGTGCAGAGGCACTCAATCAACCCTGCATCCCACTTGCATTCAGAGCATTCTCTTAGGAGCCATAGAAATACCAGTGGAACCTCTGACCTCAAGAAATAAGCCATGCCATCACCAGGGAGCCATAGAAGGGCTTCTTAGCAGGAGAGCCACCTAAGCAAAATGATGCCCAAAAGAGAAAACATATAACTGATGGCAATGTATGTGGGTGGAAGTGATAAGGAACAAGGGGAGTCTACAGGCTGAAACCAATCAGGAAATTCTTACAGATGACAAAAAATAGGAGTTCAGGCTTGCATTCTGGTAGCATGATTCAAGAGCAAAAATGAAACCAAATGGTTATGTATTTCACGTAACTAGGTTCCTGTTGTAAATAGATGTCTGATTAAGACATTCTAGATATTAACACTCAAACATCATTCTGATGAATAAGTTGCGATGTGAGGCCACAGGAAGCAACAGGAAACATCGGCTGCAATGGAAAGTTTTTCTTTTTGGCCAAGTGAAGCTCAGATGTCAAAAGCAAACGAACAAAGTCAGGCAACGAAATTGTTTGGACCACTCGGAAAAGTCATCCTGGGAACTGGTTATTGAGGCCGCCACACTACCTAAGGGCATTAGAAATGGATGAGGACTCATCATTCTAGAAAACACATATAAGTGAGGTGTAAAAAGCTGCCCTGAGTAATTACAGAAACCAATCAAAGAAAAAGCCATTAGTAGTGCTCCCCTATCAGTCTAAACTAAATGTTAAGAGATTCAAGAAACACTTAGTGGGTTCCAACTGAGTATCAGCCAAATAAGTTTCTCATGATAAAAGGGAAGGATTAAAAAATTGTCAAAGGGCAAAATCACTTCTTGAAAAACCCGGGTCACTGATTCATTAACTTATTGGGTGCATACTTTGTACAGAGCAGAGCGCTACATCTTTTAGGAAATGCCAAAGTGTAACAGTTCCAGAATCAATCAAGGCCCCGATAGGGCAGTGGTCTGCGGTGCAGTGCCTAATGAGGTAAACATGATTTATGCTGTGAATTCAGAAGAGAAACGGGGCCTCGGGTTCCACCGCTCATTCAGCAGAGGAAGGATCCATGAAGGATGCTTTGGGGAAGCGACTGCTGTCACTGCCTCATTTAAGGGCTTGCCATCCGTGTGCTCTCTCTTCGGCTCGCCTTAGGGTGTAGTTTCCTACAATTAAAACAGGAGGTATGGGGAGCGGGGCATAGGGGGACCCCCGCTATTTTCTATGTAACATGTATGCAACCTAAGTATCTTTAAAAAAAAAAATAGGTGCAATAGGGTGTCATTTTCGGGACACTGGAATTGTCCTGAATGAGATTGCAGTGATGAATGCAGGCCATTATATATCTTGTCATAACTTACAAAAACGTGTGGGAGAGAGTTTAAACTACAATGTAAACTATAATCCATCCTTAGTGGCGATGCTCCAAAATGTGTTCATCGGTTGTAACAAATGTACCACACTAATGAAGGATGTTGTTCATGTGGGAAAGTGTGGGAGGGGGAGGGGGGCATATGGGAATCCCTTACATTTTTTAGTGTAACGTTTATGTAATCTAAGTGTCTTTAAAAATTTTTTCTTTTAAAAGCCCAGGCCTTGTAGCTTGAGAGCAGTCGAAAGACTCTTAAAACTAGCAGCAACTATTCCTTCAGGCCTCCTCTCCCTCCCGGACAAAGAGCCTGTGCTGACGCACTCACACCCCGCAAACCACTTGACTGTTTTGGAACCCGCTTTAAGGCTCCTAGAACTGTGCTGCTCAAACCACAATGTGCACATGAATCACCTGCAGATCTTGGTGGAATGCAGAGCATGATTCACTAGGACTGGGGCAGGGCCCGAGATTCTGCATGTCCAATACATTCTTGGAGTTGCTAATGCTGCTCGTCCCTGACCGTCTTTTGAATCGCAGTGAGTTTATTAAAACACCCTTAGTTGCTGTTACCAGGGCGTGATAGATAAAAAACTTAGTTTTCAGGGTCAGAACACTTAAGCTCAGGATTTGAGGACTTAACAGAGCTGGGTGTCAGGGCAGATTGCAACTCATGAAATCTGGATGTTCAGAAAAGACAGAGGTTCCTGAAGCATTGAGCAAGAAATACAAGCAGGACCCCAGAATATAGCAACAAAAAATGGACTGGTCCTTTGTGCATGAGAATAGATAAATAGGAGAAAAGACTGGCAACAACAGCAAAAAAGACTAACTATACCAGAAGGTATAAGAAGATAAACTGAGATTTACAACAATGTAACTTTAGGTATTCCAGGAAAGTGAATGCAAACCCTGTTACTCATTGGGGTGGACTTTTTTTCCCTTGCCACATATTTGAAGGACAAATGATATCACATTGTCCTTTTTCACCCAATACTATGGGTTTTAGAGGACCTCACTGAGACACAAGAGTGGTTACAGGGTCCCTCCTCTGTGCTAAGGAGTGTCTGCAGACTAAAAGAAAATACAATTATGGGACCAGCATCTACCCTTGACTAAAAGAGACATCTGGAACCTGCCAATCTGCAGCAGATTTTGTCTTTTCTGAGAATATTTTAAGAAACGCGGTGGAGAAATCTTTGAAAGGCAACGGAACACTAATTATATCCAGACAAGTTTCCTTTCTTTCCAAAAGGAATATAGAAGCTCCTCCAGGGTTCTATTTCTTCTCCTAGACATAGCAAAGCAAATGCAGCAACTTTTTATAATGTTCTACTTTAGGAACAACCCTCACAGGCACCTTTATCAATTCAGAGGAAAAGGAGAATGCAAACAGCATAATTAACCAAAGCAAAATGATTGGACCACTAAAACCAAGCCAGCTATTTCTTCGGTAAGAAGGAGTGAGTTCCAGCTGAAGTAAACATGCTATTTGGTCAGGGGACATGCTCAGACACCTGGGGTAGGAAATTCTTCAAAATAACTACGGTTTCTTTGGTTTTCTTTCATTTCTTTTTTAAAATACTCCATCTCCAATGGACTCCAAATAATATATTGGTATTTGTCGATCCTGACAAATTTTCTATTCTAATTAGTTCAGGGCTGGGTAAATGGTTTCTAAATCAACGTCATTGCTTTCCTCTACTAACATACAGAATGGAACTTGTCAAAGCAGAAAAAAATGTAAAAACTCATCTTGTCTGATTCTTGTCACTGTACTTCTGTAGAAGGAAAATAAGACCTTGGGGGTTCCAGAGGCTTCACCAGGTCGCTGGATGCCAGGGTGCCCAGCCCAGGGAGCTTGATCTCCTAGGCAGAGACTTTCTTTATCATAACCGAAGGCACAGCTCTGGATTTCTTCTTGTCAAGGTTTTGTGGCAATTATATATTTGCCACTTATTTTGTAGTTGGCATGAGGCCTCTCAAGTAGGAAAATGATAGAGGGTTTGGCTCGGAGGGGTCATTTTTTATTTATGCCCTAAGTCAACAACCAGCAAATCCTACCATTAGGTATAGTAGACCCAAGGCTTGTGAAGGCTGAAGTTCATAAATTTCAGAGCACTATTTTTAAGAAAAAGAATACAAAATTAAGCCTAGAAGTGTAGGTGTGAAAGTGAATAGTTAGGCTTCAAAATGCACCATAAACTACAAATTTTTTAAAGCTGCAAATACAACTATAAAATTTAAAAGAAAACAAATATGTTTATTAACTAACGGCCTGACGCACCTCCAAAGTATTTTTTCCCACATTTTTTACTGCATATTCTTTGATCACCTCTTCCAATGATATTTCTGCAATATTCTTTATAGAGAGAACAGAAAAATAATTCCGTCTTTCCTGTAGCATAGTGGGTCGGAATTTGCAATTTATGATTGAATAATTTGGAAAAGTTCCTCTCAGGTTCATATCTCATTATAGGTAAGGCCATGTAGGTTTTTTAGATCTTCTCCAAATTTGGGAAAACCTCTATTGAGTTTCTTTTATATGACAGTTTTAAGATTCAGGGCATTTTAAGTTTTCTGAAATATTCTTTGACTTGATGACATTCACCAACCACACTGAGAGGACACCTTCCAGGAAGAGGCCTTGAAGTCTAAATTTCATTTGTTACATGGTAAATTATGGTACCATGAGATTTCCCCTACACATCTGATGCGCCCTTATCTCCCCCACTCCTTCCATATAAAGCTCCTATTTTACTTAGAATGCCTAAACTCCAGGATGGCATAAAGATTCCATGATTCAACCAAGACTCTATCACCATTTCCCATTGGCACCTGAGATTTGAATCTCACGAGTCTTTGACACTAGCTCTGACCCTGTAGGAATTCTTAAGAACCTAAAGGTCTATAAACAAGGGGCCATGTGTTAACTATACCCAAAGAAACAGATCCTCCATGTCAGGTGCTAAGATCTAAAAAGCTGATCACCTCCAGGTTTTTAAATTATTTGGACCTCAAAAGTTAAATCATCCCCTTCTCCTTCAGTTACGCTGGATGGATTCATCGCTTCCTACCTTCACCAGCAGTTGTTTGAGGCCTGTCCAAGATGATGATCAGAGTTTGTGGTTAACAATACACATCTTTGAAAATAGCCCATGTCCAACTGCTATAAATGCTCACCATGGGTCACCCGCAGTAGGACTTATCCCCAAGATGCTATTATCAGACTAGAAACATCTCCTGCAAAGAAATCCTACCGCACCTTGATTTCCTGTAGTGCAAAGTTGACCAGGAAGGAGACAGACCATGAAGACAAAGGAAATCAATTAAGTCAAGGGCACTGGGTTAATGGGAATAGATATTAGATGCTACGTTTCTCCTCTCCCTTCTATGACATCCTTTTACTCCTTCCCCAAGTCCCCTCCTAGCAGGTACATACACATCCCCACTCCACGAAACACAGCCTAAGAGACTACAAGCAGGACCCACCACCAAAGAGGCAAACCTCAAGTGACCTTGAGCAGACTGCATTTTCCCCATTTATAAAATACAGATGACACAACTTATCTTGCGAGTTGCTTTTGAAGATTAAATTAAATAGGTAATGTCAAGTGGCTGGCTCAGAAGAGATTCCAGATAAATGTTACTTCTCTCTCCCTCTGTTCCAACACCCTACTTCTCCCTGAACTAAGCCAATTTGCCTGCTCTGCATTCTAAACCCTTCTGACAAGCCGGGCCAAGAAGTATAACAATCATTATCTTGCTCCACTTAGAAGCAACAAGTGACTGGGGAGGTAAATCTACAAGGAAAAGAGGGAATGTAGATTAAGCAGTGAACCTTCTTGCTGCTACTGTTATCTGCTAAGACACTTCCTCTGAAAATCATGAGTTAAATCGCAGGAGGATCTGGAGGGCAAAGGCTAGCAAGGTGATAGAGTTGAGCTTTTAAGTGGAAATTGGCTAAATAATGGCATGCTGGAGCCAGGAAGCAGGTTTCCTCTGCAGCCTATTTTAAACTGTTTTGGTGGTTTGCATCAGACCTAAATAATACCCACGCTGCTCTAAGCAGACAGTGGCTGCTAGGGGACCACACTTCCCTTAGATCAACTCTGCTTCACTGCTTAGAGATCAAAACATACAGCCCTGATGAGAAAAAAGAAACTTGTGATCTAAATTTAGACTTTAGCATTTCGTTTTAATGAAAGTCTCCTTTCAACAACACTCTAGGAAGAAAAAAAAGAATTCTGTATTTACTGGATAATTTCGTTGGTGGAACTTCTAAAAAGTTTTGCAATGGCTTTGAATGCCCTACACTAATTCAAAATGTTTACCTAAAGGGGTTGGATGAAAACCTGTAGCAGCTCTCCATCATGTTTGTCGGAAGTCGAAATCTCAGGAGGAGCTCAACTCTATCACCTTGCTAGCCTTTGCCCTCCAGATCCTCCTGAGATTTAACTCAATATGGTACTGTAAATACAGCCAAGTTGCCCATTTAGATAAATGTCAAAACTGTTCTCACCACAAGGAGAGATTTTACCTTTCAGATGAAACATTCAAGGCAATAAATGTTTGGGTGCTAAAATGCCAGACCTAAGTTGCAGGATGAGGTAAAGGCTCAGTTTAGCATTTCCTGGGAGTTGTGCCAGGCACTGCAGGAGACCCTGGGGATAGAGAAATGAAGAGGACACACCCCTTGTCTTTGAGATCTAATGGACAAGGGAGTCACATAAAGATATAATTTCAGCTTCCTATTATTAAGAGCTGAGAGAGGTGTGTACCCAGAAGGAACACTTAGCCCAACCTAGGTCATTCATAGCAGGTTTCTTTTAAAAGATGACATTTGAGTTGTCTTAAAAGATGAATGAAAATTAGCCAGGTGGCAGCAGTTCCAGACGGAGGTAAGATCTTGTTTGAGCAAGGGTGCTGCTGCCTAAACTGCTGACAGGGCATGTGTGTATCAGCATACACAGGAGTAGACTGGGGACTTTATCACCAAGAGGAAAGTCAGGCTTGGTGGGACATGCTGCAGAGGCAGATGGGAACCCAGTCACTGAGCGCCTTGTTGAACCCAGTTAAAGAGCTAATAATACTAATAGAAGCTGATATTTACTGATCACTTACTAAGTTGCAGCCATTACGTTAAGCATTTTAAAGCATTATTTCGTGTAATCCTCAGGAAAATTCCATGAGGCAAGTTCCTCAGCCCCCAGAACAGATGAGGGCTTAACAGAGATAAAGTAAGTTTGCAACAAGTTACACAGTAACAGGAGGGGATTTGGAACTCAGGACAGCCTGATTCCAAAGTTCGTACCCTACACTCCTGCACTTCCAGTCCATCCTCAAACGGAAGCTGGCAGATACATCAGGTCCATCATGCCGGATACAGAATGGAGGTTGGAATTAAAGATGGCCTGTGTGGGCCCTGAAGCAAGGCAGGGATACAAAAGTAAGTCAATTAAAAATATTTTCAGAGGGACTGAGAAGGAAACATGTACCCTGTCCTACTGCGTTCAACGGGTGTGGGCTTTTGAAAACAGGGTCTAGAAAATAAAACACCAGTATGCAAAAATTCTCCCAAGTTGAACTGTGTCTCCTTCTCTTTGCCTGAAAGATTCTGCCAGATGTTAAACTCAATGAAGGCAAAACCCATGCCAGTCTTATTCATTCAGGATGCGTTCTCCTGGGCACAGCATCCTGCCTGGCACAAGGAGATACTCAATAAATATTGCTGAGAAGGAATGAGTAATGGCCACTTTTTACAAGGGTACCAATGAGGTGTGACTCTTAATTGGAAAAATAGGGTTAAAAATGATCTTAAAAAAAATCCGTAAAAGTCATATTGATAACTGAGCCACAGTGAATAGTCAACTGAAATGGAAAGCATTTAACAGTGATGCTGATTACACTAATGATAATGAGGAGTTGTCACTATGGGATGCTATGTTGAACAGTCAGCACTCAATTCAAACTGTGATTAGTATTTTGTATTTATCAAAACTGATAAAAAATAAGATGTTACTAAAGGAAGTGGCCTGGAGGGGAAATAAGCTTTACGGGAACAAAAGCAAATAGACTAAAGATCAAATTCTGGGCCTAGTACTTTCTAGTCTCTGATCCTCACAGAGTAACCAGAAAGAAATTTATTCCTATGACACTTTTTACCAACGTTTAGTTCTCAACAAGAATTTTTTGAGGTACTTGAAAAGTAAAAGTATATTTTTCACATATGAAGAGTTTCCAGACATTTATAGTTTTTCCCAAGTGTAATTTCTTGGTTTTGTGAATTTAGGAAGAGTAAATCTACTAAATTATAAAAAAAATTTTAATATATTTCTCAATAAAATTTGTTCTTGTACTGAAATCCTTTGCCTTCTTGTCAATCTACTAAACAGAAGATGGATTTGCTTTCAGTTCACCTAGGAGGAGGCTATAGACAAGCTCAGTTCCTCATATCTTATCTCACTCTAAGATATTCTGAAAAATGTTTTGACAGTTAACCAATTAAGTTAGAATATCCTGAAACTATTTCCTTACATGGAAAATTAAGATGCAAGTAGAATTAGGTTTCTCATCTACACTATCACTATCTTCAATCTTCAATCATCCTTGAAGTTTTAATTTGAATCAAATGAATACAAATTCAAAATGATCTCTTAGTTCACCAATTTTGAAACTTTAATTCCATAAAAATATGAAAACTGTGGGTTTTGTAAAAAATTACAAAACTAAAAACCCACCCAGCTTTTAAACTAATTGTTTAAAAGTGTGTATATAAGATGAAATGCAAATGACTTATGACTATTGAGTTTGGAATTTGCAAATAATAAATCTTATCCTTGTAAACAAAACTTATCCCACGTAGACAAACAAAACCAGGGCCCACTAATTTCCTTCTTTCATAATCTGAAAGAAAATGTTCATGACTTTTAATGCACACAAAAAATTAAGGGTGCCACTTTTAATTATTTATTAGCAAAAGATCGGTTCATTTCTAAGCGTCTGCAGCTAAATGAGAGACCCTTGAGTGTTCTGGTAATTGCAATGTAGGCAAACATCAAAGAGCAAAACCCTGAGAATTTATTAAACCATAGAACCCAAATCTGTGTTAGGATTTTTTTTTTCTTACAACAGTGCTTCTTCCTCATTCCTTTAAAAAACGTCCATCCTCAAGCTACCTGCATTCTACTTCAAATGCGCAGTCTGTGAAATTCACCACTTTGTTGCACATTCCTTCTACACAAACTTAAAGCAAAGTATGTCTGTGCCCCTTGGTTAAATAATCTATGTGCTACTTGTGATGTGGACTGTCAACATCCTCTAAATTTCAACCAAAATCTACACAGGGCATCTCCAAGTCATCAAAGGAAAAAAAGAACAAGATGTTAAAGATGAAGGCAACAGAAACTTAACTAAAGTCAATCTTGTCATTTTACAAGCGAGAAAACTGAGGCCCAGAAAGGTTACATAACTTGCCCAAATACCCAGTTATTCAGACCACAGCAGCGGATACTCAGTGACATGGTCCAACTTTGCAAGAATTCTAACTGCTGAGGTCTCGGGGACGCTGCACCTTCCGGAACAAATCATTAGGAACCCAATTTATGCATTTTTTCCCCCTACAAGTTCTAGAGTCAGATCAGGTGGGCCGCCTAGGCACAATCTTAACCCTTTCGTTTCCACCCAAACGGTAATCGCAGAGAATCACCAACTTCCCGAGGGCAGGACTGCCTTGCTCTGGGCAGATCCCCAGCAGCTGGTGGGCACTCAGGAAGGCATTCTCCGCTCTCCATCCGACCACCCCTCCTGGGGACCCCTGAGCCGCGCCAAGGTGTCAGGGGAGTCAGACTTTTCCGGGGAACTCGCTTCTTTCCTGGAAACTCTGATCCACTAACTCTGGCCCGAGAACTCCGCCCGGGGGGTGAAATGCACGGCCCCTGGCAGGAGCTAAGGAGGGAGAAACTGAGTCAGGGGGTGTCTCGGCAAGCGAGAGGAGGGTGGGGGCGCGGTGGCCCCAGGTGCGCGGGCTGCCGGGGCGCCTGCAGCCCGGGGCCGCCGCTCCGCTGCCGCCTGCGGATAAAGCAACTTCTCAAACTTCCCTTTCCGGGCTTGGGGGCTGGCCGCGGCCCGCACGGCGCCGAGCGAGCGCGGGGCGTCCCGCGCCCCCTTCCCCTCTCAACTTTCCTCCTCGTGTCCCGAACTCCCGCATGCCCGCGGATTCGGGCGGCAGGCGGCGCGGGGGACCCCGATCCTCGCTCCAGCCACGGGGCCGACTGTCAAAGCGCGGGGTCCGGGGTCCCCCAGGCGCCCCCCGCGCCAGCCGGGGCCTGCGGGCCACTCACCGGACTTGGGAAGGTGCGGCGGGATGGTGCTGGCGATGCGCGTCCAGAGGACGAGGTGCAGCGGCCACAGGCCCCGGAGCAGCCCCCGACCCATGGCAGCCCCCCGGCGCTCGGCATAGACCGAGCCCCGCGCGCAGCCGAGCGCACCGCCCCGGGGCCCCCCGGGCGCGCCCTCCGCGCACCCCGCGGGGCGGGCCGGCTGGGGCGCCCGCGGCCGGGCGACGCGGGGGCCTGCGAGCGGGCGAGGGCCCCCCGGCGCCCGAGGGGAGTCGCGCGGGAGGCGGGGGCCGCGGCGGGCGGGTGCGCGCCCCGGGGAGACGGCGGGCCGGGCGGCGAGTGACTCACGGCCCTGCGCCCGGGCGCTGCGGGGGAAACAGGAAACTCCGCGCCACCAGCCGCGCAGGCCCTCCCGCCACCGGGCGCCGGCTCCTCTCCGCCCTCGCAGGCCCGGCGCGCCCCCGCCTGCCAATCATCGCCCCCGGCCCGGCCCCTCTCCGGGCTCCGGCCCCCCCCCTTTCGCCGCCCCCCCCCCCCCCGCCCACAGCGCCCCCCGCCGAGGATCTCCCCCGAAACGGCGACGGGCGGGTGGGGCAGAAAAGCAGCTGACCTGAAAAAGTGCCCGCCCTCCTCCAGACCCTCTTCCCCACCCCCGCAGGAAGCCCACCCGCCCAAATCCTCACCCTCGGGGCTGTGCCTAAGTGCTTTCGAGTTTGGTTTGTCCAACTCCAGGACGGGACCCCTGAGTGGATCCTTGTGGGAACCAGTATGTGTTGGCTAATAGAATAGGAAGGGTAAGTATTGCTTCCTTAAAATGATGTTCAGTTATGTATGTGGGCACTCTGTCCCCTTGCGACCTTTCATTTTTCTAAACTCTAGATCGAAGCCCGGCAGGTTCCTTCCAACTTGCATGTGTTTATGGACCACCTGCGAGTCTTGGGATTCAGTAGAACCGCGGTGGGGCCTGAGTCTTCATTTCTAAGGCGCTCCCTGGAGTTGACTCCCACTGTTTGAGTAGCGAGGCTCTAGAATTGCCTCTTCCTGGGGGAGACTCCATGCGTAATTGTGAATGGCCAGTTGTCACTGAATGATAATGGGGGAAATGTTATTTTAGGAATCTATCAAGTATGGCAGAAAATGTAAAAGTAAAAGTGGCCTGGAGTCACCTAACACCTGAGTTTGCATTCCCTTAGTACCCAGGAAGAGAGAAACACTTAGCTTCCCATCCCTGAAGGAGGTCTTAATGGGAGTACGTTAGGATTTTTCAACTTTCCCTTCTTGTTAGGGCCACCAGGTCATCTTGCCTTACATCTCCATTCACAGTTTAAATATGATGAGAACCACCTTTTGCCTTCAGATGTGTCCTGATTGGATAGTGAATGATATGATCACCCTGCTTCCAACTTTCACAGATTTCGATTTTGTGTAGAGATCACATACAGCAGGCTATTTATCTGAGAAAACGGCTGTTTGCCGAGGCAGGTGGCCAGTTTCCCTGGGAGTAAAAGCAAAAACTCCTCAAACCCAGTTCCTGAAGTGTGCCGTAGCAAAGCGTTCATTTGTGCGAGGCTGGCACCTCACATCTTGGTAACGTTTCTCCACCCAGCACTGCAGCTGCTCAGGCCCTGTCCTGTTGGAAACGCCGCGTCCCAGAGCTCTTGTTCAGGAAGCAGGAGGTGGTTGAGATCAGAAAGACTGGGCATCCGCTTGCCCACCAGCAGCCTTGCCAAAGCTGGAGTCACTTTAGCACTGAGGAAGGATGAATTCAAAATCCACTCTTCCCTATTTCCTCTCCCTCCGCCCCACCTCTGCCACTCTCACACTCCGAATTCTACCTTGGAGTCATTCTGGATCTTTGCTCTCAACTCTGCAAACCCAAACTGGAGTCAGTTGTTCAAACTGAAAACCTGAGTATATCGATCCTCTGATTAAAATAAGTAAATGGCTTCCCAGTGCTGCTAAGATAAAGACAAGGTAGACACCACTTTTTTTTTTTTTAACTTATCTTCAAACCCCCGCCTCTGCTATTTACCTTCCGTTCTCTCCATTCCTGGCATGCTGCGAGCCTTCTCTAAACTTCAGCACTGCAGGGCCTTTCTCCACGTGAACTTCTCTTCCACCCAGTCAACTCTTGGTCTTCTTTGGATGAATCATCACTTCCTTGATGGGCAAGCTTTCCCTGACCTCCATGAGTAGATCTTTATTTATAGTTTCTCTTGGCACCCGTATGCCTCTCTTTTCAAGCACTTACTACAGCTCTAGTTTTACAATGATTTGTGTCATTCTTTCATTTCTATTCCTTTCCTCCACTCGGTCGCAAACAAGGGCAAGAAGAGTCTCCACTCACTGTTGTAGTTCCAGCACCCAGCACGTAATAGATTTTTAATAAACATATGTTGGATGAATGAATGTTAATGGGCTGAATTGTGCATCCCAAAGCGATACGCTCAAAGCCGAAATCCTGGCCCAGGGACCGGTACCCCTTTTGGAAATGGGGTCTCTGAATATGTGCTTAGTTAACATGAGACCAAACTGGACTTGGTGGGCCCTAATCTAATATGATTGGTATCCTTAGGAAAAGAGAGAAATTTGGTTGCAGGAAGAGCCAGACACTGGGAAGAACACTGTCGGATGATGGAGGCGGAGAACTGAAGTGCTGCAGCTGCAGACCAGGGGACACCAAAGATGGCTAGACACCCCAGAAGCCACGCAGGGGCAGGAAAAGATTCTCCCCTGTAGGTCTCGGGGGGATCTTAGCTTTGCCAGCTCCCTGGACTTCTAGCCCCCAGAAGATTGAGACAATAGATTTCTGTTTTTCATGCCGCCTCAATTTGTTACTGCAGTCCTGGGAAGCTGAGACAAGGAATGAATGAGGTGAGAAAAAAAAAAAAATTGGAAGAAAATGCTACTAAATCATCCTAGTTACTTCATAACTCTGGAGAAGGCAGTCTATTACCTACAATTTTGAGGTGTAAACAGCCTAGATTTTATCTGGAGGGTGATGTCACCACTACTTCCCTTTCCTAAGAATGGAGAAGTATGTGAGTTATTTTCCTGTTTTGTTTTTTTTTTTTTCCATCTTGCACAAATTCCTCTGGATAGCATGCACGGACTTCTATACTCCCCACATCACACTGAAGCAAACAAATGCCCATCAATCCCAAAGGTTTTTTTTTTTTTTTCCTTTTCCGAAGTTATCAGAAAGGCAGATGTTTTATGCTTTTCAAGGCCAAGTTTGAGATATTTGATTCCATGATGTGTAACTAGTGGGCCTTCATATTATACCACTAATGTTGACTGACTTCTTATTTTTTTAAACTTATCCCCCCTCCCCCCCTGTGGCTTGCTTGCTGTCTGCTCTCTGTCCATTTGCTGTGTGTTCTGCATTTTTTGCTTGTCTCCCTTTTTTTTGTTGCGTCACCTTGCTGAGTCAACTCTTTGCAGTGCTTGCAGGCCGGCGGCACTCTGCGGTGCCTGGACCAGTGGCTCTCCGCAGCATGCAGGTGAGCCTGCCTCCACAAGGAGGCCGTGGGACTCGAACCCAGGGCCTCCCATATGGTAGACGGGAGCCCAACTGATTGAGCCACAGCTGCTTCCCTGTTGATTGACTTTTGTTTGCCTTTATTTCTGATTTAATGATCAATCTATAAAATTGGGAAAAGTATGAATCCAGCATTGCCAAGGGCAACCTACTCTTTTAGAAACCATCACAATGAAATCGTTGACATATAAACCCATGCACATTACAACTGGACAATCTTAAAAATTTGTCAATATGCCCTTCCATTTGGGAGACACACTGAAAGGAAAATCTGATAACCTCAGATCAAGGTATTGTTTTCACATACAATTGTGTGTTTGGCTTAATATAATTTTCTATGTATTCACATGGGCAGTTAATGCATAAAATGAGCCATTTGAAGATGGAAACAGAAAAGCATAAAAGTTTGACTCAGGATTTAAAAACAAGGAAGGTCATTTTCATACCCACCAAGCTGAAAAGTGATTAAACAACAACAACAACTTGAATTTATACAGTTTGATGGTCTTCATTTTCCAGATTTACGAACTCTGCACTCACAAAAACAACTGAACTGAATCAAAATGTGGTTAATTCCATACCCTGAGTTTCCCAGTTGTGATGAGTCAAGAACTTTTGTTTTGCTTGAACCTTTTGACATGCAGCTGTGGAGGTTATCAACAGCTAAAGAACTGATAGGGAGATTCCTCTCCATGGTAATCCATCAGTCTGCAATCTTCAGCTCTTATCACATGATGAATTTTCCTTCTATTGAGAAGCAAACCATAAGCACTGAGATGAGAATGAACTTATGAGGGGCACCCACCCTTTAAGAATCACCCATAATGCCAGCTCCCCCAGGAAACTTTTCATGATTTCCCCAAACTTAATATGATCTTTCTTCTCCCAGGAAGAATCCAGGGAATATTTATTTCATTTTACCAATTTTTTTTTTTTGTCTGACCCCTTCTGATTTGGAGTCCATTATAGTTATTTGTTTGTTGGAATTCTGCCCCACCAATTGTAAAATCCTTTATAGCACAGATTATTTATCTTCCAATGTTGAACCTCACTCTGTGCCCTGCAAATATTAAACACTCAAGGGAGTTTCTTGTCTTCAATAGGGGGAAAAATAAGAATAAAGTATTTGTTTCTATATTCCATCCCCCTGTTTGTAGTTCTCAGATATTAACAGAATATTCACAGACATTAAGAATACCTGCAATTATTCCACATGTTTACAGAAGCACTAACAGTGCCTTTTTAAAAACTAACTTTTTTAAATTGCAAAAATAATATGTGTTAATTGTAGGAAAAAAAAATCTGAAATATGGTCAAGCAAAAGGCAAAAAATGATCCTTAATCCCAATACTTTAAGATAATTGTTGTTAATATTTTGGAGCATGTCCTTACAGCTTTATAAGTACAAGAAATTGAGGATCAAATGGATTAAATATTTGACAAAGGCCACAGAGCTATTAAGTTAAAGTTCTAGAGTTAGATTTGAACCCAGACCTGTCTGGTTCCAGAGTCTACACACTAGAATAAGATCTTTTCAGTTTCATCCTAGCCACCTGACCAGTCTGGCATCATATTTTGGAGTGACCAACCTTGGGCCTTCACAAGATCCTATGTTCTGCAGACTTGCTGATTAATCTTCTAGATCCTTTGTTTGCTTTGAGGCATACCAAAAAGAATACCTGTAATTGCCCTGAGAACTCAGAAATATCCTACGGGTAAAGACTTAGCCAACAGAGAGTGCTGGCTAAAGTAAGACAGTCAATCAACTCCCCTGGAAGGTGGCCACAGAGCAGGCAAATAACCTGCTCTCTCAGAGCACTCCACAGTTAATGCTCTGGCCAAAAATTAAGAACATTAAGAGGACTTTCCCGTGTCCTGTAAGGAATTCAACATGTGACTCAGCATCGTGGGCAAAGTCTGTGTGTGTGCACCTAACACTCCTGGTGCTCAGCCTACTTGAACTAAGACTTCAAAGCCCGCTTCATCCTCTCTACTGCGAGGCCTCATGCTGAACCCACCATTTTGCAGAGCTGACTCATCAGGTCTCTTGAATTCCCCCATGTAATCCCATCCAACTGCACGTCACATCTCTCAGCATTAAGTAAAGAAATTCCTCAGGATCTTTACTGCTACTGCTATCCAGGTGCACCTTACACATTCTGGCTGCTTGTCAGAATCAACTGTGAGGGCTTTTATACACTACATTTATTTGTTCCCCTGCTTCTTCCCTCCCATCTCTGTAAAACAGAGGTTCTTCCTCCAGGCTAATTCCACAAAACTCTTATTCATTCAATTCTCAGTCAAAGGGGTGCTGATGTTAAATACCAGAAATTGGTTGGTTCTTATAAAGGGTATTTGGGGTAGGAGCTTACAGATACCAGGCCATAAAGCATAAGTTACTTCCCTCACCAAAGTCTATTTCCACGTATTGGAGCAAGATGGCTGCCAATGGCTGTGAGGGTTCAGGCTTCCTGGGTTCCTCCCTTCCAGGTTCTTGCTTCTCTCTGGGTTCAGGGTTCCTCTCTTCCCAGGACTTGCTTCTCTTTCCTCTGTGTGCATACTTCCCGGGGCTCCAGCTTAAGGCTTCAGCATCAAACTCCAACATCAAAACCCCAACATCAAAAACCCTCCAACTCTGTCCTTTACCATGCCTTTTATCTGCGAGTCCCCACCCACCAAGAGGTGGGAACTCAAGACCCTACTGACACAAGAGGTCTACTTGATTAGATAATCAAGTAAACCTCTGGATCCACTATAATCTCATATGCCCAGGGGAAAAGACCAGTTTACAAACATAATCCAATATTTCTTTTCGGAATTCATCCGTAATATCAAACTGCTACACAAGGCAAGAACTTTCTAAACCCTCTATCCCTTCTCTTTCTCTTTCTTGCTCTCCTTTCTCTTTCTGATTCATAAGTTTCTTAAAATAGTAGACCCCTTTGCTGTTACTATTTCCTCCCCTCTCATTAATCAAGCCACTGCAGTCATCTCTCCATTGGAAACTCCTTTGCTTGCCTCTTAGCTTGTCCTCAACTGGCATAATCAGTGATACTTTTTAGTAAGCAGTGTATCTGACTCCCCTAATGCCTTGCACACTGGACTGTTGAACTCCCTTCTTTGGTATCGTCTCTCTATTGTTGCTTATATGAAGCAACTTGACTTCCACATTGCTACTGTATTTCTACTTCCTGCCTAGTTGTCCAGCTGGTCCTTCTCAATATCTTTGCAGATTTATTTCCCTTCACTCATTGGAGAAATGGTGGCGCTCACCAATTTTGTCCTCTGCCCCTTCTCTTACTCCTGCTGGGGAATACAGTTACTTTCATGGTTTCATTGAAATTTTGGGGTTTTTTTTTGAGGTAATGGGGCTGGGAATTGTACCTAGGACCTTGTCTGTAGAAAGACTGTGCTCAGCCATGGGGCCACATCAGCTCCTCTGAGTTGGTTTTTTCCTTTGTTTGCTTTTTGTTTGTTTGTTTGTTTTGTTTTTAGGAAACCCTGGGGACTGAACCTGGGACCTCCTAGGTGGGCAGCAGGAGCTCAACTACTTAAAAAAAAAAAAAAGATTTATTTATTTATTTTTCTCCTCTTCCCCCACCACCCTGGTTGTCTGTTCTCTGTGTCTGTTTGCTGTGTCTTCTTTGTCCGCTTCTGTTGTTGTCAGCAGCATGGGAACTGTGTTTCTTTTGGTTGCATCATCTTGTTGTGTCAGCTCTCTGTGTGTGCGGTGCCATTCCTGGGCAGGCTGCACTTTCTTTCACACTGGGCGGCTCTCCTTATGGGGTGCACTCCTTGTGCGTGGGGCTCCCCTATGCAGGGACACCCCTGTGTGGCACGGCACTCCTTGCGTGCATCAGCACTGCGCATGGGCCAGCTCCACACGGGTCAAGGAGGCCCGGGGTTTGAAGTGTGGACCTCCCATGTGGTAGACGGACGCCCTAACCACTGTGCCAAGTCCACCACCAAGCTCAACTACTTGAGCTACATCCGCTCCCCCCCATTGAAATTTGATGATTTACAAATCTAAAAAATAGAGTCCTGATTTCCTCCCTAAGCCTCAATTAATCCAAACACCCTCTTAAATCTCTTTATAGATGTCCCACTGACATCACACATTTATTATTTCTAAAATTGACTCCAAAACGTCTGTCCCCTTTGTTAATTCCCCATACAATGGAAAGGTTATATTACCACCAGTAATCCATAAAATCAGCTAGGAGTGTATCTCTAGTTTACCCTTCAGATCCAGACATGCATTGAATTCTGTCTATTGACTTTCTAAATATCTGTAAAAACTATTTTCATCCCAACCATTGACTTTCTTATTTATATCGCTTGTTATTTCAAGTCATTATGTCAATTTCCTCATCTTCTTGACTATCTATTCTCACCCCATTCTACAATATCCTCCACTCTTATCAGGATGATCCCCTCCAAAAATACAAGAATGACCAATCACAGTTAAAAGCCTTCAAGGGCTTTGCATTGCTTTCAGGATAGAGTTTCAACCTAACATCCGCCATGTATTCAATTAGCCAGCATTTGATTCTCTACTATTACCCCAAAACTATGCAAAGCACTGAAGACCTGATGACTGAGAAAATGTTATCCCTGCCTTAATTCAAGAGAATTAGGCTGTGCTTATCTATGTTTCACATTAACACCTAAGTAACAATATGATATGATATATATGACAATATTATTAATGTCAAAGTGGTGATAAAGTTAGGGTACCACAGGAGCAGACAGGAGAGGCCACTAATCCAGTCTGAGAATAAGAGATGGTTTAGGGGATGCCTCCTGAGCTGAGTTCTGAAGCATGGCTAGGAATGGATCGGCGAAGATGTGAGGAAGAATTTTACAGATAGACAGATCAGCAGTGTAAAGACAAGGAGATGTGCAAGCTGGAGGTGGTTAAGGAAATGCTAAGGTTTCAGAATATCAAAAGGATAGATATGAAGAGATTTTAGATCAAATTACTGACCCCAAAATCTGCACATATTCCTGCATCTATGCTCTTCCTTTTGTGACCCTGTGGCTCTTACTAAAGTCAAATGGTACTTCTCTGCTTTCTCTCCTTATGCTTGACCATGCCATTGCTCTGGCCAATAGGATGCTAATAGAGATGGAGCAAGCAGAGACTTGGTATGTGTCTGCAGAGTTGGACTTGTCTGCTTGCACGTCTACCATCACTGTGAGAAGAACGTGCTGCTGGTCCACGGAGAATGAGAGACACGTCTTGCTCACTAGACCCTGATCTTCCTAAATCAGGGACTGTCTTTTTCTGTGCCTTATCCATATTTGTTGCTCGATAAATACCTGTGAATGAGAAAGTGAATCAATGAACAAACTCTTATAATTTGTAATATTCAAGAACTGGGACTATGAAGTTTGTGAATTTGGGAAATAAAAATCTGCATTGCTTTAAATGCCTGAATAATAAATGAAGCTGATAATGCTTTTCATGAAATTCAGATAGCAACACAAATTTCCTTTGAAAGCCTCTATAAATATGATGTACAGAGAAATGCTTCTTAAAAAAGATGATACGAAGAAATTAGGATAAATTTTACGACCTCAAGAGAGAGAATTTATGCCTTTGATAGTTACAATAATCAATTTCTTCCTTGTATAATGTTCTTCTCTAATCCCTAAGTTTTTATAGAAGGAAAATTGTTAATGAAACTGTTCTGAATCTTTTTGTCTAACTCAATACTTGCCTTCTAGGAAAGGCTGGTTTATTTTACAATCATTTTAACAGTAATTTCCAAGCTCCATAGTCATTTAGTTTGTTTAATATGTAGGTGTTGCTCAAACTATAGCACAATGCCTTGTTAACTTAGACACTTAAAGATAAGCTATTCTTTTATTTACAATAAGTGGCTTTAATTATTAATTTCATAAAAGTCTAAAATAATTTAACAATATAGTTTCATTGTCTTAAAGTGGCTATATTTCCTTGGTGTCATAAAAATGATGATAGAAATCATCTAACTTATACTTTATTTGTACTTCAAATTCATGATATTACACACCTTAAAGGAGATTTTATTTTATATATGAACATATATATAGATATGTATCTTTTATTTAGATTTAATGAATACTTGGGATTTGTTGTTAAAAAATTTTGTATCCTAATGAAAGATAAATATTTTAGGGGTGGTGGCAGCATTTGGAAAGCTCTTATCGAAAGGCTGCACCCTGGAAGCAGCTTCTGCCATTACTTTGGCCATCCTTGATCAACTCAAAGGGTTTGTTAGTCGTCATAAAGGATGTCAGAAATGAATTTTCATTGGCGAAGGAATGGGCACGCAGGATATGTGGACTGGCTTAAAAGATTATACTGGCATTCCTGACCTGGCATGAATAGGCAGCCTGAATCCTTTGGAAGGGAGCCCTAAGCTAAAATACCCAGTCATGTGTTGAGCCATTTTGGAGGATTCTGACTCTTGAGCTCAAGTGAACTGAATTCTGCTGCTAGAAAATCATCATTTCCTGGAGCGATCATTTCCTGGAGCGACCTTTTCCTTCAAAATGGTCTTGGAGTGTGTGAAAGACCAGGGACACCCTGTTCATGGAAGAGGTCAGCGACCCTTTTTGCTAATGAATGCTTGTACAAGTGCCCAAATGCAAGCCAAGACGTACTTTCATTGTAAGTCTTGTGAGTCTTTCATCTCTTACTTGACCTGGCAGTAAAGATGTGAAGAGGAGACCTCAACCCCACACCCGGTTCTAACTTCTCTCCTCTACCAAACATTACCCAATATTTGTCAATGATAAAGTCACTTGGGTCGGTTCACTGCAGTTTTATAAATGCAGACTTTGTAGAAGACCTGCTAAGACTGATTCCAAAGAATATTGGGAAACAAAACACGGATGCATGAGTGCAGGGGTGAAGAATGCCCGGTGTGGTACGTGCTCTTCCCTAATCGTTTGTGCAAGTCTCAAGAGGCTATTAATTATTAACTCGCCAAATCCTCGGAAAAGCATGTGCTGCTGGGGCCTTCAGGCATTTCAAAGGGTGCCTCCTTCCTGAGGGTCACAATAGACTTATTGGTTTTTGTTTAGAATTGCCCTGGTAAGTGCTTATCTCTAAGTCGTAATAAAATTAAGTCATCTGCACCCTTTAGCGATTTCTCACCTAAAGGCTACCAGTTCTTTAGGGTGCCAGAGGAAGTAGTTCAGAGAGGCTGGCTTTGAAATTTATCGTTATCATTTTGTCTCCACACACAAAACAAACTCTCGAAAACAAATATTGGGCTATTTTTACAACACTTAATGTTTTACTTGACTGGTTTTATAGATACCTTTTATTATGCTCTCCTTATATTCATCTCAGCCATCTGCTCTGTGAAATGTATTTGTTTCTTTTATGGGGAACACCCATGTTCTGGGGACATTTTCCTCTAACTAAAGAAAAGCAAACCATGGTTTTCCGATAGAACTTTTATAAGGTTTCAAATAATGTCTTTTAAGTAAATATCCTTCACAGAAAAAAATAGTTGTATCCCTAGAAGTGTACTTCTGGTTGAGTTGTACCGTCTTCAGTCAGACCTAAAATAATATGAAATATTGGTGCAGCATCTTCCAATTTGAAGTCTTTACATGCATTATCTTATTCCCACATCACTAAAACCACATGAGGGAAGCAGGACGGGTGCAATTACTTAATTTTTCAAATGAAGAAACTGAGATTCCAAGACATGAGTGACTTACCCAAGGCTACCCAGCCATCGAAAGCCAAACACAAATCAGTTACCTGGCTACAGATTGTTCTTTTATCCCCCATGGGTTTCTTATCTTCTATCTTCTGCTGGCTTACATGTCTCTTAAGTCTACGTTGGCCTTCGCTATGTCTCTAGCTCAGGGTACATGGATGTGCCTAAGTTCAGTCCCAAAGTCCAAGCCCTGCAATTTTCTTCCTACCCACTAGGGCACCAGAAGGCCTCTGGAGCATAGTGCCTTGGGGCTATTGCAATAGTGTATCTAGCCTGGTGATCAACAACTAGTAGACGGTATCTCCTTGAGGACGCAGGGGAGCCCAGGGGAGCTGTCTGTCCAGGAGAGTGATATCAGGGAGAGAGTGGGGAAGAGGGTAGGTTCATGGAAGGGGGGGTGGTGTCCTGGCTGTGATGTTTAAGTTCATGTGTCAAGTCAACTTGGCCAGGTTATGGTGTCCAGTTGTTTGGTCAAGCAAGCACTGGCCACAATGCTTCTGGTGAAGATATTTTGTGGATTTAAATCATCAGTAAGTTGATTGCTTTCTGCATGATTACATCTATAATCAACAAAGGAGATTTTCTTCAGTATTGAGAGAAGTATTGAGTTGAAGGCCTTAAAGGGAGGCATGATGATTTCAGCAGTCAGAAGGAAGAATTCCCATCTCTATTTCAGTCTGCCAGCTTCTCCTGTGGAATTCATCAAAATCTTCACTGGAGTTTCCAACTGGTACCCTGTCCTATGAACTCAGACTTGCCAATCCCCATGATCACATGAACCAGTTGCTATATATAATAAATCTCATGATATTTACATTATATATCTATGTATCTATACCTATATATACATCATGTAAGTTCTATTTCCCTAGAGAACTTACATAGTGATCTTCTAGTCTAGCCACTGCTATTGTTCTTGGGCAATCCCATGATATCCCTCATGTCTGCATTTTCCTCATTGCATGGCATCAGAGCCTCTTGATCTTGAGATCAACTTTTGAACAAGTGAATGTTTGGGATCTGAGTCATTGCTGTATCTTCAAGAATGTGGAACCTCTATTCCCAACATTCAGGCCTACTGCATGCTTTTCTCCTAAACTGGAGATCTTAACCTGGAATTCATCCAATTTCCCCAGTATTGTGCAAAATTGTTAGTGTATTTACATAAATGTTCTTTTGAAAAAGGATATCCTACCATTTATGAGATTCTCAATGGGGTCTGTGAACAAAACAAGAAGTTTACTAATAATTTTTACAGTGAGTAATAGATCTGGGAGCCAAATCCAAGCAGTCTGGCTCTAGAGATCCTTTGCTGATTTTTCACCTTCTAACTGGGTGACTTCGAGCAATTTATCCAACATTTCTTATTTCAAGATTAAAATTAAGATCATCATAGCTATATCGGGTTTTCACTTCCAGGAAGATGGAGTATATCCACTCTTCCCTATCCCTCATAATTACAACTAAAAATCTTGGGCATTATATATAAAACAAACATCAGCAGATTCTGAAAGGTAGAGAGAAGTCAGACCAGGAAGTACCTCATTTAGGACCTGAGGAACAACACCATGGCGAGTTCTCTGAGTTTTCTTTTTGCCTCACATATCCCAGGCATGGAGCTGAAGAAGCCAGCTAGAAACACCAAGTAGTACAGACAAAACAAATGTACAAAACCCAAAAACCTCCTCTCTGTAGTCAAAATGAGGAAAGAAGCAGCCTAGTAAGATGGAATCAATTCAGACAATAACCACATAAAAAGTTGTGGTCCAACCCCGACCCATTCCAGCAAAGGGTGAATGGAAAGCCTAGCCTTCCATCCTGGTGTGGCTCTAATAAGGACTCCCAACACATTCTCTGGACTGTGTCAGAAAAGGCCAAGTAGAGATGCAAGACTTTCATTCCCCACTGGCCCCTAATGAGTTCCCACCCATTTACCCTGCTTTCCCCACCCTGCTCTTACTGTGTCAGTGGAGACCATGTGGGGAGCCTGGACTTCCCTCCCCATCCAGCAGTAAAGAAGTAGCTCTGCTGCTCCTCATGGCGATGGCATCAGAGGACGCTTAGTGGAGGATTAGGACTCTACCCGCTGCCCAGGAGGAGCATGGCTACTTTAACTGTGGTGTCAGTGGAGAAAGAACTCCTGTATCTGACCAGCAATAATGAGGAGCCTCCAGGCTGGGGTGTCAATCAAGGCCAAGCGAGGAATCTAGACCTCCACCTCTACTTAGCAGAAATAAGGCAGTGCTCTCTCCCTTTCCCTTGCCAGAGTAAGCCAGAGAAAGTCAGCTAAAATGGAGGTTTGAATAAGACCCAGAACCTCATAACATAATAGGAAAATGTCCAGGTTTCAACAGAATATGACTCATCATTCTGAGAATGAGGAAGACCTCAAACTGAACTGAAAAAAGACAATAGATGCTCACACTGAAATGACAGAGATGTTAGAATCTGCCAAAGATTTTAAAAGCAGTCATGAAATAAATGCTTCAAAGAAACAGTGAAAAAAATGCTTGAAATGAATGAAAATTAGAAAGCCTCACAAAGAAATAGACGATATAAAGAGGAACTAAATAGAGATTTCTACTGGGAAGCAGATGTGGCTCAACTGATAGAGCATTCACCTACCATAGGGGAGGGTCCAGGGTTCAATAGCCAGGGCCTCCTGACCTGTGTGGTGAGCTGGCCCACACACAGAGCTGCCGTGTGCAAGGAGTGCCATGCCACGCAGGGGTGTCCCCCATGTGGGGGTACCCCACAGGCAAGGAGTGCACACTGCAAGGAGAGCCACTCCATGTGAAGAAAGCACAGCCTGCCCAGGACTGGTGCTGCACACACATGGAGAATTGATGCAGCAAGACGATGTAACAAAAAAGAGACGCAGTTTCCTGGTGCCACTGAGAGTGCAAGCGGACACAGAAGAACACACAGTGAGTAGACACAGAGAGAAGACAATTGGGGGGAAGGGGAGAGAAATAAAATAAATCTAAAAAAAATTCTACTGAAAAAAATAATAAAGATAAAAAGCTCAATAAAGGGCTCAACAGCAGAATGGATGCTACAGAAGAAAGAATCAGCGAATAGGAAGATAGAAAAGAAATTACCAACCTGAACAACTGAGAGAAAATAGACTGAAAAAAATGAAGAGGGCTCAGATGTCTATGAGACCATAAAAAAGAACAAATATTCATGCCATCAGAGTCCTGCAAAGAGAGGAGAAAGAATGAAGGCTAAAAAAAATACTTGAAGAAATGCTTCTGAAATTTCCCATGTATGGCAAGAGACATAAACCCACAGATTCAAAAGGCTAAAACCCAAACAGAAGAAAGCCAAAGAAATCCATGGCAAATCATATTAAAATTAAAATTCTAAAAACTAAAGACAAAGAAACATCTTGAAAGTAATCAGAGAAGAATAACATCTTAACTTTATGTGAAAAACTATTAGAATGACATGGATGTCTCATCAGACACCACGTAGACCAGAATGAAATGGCAAAATATTTCTCAGGTGCTGAAAGAAAAGAACTGCCAATAGCAAATTTTATAGTGTAGTCTGTTTAATGGTGCTCTCCCCTCCCCCCCCCCCCCCAAAGTTATGCTCACCTGGAACCTGTGAATATGATCGTGTCTGGAAAAAGATTCTTTGCAGATGTAATCAAGTTAAGGATCTCAAGATGAGATCTTTTTGGATTATCTGGGTGGGCCTTAAATACAATGACAAATGCAATAAGAGAAAAGCACAGGAGCTTTGAGTCCCCCAGAAGAGAAGGCAATGTGAAGGCAGAGGCAGACTGGAGTTATGTATCCACCAGCCCAGAAACACCCAGGGTTACCAGAAGCTAGAAGAGGCGAGGACGCATTCTCACTTAAAGCATTTAGAGGGGTGTGGCCTTGAGAACACTTTGATTTTGGACTTCTGGTCTCCAGAACTGTGAAAGAAAAAATTTCTGTTGGTGTAATCTGTTATGGCAGCTCTGCAGAAAAGAGTACATATATCCAGCAAAAATGTCCTTCAGGAAAGAAGGGGAAATCAAGGTATTCTCAAATGGAGGAAAACTAAGACAATTTTGTTACAACCAGATTTCTGGCTAACAGAAAGGAAATGTAGCTGTTTTTTTTTTTTTTGGGTTTTTTTTTTTTTTGGTTTTTAAAGGAAGTCAGTAAGGAAAATGAGCAATAGGGTGTGTATTTTCTTAAGGTCTCTAAATGATATTTGATGGTATATTACTTTGTGGTATGGCCCTAAGTATATGTAGAGGAGATATTTAAGACAATTTTATTATAAATGCCAGAAGGTAGAAAAGGATGTAAAGAGAATAGTGTTCCTATACTTGACTCAAACTGAAGTGGGAAAATGATGACAACAGTAGGCTGTGATAAGTTATGTGTATTTAATGTGTAACAAATTTAAAAAACTACACAGAGATATACACAAAAACACTATGATGATAAATCAAAATGAAATTCTAATCAATGTTAAAGTAACCACAGGAAGGCAGGAAAAAGCAAACAAAAACAAAAAGCAGAAAGAACAAACAGAAAACAAAAATAAATAAAATGGTAGATTTAAGCCCTAACATATCTATAATTACATTAAATGTAAATTGTCTAAATATGCCAATTTACAAATGAAGATTAAAGGAATGCATTAAAGAAAAAGACCCACATATAAGCTGTCTATAAGATTCAAACATCATGATATTGGCAAGTTGAAAGCAAAAGGAGGTAAAAATATGTTATGTTAATATTAGTCAAAAAAAAGCAGTAGTAGTTATATTAATATCAGAACAAAGAAGAAAATAAAAGGTAGACAGATTAGAAAAGAAGAGGTAAATCTGTACAAAACTTGTATGCTGAAAATCACACAATGCTAATAAAAAAATCAAGGAAAATCTAAATAAATGGAAAGATGTGCCATGCCCATGGATTTTAAGACTCAAAATAAATAATCTTTTCAACAAATGATGCTGAAGAATTTGGACATTAATAGGCAAAAAAAAAAAAAATCCTTGACCTAAGGATTATTCACATCCTATACAAAAAAATTGACTCAAAATGGATAATGGACTTAAATATAGAAAGTAAAACTATGAAACTCTTAGGTAAAAAATATAGAAGAAAATCTTTGGGATCTAAGGTTAGGCAAAGGGTTCTTGGGTTTGAGAATGAAAACACAATCCATAAAAGGAAAAATTGAAAAACAGGACTGCCGCAAAATTAAAAATGTATGTTTTTTTAAAAAAATGTATGTTGCTTTAGTTTCTTGCTGTTAAAATAAATGCCAGACACTAGGGTGGCTTAACAACAGGAATTTATTGGCTCTCAGTTTCTAAGGCTAGAAGGCTTGCTTCCTCTCAGGGTCAGTATCTTCTGCTGGCTGGCTATCTTTTTGGGGTCCTTTGGCTTTTCTACAGTTTGGAAATGCACGTGGAGGCAACTTGTTTCTCCTCCAGCTTCTCTCTGTTCCCTGTGGCTTAGCTCTCCCTCTGCCTAAACTGCATTTTGCCTATTAAAGACCCCAGTAATCCGAATTAAGCCCCAGGTGATTGAGTTGGTCACACTTTAACTGAAGTAACATCTTAAAGAGATCCTATTTATAATGGGTCCACACCCACAGGACTATGTGGTGGGACCTGAATATGCCCTTTGTGGGGGATATGATTCAATTCCCAACACACATTCTGGAAAAGACCATGTTAAGAGGATGAAAAGACAAGCTACAGAATGAGCGATACTATTTGGAAGCTACATAATAAACAAAAGATTGGTATCTAGAGTATCTAAAGAAGTCTCAAAACTGAACAGTACAAAAGCAAACAACCCAGTTAGAATGTGGGCAAAAGACATGAGACATTTCATGGAAGAAGATGATAGCATGGCAAATAAGCACATAAAAAGATGTTCAACCTCATTAACCATTAGGGAAATGCAACTTAAAACCAAAATGAGATGTCACTACCCACCTTTCAGAATAGCTAAAATAAAAAATAAGGGCTAGTATCCATGGGGAATCTAAGCCCCCTCTTGACACAGATGTGGAATGGACACAACCAATCCAAGGTCCACAGGATGGAGGAATAGAATATGGATTAGAGTGGACCTACTGATATTCTATTCATGAACTATTGTGGTTAGTAATTGAAGAAAATGTGGCATTGGTGTGGAAAAAGTGGCCATGGTGGCTGCTGGGTGTGGGGAATGGGAGGAAGAGATGAGATGTGGAGGTGTCTTCGGGACTTGGAGTTGTCCTGGGTGGTGCTGCAGGGAAGTTACCGGACATTGTAGGTCCTCCCATGGCCAGTTGGATGGAATGTGGGAGAGTGTGGGCTATGATGTGGACCACTGACCATGAGTTGCAGCAATGAATGCAATGAATGCGTCATGATGATGGAGGAGAATGTTGCTATGGGGGGAGTAGTGGGGTGAGGGGGGTGGGGGGCACATGGGGACCTCATATTTTTTAAATGTAATATTAAAAAATGAATTAAAAATAAATAAATAAATAAAAAATAAGGGCTGGGGGGAGAGAAAGAAAGTTACAAATGAAAAGTTATAAAAGCAATTAAAACATAATTTAAAAACTAGTGGCAATACCAAATGCTGAAGTGGATGCAGAGAAACTCAGTCACTCCTATATTGCTGGTAGGAAGGTAAAATGGTATGGAAACTCTAGAAAACCATTTGACAATTTCTTAAATAACTAAATATGCAACTACCATACAACCCAGAAATTGCACCACTGGGCAGTTATACCAGATAAATAAAGATGTATGGTCAAACCAAAATGTGTACACAAATGTATACTGTAACTGTACTTGTAATATCCCCAAACTGGAATAAAGCACTGATATCCTTCAATAGGTGAATGTTTAAATATACTATATACATCTATATTATGGAATACTACCTGGCAATAAAAAGAATGACATATTGATACACATAATAACTTGGATGAAGATCCAAAGAATTATTCTAAGTGATAAAAGCTGATTGCAAAAGGTTAGATACTGCATGGTTCAATTTATATACTATTCCTGAAATTACAAAAAAATAGAAATGGAGAAGAGATTAGTGGATGCCAGGCACTGAGGAGGGGTTGGGCATTAGGGAAGAGGATATAGCTATAAAAGGGCAACCTGAGGAATCTTTTTGGTGACGAAAATGTTCTGTATCTTGACTGTATCAGTCAATATGTTAGTTGTGATACAGTAGTTTTGCTGTGCTACCACGGATAAAGGATACTGTATTATTTACAACTAATTGTAACTGTAATTTTTCTCAGAATAAAAAGGCTAATTTAAAAAATCAGATAAAACATTTCCTTGATAATCAAATATAATAATGTCTATGAAAAACCCTTTATAATTTATAAATCACTGATAAACCTTGCTTTAAAAATATGTATTATCAAAATAACACCAACGTGAAGCTTTTCTTTGCAGGTAGTTGAATTTGGTATTCCACCAATCAATAGCGCTCAATGTGTTTACAAGACCTGGACTGTCAGGCTCTCAAGTGTACATGGAGTGAAAAACAGTTAATGAGTTTGCAAGCTTGATTCTAATTGTAATGAGAGATAGATAACCTCACTCTTGAGTTAACATACATAAACAATGTGGCTTTTGTGTGTGAGGATGCTGCCACCAACAATGTAATTAACTATCAATGATGCACCAGTGAATGGATTTCGAAATTGGGCTTCTTTCTCATTCCTTATATAATAAGAGGGATTACATAATAGAATGCTTGTAAAGGGTTGAGCTTAGTCCCAAGTTCACAGCATATGCGCAATAAATTTGTTGAATGAATGAGTGGTGCATTATTTAAAAAAAAAAACAGTAGTAGTGTGTCCTCCTATTAAATCTCTGCTTGCATTTTCTTGAGATATCTCAAACTTATCATGCCCATCCCTGAACTTGCCACCTCTGCTCCTGCAACCAAACTGGACCTTCTCTTGCCTCTCTGTCTTCGCGAATGACATCAACATCCAGAGATGTTGACCATGTCAAGGCAAAAGGGTGGAAATCTTTCTAGACTCCTCTTTCATACCCCATATAAGGCCAGAAACCTATTTCTTCGATTTCCTTAATTGTCCGCTATATCCAAACCCACAAACTCTGGCTTCTTTCGGTCCTTTGACATTTCTCATTTAGGCAATTCCAAACTGCCCATCTTCAAAACTCAAAGTGGTACACTTGTGAGAAGCCTCCCTTATCGCACAGGTTTGTTTAGATAACCGTAATGAACATTTGTTGGGCCCTTGCATATACCCCACTGGGTGTTAAGCTCTTTTCATAAATAAACTGTAAGGATGATGTAGCAGGCATTTTGGTTGCTTTCTCAAGTCTGCCTGACTCCTGATCCCTCCCCAATTCCATACAAGTTTTCCTTCCTGAATTTCCTTTCCGATTCTGTGCAAGTGCTCTTTCTCCGTGTAACCTCATGTTCTGGAAAAGAGCCCCTTCACTTTCACATTTCAAGAAGAGAACACAAGATCAGTCTGGGCCAGTCATACCATTCCATTGCCCTTGCCAGTTAGAAGTTAAAACATGGACAGCTGAGGCAATTCTGCAGACAAGAAAAAGTTGTCTGGGTGTATGTGTGTGATAGGCGAGGAGGGGCTTCTGACAGAGAATTTTGTTGCTCTTAAGAGATACATGAGGGAAGCAGACTTGGCCCTGTGGTTAGGGCGTCCACCGACCACATGGGAGGTCCACGGTTCAAACTCCGGGCCTTCTTGACCTGTGTGGAGCTGGCCCACGCGCAGTGTTGATGTGCACACTGAGTGCCCTGCCATGCAGGGGTGTCCCCTGTGGAGGGGAGCACCAAGTGCAAGGAGCGTGCCCCGTAAGGAGAGCCGCCCAGCATGAAAGAAAGTGCTGCCTGCCCAAGAATGGTGTCACACACACAGAGAGCTGACACAGCAAGATGATGCAACAAAAAGAAACACAGATTCCCAGTGCCACTGATAAGGATAGAAGCAGTCACAGAAGAACACACAGTGAATGGACACAGAGAGCAGACATCTGGTGGGGGAGGGGAAGGGGAAAGAAATAAATAAAAAAATAAATCTTAAAAAAAAGAGAGAGATGCATGGCTTCCCTTATTTTGGGTCTATGGACATGCCTGTGTGAGGAGATGGTTGGAGAACTTGTAACTTCCTAGCAAACAAAGGAGGACAATCCTGAAGTCAAAAACTAACAAAATGCAAGGAAGTTGGGTCTTTCACGATGTCATCAAATTGCTGAATTAATAAAATCTGGTGATCTCAGACATTACATAATTAATGTTCTTATTGACAAAACAATTTCCATTAGGTTTTGTGTTACTTATAGCTGAGCCCATTGTGAATGATAAAGTAAATGCTCTTATTCCTCTTTTACTATTGAGAAAACTGTCTGAGACTTACAACTCATGTGTAGCAGAACTTTGTTCTGAGCCCCATGTCTTTCCAAGACATTTCATTGTCCATAGTATTGTCACACGATATTGCATTTATTGGTTATTTAACTATCTCCTCCCCTATACTGTACTTCTTCATGGGTAAGGATGAGGTCTTACACAATATAGATTTTGAGTTCTTCAAGTCCATATCTTTTCACTGTTTTATATGACATGGACTTGGCATTGAGTCAAATGAATAATAGCCTGCATAGCTATGCCTTTATCTTCCTTGGTAGTGACCATTCTGGTGATTTCTCAAGGACTTGTTTCACCTCTCCATCAGTGAACAGCAGACATAAGATTTAGAGGAGTATGACCATACCCCCTGCTCTAGACGGCCCAATTGGCTTAAGTCAATCAAGATAATTCCACCCTCTTGTGACATTTATAGATTAGGGCTGAATATTTGCCCAAGACTGGTATAATCAGCATGAAGCTCAGAAATTTTAATTGATAGTTGGGGGGAAAGAACTAATCTCTTCTACATAGAAGTGAGGAAGGAAGTGTGGAGTCTTGAAATGGCTGAGAGCCTTATTCCTACCATGAAGGAAAACAGCCAAAGGATGAAGAAAAATCACCGAGAAGGGAAAAGCTAAGAGAATTGCAGGGCAATAAGACCCAGTAACATTGTAGGTCTTTGAATAAAATGAAACATAAAACATGACCTAATGCTGAACTTTCTAACTTTGTGAATCAATATGTCCCTTAATTATATGAATCAATTTGAGTTGGCCTTTCTATTGGTTGCAATATGAAGAGTTCTTGTTGATCTCATTTTAACCACATTTTTTAAAATGTATTTTTTATTTATTTTTAAAAGATACTTAGATGACATAAAATGTTACGTAAAAAAATATAAGGGATTCCCATATGTCCCATATGTCTGACTCCCCACTTTTCCCTACATTAACAACTTTCATTAGCGTGGTACATTCATTGCAATTGATGAACACCTTTTGGAGCATCGCCACACAGCATGGATTATAGTCTACATTGTAGTTTATACTCTCTCCCATGCCATTCTGTAGGTTATGGCAGGATATAGAATGGTCTGTATCTGTCGTTGCAATGTCTTTCAGGTCAATGTCTTCAGCACCTTCAGTGGCCACTGTCTCCACTTCAATGATATAATTTCTTCCATTGCTAGAATCACAATAAGTCTATATAGTAGAAAACCAATAAGTCCACCCTAGTCCATATTTTATTACCCAATTCTGAGTACCCTGGGATGGTGATGCCCACTCCACCTCTAATTGAAAGGGGTCTCGATGCCACATGGCTGATGGATGGGACTCTCCTGCTTGCAGTTGTAGACCCTCTTGGATCCTTGGTATGGTGGTTGTCCATCCTCACCTCCTTGCTAGTTGTCCTAGGTGAGTCCAATGAACTGGAGAGTAGGTGCTGCAGCTCTGCTGAAGCTCAGGGCCCAGCTGGTGCATGGACAGCCTAGAGACTCATGGCGAATTAAAAATCTATTCCAAATAAAAGATCACATTGTAAATAATGTATATAGAGCCTCCAGCCTATATAGGATTTTTAATTCGATTGGAGTGTGTGTACCCGAGTGTGACATAGTTGGCCTCAGATGTGACTTCTCTACATATGCCTCTTCTGTTCCTTCTATTTGAACATATAGTAGGTGCTGGAGTTGGTAGGTGTACATCTGAGAGCTATAATAATAGCATTTATTACTTATGCTTCTTTTCAGTTACATTCTTTTAGTATTATCATTTTATATCTAATTTTGCATTGCTTGGTTATAAACTCATTTAAGATTTTAGGAAATTGCCAGGTGTGAAATTTGACTTAAGAAAAAGAAAAAAGAAATTTTGACTTTATACAATTCTCTTTTGGATCGGTCAAATCATGATTTGGGCATAAATATAAATCTTTTATAATAAAGAGAAACAAGGCCAGTATTATATAGCTGCCAAGACTGGGACTCTGAAATCAGAGTCTTGCTATTCACTGTGGAAACATAAATTATATAACCCTTGGTCCTCAATCCTCACTTTAGAAATATTCTGTGAAGTGATCAATTCTTTTTTCTTTCAGCATCTATGTAATTATGAGGCTTATGTTTTCTTTGGGCATGCACAAATCTTGAATTTTCACGATCTTGATAAAATATTTGTTGAATGAATGAACCTGATAAAGATTTCTGGTAAGATTTTATAATAAGTTCAAGTAGCTACAAAGGAAGCATTCAGTCCATTTGGGGAATCTATTTTTGGAAAAATCTAGGGATTGTAGCAGATAAAGAAGTGGAGGCAAACCTCAAATATCCAGGTTCAAAACCTGAAGTTCATGTGCCATATACGAAGCTCACAGGCAAGGAATTGAGAGATCAAAGTAAAAATTTCTGTCTTTCAATAGCCATGAGACTGCTATTGAAGTTAGCAGCACAAAGCTGTGAAACTAATGGGCTCTTCTATTTGTCTTTATGAAACCCTGACTCTATTCTTATGAGAGTTTTACCCTCTTTCACAATCAAAATTTAACCATAGGGCAGTAATAGGACTACTCGGTCTTGTTCACAAACTATGGTTTGTGAACAACTTTAATGGCTCCTATCTACTTTTATCTGCTTTTATCTCTTTGATTTTTCCACTTGACTTTGCTCTTTTGATAAAGGATTAATGTTTGAGCAAATCTTCAAAAGAAATCGTGGCACAAAAGAAAGGGGGGAGTGGCAGGAAATGAGAGCAGAGAAGTAGCTAAGGCCTGATCATGAAGGAGTTTTGTTTTAACTTTATCAAGTAAGCTCCAGAGAGCCCCTGAAGGAAAGGATAGTCCCTTGGTGGCCAGGTTTGAGGATTCCCTTTGTGGAGGTTGGTACAGCTCTAAAAGAGATTCCTTCTCTTCCTTTTACTCTCCCCTACTCCCATGTGCCCTTCTTTACTTTCCCTTTGCTCTTCATTCCATGCCATCTATCATATCCCATAGGCTAGGGATCTCCAAAGGGTTTGGTTGCACACCTTTATCTATTAACAAATGTGAAAATAAAATTATTTTTCTTTCATGTAAAGTAAGTCTGGAGAGTGACCTTCCAGGGTGACAGCAGCAGCAGTTCCGTAGTGTCATAATCCCCTTTACCACTCTGCTCCCATATCCTTAGTGTGTGTGGCTTCCACCCTCAAAGTGACAAGATAGCTCCTGGAGTTTAAGCCATCATCTCTGGGCCCAAGAAGGAAAAAGGGGAAGGACAAAGTCAAAAGAGTTTTTTCCTAGTTACCTGTTTTCCCTTTTAAAATGGAGAATTCCTAGGAGTTCCATTCAACAACTTCCTCTAATTGTCCAGAATTTTAATCACTGGACCATGCATGGTTATGAAGGAGACTGGGCACCCCACCACACCCAATAAATATTACAGAAGAAGAGAATGCTATCCTTGTCATTTTAATTTTTTCTAGTCACAGTAGCCATGCTGTTCTCTAAAATACTGTTAAAAATATAACATCTCTTATACATCTTGCACTTAAAAGCTTGCAAAAATGTATTTCTTCATGTATCCCTATCAGAAAAGAATTCAGCTAATAAACTGAGTTATGTTAGAAACATCTGTAGTTTGCTCAACTGCAGAGCTCCTTATCACATGTTGTCATTTGTTTAAATAGTTATTTTTGTCATATCTCCAGAAATATTTTCCATGCATTTCCCAATAAGTTCCTGACAAATGCCTTTTGGTTTGTTGCCATATTGCATCTTGTTCCTATTCCAGCCATTTTTACTACGGCAGAAAAAAATAAACATTTATAATTGTTTGATGCCATTTCATAAAGTAGTGGATTAAGCCTATAATAACTTAAATATCACTGAATATTCTGGATGAGTAGCTTTCCGTTGTCATATTAATCATGATTCCCTTATACTAATATTACTTATTAATTCATGCTGTCTCTTAAGGAGAGCAGGTTGCTCCAGAGCTGGACCCTGTGTGAGCTGCATTACACAGCCCTGTGCCTTAACTGCCTGCAAGAGCACTGTGTAGAAGCCATTTAAAGTGAGCCACAGGCAAACGGGCTTGACCCAGTGGTTAGGGCATCTGTCTACCACACGGGAGGTCCACGGTTCAAACCCTGGGCCTCCTTGACCCGTGTGGAGCTGGCCCATGCAGTGCTGATGCACGCAAGGAGTGCCCTGCCACGCAGGGGTGTCCCCTGCATAGGGGAGCCCCACGTGTCCTTGCACCCCGTAAGGAAAGCCGCCCAGCACGAAAGAAAGTGCAGCCTACCTAAGTATGGCGCCGCACACACGGAGAGCTGACACAACAAGATGACACAACAAAAAGAGACACAGATTCCCGTGCCGCTGACAACAACAGAAGTGGACAAAGAAACAAGACGCAGCAAACAGATACAGAGAACAGACAACTGGGGTGGGGGGGAGGAAGGGAGAGAAATAAATAAATAAATAAATCTTAAAAAAAAAATAAAGTGAGCTACATTTGTAATTTTAAATTTTCTAGTGGCCTTCCTGCTGAGATCAGGAAAAAGACAAGGATGCCCACTGTCACTACTGTTATTTAATATTGTGCTAGAAGTTCTAGCCAGAGCAATAATCTAGATAAAGGAATATAAGGCATCCAAATAGGGAAGGAAAAAGGAAAACTTTCACTAGTCACTGATAATATGATCCTATATCTACAAATCTCCAACAGAGCTACTAGAATTAGTAGACAAGTTCAGCAAAGTGGCAGAATACAAGATTAATATGCAGAAATCAATGGTGTTTCTATACACTACTGATGAGCAATCTGAGGAGGAACTCAGAAAAAAAAATTCCATTTATAATAGGGACTAAAAGAATCAAATATTTAGGAATAAACCTAACCAAGGACATAAAGGAACTGTATTCAGAAAACTAGAAACCATTGCTAAAAGAAACCAAAGAAGAGCTAAGTAAATGAAAGGACATTCAGTGTTCATGAACTGGAAGACTAAATAAGGTTAAAATGTCAATTCTCCTCAAACTGATTTACAGATTAAAGGTAATTCCAATAAGAATCTCAAAAGCCTTTTTTGCAGAAATGGAAAAGCCAATTATCTAATTTATTTGGAGAGGTAAAGGCCCCCAAATAGCCAAAAATGTCTTTAAAAATAGGAAAGAAGTTGAAGGACTCTCACTTCCTGATTTTAAAGCACATTGCCTCATTACAGTGGTAAAAGCAACATGGTACTGGCATAAAGGCAGACAGATTGACTAGTGGAATTGAATCAAGAACTCAGAAACAGACCCTCAGGTCTACGGTCAAGTAATTGTTGACAAAGCTGTCAAACCCTCCCTCCCAGAGGGACTGGAACAGTCTATTCAACAAATGGTGCTGGGAGAATTGGATAGCCATATTCAAAAGAAAGAAGACCCTTATCTCACATCTTATACAAAAATAAACTCAAAATGGATAAAGAACCTAAATATAAATGATAACCATAAAACTCCTAGGAGAAAATGTAGGAAAATATCTTCAAGATCTTGTGGTAGGCTGAAGTTTCTAAAACCTTAAGCCCAAAGCACGAGCAATGAAAGGAAAAACAGATAGAAGAGACCTTCTGAAAATTACACATTTTTTCACCTCAAAAGACTTTGCCAAAAGAGTGAAAAGGCAGACGACTTAATGGGAAAAAATATTTGGAAATCACAAATCCAATAAGGGTTCAATATCCATGATATATAAAGAGATAGTATAATTCAACAATAAAAAGACAAGCTACCTGATTAAAAAAAAAAAAAAAAGGGAGGGGGGCGTCAAAAGACCTGCATACACAATTGTAAAGAAGACATAGAAATGGTGAAAAAACATATGAAAAAATATTCAACATCACTAGCAATTTGGAAAATGCAAATCAAAACTACCATAAGGTATCATTTCATACCGATTAGAATGGCTGCTATTAAAAAGTCAGAAAACTGTAAATGTTGGAGAGGATGTGGAGGATAGGAATGCTTATTCACTGCGGGCAGGATTGTAGAATGGTACAGGAACTGTGGAGAGCTGTTTGTCAGTTCCTAGGGAAGTTGAATATAGGCTTGCCATGTGACCTGGCAGTACTACTACAAGGTATATACCCCAAAGAACTGTGAGCAGTGACATAAACAGACATCTGCACACCAATGTTCACAGCAGTGTTATTCACAATTGGCAAAAGTCAGAAACCATCCAGGTGTCCCTCAACTGAAGAATGGATAAACAAACTGTGATGGATACACACAATGGGATATTATGCAGCTGTAAGAAGAAATGAAGTATGAAGCATACGATGACGTGGATGAACGTGGAGGACAAGCAAGCCAGACACAGAAAGACAAATACCATATGATTGTGCTATTATGAACTAAGTATATTGAGTAAACTCATGGAGTTAATAATTGAAATTTAGGTCACCCAAAAATAGAATAAGGGTAGAGAATGGAAAGCTGAGGGTTAATCTGTGTAGAGTTGGTAAAAAGGGTGTTTGTACATCTTTGGAAATGAGAATGGAAATGATGAGAGCACATCATGGTATTTGTGACTAGCAGAGCTATTATATGGGCATGACAGTGTTTGAAAGGGAAGATCTAAAAACATGTATATTATTATTAGGAAAGTTAAAAAAATGTAGCATGGGACTTTATACCACAGCGAAACCTCATGTGAAAGACAAATGGGTAATATTGAATATATAAGACTTTTATAAGATACAAACACAAATTAACTAGAGAGGCAGAAGCAGCTATGTACAGCAGGGGAAGCATAGAGAGACTGAGAGATGATAAGTTTTGCTTGTTTTTCTTTTTTATAAAAGTATTGTTATTGGAATAATGAAAATGTGCTAATAATGATTGAAGTGATGAATGCACAATTCTGTGATCATCCCAAATACCATTGATTGTACACTTTGGATGGATTTGTGATTTATTAATATGCATCAAAAATTGATTTGTTAAAAATTTTTTCTAGTCACCATATTAAAAAATAAAAAGAAATAGGTGAGATCAATTTTAATATTTAACCCAATTTTCTAAAATGTTACAATTTCAACACATAATATAAAAATTATTAGAGTTATTTCACTTCTTTCATACAAAGTTCTTGATTTTCAGTATATATTTTGCAGTTATGGTACATGTCAGTTTGGATGAGTCACACTGTAAGTGCTCAGTAGACACCTGTGACTACTGTCTACTGCACTGAGCTGCGGAGCCCCAATGTTTTCATGTCAACCGACATCCTAGAGGTGGGTCATGGGACTAGTGACTTCCAAACCTCAAAGTCAATTCCAAGACTTTCATTTCCCAGACAATTTCCTTAGAGATTAAGTTGTTTTTCCATCTTTATACAAGATGGTGGCTTGGGTACATGGTTTTTTGACTCAACTCTTTCCCTTCCATTTCTTTCAATGGTTTTACAAATTCATTAATGGATAAGAATTCCCCTGACCTGGCAAAACTTCCTAGAGCTCCTAAGGTACATAAGCAAGTAAGACCACATTGAAACCGATGTTCAGTCTAACCTCAGTAATTCTTATCCCAGAAACACCTGAGTCCAAGAACTCCTTGCTCTGTCTAATAGGAGTCATCAAGTTCACCATTTTTGAAGTAGCAGCTCATACTATGTACTTTCATAGTACATAGGAAAGCTTCAGTATACAAGTAGCAGAAAGACCTTACTTGAAAGACTTAGCTTTTCAAACTTAAGGAATTATATTGGTTTACACAGTTGGAAGGACGGAGATGGGGCAAGTATCAGGGGAGGTTTAATTGTGCTTTCAGTTACTTCTTGGGTTGGACTTCCAAGAAGGAGAACCTGAAACAGAGATTTGCACTGTGTCAGTCAGCCAAAAGGGGTGCTAATGCAAAATACAAGAAATCTGCTGGCTTTTAGAAAGGGTATTTATTTGGGGTAGAAGCTTACAGTTTCCAGGCCATAAAGCATATGTTACTTCCCTCACCAAAGTCTGTTGCCACGTGTTGGAGCAAGATGGCTGCCAACATCTGCAAGGGTTCAGGCTTCCTGGGTTTCTCTTTTCCTAGGGCTTTTCCAGGGCTCGTTTCTTTCTGGGCTCAGCTCCTAAAGGCCAGCTGTAGGCTGGTAAACAGGTCATCTCTCTTCTGGGGGCTTCTGCTGTGTCTAATTGAGCCTTCTCTCTGCTCCTCCGCTCCTAGGCTCCAGCATTAAAACTCTAAACTCCCTTCTCTGCCCTGCAGTTTCTCTGTGTGTCCCCACCCACCAGGGGGACAGGCATGCAACATCCTACTGATGCAGCCCAACAAAGCCTTAATCATTGTTTAATCAAATAAAAGTGAAACCTCTGAATCCAATATAATCTAATGTGCTCAGAGGGACAGACCAGTTTACAACCAGAATCCAATATCTATTTTTGGAATTCATAAACCATATCAAATTGCCATGTGGTTTATGGAGGAAAACCTTCCATAAGACAGGGAGTGAAGGAAGCAGAATGGGGCAGGGGGAGATGCTAAGCAGGGATGTGGTTGCAGCTGGAGGCAAACTTCTGCCCGATCCTAGGGGGAGCACTAGGATTTGCACCCCAGATTTGGTCCTGCCTTGGGGCAAGAGAGCGTTCCCTCGTACCTGTTCCATTCAGTCACTGGCTGCAGATTATTCCAGGAGTGAAAGAGAGAATAACTTCTTAGAGTGGGAAGTGGGGCTGCTCCTCTACAGAGAGCAATTCTCAGGAGAAAAAGGCAGCCATTAGCTATTTGCAGCCAACACTCGTAGCAATGGCAAACATCAAGGTGGTAAAGGATTAGGGCAGGGTCACAGCCTCTTCTACAGCTGCATTTTTTTCTGTAAGTCTCTTGGTTGTGCCCTCCTTGGTGTGTGGATTTTGTTTTTTTTAAAAAGATTTTTAATTTATTTTCTCCCCTGCCCCCCTCCCCAGTTGTATGCTTTCTGTGTCCATTCGCTGTTTATTCTTCTGTGTCTACTTACATTCTTGTCAGCAGCACCGGGAATCTGTGTCTCTTTTTGTTGCGTCATCTTGCTGCATCAGCTCTCCGTGTGTGTGGCACCACTCCTGGGCAGGCTGTGCTTTTTTCATGCAAGGAAGCTCTCCTTATGGCGCTTGCTCCTTGCACGTGGGGCTCCCCTACACCGGGGACACCCCTGTGTGGCACAGCACTCCTTGCACACAGCAGCATTGAGTGTGGGCCAGCTCCACATAGGTCAGGAGGCCCTGGGTTTGAACCTTGGACCTCCCATGTGGTAGGTGGACACTCTATCAGTTGAGCCAAGTCCGCTTCCCTGGATTTTGTCTTTAACACATCTGTTCTCATGGTTGCCAGCAGGAAGCCTGCTTTCTTATTAAGATCTAACCAAAAAAAGAGTTGGCATTTCTGTGACTCTCACATTGGTTAGTAAAAGCTTCCCAGAAACCTCCAACCAACTTCTTCTTGTTGCTTATTGGCTATAATTTGATCACATGGCCATTCCTGATCTGTTTGTTAGCAAGGGGAAGGATGGAATTATATTCAGACCGATCAGGTTCACTCTTTGAACAGAGATCAATTCCCTGCTGGGCAAGAAGTGTAATAGACAATCAGGCAGCCTCCTCGAGGTACGCAAGGCACCATAAGAGAGAGCCTGAGAAGCTCACTGGTGTCAAAATGTAACTGTTAATTGTTTCTTGGCATGTGATCTGTAAGGGAATCTTCCCCCTTATGACACAAAAAGGGGAAGTTTCAGCCCAAGAATATTTTGACAGAATAGATTGTCACATAGTACAAATGTGAGGTAGTGCAACGTCATTTTTTTGACAAGTTAGTAAAAGAAAATTTGATAAGCACGAAGAACTGACGTAATCAGTGCACTATTAGCTGATGAGCTGAAATTGTCAATACTTTTCAGATCTCTCTAAGAAATCCTATACCTAAATATCAGACTGTGTGTTAGTTTCTTAGGGTTACCATGAGAACACCACAAACTGGGTGGCTTAAAATGACAGAAATGGATTCCCTCATGGATCGGGAGGCCTAAAGTCCAAAATCAAACTGTCAGGGAGCGATTGAGCACCCACCTCCCACATGGGAGGTCCCAGGCTCGATTTCCAATGCCTCCTGAAAAAACAAAAGCAAACAACAAGCAAAACAAATGAATTAACCAACTCAGGAGAGCCAGTGTGGCTCAGTGATTGAGTGCCAGCTTCCTGCTTATGAGGTTCTGGGTTCAGTCCCTGGCTCCTGGTACCTTAAAACAAAAAAGCATCTGCAAGCTCTTCCTCTCTCTTCAGGCTCTAGGGATGATCCTTTCTAGACACTTCTAGCCTCTGGTAGAGACCTGCAATCCTTGGCATTCCTTGGTTTGTGGATGCATTGTTCTAATTTCTGTTTCTGTCTTCACATGCTGTCTACACATGGCCTTCTCCTTCCTTTATACCCAAATGCCCCTCACCTTATAAGGACACCAGTTGTATTGGATTTAGACTGCACCCTAATCCAGGATGACCTCACCTTAACTTGATTACATCTATAAAGACCTTATTTCTTAATAAGGTCTCATACACAGATTCAGGGTAGGCACAAAATTTGGAGGGGACACAGTACAGAGTGCATTTTTTCCCCTTCGCTCTTCTAAATGAAGCAGATTGCCATTAGCTATCCTGAGTTTTTATCCAAGCAAAGCTACTTACTAGCTCTGTGATTTGAGAAACTTACTCAACCTTGCTTAATTACAATTTATTTTCAAAATAAGGAAAATATTTACTTTCTTAGATTGGAACATTGTGCCATAACGAGTTAATAGATATAAAAGTGCCTTATGAAGGGTATGCACACACAATTATTTATTACAGTGTTAACTATGACTGAGAATTGATTTGGGGAGTTACTATCTAAAACACTTCAGGAACTCCAATATTTCAGGTATTAGACCTGCTGCTTTTCACTATAGTATATTTTAAATGCAATTTCTCTGTGCCTTCCCCTTGATTCTGAGAGGGTTGCATTGACCAAAAAAGCATGGCGAAAATCACAATGGGATTTCCAAGGCTAGGTCATTAAAGGCCCCTCAACTTCTACCTGGTTTGGTGGGACACTTGCTGTTGGAATGTTGAGCCACCACGCAAGGGTCTGACTACCCTGAGGTCCCCATGATGGAGAGACCTTGTGGAGATATCACAGGGAGAGGTCCTGAGCCTATGTGGAGAGAGAAACCAATGAGCTCGCAGCCCCTGGAGTCGTTCCAGACATGGTGGAGCACAGGCAAGTCGTCTTGGTTATATCCTTTCCAAATGACTGAACCATAAACTTCACGAGCCTGAAAACGTGGCCTTTGCTACACCGCTAGGTTCTGGAGGAGCTTGTTACATGGCAATAGAGACTCAGAAGAGTTTCTTAGTCAATCTCCACAAAACCCCGCATGAAATCTACTTTGTAGATGGAAACTGAGAGAGAGTTGAAGTAACTTTTGGCTATAACCATTGATACTGGTAGATCCAGGATTTGAGCTCACCACTTCCTGAAGACAGAATCTAAGTTCTTCCACCCACCAATGGGGCTGACCTCTAAGGGGAATTTTGTGGCCAGTCTGCCGAGTAAGCGGGGTCAAGGGACAGAAGGAGCTATAGGTGTGCTGATTTCAGAGTGTGTTTATCTCCTGGCTGTCTGCAGGATGATCATCCAAGTTGCCGAGCCCCTCACATTTGTTATTATCTGTCTCAGACATCTTAATTAAATGCTTTGGAGGCCAGCACCATGCAATCAAAACTCTAAGCACTCTTCTCTCCCTGGGGAAAAAAAAAGTGAACTAAAACTCCTGTCCACTGTTCTGGTTCCGGTTATTGATTTCTGCTCTTGTTTTTAACTGACTTTCTTTCTGAGAGCACAAGTCCTCTAACAAGATAAGAATAAATAAAGGCAAGTCTGGGTGACAGTGGGAGGGGAATTAGAATGCCCCCATAAGGGGCTGGGCTGACAGTTCAATAAGAGAAGCGTTAAGAGGCCTTAAGTTAAAAGCTGTTTGAACTTGGAAAACGCCTTCTTCAAGCCCCAGTAGAAGGCCTTTTCACTTCCACAGTAAACTTTGCGCCACATACACTCACCCATAAGGATAAGAAAAAAGAAATGTTAAGGGAGAGAAACAAGGGAGCAGAGGAGTGGTGTGTTTAATAGCGAAAGATTTTGGACGGAAAAAGCCTTTACTCACTCTTCAGATAAAGAGTTTCAAAGCCCAGATAACTTATGTAAACTTTCTGAAACTGCAGATAACTCATAAGGGGAGTATTGGAGTAGAAGTTTCAGTTTCAGTATTCTTACCCCCATAAACCATTTTCCGTATGTATTTTTATTCCATGCTATTGCTATGGTCCATGTTTGTTTTGTGTCACATTGAGCCAACTTCTTTCTGTGAAGCTATTTTTAGAATAAGAGTAGCCAGCAGATCATTAAAGAAGTGGAGAGAGAAGGAATACAGTTTAAGAGTGAAATGTCAATATTACTTTAGCAGCTGTCGTTTATGAAGCCCCTAAACAATCTATGCAGCGCATTTATTAGATAATTTGCACGTCATTTCGTTTAATCTTCACAGCCATGCTCTAAGGTCATTTTTCTTATCACCATCTTTCTATGAAGTACTGATGTTTAAGAAGTCAGGTGACCTTACAAGCGGATAGCTCCGTTGTGGATACTGATTCATCTTATCCCCAAGCCTATCTTCCTTCCATTGTGCCTGTGTTTCTCATGGTATATAAAAGATTATTTTAGAGAGTACTAGGATGAACATGATATATTTCAATATTTGTGTCTATTTTAGAGTGGATTATAAATATAATATAACCCAAGTTTCATGGATATTTATTTCTTATAACATGGCTAAGGTATAGTTTAAGCTTAAAAAGTGTGGATAGAGTTAAAATATTGACCAAATAATCATATAAATAAATAGTGTTAAAATAATTTAGGCAAGTCTACAAAGTGGAATGCAACAATAAAGTTTGGGAAGCTGCACTATGCTAGGCTGCTTTCAGATCATTGATTGACTACTTGAGCATTTCCAAAGAATTCTTTCAGATTTACTGACTTAATTCAAGTGAGGTCTCATTTTAAAGTGATATCAATGATATTAGGGTTAGCATATGCTTTCAAAGAAAAAGTATTACTCCTTTCAAACGCATCTGTTTGAATTTTGGGAAATGTACAGCTCATGCATTCACAAAGTGTTATTCCCAGATGAGCATTCTACACTTTGATTCATCCTTTCATTAATTCACTGGAATTTATTGAGTACCTGAAAAGAGGTAGAAGTAGTCTAATTAATACATGTTCACTCTCCTCTAGGAGCTCATGTCAACTGGGAGAGACATTCACGTAAACATTTATTCATGACATAGTTATGACTTTGTCCACAACTGAGGAGGGAATTACTCTCTGACTCTCCAGCATCGGGGGTTCTGAGAAAATTTCACTAGGCAGATATTGTTGATAATAAGATGGCATCAATTTCCATCCAAATGTGGGGCAGTTGAAAACCTACCACTTACAGCTGATAAATCATGGGAATCTAGTTTGGGGTAAAGGCAGTATGTTTAGGGCATGGTACTTCATGACATTACTTTTCCCAGGCAGTGGTGTATCTAGCTTATTTGACACCCAGAGCCACCCTTCTCTGTGATAAAATTATTTACCATAAATTCTTTGTCATAAACTTAAAGGATTAATAATAATAGTGGCCAGAAAAGAAGCACAGAGTAATAGATTAATAATTTTAAATTGCATTAATATAGTCTTTAATCAAAGGGGTCTATAAATACCAACATATAGGTCACTTCTAGAAATGAATAATAACATTACAGTTTGTTTTTGAGCCTTAACTTCTGCCATTTTCTCAATGACCTCATCAAAATTAATCTTCTTCACATATTCCTGATCAAAAGGGAGGATAGCTGGAGTTTTCAATCTATGTTCACTCACAATTGTTCTAAGAAAACTTATTAGTAGTCTTAATGTCAAAAAGTTTCTTTCTTAAAAAGCAATGTAGGGAAGCGGACTTGGCCCAGTGGTTGGGGCATCCGTCTACCACATGGGAGGTCCTCGGTTCAAACCCTGGGCCTCCTTGACCCGTGTGGAGCTGGCCCATGCGCAGTGCTGATGCACGCAAGGAGTGCTCTGCCACACAGGGCTGGCCCCCGCATAGGGGAGCCCCACACGCAAGGAATGCACCCCGTAAAGAGAGTCGCCCAGCACGAAAGAAAGTGCAGCCTGCCCAGGAATGGTGCCGCACACACGGATTGCTGACACACAAGATGATGCAACAAAAACAAACACAGATTCCCATGCCACTGACAACAGAAACGGACAAAGAAGAACACACAGCAAATAGACACAGAGAACAGACAATTGGGGTGGGGAAAGGGGAGAGAAATAAATAAGCCTTTAAAAAAAAAAGCAATGTATGCAGAAATAACTATGAAAAATCTTAACATAAGGATAAATTTGGCAGAGATTCTTAAAAATTCCTTTTCAGGAGTCCCTCAAATCAATAAGCTGCATCTTTATTTCTTCAAGATTGATTCTATAAGCTTTAAATGTCTGTGCAGAAGAACCGTAAACACAGATTAAACACCAAATGGTCACAAAGAATTAAAATCTGTTTCTTATCTTTGCAATCACTGTGCTATCACGTTTTACTTCCAAGCTACTGTTTAAACACAGGAATATGTAGTACCCCAGCATTTAGAAACAGGAGCTCTAAATCCAGCTCGAAAGATTTCACATTCTTACAAACTCACTCTTCAAGTGAACTCACATAGTGAATTCTGGGTGTTCTGGGTGGAATGTCTAACTGGAGTTTTATATGGGATGTTACATTTGCTAAGTAAAACTCATAAATATGCTAATTTGCTACTTACTTGTATATTAGCTCAATTCAACTACAATTGTTTAGAACTTAAACCAATAAGATATTTTTTTAAAGAAGAATATCTCGGTATCACTGACACTATTTCTATTGGCTAGTACATAGTGTTAATAAAAAGTAGACCAACTTTTAGTATTTGACATTTCTACAGACACTGTACCTGTGTTATTGACAGTCCCAGAGGCTGACTATTTCCACTGCCCCACCCTTGGTATGCCTCTGCACTTGGAAAATCTCAGATGGTAGGGCTAAATCATGTCTGATCAAGCACCAGGAATTTGGCCTTGACTTTCCATTAAGGTTAATAATGTTGTTGAAAATAGGGACAATAAACCTCTAACCTCTGGTATCAGACTTTAGGTGTACTGGGAGAAAGCTGAAGCATAGCCAGGTAAGGAATTCTGCCCATACACCCTGCCCTCTGGGATTCTCACTCACCTGTGTCTAGAATGATACAGCATCATTTTCTCAGCACAGGGAAGTTTGACTCACCTTGTTCTGCCCTCCTTTATGCTGAGTAATAGGCTGGCTTCAACTGCTGACTCACTTGCAACTTCAGGCAAGGCCTTCCTTGCTCAGTCTTGTCTCCTCAGTCTAAAAGAAAGTGTAGATGGGGGACTACATCAGGACATACTCTCGGAAGCCTCCAGAAATGAGGCAGGAAATAACTGTGTTAAAGAAGGCAGGGTGTGAGCAAGAGGGGGAGAAGGACTGGGAAAATTGGAGAGCCCACATTCTGTCTAAAGGGGGCAGCATCTGCTCCATACTTGCTAATCATGACCACATGCAAGTGCATGCTGTCAGGTGTTTTTATTTTCTTGATTTTTCTTGTTGTTAAGTCTCAGGTATTAAATGTTGGCAACCAATTTAAAAAAAGTAAAGCCTGCATGCGTCAAGCAACACATGTCTGCAGACCAGTTTGTGGCCTCCAAACTTTGTGGACTTTTATCCTTTATTTCCTTTGGGATTCTAAGAAGTGGATTGACTATCTTCTCTGGGTGGCGTGAACAACAAATGGCTTCTCTTCTGATGCCAAGCTCATAGCTTCGACCTCCATAAACCAATGAATGTTTTGTTGGTTTGGTCCAAATCTGTTTACTCCATCCGGATCTCATCAAACAGGCAGTGGATTAATTTTTACTAATTGTCCATGGGTGATTAGGTTGACTCTTTCTATTAAGGTACAAATGGAAATTCCAAAACTGGACAGAAAAAATTAAGTACAGAATCTTTGCATGCTAGTGAGGTGCTTTATTTTTATGGTAAAAAGGGTATGCCCTTTCATACCCTTTTAGAAAATGATTGACGGTTAACACCTATCTGCATTGTTTTTTTGTTTTTGTTTTTTTAAGATTTATTTATTTCTTTTTCTCCCCTCCACGCCCTCACTGTTTGCTGTCTGTGTCCAATTCGCTGTATGTTATTCTGTGTCTGCTTGTATTCTTATTAAGTGGCTCTGGAAACAGATCCTAGGACCTTCCTGAGTGGGAGAGAGGCAATCATTCTCTTGCACCATGTCAGCTCCCTGTTCTGCTATGACTCTTGTTGTCTCTCCTATGTGTCTCTTGTTGCGTTATCTTGCTGCGCCAGTTCTCTGCATTGGCTGGCACTCCCACATGGGGTGGTACTCTGCATGGACCAGCTCACTGAGCAGGCTAGCTTGCCTTTACTGGGAGGCCCTGAGCATCGAACCCTGGACCTCCCATATGGTAAATGGGAGCCCAACTTCTTGAGCCACATCTGTCTCCCTGTTTGTTTTTTATTTTATTTTATATATATATATATGTATTTTAAATTAATTTATTGAAACATATCACTCACACATAGACATCTATAAACAATAAGTGTATAGTAATAATTGTGAACTTACAAAACAAACATATATAGCATCATACAGGACTCTCATAACTCACCCTACCACCAACACCTTACACTGTTGTTAAACCATTTTAATGAATGATTGAAGAGCACTGTCAAAATATTACTACTAACCAAAGTATTTTCCCCCAACCCTCCCCATTATTACTATCTTTGTGTCATTTATATACGATCATACACAAACAATTAAGAGTATAGTAAAAGTTGGGAACTTACAAAGCAAACATGCATAACATCATAAAGGGGTCCCATACATCAGCCCTCCATCAACACCTTGCATTGTTGTGAGATGTGTTTTACAAATTATGAAAGAATATTGACAAAATATTACTACTAATTATAGTCCTTATCTTACATTTGGTGTGTTTTTCCCCAATACACCTTATTATTTTTTTAAATATATTTTTTTGTGACAGAAGTTGTAAACTTATAAAACAATCATGTACATATGCAGAATTCCCAAACAACACCCCTCTATCAACACACCACACTGTGGTGGAACATTTGTTACAGATAAGATAATATCATCTGATTGTTACCATGTCCATAGTATACATTGGTTCACACTTTCCATACTACTCCATTATCAACACAGTACATCTTTGGCATAGATACAAGAGTATATCATCACTGCTAACTACAGTCCATAGGTCATTCCAGTTGTATTTTTCCCATGCATTCCCAACACCCTACAGTAGTGATATACATTTGCTCTAGCTCACAAATGAGGACACACTTGCATCTGTACCATCAACCACAATTCTCACTCACTTCTTGGTTTACTGTGCTATTCAGTTTCTAGATTATTCTCTAACTTTCTGTCAATTGACATTTACATCCCTAGACTAACACCATCCATGCTATACATTTCCACACTTTCACAGTAAAGCTAATTAAAACGTCTAGATACATGAAATGTCAGTAGTCCATCTCAGTCCTTCTCTTATCTCCATTAAAAATCCATCACCTACCTCCAGGTCTTGAAGATATTTTCCTACAATTTCTTCTAGAAGTCTTATGGTTCTTGCTTTCATTTTTTAGGTTTTTGATCCATTTTGAGTTAAATTTTGGGTAAGATGTGAGATCGAGGTCCTCTGTCCTTCTTTTGGCTATGTATATCCAGTTCTTTCAGTGCCATTTTGCTGAATGGACTGTCCTGCCTGAGCTGTGTGGGTTTGACAAGCTAGTCAAAAATCACTTGACCATACATGTGAGGGCCTGTTTCTGAGCCATCAATTTGGTTCCATTGGTCTATGTATCTGTCTTTATGCCAGTACCATGCTGTTTTTACCACTATAGCTTGGTAATAAGATTTAAAGTCCGGGATGAGGGTTCACTTTTCCTTTTATGGTGATTCTGGCTATTCAGGACCCCTTACCCTTCCAAATAAATTTGCTAATTGTGTTTTCAATTTTTTTTTAATGCTGGTGGAAGTTTTATCAGGGTTGCATTGAATCTTATATCGATTTGAGTAGAACTGACATCTTAATGCTATTTAGTTTTCCAGTCCATGAGCATGGAATGTTCTTCCAGTTATTTAGGACTTTTTTGATTTCTTTTAACTTGGGTTGCAGTTTTCTGAATAGAAGGGCTTTATATTGTTGGTTTATTCCTGACTACTTGAGTATTATCTGTCATATTTTATTTTCACCACTCTTTTGAGACTTTTAGTTACTTTTATTCATATAATCTTCATTTCTAGACTTTCTTCCAGGCCTCTCTCTGCTGTCTTTTCTTTTCAGGTTCTAGCACACCCTTTATTATTTCCTGAAAATCTGGTCTCTTGCCTAGAAATTCTCTATTTCTGTTTGCCTGTGAATATTCTAATCTTGCCCTCATTTTTGAAAGACAGTCTTGCTGGATATAAAGTTCTTGGCTGGATGTTTCTCTCTCGTAGTATCTTAAATATATCAGACCACTCTCTTCTTGCCTCCATGGTTTCTGGTGAGAAATCAGCACTTAATCTTATTGGATATCCCTTATATGTTATGCATTGCTTTTCTCTTGCTGTTCTCAAAATTCTCTCTTTGTCTTTGGTATTGGACATTCTGACGAGTATATGTCTTGGAGTTGGTCTATTTGGATTTTTCAGATGGGAATACGTTGTGCTGCTTCTTGGACATGGATATCTATGTCCTTCAATAGGGCTGGGAAATTTTCAAACATTATTTCTTTAAATATTCCTTCTTCCCCTTTTCTCTTCTCCTTCTGGGACACCCATGACATGTATGTTTGCACATCTCTAGCTGTCGTTTAGTTCCCTGAGAACTTGTTCATTTTTTTCCATTCTATTCTTGATCTGTTGTTTTGCATGTTCACTTTCAGAGGTCATTTTTTCAATCTCACCAATCCTTTCTCCTGCCTCCTCAAATCTGCTATTATGATTCCAATGGTTTTTAAATTTCATTTATTGTACCTTTCATTGCCATAAGATCTGCTATTTTTCTAAGCATGCTTTCAAATTCTTCTTTGTGCTCATCCAATTTCTTAATATCCTTAATCTCTTTAGCCATCTCATTGAATTTATTAAGGAGGTTTGTTTGAACATCTATAATCAGTTGTCTCAACTCCTTTATGTCATCTGGAGGCTTCTCTTGTTCCTTTAACTAAGCCATAGTTTCCTGTTTCTTGGCGTGGATTATGATTTTTGGTTGGTGTTTTGGCATCAGGGTTACTAGAATATTTATTCGGGGTGCAGTTTTTCTCTCTAGTTTAGGGATTCCTCCCTTGCTGGTTGTGCAGTAGGAGCCAAAGCTGTAATTGGTGCTATAAACTGTGGAGGCGTAAGCTGCCCTCATTGCCCCAGGGATGGATGAAGCTGCACCCAACTTTCTCCTTTCCCAGAAGTAGGGACAGAGTCACAGTTGTGTGGAATAATCCAAGTTGTGGAGGCCTAGACTGTAGTTGCCCAGAGAGACTGATGAATCTTCATGCTCCTTTCTTCCCTGTCTGGGGCAGGGATGGAATGGCAGGTGTGGGTAGCAATCTATCCAGTAGCCCCGGCAGACTTTTAATTATTCAGTCTGTGCCAGACACAGGTACCCTCAGTTACCTGGATAGACTGGTGCTGAGTTAGCCAGCCCTCTCCGTGCCAGAGGTGGGACTGAAGCTTAGGCTAGGGCTGCAGGCTGAGCCAAGTGAAAGAAACCCGTGATATTTGGTCAATTCAGCTTCTCCTCAGGCTGGGGGTGGAGTAAAAATGGCGGCCACCAGCCTTTTTCTGGCTTGGACAAATTCACACCCCAGCTGTTCCTAGGGTTATTCCTTAGCCATCTGAGCCTACCAGTCAGTAGCTGGAATCAGCAGCCAACCATCTCCTCCTCCCCTGTTTCTGGGCAATAGAGCTTCCACTCCTGGTCACTGAACAGCTCCTGGGGTGGCTCGCACCACCAGAGTAGGACAATCACCAGCCTCTGCAGCTTGGCTGGCAATTTCCTGGAGAGGCTGGTGCAGGTCCCCACAGCTTCCTCCCTGCTTGAGGAGGCACTGGGCCTAGGCTAGACCTGCAGTCTGACCTGGATGGAAAGAAGCCAGTCCCCACCAGCCCTGGGATCCTCAGTCTGCCCCGCTTCCCCTCATGCCAGGTGTGGAGTTAAGATGGTGGCTCCTGGCCTCTTTCTAACCTGGACAGGCTCAAACCTTAGCTGTTCTCAGGATCATACTGTAGCCCACTGAATTTCCTCATCATAGCTGAAATTGGTGCCCAACCGTCTCTTCCTCCCCCATTTTGGGGAAGTGGAGCTTTCAATTCCAGCCACGGAACAGCTCCTGAGGCAGCTTGTGCCTCCAGTGGAGGATGGGAACCTGCCTCCGGGGTGTGGAGCCTCTACTTATGAATTTTCTCTGCAGACAGGCAGTCTCCTCCTTCCACTCCTCCAAGGACATTGTAGGATGCCCTTCTGGTCTCCTAGAACCCCCAAGCAGGTACTTCAGGTAGCTCTAGAGAGCTTTGGGTGTTTGCTAACTGCCCTGTAGCAAGAGCTGACTCGAGGAGCTCCTTACTCCACTGCTATCCTGCTGTATCCCCTCCCTGTTTGCTTTTTATATACTCTTATTGTACTAATGCTTTTGCTTAACTGTTTTGGATAGTTCATTATTAGGGACACTTTTTTTTTTTTAACTTGCAATTTACTGGAGTTCGATACTTCAATTCTCTGTCTTGTCTCACTGTCTTGATAATCTTCTAAAATACAGAAGAGAATATTTTAAAGGAGGCCTACAAAGGAATTTAAAGAGAAACAAGGGATGCCAAGTAAGCGACATTAAAAAAGAGGAAATGGGAGCAAAGGACAAGGAGAAATCATTTTAGCTGTTAATCGTAACTATTGCACATGATTATCCTCTTGTGTCCTGGTGGACTTGCCTCAGCCACAGAAATCTATACTCATTCTTTTGTTCCAGTTTTACATTGTAATGGGAGAAGGTAGTTCTTAAATATAATACTTTTTGGGGAGAAATTATAAAAACAAATGGAAAGTCAAGGTGTGAGAATTCTCTCATTCCCAATTTTCCATTCCTTAAAGAACAATTTTTTTAAAGCACTACATATTTGTATCATTTGTTACAAACAATTAAAGTAGAACAGAGAGAATACTCAATTAAAAATTTTTCAGAAGAAAAACAATATTATAATCAAGACTTTTAAGATGAGAGCATAAGCCTTAACTCAGAATTGAAAATCAATACCACGTAGAAACTAAAGCAAAGATGTTTAATTAATCTGCAGTTTATCCTCTACTAGTGCAATAAATGAAAAGAAACTGTGGTTTATTTAAGACTTTTCTATTTAATTTCTAGGAAGAATTGCACCAACTGAGAGGACAAAGGAATTTCTCTGGATTCTTTGCAATCACAGGAATAATGCTGAAAGTCTCCTTGCTTGAACCTTAATCTGTTTTACACGGGAATGATCTAATGAAAGGGTACCAGAATTTTGACCATTTATAAAGTGAACATTTGTCTGTGCTTGCCTGTTTTTGTTTGACTCCTGAAAGAAGAAGAAAATACAAGCTTGCATCAGACATTGAAAAGAATTATTCTAGAATATTGCCTCCTTGATGAAAAGAACAAAGCATTCCTGGTAGGGGCTAGAATTGATTTATGTGTGACACGTTCAATGAATATTTCACCCTTCACTTTGCATACATAGACACAAGCCAAGAGAAACTAGGAAAGTAATTTCAGAATCTGTATGAGAATTTCAGGGCCACGTGTCAAACAAGGTTTAGGGAAGCAGAAAAAAAATTCACCATTAAAGACAACCAGGAATCATCATCCTTGTAAAAAGTCTATGCTCATATCCCTAATTATTAAAGGATGTGTCTTTTAGGACAGTATTAGATATAAGGAATCTTGTGGATGCCAACTTTAGGCGATGGTTTAAAATGCAGATACTTGGGGGAAACCCCCAAATCTCTGAATCAATCAATCTATCAAATTTATGGGTCTGGAATAGGATCTAGGAAACTGAATTTTAGACAAGCATGCCTAGGGGATTTCAGAGGCAGATCACACTTTGGGAAGCACTGCACTACAGCTGCAACAAATTACCTGTGTTTATCAGACATTTTGCCAGCAGACTCTACTTTTTTAATCTCAGTATGGAAAGAGAACAAAACCAGAGCTGCTCTGACAAAGGCAGGTGGCCATTCTAAAGAACTTCCCATGTAGCCTGCTTTTACCCTCAAGAGGTAACCCAGGAAGTGTCCCCATGGACTATTGATAACTGGTACACCTCTCTCCTCAAATTTGTATTAAACAGAAGTTCTTCTATCTCCTTTTGGGGAGAACTAAAATGTGAAAGTGAACGTTCTTGTATTTTGCTAACATTTCAGGGGACCTGCTTCTAATCAAGACCATGTTTAAAAGGCAAACCCAGGACAAGCCCCTGTTGTGACTGGTTACTGTCTAGACCATACCCATTGTTAAATCTTTTATATCACCTGCTTTTCGGATTGACTCCCTGAAGGAGATAGGTATTTGGTTGCCTAAGGTCCAGTCCAACCTCATTTTTCTTGCTTTTCTTCCACTATAAAGGATGTTGATTTTCCCACTCCTTGGTAGTACTCAGCTGGTGGTAGGTCTGCCGGGAAGGTTCAAGGTAGCTTTACTCAGGCACTTGGGAGGGATGACTGGAAATCTGGGCTGGGGTGGCGCTGTTGAACAGAGTACCTACAGAGGACTGACCCAACATGGTAGCCTCAGGTAATCAGACTGCTCACATGGCCATTCAAGTTTCCCAGAAAGTGGGTGCTCCATGAGACCCAGATGGAAGCTGCAAGCCATCTTTGTGACCTAGCTCCAGAAGTGCCAGCCCATCATTTCTGCTGCATTTTATTGCTCAAGAAAGACATAAAGTTCAGCCTAGACTCAAGGGGAGGGGAATTAATCTCCATATCTCAATAAGAAAAGCAGCAAATAATTTGCAACCTTCTTTAATCTACCATATCAAGTACACATTTAAAAAAAATTTTTAATTACTTTTTTAAATTAAAAAAATTTTTAAAGTAATCTTCCTTCTGTCCAACCTAAGACTGAATCACTATGTTATTGTCTGTGAACATATTTTTTCTTCAGTCACACAAGTGCTTTTGTACAAACATATTCAATATAATTTATGTACATAGTTTAAATATTTTTCAGAAAAATTGTTTTAGGGAACTTAGGACAGCAAAAAAACATTCAACTATTAATCATTTAATATTTTCTCAGCATCAGTAAAACCTCTTCTGCTCTATGAAACACGCAGGATTTCTTGATTTTAAAACTGACTATATCTACTTTCTCTTCTGTGAATTGGACTGCAAGAAAAATCAAGACCTCAGAACTTGGAAAGTCTGCACTTAGGCTTATGTTACCTACATGCAGCTGTTGGATGATGCCAGTGACTACAGCTTGGGATCTGAACCTCAAATCTAATTTGTATGTCAGTTTTCAAGCTCTGTAGATCAACTGAGAAGTGAATAACCAGTGTTAGAGACTAATACAATATAAAGGTTGAACACACTGCAACGATGCCTATAAATGGAAGGAATCACGAGAAAGGCAGAAAGTTGAATTTCAGCTACACAATAAAAGAAAAGTGGGGAATTTTAAAGGAATGCCCCTGGTGTCACATTTGTATTTTACCTAATAGAGACCTCATACTGGAGGATCACATTTTGAACTTGACCCTAAGACTAGCCAGCAAGCATAGTATTGGTTTATTGTTGTATACCTTTGTTTGTTATATTTTTATAGTGAATTTGAATGACTGGGTAAGGCATTCATCCACTCTTTGCAACAGTCTCCATCACTCTTTATTGTAATACAGTATCTGTTTCACTAATGTATGTTCCTTGTTTGGCTCCTGAAGCTTGAGAAGACTTTATTGGCTGTATGGCTTTCTTTGATCTTTAACATCTTTGGGTTCAGAAGTGAACTCTAACGAGAAGGGAAATGAATACATTTTTAAAAGAGGTGTCACCCTTACCTATTGAGTGTAAGTACTAGAACTCGGGTCTGAAAGGAGGTGGTGGAAAAAAGAAGGGCGCCCACATTCCCAAGTGGGGGGGAGGATGTGGTACACAACAATGGTATCATCTTATGACTACTTCAGCTGCCTATCTGGTGGTTTGACCACTATGATTTCCACCCAGTTTTGAACAGGTTGGCTCTCATTTTCACACTGCTTCCTCTAGTGCCCTATATCATCCATCTTAACCACCATCATGATAATGATCTTCCTCAAAAATTGCACAAAAGGCACCATTTAAAAGCATGTGCTCAGGAGGGTAATCTTATGGCAACTCCATTTCTTGGGTTTGGGACATTTTTCTCAGCATCTAAGTAGCCTGTTTTGGTTACATATATGGCTCAGAAAGCAGAAGACTCATCAATAACTCAAAGTTGTAGGGAGGACAAATCTTCTATAAGCCATTAGAATGTCAGGAGATTGCCTTTATTAGTCATCAGTCAACCAAGGCAGATCAAACTTGCCTCTGTTTTGACAGAGCAAATGCATTCAAACAAAACATATTTAATTAATGATCCTGTTTTCTTAAATGCCTTTATATTTTCTGGAAGATATAGTTTTCCCTCTGTGAATACGGCTATTCTCTGCATATACCTTCAAAACTATTTCACCTTGTATTGGTACTTTTAAGAATTTTCATGTAGGACAGCAACACGGAATGTTTCTCAGGCTTTATAGTGAGCAAAGCCCTGAATCTCACCCAGAGAGTTTGGACTTGGACTATGAATAATGGTCGGACCTCAGGATCCGAGGCTACCCTCACTTCTACTCCCCTGCCCCAACATGATGCAATTTGAGACCCCCTGGGTTTTCCATTTCCTTATACTTCTGGTCCTGTGTCAAGGAATTATTCTCATTGAAACAATAACAACAAAACCCCTTTGTTCTTTCGTTGGTCTCTTGGGTGATTTTAGTACTATTGAACTCAGGCAAATATTGGCTGTTGCTTGAAACCATGAATTCCACATCTCAATGGGGCCTTTACAACCCTCCCGCGTGAGATAAATCAAATGGTATGGCATTTGTTTGAGCGATTTCTAAAGAACAAAAGCAGTGTATACATTGGGAGGAAGGATGGGGAAGATGGAATCTATTCATACCTGAATGACCATGGAAAACTCCCCATCCTTAAAAGAGGTGTCCATTGTCACAAGGACGGCCTGTTGCCTACCCCAAACCCATTTCTCCTTCTTCCTTCCCAGCAGGATTCTAATTTTGTTCAGGCTGGCAATGCATGTAGTTAAAAAGACCCTTCTCCTGGAGTTCCTTTGTGGGAACGGAATTGTTATGTCTTGATTGGGGAGGTAGTTATTAACACATGAGTCTGTACAGGTGATAAAATACCACAGACCTACATAACCCGAAAATTGAGTGCATGCAAAAACTGGTGAAACATCAGGGAGGTCTGTAGTCTAGCTAACTGTATTCTGTCAATGTCATTTTCCTAAGGTTGATAATGTGTTATTGTCATGTAATTGTTTTCATTAGGGGAAGCCATATAATGGTTACATAGGATCTCTGTGTACAATTGTTGAGACTTCCTATGAGTATATAATTATTTCAAAGTAAAAACTCGAAAAACTATTGACATCTTCTTTGGGGGGGGTATATTCTCCTCCCCAACTCTTGCATGTAAGGATGATCCCGTGACCCAATTCTGACCAATGAGATTTAAGCAGTTACACAGGTGGTGTTCCTATTTTATTATACTTATAGGGACAGGCTCCATCGAATATGCTTTCGCTCTTGGTTCCTTCAACATTCTTCCTGTATGCAACAGAGACATATTGCCAAACGTACAGCTGTGTTTCTCCAATCATGAAGGAGGAAGTCACATAAAATGTAAGTGAAGTGGAAAATTAGAAGGAACTTGATTACTTGGTTACACTAGCCTAGGACAGCATACTGTGGGATTTTGTATCAATCATGTGAAAAAAACAAGCCCCTTAGTAGATGTTTAAGGCTGTGTAGTAGGTTTATATTCTTTGTTGCTGGATGCAATCTTAAATAATACTTCCTTTTTTATTCCAAATGTAAGCTTGGTCACCACGAGTCTGGGTGCCATTGGACTTTTTTAGTTCATTGTAATTTGGAGAGCCAAATTACAATGAACTAAATACCCTGAATGATGCTTTAGCAGACTTGTGTTCTTGGAAAAATTTAGCCATGAGGTATTAGTGTGCCTTTGGACAAAAGAGATCCATTTTTTCTAAGATGAGAGGGTTGGACTTAAGAACCTCAAAGCTTCTTGTTTGTATGATTCATGGACAGTCTTGAACTAAGGAGTGGATAAGGATGGAATCTGGGGATATGCTACACCATTGCCTACTGATCAGAGAGCATTAGTGGAGTAAATAATGTGAAAAATAGATAGATGAGTATTGGAAAGAGGGTGGTAGATTTAATCATTTTTCACAATTATTTTCAATCCTTTCCCTTGTACGAGAACAGTCACTCCTGCCTGTTTCCATATGTCCTGCTGTGCCTCCTGGGAGAAGGGTAAAAATCCTGTCTTACTCACTTGGGTTTAGCCATATGACATGACTTGGCCAATGGAATGTGAGTGGACATGATGTACATCATGCTCATGCTGACACTTTAAGAGGCATCACAAATTCTAACAGATCTCTTGATCTTTTCCTGTGCCAAGAGCATAGACATGGCACATGTAGGAACTTCTCCTTTGGTCCACGACCCTGAATGAGAAAACACTTGGAGCAGACCTACAGCCTGGCACAAAGCAGCAGTCAGCCTGCACCGGAAATGTAACATGAGCTGGGCATGAAGCTTTGTTACAGTAAAACACTAAGACTTGAGAGTTTTTGCTGCTGTAGCAAAACTATTACAGAGGACATTCTACAATCCTTAACAAGGACAAGTCGATAGAGGAAGTTGAGAATGTATAAAAGCTATACTCTGAGGTGAGAATTCTGGTTAGAAACTGGGAAATAGAGGTAGGCACTGAAAAATGGGAACTTGGGCTTTAGTTTGGTAAGTTCTTTAAATTCTGCCAAACATTTTCTTTTTTATGATATGGCATAGTAGTTACGAGTAGGGACTCTTGAGTGAAATGCAAGATGCATGGGTTCTAATGCTAGCTCCTCTGTTTACAAATCATGGGCCCTTGATCAAGTTTTATATCCTCTTCTCTAAAATAAGGGTGATAATATCTAACTCATTGATTGGTGTACAAGGAGAATTAAACATATTAATACACAGACTGCAGGTAGAGGAGTGTTTAGTTTATATTATGCACTCAATAAATATTAACTAGTATTAATGTGAGAACTTTTTTCCATTATGCCAAATGGTTCCGCCATTGGCTATCACCCCAGACAATAAGAAAACTACCAGAACTATGAACATGAGCTTTGACCAATGAATCAAGCCCTAGAAAGAGTTAGGAAAAGACAAATGAAAGTCAGAAAAGTGGGTCCAATGGGAAATGTTTTATCTATATCTCTTAATCTATCTACCGATCTACCTACCTACCTACCTACCTACCTACCTATCTATCATCTATCTATCTATCTATCTATCTATCTATCTATCTATCTATCTATCTATCCATCCATCCATCTATTTACTTTACCTTTTTATCCTTCTGTGGATGGGCCTTTTAAGAAAAATATTTATACTGAACGCAAAGGCAGAAGTAAGAACAGTTGTACTTTTAGCTCAATTGCTAATTTTAATTTTTATAGGAAAATTTTAAGCATATACAAAACTAGAGAGAATTGTACAATGAAACTTCATGTCCCCAGTACCTAAGTATAACAACTGTCAACTCATGGTCATTCTTGTTTCTTATCTGCTCCCACATCCTCTGCTGCACTGGATTATTATGAAAAAGTTCTAGACATCTTAACATTTGGTTAAATAACTTTTGAAAAATGGTTTTCAATTAATCTTTTCCCAATAAAGGATAGCAAGTTTGTATTCTTACAGTATTCTCATCATAAGAATACTGATTCAGAAAACGCTGATTCAGAAAGGTAGAGTGTAATTATTAACTGGTGGGTGGTATATAAGCTTGTTAAAATACAAAGCACGGGCTGTAACCATGGCCTGAAGCCAAAAGACTGGGATGCATTCTTCCCACATGACTTCTGGGCACTCCTTTTGGGAGTGTAGTGGTATGAACAAGATTTTGAGAGCAGCACCCTGTAAAATCTTAAGAAATCAATGCAAAAGAAGAAAATTTAATTCACTTTATTTCAGACAACCAAGATTATATAATATGCTTTGCTATTTGAGGCAAATAAGATGAGTACAAGATGAACCCTACACTTATAGACTAGTGAGGCACTAGACATATATAAAGTTAATTATAACTGAAAATTATTTTGTCTTTGGGGAGATGAGGCAAAGAGAGACAGTTTCATACAGAATATGATTTTTAATTTTAGCTTTTAAAGACCAGGTGGCATTTTTGACATGTAGTCTAAGAGGTGGGATGGTGAGAGACAAAGAAAAATGAAATTGAAAAAGATTTGAAAATACATGCATGGCTTATCCTAGGAATGAGTAACATTTTGGGTTTCAATTCTGGAACTTTCCTTCCTATGCCGTGTAAGTCCAAGAATTGTTCTAGAAAGAGACATCATTTGCTGGCATAACAAAACTCTTTATATATACCCCTAAGTATTGGTGAAATTGAATACATATTTAAATCAAATAATGAAATATTTATACTCATTTTAAGTATTCCCATAAAACTAGGGTCAACAAACTATAGAACTCAGGCCGAATCTGACTCACTGCCCCTTTTTATAAATAAAGTTTTATTGGAGTGCAGACATGGCCATTCATTTAGTACTATCTATGACTGCTTTGGTGCCACAAGGGCAGAGTTGAGTAGTTGGGAGAGACCTATCTGGCTGGCAAAATCTCAAATGTTTATTCAGGGTCTTGGCTGGGTTGAGGTGAGTAAAGTGCCGAGGGCAAAAAATTTAAGGAAGCACCCATTTTCAGGGACATGACCTTAATTTTTTTGCCCTACTCACCTTACTCACTTCACCCTAGTCTTGACCTTGAACTTACTATCTTGTCCTTTATAGAGAATTTTTCCAACCCCTGCTATGAAATGAAAATCTTTGTAGATTATATTCTTAAACTATTTAGCAGTTTTCCTGGGATGAGATGAAATCTATTAGTGCTCCAGTGGGCAAGAAGAGTGGGAAGTGGTGGACTGACCATTCATTAATGTATGGTAATATCCAATAAACGGGATATCTACTTTACCATTTCTTCAAAGCATCTTGGGCCCAGGAGAGTTGATTGCAGCATAGATGAACCAATCAAACAGGACTCATTTGTTGGTCTATGAGGTGACTCTCTTCAGTTCCCTTTCTTGTTTATACCTGGTGAGGCAATTGTCTTTCCCCCCACAGATATTTCCCCTCATTGGTTGTACTGTTGTAAACTTCCAGGTTGTATGGATGGATTGCTTTTTATTTTATGTATTTTGAGTCAGTGTATGAATGGAGTTGAATAAAATTAATCTCACGAAATAAAAATAATATAAAATATTTCTTATAAGTTTGCAGAACTATGAAATCTGAAATGGGATGCAGATGGCTCTTGCTCCTTTGTTCTTCTGCTGGTTTTTCATCCATTTTTGCAGGTTACTTGTAAGACCACGCTAATTATGCTTCCAGCTTCTTATGCTTTAATGGAGGATTTGTCCTCTTGAATCCCATCACCACTTTGGTGAGGGCATTCCTTTCAGAGAAAATTGCTATGGAACTGTATTTCCTGTAAGGCTTTACCCCATCTTCCTGTAACTCTTACTATATAAAAGATTTCAAAATCTCTAATTTGAGGACATCACATCACTAATGCTACAAACAAAGAAACCAGGGACCCAGATAGAAGGAAACTCTGACTGGAGACTTTTCTATTTCTCTTTCTTTTTTTAAATATGCATATATTTGAATTTTATCTTCCAAATACAAAATTACATTTTTTCTACCTCCTTAATCAAATTGGAAGCTACTTAATATTGTAGATATTATTTGTGAGAGATTCTTCAACATGCACTTTTTGGGTTTCTTTATCCTATAGAATGATGAGAATTTTTAAAGATACTAACCAAAAGACATAAGAAACCTCTTAGGGTAGAACTTTTCTTTTATCATTTATATAATATTTACTCTAGACATTGGTGCAACCTTCTGTACAAACTTTTTCTTCATTATCTTGCTACAGCTTTTTTAGCTATGCGGGATACCTTAACAAAAAACAATTAAAGTGCCCAAAAGAAAAAGCAATTAAGTACATACTAAAAATATGGGAGGGAGTCATTAAAAGGAAAATATAGATTCGTTTTCCCAACATGTTTACCGTACAATAAAATAAGACAGCATAAGGTGCACTGTTTTATTAATGAAATATTTAACCCTCCACCTTTGTAAGTATTATCTAATTCAAATATTGTGACCAGATACAATTATAATTTGTGCATCATCTAAATAACTATGTGGCTCTAATCTTCTTTGAGGAAATACGAAAGACAATGCTGAATGAGAGACACACTCCTTATCAGCTATCTCCTTTGCCTATTAATACAGCACACTGCCCAGAACAATTGGTGGAAAGATGTCTATGATAATCAACAAAGAAAAGGAGGCTCTGTGAATTTTTTCTTGAGAGCTCAGAATTGCCAGGTGAGCAGCTTTTTACTAGAACATACAGCTGCTCAGTTAAGGAAATATAATTGTTGTATTTTGAAAATTTATGAATAGATATATAGTATTATGTAGTAAAAAACAAACAATCCATGGACTAGATGTAGGTATTTAACAAAATGAGAGGAAATGCAAGTGTGTGTATGTCTTCAAAGCATTCCAGAGTGGAAATGTTTGTTTTTACATTTGTGTGAAAAATAATCATCCAGCCAAGATGAATAGAATAATTGCTGATGCTTCAGCTAAAATCAGAGATAGTAAATTTTTAGGGAGTCTAATTGGCATGGTTTAGTAGAAAGTGCTAGTATTTCATGTGCAGGATTGGGAAACTAATACATGGAATTTAATTAAACCTAAATAAAAAGCTTAGAAGAGGAGGTATTGCAACCAAGTTGGAAAGCAAATAAGGGAGGGCAGAAGGAAACCAAAGGGTGATTGAAAACAAGAAAATAAATAGTGGCATGTTTTTCTTACTTTTTTCCCTCCAGCTCCAAAATCTTGCTGGTCAAGTTTTCCTAGAAATCCACATTATGGGACAAATGATTGGATATTGGTTATACCCCCAACATGCCTCTGAAGCAAACCACCCTTTCTTTCCACACTCTTCAAAGCCCCAGACTCCATAGTCCATCAAGTGGCACACAATAGGGTGCTTTTGTGGTGATTAGCCCTTCCTCCAAAAGACCTGGCATAAGTCACAGCAGGAGACAGGATATACGAATAAATAGGTCATTGTTCCTTTCCATCAGGGCAATTCTGGAGTTTGTGTTGCTTGACAAGGATACAAGTGCCAGGAAGTGAGGTGGATTATTTCACAGCGCTCACATTTGTTCCTCAGCTGCTTCTTTTCCGAGTGGCTTCATAGGTTATTAATTACTTATTGGCAAATGAGACATTCCATTGGCTAAGGATGGTCAAAATAGAAAAGGGAGCGGGGCAGCCTCACATTTAGCTTGGAGATTATCTTGTATTTCAAAGCGGAGTTGGAAAGACTTATAATCAGCCCTGGCAGACCTGTAGAAGTCACGTTGATGAAGTTTCTTCTCATAGTCTTGGTGACACATTTAAACCACTTTTCTCTTTGCTCTTTGCTCTAGGAACCAAAGGAATTAAGAAACTTTGGAAAGACGCGTTTATCACGTCTCACTAGTGGACTGGCTCAGAAGTGGGCAAATAGATCATGAAAATGCATCTGATTTATAAATCTCACCTGTGCTTTCTGACTGCCCAAGTTAACGTGAAGGTCAGAGGTTTCTCTCTTCACCAGCTCTGGGCTCTAGAATGGAGTCTTTTGGTAGTTTCAGCAGAGAGGGGCGGGGGGCACTGACACAGTAGCTGTCACTGAATCAAGTGATCGTTAGAACTGAAGGTTTTGCTTCTAAAAGTTGAAAACATTAGCACGTAAATTGCAGTATTGGTATGTTTTTTTTGACATTTGTTTTCTACTTTCGCCTTCCTATGTAATGTTTTCCTTTTCTTTTGATGGTGATTTTTTAAGTTTAATTGAATCTGTCTTTATTATATCACCTTAAATCCTTTGTGATATAATAAATGCTTTAATTAAATCAGTAACTCTTATCAAAATTTATTGCTTTGTTAATATTAAGCTTATCAGTATTTTACCTTCATCTTAATTATCACTGTTGGTGTCTTTTGCATATTGAAGAGGATTTACCAATATGCCTTTCATGAGTACATGTCAAACACTAATTTTTCACTTATCCTAAGAATTTTATTTGACATTTTTAAGTCCATGAATTTGAAAAAAATTAAGAATATGGACAACTGAGAGTATAATACAACAGCAAACAAAGAGCAACAGGATAGCTGAGATAAAGCCATCACTGGGGTTCTGGTTGGGTCAGCTGGAACCCACAGTAAGCAGTGCTCAATACTATTCTTAAAGACACAATTTTATCTCTTCCACAACTGGTCTTAGTAGATGAAGAAGTCGCTTTCTGCTATTAGGCAGAGATAGCTCTGTGTAGGAGCTACCTGAAAGGAAACAAAGATGTAGCTAAGAAGTGGGTGGAAGAATGTGGCCGAATTCTTTCCAACCACTTGTTGAAACATGGCTATCCCTCTAAAGCATACATGTGGCAATTGGGCAAAAATCAACGCCATGTGGTGGGCAGCACATTCTGCTCTTTAAAAGGCTTTTAAAGATTCAATCATCCTCCATTCTCACAATTGCCTTTTGAGAGACAGCCATTCGGCTCTGCTCAGTTCTAAGTCATAGGGAGGTCATGCAGGTAGTTCGATCTCTATTTGAGATAGGAGAAACCAAAATGAAAATAATCTCCTTATCTATTAGTCAGAAAGCTCATTGAAAAGATTATGTTTGGTAGCAGATTTGTGGGATATGCTTACTTTAGTCATACGTGGAATTAACATAAAAATTTTATTGCATTACTACAACACATAACTGCTGGTCTTTACTTGAGAAAAGTAAATAAATATAGAGTTAAGAGACACCTCCCAACAATAATCAAGCCCTGTCATTTATGGACAAAATCCTTAGCATTCTCTTTTTCTCTAGAGAGCTCTAAAACCTATTAGGTTTAGAACCTGTGATGTCCAAAATGGAAGCCACTAGCCATGTGTGGTTATTTAAATTTAAAAGGATTAAAATAAAACAAAATTAAAAATTCAATTTTCAGTTAGCAATATCCACATTTCACATGCTCAGTAGCCACATATGGTTAGTGGCTACTATATTGGATAGAACTGCTATGGAACATTTCCATCAACATAGCACTGGCATTGTGGAAAAGGGAAGAACTTCATGTGAAGGTAAATAAGTGCTAAAAGTAGAAGGCATTGAAAACAACCTGTGACTATTCAAATTTGACCTTGGTCAAGGCTGGAGAATTTATGAGACATGAACTCTTTTGCTCCTCCAGGATACTAAGCTTTGAACTTAAAAAACAACTGGAATTCTCCAAATTAGTCATTTCCTTTCCCAGCACTACCTGAGCTCAACACTGATGCCTCATGAAATGTAGCTTTGCTATCACTACCGTTTATTCAACAAGTCATTTTTTTGGTATTTCTTTATGAGGTGTCAACTGTCCACTTATTTGCAGATTATATTCTATTGAAGATTTCCACTAAATCAAATCAAATATATTAAATAGATGTATTTCCTACATTATCTAGAAAAATTTTCTTTTCACCAATCTCTGAACATCAACTGGGTTAACATTTTGTTACCACATTTTAGTTTGAAGGTTGAAATCTTTTAATCATACTTAAAGTGAAAGGAAAATAAGCCATAGGATCCATGAGTCTTGTTTGCTTTATTTTGCTATTCTAACACATTCTTAATTTTCATATATGACAACCATTAATCATACCCCTTGATTGAATTTCAGTTTTTACTTCCCTTTTATGCCCAATAATAGTGACTTAAAACAAACAAACAAACAAAAACCTCTTAAATTAATTTTCTTTGGCCTCCAAATGTAGACATTTTGGCTCTTATAATAATTGCATATATAAGAGATGAAATCATCTGTTGATTTTTAATGCTTTTAAGTTTTAAATAATTTCCATATGTTTGAATTAGGCTTGATTTCCACACTAATGAAAATCCACAGAGCTGAAATTATATACACATGCTTTTGGATAGAGTGGAGACATGTGAACATTTTACCAACTTCAACATACAAATGAGTGCAAGGATGGATGGCTTCTCCTGAACACCTAAAATCGAATTGCCAATAATAAAACAAATAGCAATCAAGATTTGGCTCTAAAAATAAAAATAACTATAATTTATTAACACTGTGTGCTAGGTGCCATATTATGTTTTTATACATCCTATCTGAGTTAGAGATTTGTAAAGTTTTTCTGTAAAGCACCAGATAGTAAATATTTTAGATTTTGTGATCCATTTGGTCTCTGTCAAAACTACTCATCTCTGCCACTGTCATGCTAAAGCAGCCAGAAACAATACTAAATGAATGGGCATGGCTTGTTTCAATGAAACTTCATTTCCAAAACAGGCAATGAGGCAGATTTGACTCTTTGGGTTTCAGTATGATGACTGCTAATCTAAATTAATTCTTATAAATAATTGCCAGGTATGTGTAGGCGACCTCATGCCTCTAAGCCATTTAGGTTGCTGCTAATGGAATGGAGAAAACTAGAAGATCTCTCCGTCCACTACCTGGACAGCCTTCTCCAGGTCCACATCTTTAGAAGACCCAGGACTGCTCTTCATCTTGGTTCAACATGGAACTCTGAGCTCTGCAAACTGGGATCACAGATCTCAGGGTTATTCAGGCCTCTGCTACTGCTTTGATTTAGGACACTGGACACCCCTTGCAAAAATATACCTCTCAGTCAAATCAATTATAATTTGACAAAACACATTTCCCAAAGACTTAGCGAAGGGGAACCTCAGTGTGCAGCTGCTGAGACTAAGGGTTGGGGGATCCCACCCACACTGTGGACCTTTCCAGTAGCTCTTCTCTCCTAAAACTCCCTAGAGTGTTTTGTCCCCACTCTCCTGACCTACTACTCAGTCCTCTCTGTTGTGCCCTGTGGAGCTCCATTCCTTTGTAACTCAACTCCTCTTCATCCTCAATCTGTTTTTAGAGCTCAGTTTTCACTTGTTCTCTCTTTACTATGCTCCCTAGTTCCATCCTAGCACTTCCCAACTTGTGGGAAGGTGTAGAGATATTGCCACCTTCAACCCTCAGAGTGGCCATGTAGGGTCTATTATGTCTAGAAACTTTGGTATATTGTTCTTAGGAACCATCTCCTCTTCACTGCACGTCTAACCACCTACTATATAAATAACTTTCCTATCTATATCTCCAGCTAGAATTTATTTCCTAAGCCCCTAATTCTTAAATAGAACTGCTTAGAAATATCTCAAGTGTATTATGTTCAATGATGAATTCATGATCTTCCTTCAATTGGTGAATGGAACAACTGTCTATCCTTTCACCAAAGCCAGAGACCTGGAGACCCCTTGAGTCTTCCCTTTCAATGAAGTTCGCGACCCAGTCTTGGAAGAATCTAGACTTCTGAAGTCTCCAATAGCTGTTACCCAATGGCAGTGACTGCTAACTATTCTGTAATGCCCCCTTTCCCTTGTTTTACTCTGTAATCCAACTGTATTTGCAAGCACATAATCCCTTGAAATAAAGACTACGTATTCCAGGCTCACTTGCAGCTAGGGATAGCCATGTTACTAAACTTTGATAAGGGGAAGTAAACTGAATTCATACATAACTTTCAGGAAATATTCTTAAATGAAGGATGCATAGCTCTCTTTCCTTTATTCCTTCTTGATTGTTGGAGTAGGAACCTGACAACATCTTGAATAACCACCCTGGATTTTGCAGTAGAGGCCCTATTTTTGAAAATGTAGGAACAACAGGATAGAGCAGCCTTGGTGTAGATGAATTTGAGCATTTGCCTTACCAGCCTGGGGCTAGGCATATACGGATTTCATTTACAGGGCAACAAAACAAAACAAAACAAACTCAACACCCACACATTTCTATCTTGTTTGAGCCACTCTTAACTTTGTGTTTTTTTTTTCTCTCACTCACTTCAACATCTCCCTCCCTAGAAAAATCCTTCTAAATGGCAAATCTGACCATTTTATTCTTTTCATTATGACCTGTCAGTAATCCTTGTTTGCATCTGGCATTAGGGCCAGGATTTAAACCCAAGCAATCTAATTACAGAGTCTGCTTAAGTGCTATGCCATATGCCGCCCACCTTTGCTGTAGAAGGCTAATTCTAAGAGCCTCAACGTATTTTCCAGGACTCTATCTTTTTCCCTTATAACTGTTATCAGAAGTAGAGGCCTGTTCTGTTTCCATCTTATACAAGATTATTTCAGGAAGGGGAGTGGGGTTATTGTTTCATGATTCACTCATTATCCTCTACGTCGTTGGAAGTATGAGCTCATTTCTGTTTGACTCACATACTTTATATAGTTCTAGAAAACATCTAGCACTAATTCTAATATACCCTTATGGCTCATACTTACTAAGAAACGCAAATGTAACTATAAATTAGTAACTCCAAGATTCTTAATATTTTCATTTTAGCCTTTACCTTCTGAAGGTGCACTGAACCATGGCAACATATATTAGGGATTTCCTCTTCTTACACCATAGTCTAATACATGGATTTCAAGTGAATGAAAAGAGGGAATTCTGTCTGTATAAATGTCCTAAGGGCCAGGAAGATTTCAATCACGTCCTGGGGTTCTATAAACTTTATATTGTTTTTATGCCTGAGCATACATGAGCAAACAAGATAGGGAAAAGAATTAAAATTAGTGGGCATTTTCTATATTCCTTCCTCAATAATTCTTTGGAAATGTACAGGGCCTGTTATTTTCTTCTCTCTTCACTGATGTGCCAAGTCACAGTATGTTGTTAGACCAGTTTTTGGTGTCAAAAGTTGAAGTTGTTTCCAATTAACTGGTAATGACATTACTAAAATTACTTTGCAGAGAATTCCATGCAGAAGAACATGGCAGGAGTTATTTCCTTGCCATTAAAGTATTTCACTGATGTATTGGGTTTGTCTAATGTCTGTCGACTTATTAAAATTTGGAATGCATTATATATACCCACCCTTGCACCAGAAAGGATTTAAAGCAACTTATCATGAATACATATGAAATAACAAATAAATGAGAAAAGTGAGTCAGGAAAGTCCAGTGAAGCAGAGGTGAGTCAGGACATGGGAATCATACCATGAAGTCATGCATATTTGCTAGAGGAGTGCCAAAAATTTGGTTCTTGAGTTTCTACTAGCCTGAGAGAAGAAAAAACTATCAATCAGTGATTTACGTTACTTATTAGGTTAAAACTAACCAGTTGCTCAAGAGATGATCAATTTTACTCAACTCTGAGATCAGAATGTTCTCTCATGAGTCTTTACGGAGAAGACACCATGTAATGTCATAAGCATCACCTTAACAGTAATCAAAGACACAAGTTCTATAGAGGTGTTTCATATAACACACTGCAGGATGGGCTCCTGGCATCTGGTCAAAGTGCAATTAGGTAAGAGGAGCTACGAGGGCCAGTGTGATGATTCATTTCATGTGTCAACATGGCCAGGGAATGGAGACCAGTGGTTTGGGCAAGCAAACACTGGCATGATTGTTCCATGATGACATTTTGTGGATTTAAATCCTCAGTAAATTGAATCAATGGGTGATTACATCTACAGTCAACTGAGGAAAATGCTCTCAACAATGAAAGAAGCCTCATCCAGTCAGTTGAAGGCTTTAAAAGAAGAACTGATGATTTCAGCAGTCAGAAAAGAGAATGTCTATCTCTACTTCAGCCAGCCAATTCATCAAAACTTTTATCAGAGTTCTCAACTTAACGGCATGCCCAATAGAATTTGGACTTGCCCATCCCTACAGTTGCCTGAGACAATTCTTATAAAATCTCATAATACTTACAGATGTTGCCTGTTGGTTCAGTTTCCCTAGAAAAGCCTGACTAATATAGTCAATGTGATGGACAATAAGCCTATTGCTCCCTGCTGATTTGGCTCAAACTAGGAGAATTTATAGTAATAGCTCTCTAACATTTATATCCATGAGAGTGATCCATAAAAGATAGATTGCTGGACTCCTTGCTCAGAGATTCTGGTTTTGTCTACCTGTAGTGAGACCAACCCCCCATCCCCCATCCCCCAGTAGCTGTGCCTAACTATTACCCTTCTTTCCTTGAAGTGATTAGAATGCAGAAGGTAGGCAGATCACAATGCAAGGAAGAGAGACCAAAACTGACAAGCAGAGCTATTCATTTAAGTCCATGATAAATCTGAGGAGACCAGCAAGAAATAATGATCATTTCAATTTGAGGATAAATGATCTGTAACTACTGTTTCTGGAGTAATGGTAATATACATTTAAGGAGTACCCTAGTGGGTAAGATGTTCTCCTAGAAAATGGACTTGTGCTTTTCCTCTTTTCCACAAAGTGAAAATGCCCACTGCATCAGAGAATTGATGGGATTTGTAAATCACACAGATTCACCGAAGGTAGACTTCCTGAAGATGGTTTTCCTTATGTGTGGATGTGGAAAGCAGTCTCATTGCAGTCATATCTAAGCGATGATGGGTACTTTTCAGAAAATTGTGGCTTAGTGTATTGGGTCCTGTCACACATCCTTCAGATTCCCACTTCAGGACTTCGGCACTTAATTACCCCAGTTGCTGGGAGTGCTTCCTTCAGATGGCTTATCGATGAGCCTCTCCTCAGGAAATGTACTCCTCATCCAAGGCTACCCCCTTGGGGGCAGTCAGTATCCCATGACCAGCTAGTGCAAAGGTGCAAAGACCCAACCCCTGGCCTCAGGTCTGGATAACTCTGAAGCACCATCCGGTTTCACAGTGGTCCCTTTTGATGGGCTGAGGCCCTTGTTGGAGCTGTATTGTGGTTCAGTTTGTCTTCTGTCCAATTCTTTGTCCCTCAACTTTCACAGATGTGGATCCTAGAGGACTCTCCCAGAACTTCCCGCCCACACTACTTCCTGGGTATAAATCAACCTATCCTCACCTAACCGATATTATCCAAGTTATTGCGCAGTTACCCATTCACAGCTCCTTTCTTTATCTTTCTTTTCTTTTCCTCTTCTGCTCTGCCCTTGATACTTAAGGGCTCCCCACCATGGACCTTTTCTTTACACTCATCTTATTAGGATTTCTCTGTTCTCCACTTCATTACTTTTTTTGTTAGCTCATCCCAAAAGGAGTCTGATGAACCTTAAAGAAAATATGTGCATACCTGCTCACACACATTCACACACACATGCAGAAAGCACTCAGAGTTCTGTGATCTGATACATTTGCAAATTTCTGAGTTAAATAAATTTAGATGGTGGGAGGAGTTCTCAGAGACTTTGAAATACTAATATAAAATGTAAATCCCCAGATTATATACTCATGGAACCCCTTTTTCTTTTTAACAAGGTATAAGTCATATAACATAAAATTAACCGTTTTAAAGTGTGCAATTTAATGATATTTAAAATACTCTCACTATTGTGCAACCACCACCTCTGTTTGTTTCAAGACATTTTCATCACTCCAAACTCCACAAAGAAATCCTGCACCCATTAAGCAGTCACTCCCTATTCCTTGACTCCCCAGCCCCTGGCAGCCACGAATCTGTTTTCTGTTTCTATGGACTTAGCTATTCTGGGCATTTCATATAAACGGAATCATATAACTGGCCTTTTGCATCTTGCTTCTTTCACTTAGTACAATGTTTTTGAGGTTCATCTACATCATAGCATGTATCAGCACTAAATATATTTTTAAGGATGAGTAATATCCCATTTTATGCATACCAAATTCTTTTTTTTTTTTAAGATTTATTTTATTTATTATCTCCCCCTTTTCTTTGTTTGCACCCACTGTTTGCTCTCTGTGTCCATTTGCTGTGTGCTCTCTGTGTCTGCTCATCCTTTCTTTAGGAGGCACTGGGAATTGAACCTGGGACCTCCCATTTGGAAGAGAGATGCACAATCACTTGAGCCACTTCAGCTCCCTGGTTTGTTGTGTCTCTCATTGTGTTTCCTCTTTGTATCTCTTTGTTGCATCATCTTGTTGTGTCCACTTGTCATGCCTGACTGTTGCACCAGCTCACTGTCTTGCTCGTCTTCTCCAGGAGGCACTGGGAACTGAACCTGGGACCTTCCGTGTGGTTGATAGGAGCTCAATCATTTGAGCCATATCTGCTTCCCCCACCTTCTTTTATATTCATTCATCAATTGTTGGACATTTGGGTTGTTCTCACCTTCTAGCTATTGCTGTAGAAGTTTTTGTTTGAACACCTGCTTTCAATTTTTTTGGGTCTGTACCTAAAAGTGTAATTGATGTGTCACAGAGTAATTCTAAGTTTAACTTTGTGAGGAACCAGACCCTACTTTTAAAAGCATATTGATGCAATATACTGAAGAATAATATACTTTGAAAATTATTCTGTACTAATTTAAGATATTAATGGTTATTTATGAGTTATTGTATTTAACCCTTAGAATTATTGAATGCTTTAGAATATTTTAACTGAAAGCCCTGAATTTGCAGTAATAGAATTATAAGATTGATATCTACAAAGAAGGAGATAGATTCAAGAAAAGATGTCTGTTAGAGATACTGCACAGATCATACTATGCTAAAGATTCCTTCTTCCTATATTTCTAAATACTTTTTCTTTAAGGGATAAAAACTGGTCTGATGGTCACTGGAGGATGATATGAATAGCATGTATCAAAAATATTTTTTGATGTTCTACTGAATATTGGTGTTCTGATGTGACTAATTCAGCCTGGAAGTAGAGTTAAAAAACAACAAACAAATCAAATAGAAAAGAAACAAAAGAAATTTAGTTTAAATTTGTCTATTTATGAGCTTTTAATTTTTCTTTCTCTCCCATCCTTATTCTGGTTAAAAAATTTATGGAGAGGTAAAAATCATTTGGACTTTTTTTTGTGTGTGTGTGATTTAGTTGTTGATGGCAGAGTATACCAATTTAATGTTTTGGAAACTTGAGGGGAATAAAAATATAAACATTAAATGATGAATAAAAATTTGACCCTAGTAATATTGTGTTTGTTACTTGTGTAATTTTATTATATATATAATAACATACACTATATGTAATATTTATATTATACATCATATAGTACATATTGCACATAGTAGATCATATATACTATATTTGCACATTATGACATATTTTATATATGCTATATCTTTAAATCACAAAGGATTTTATTCATTTATTTAGAGGTCAATTGAAAGTAATACAATTTTTAAAAAATTTTAAATACTGTGAAGAAACTGTTTAATTACATTTTAGTGTAATGTTATATACTTTATAAAGCTAGTTCTGTAAGGAGCACATCAGGTTTCTTTTTATTATAGGAGAATGGGCAGATATGAGGGAACTTATTTTCCCCTTTGAACATATAGAAATGTTAAATAAATAAAAGTTTCCTCAAAGGTGTATATCAATATGTATAAAATCTTTCACCTACGTAATCAAAACAAAGAATGGGAAATCTCCAGACACCAAAACTGAAGAACTCAAGAATAGAGTGTGAGAGTTGAAACCTTACAACCCATGTAGGTAAAAGGGATGATTTTTTAAATGACCTCATGAGGACGGGAGTGGATACACTGTGAATAGGAAATGACACCAAAAATACCATTGAACTGGGATTAGAAATTTTCTGTGCTCAAGCTAAGTACATGGCCTGAAAATGGCTGGAAAAAAGGAACCAATGAGAAAAAGATCTGGAACCTACATAGTGCTCATCTCTACAGCTTTGTTTTGAAGATATTTCCTTTATTTTATGTAGCACCTCTAGGTATTTTTTATAGAATATTTTAGTCTCTTACTCAAATATTAACAAATGTAAATGGAATATACTTTCCTATTAAAAGAACAAAGATCCTCACATTGCATTTACATGCAACATACCTTCACAATTTGTTATGAATCAGTGATCTCTATTTGTAACAACATGGATAATTTTTCACATCATATTATTGAAAATGAGTGAATCACAACGGTGGGCATCAACATGAATCAATCTCTACGGTACAATGTTGGAGGAAAAAGCCACATGAGAATGCATTTTGTATGATTCTACTTTGATTAATTTTTAAAAATTTTATCAATATATTATGTGTAATACACAATAAAAAGTAAAAAATGGTGAATAATAAGAGGAAATTACAGATTGATATATACAGCATGATGCCATTTATATAAATTTTAGTAGCACAGCAATGTACTATGTATCGTTATTGTGTAAAAACATATGTAAGAAAAACATATCAAAATGGACAGCAAAGGTCCTTACCAAATTCACGATCATGGTTGCTTTTGAAATGAGTGTTTGGAAACAAAACTGGGAAAGGGAAAACAAAGGGAACTTTAACTGTGTCAGAACACTTTAAAATTCTTTAAATTGAAAACAATTCTGAAAAACAAGGAAATCATAAAAAGTTCATGCAATGGTGAAATGATTACAGATACTTAAAACTTCATTGCTGACTGGGAGAGAGGGTAAACTACAACATAAACAGTGTAGCAGTGCTCCAAAATGTACTTATCAACTGCAATGAATGTGCCACACTGATGAAAGAGGTTGTTGATGGGGGGGGGTCAGCATGGGACGTGGGGTATAAGGGAGCCTCTTATATTTTTTAATGTAACATTTTTGTGTGATCTATGTATCTTTAAAACAAGATAATAGGGAAACAGACTTGGCCCAGTGGTTAGGGCGTCCGTCTACCACATGGGAGGTCCGCAGTTCAAACCCCGGGCCTCCTTGACCTGTGAGGAGCTGGCCCATGCGCAGTGCTGATACGCGCAAGGAGTGCCACGCCACGCAGGGGTGTCCCCCGCGTAGGGGAGCCCCACGCGCAAGGAGTGCGCCCTGTAAGGAGAGCCGCCCAGCACAAAAAAAAGTGCAGCCTGCCCAGGAATGATGCCGCCCACACTTCCCGTGCCGCTGACGACAACAGAAGCGGACAAAGAAACAAGACGCAGCAAACAGACACGGAGAACAGACAAACGGGGGGGGGGGGGGGGGGGGGATTAAATAAATAAATAAATCTTTAAAAAAAAAAAAAGATAATAAAAGATTAAAAAAAAAAACAAAAACCCTCCATTAATATGGAGTAGTTCCTATTCATGACAAAATGCATAGATAATAGCTGAACTATCAAACTAAATATCACTGTTAAAATTGTAGTGATATATTAAAGTTCACATTACCAGTACAGGTCACATCCAAAGTAAGCGTTAATAGGGAAGGAATCCTATGGGAAAAAAATGCATGTCTACAGGAGGCCTAATCAATAATCTTAATTATCTGTTATAATTTTCTCCTCCCAGATTAGTTTGGTTGAAACTATTTCATAATTTTCAAATTGATGAAATTTATTTCCACTTCTTTCAATTTCAGTGACTTACAATACATCTCTATTTCTATATCCAATGTGTGTGAAAACATGCATCATGTATACAACATGATATGATCAGAGCTGATAAAATATAATTAAAATCTCTATACAGTTATCCCTTCCTCACTGTGACTTTTCACATCACAGTTTCAATATATCATGGGGGTAGGCATAAGAAATGAAATGGGGATTTTGGGGGAATGTTGTAGAAATGTCAGACAACATGTGAAGGCCAGCAGACAATATGGAAAAAGTTTAGAAACTCAGAATTGCATAAAATATATGTATAATATTGTACAATATCTCCTATGACCGAATACGTAACCCAAATTTTGCAAGGTACTGTAAACCTCCCATAAAAGGAAAATAAAAAATTCATGCTTCTTTTCTGGTATGAAGGGAGGGCCAAAAAAATTTTACATGGATTTCCCAGAATGCCAGGACTCTGCGCTGCTAGCCCCCGTGACGTGGAAGGGATAACTGTAACCTATGTATGTGCATATATACTTTACATTGATCTGTATCTATTATAGCCAAATCTCTATATAATAAATAAATGTAATAATGGATTATATCAAATTATAAAATAGCATCGGTGCCTATTGCAATAAGCAGATGAGCAGACTATGGAAGGTCACTGTGTCACCTGGACCAGGAGTCAGTTCTGTGTCTGTCCTATCGCCTGGAAGGAGGCTCTGAACTTAAGCCCAGATTTCTATGGGACCTGGAAGGGAGGGAATGTTTCAAGGTCTCCAGGTGCTAGAAACCAAACTTCCCAGACAACAGCAGTGTCCGGAAATCTACAGTGCCTGGCTCCAAGCACGTATTCCCCATGGGAAAAGGTGCTTTCTCAGCAGCTTATCTACACTGCAGAAACCCACAGGTAGAAGCGGCCTCTGTGCTGGAATGCGGACCCACTCTACTGGCTTAGGCAAGCCCCCTTGGGTTGATGAGAATTAAGGGCCCTTGAGCTAACGTTGTCCTATGTAAAATTTCCCAATAAAGTCCTTTCCTTACGCCATGCCATGTGTATTGTGGGAGTTTGTTCCCAACTCTGGAACATAACAGCTGGAGACTCAGAGGGGACCCAACTCTCATGACAAAGAAAGTGAGACATTGAAAGAGAGAGTGGTCATGTTATGGTACATTTACTATATGTCTCCAGGTTGTAAGAAACACAAGGAAATAGGGAAACCAAGGAAAATATATTAGTGAATGAGTAGTGAGCTTCAAAGAGCTATACAGTGTCATTCTTAGGTGATAAGGATAGGACAGCCGCCCTAGTGACTAGGCCATTTTGTCCCTCAGAAGTATTTCCATTTGCACTCGTATTTGATTATCTCTGTCCTTCTTATGCCCTCCATCCCGCCCTTGTCTGTTCTTCTGATTCTCTCCATGGGCTTCAAATTCAGCACCTCTGGGAAAAGGGTCAATTGATTCCCACCCAGTTAGAATCCTACCGAGCAACGTTCTCAACCTCATCAGTGACTAGATTCTTGGGGGGTTGATTTCTAATCTAAACAACTGTGGTCACAATCAAATGACCTCCATTATGATGATTTTCATATCTAGCAAAACCACTGGGTCTGCTGCACTGTAGCTGCACTGTAGATGGTGTGATGGAGTTAGGGTGCCACGTCCTCCAAACCAGGACTCATTTGAGAGTGAAAGGAGGGAGCTATTATAATTAGGACAATAGGCTTAAGCCAGTATAGTGTTGCATAAAATAGGATGTATGTCACAATAATTAGAGCAAAAATATTGTTAAATAGGAGATTGAAGCCCAAGCCTTAAGACTTGCCATTAACTACTGGTGTGTCTGGAGTTAACCATGTTTCCTATTTGCATTTGTTATCTATAAATGCGGGTGCAATGGTTTCCTCTAGTTTTCCATGATTCTACACGTTCTTCTGCCTCTATGATATTATTAGTTCAAGCTATGGCTTCTCTGTTAGCTCTATGAGGGCAGGACTTTGCCTGTTTTTCCCACCACATGTCTTTGTATCTATCACAGAGTTTGGCATACTCAATAAATCAGAGAAAAAAGGGAGACACATAAGTGTATCAGGTGGTCAGTACTTGGCTTATCAGTTAATATTTTGCAGCGAATATATATAGTTTCATGCTCTGCTTGCAAATATTGGCAACAGTAGTGAAGATGATGTTTACATAATCCAGTCAATGTTGGGAAAAGATATTTCTCCAAACTGATCATGTTGGTTCTCCAGTTGCTGTAAATGTTGAGATGAATCATTTCTGCACTTTTGCTTCTGGAGACTTACCCTTATTTAAATATATAGATAATGCTTATCCTAGTGAATTGCAATAAAAAAATATTGTTTACTGGAGAGATTGAATGTTATAGACACATTTATGTATTAACTCATTTATCAGATGTTTATATAGTACCTACTATGTGTCAGGCCCTTTTTTTCTACACTGAAGATGCACAGGTAATCTAAAAAAGATGTGGTCCCTACTCAAAGAGATGTTTTCTAGCTGGGAGAAAGAACTAGCCATAGTAACAAACTGATAAAAATTGATATATATCTAAAATTTTTATAGTGATAGTGTCTTCAAGAAAAAATATAGCATGTTTTCAAAAGCAAAATGGCAGCATTAGTGAGGATAGGCTCTTTGAGCAGGTGACATCTAAATTGAGACCTGGTAGATGATAATTGAACTCTGTAAAGAATTATAGGAGGAGCTTTCTAAGGAGAGGTATAGCATGTGCAAAGGTCCTGAAGTTGAAAATGCATCGATAGGTAGGACATAGCAGAAAGTGAGTGTATTTAGGGTCGAGCAAGCAAAGTATTGAAGGTTAGGAGGTGAGATTAGAGAAGGCAGCAGATACCAACTCATGTAGAGTTTTGAAGATCATGGTAAGGAGTTTGGATTTGATTCTAAGTGTAGTGGGAATTAAAGACATTTCTACAAAGGAGTCACAGGATCAGGTTTAAATTAAGAAATAATAATTTTGATTTTTGGGTAGTGAATAGAATTAGGGAGACAAAAAGGGAGCAGAGAGACAAGTTAGAAGGTGATTATAGTAGTCCACATGAGAAATGATAAAGATAGTGCCAAACAGTTGGTTTTAGGATGAATTGTGAAGGTAGAGCAGAGGCGATTTGGTAATGGATTGGATGTGAGATGTTCAAGAAATAGAGGAATCAAGAATGATTCCTAGGATTTTGTCATCACCTGGAAGAATGGTGATATCACTTGCTGAGACGGGGAAGATGTAAGGCGGAGTGAGCTTGGAGATAGGAGTGAGTGGGGAATCCAAAGGTATTTCTGGTCTTATTGAGTTTAAGAGGCTTCATCATCCTTGTGGAATCTAAGCCCCTTCTCGATATAGCAGTAGAGTGGACATAACCATCCCAGGGTCCACAGGATGGAGGAATAGAGTATGCATTAGAGTGGACTTACTGATATTCTATTATGGAACTATTGTGATTAGTAATGGAAGAAAATATAGCATTGATGTGGAGAAAGTGGCCATGGCAGCTGCTGAGGATAGGGAGAGGGAAAAAAAGATATGATGTGGGGGCATTTTCAGGACATGAATTTGTCCTGGGTGGTACTGCAGGGACAGTTGCTGGACATTGTATGTCCTGCCATAGCCCACTGTGTGGACTGGGGGAAAGTGTAAACCATAATGCAAACCATTATCCATGTGGTGCAGCAGTGCCCCAAGATATATTCACCAAATGCAATGAATGTCCCATGATGATGAAAGAGGTTGTTGACATGGGAGGAGTGGGGTGAGGGGGTGGGGTGTATATGGGGACTTCATAGTTTTTGAATATAACATTTTAAAAAAATAAAGAGTGAGAGAGAGGAAAAAAAGAGACTTATTAGATCTCTAAATGGAGATCTAAATGGAGATGTCAAGTTGGCTGGTTATACCAATATAGGTTTTGCAGGAAAGGCAGAGCCAGGGACATATTTTGGGGAGTCATTTGTCTAGAGAGGCTGATGAAAGCATGGAACTAGAAAAGATTGATGGGGGTATGAGTAAGAAAGAGAGGAAAAGAAGACTGGATTCTGAAACATGGGGACTGACATTATGAAGAGGAAAAGGGCCCAACAAGGGTTCTGAGAAGGTGGGCCCTGGGAGAGAGGAGAAGAACCAAGAGACTGTGGAGTCCCAAATACCTTGGGAAAAATGTACTTCAGGAAGTGGGGATCAGGTGTATCAAGTGCTATTAATTTTTCTCAGTTCCATCACTTTTGTGTTTTAATTTGAAACTGAGGCTGTATCAAAAGGCAATAACTACCTAAAGCCAAAAGCTTAACTGTACAAATAAGTATGAGAATATTTTTCACTCTTCTGAGAAGAGGGAAGAATCATGACATATTTTTCTCAGCCTGCTTAAATAATATGTGAATGGAACTTGTCCTCAATTATAATAAATGAGCAAGGAACATAGTAGGAAGACATAGATTGCTTCATGGAATTTACAAAAAGCTACCTAACATTTCAGCACTTTTTCCAAGTGCATGTTAACTTTGAGAAACTGCAAAACATGTTTCGTAACTCTCTCTTTAATTTGAAATTCAGTTTTTTGTAACTTTATTTTCTCTTCCAGAGTCCTACTTAAAGGAGGAGGAAAAGATATCCTATTCTAGGTAAGAGGAAGTTTGGTGTCCCTAATTTGGCTTGTTTTCTTCAGGTTCATGTGATTCTGTGTTTATTTTGGAGCTTTCTAAATGGAATGTCAATGCCTGTCACTTGACCTGAGGGAAAGGGCAGCTTTTCTGTGTTTTTCTTTCTGTTTTCCACAAAAAAGGAAAAGATGACAGTATATTTGTCTTTTCCTCTTCAATTTCAGATGTACTGGATGGCCAATATCTCAGAACGCTCCAAGGTAATGGATCAGTTGAGTTCCATGAATGTGAAGGATTTACTAGCTTGGACATAATTTTACGTGACTCAAGTAAGACTTTCAGGGCTTTATTCATGTGACATGAGGACATGAGAAGGAAACCACAAAATAAAGCCAGCTATTGGAGGTGTCTTATACAATATCAATGTCAGAAATATTCCCAAAGGGAAAGGAAAATAAAGATCAACAAGAAGTTTAGTTTATCTTTCATTCTTGTCATGACTGTTATACTAGAAAACACAGCATTTGCTCATTGGCCCAACATTGCAAAAGCTGTGTGACCTTAATCACATCTCTTGATCACTCTGAGTTCCATTTACAACATTTTGTAAAACTAGGATTATAGTGCGAACCCTGCCTTTCTCACAGAGTGTGTGTGAAGGTCAGAATGAAAATGAGAGAGTGTACATAAAGTTTTTTTATAAATTATAAATCATAATAGGACACAAGATACTTTTAAATCATTCCTTAAATCCTGACTATCTCAAGAATTTTATGAAATAATTCTTGCTCTAGTGGCCCTTTGTCCTCAAGACTTTCCAGGGTTCAATTATCTTTCTTCTAATTTTGGCCATGCACTTTTATCTCTACTTTCACCACTTTTAAGTAAGCAACCCCCATTCCCACCCCAAACTAGATACTTGGGAAGCAACTTAAACCATTTATTCACCCCATATTAGAATGATGACAAAGTCTGGTCAACCTGCTTCCTTAAAATTCAAAATTCCTGTTTTTCTCCCTCTGTGTGATAGGTTGAGCCCTCCCCCACAGGGACATTTTCAGGTTCTAAACACCGGTCCCGTCAGTGTGGACTCATTTGAAAATAGGATCATCAAAGATCCTATTAAGATTAAACCAAACTGAAACACGGTGGCATTTAATCTCATATGAACGTAATTCTTTAAAGGAAAGGATTTGGACACCTAAGTACAAAGCCACTGGGGGAGACAGAGAGAGAAAGGCCTTCATGTGTGGATGCAAGGTGGAGATTGAGTGCCAGCAAGCCACCACCAGAATACTGCAGATTTTGGAGAAGGCATGACCTGCCAAAACTTTGATTTTTGAACCTCTAGGTTCCAAACTATGAGCCAATAAATAAGTCAGCCAACTTGAGATATTTTGTTATAGCAACCCTGGCAAACTAAGACACCCTACTTTGTCCATTCTTACTAGTATTCCCCTTGGTCAGGTTCTTATCAAACCCATTACTAGATTCCCCTAACACCTCTCCTGGCTTCTTAGCCTCTAATCCATGAAATGTAGCTTGCCTTAGAGTGATCCTTAAAAAACCCACAAATGACCATGCCACTTGCCAGTTTAAATTCAACAAATGTCTCTTCAATACTGGCAAGACCTCAAATAGCATGGCTCCTGAGGGCTCTAGAGATATCCAGAAACTATAAGCCGGGCAGACAGTTTAGGAATTCAGCACCCTGTCAGTGGGCCTTACTTTGGAATTTATGCTCCCCAGGGTAACAGTTAGACTCATGTATAGGTTCTCTATACATGGCTCTTCTGTGCCTTTTATTTGAACCCATAATTAGCACTCTACTTGAAAAATATATGTCTCAGAGATTTAAATATTGGGTCTGTCTATGTGCCAGTTGAGCCCTGAATTTCAGCAGAGTTGCAACGCATAGTCTCCAGGTCATTGGATAGCCCAGGACAACTAACAAGGAGATGACGATGGACAACGCCCATCCCAAGAAACAGAGAGCATCTGCAACTGCAAGCAAGATAACTCCATCCAAACTCCCTCTCAATTAGAAGCAGAGTGGGCATCACCATCTCCAAATCTTCAAGATTGGGGAATGAACAACTGGCTAAGGTGCACACATTATTTTTCTACTATAGACTTATTATTATTCTAGCAATGGAGGAACTCTTATCATTGGTGTAAAGGGAGGGGCCACCAAAAGTTCTGAGGGATGGGAAAGGGAAGAATAGGTGTAATATGTGGGCATTTTCAGGACATTATTTTGTCCTGCATGACATTACAGTGATGGATACAGGCCATTATATATTTTGTCAAAGCCTATGAAATTGAGTGGGACGAAGTGTAAACTATAAGGTAAACTAGAGTCCACGGTTAGTAGAGATGCCTCAATATGGGTTCATCAATTTTAACAAACGTACCACATTAATGAAGGATGTTGTTGATGTGGGAAAGTGTGGGAGGGAGAGGGAGTGAGGTAAATGGGAATGCCTTATATTTTTAATGTAACATTTGTGTTACGACTCTACAAATTCTGTGTTAACTCCCTTCCTTGCCACACTCACCCAACCAGAATATGACAAATCTTTCTTGATGCTTCTACTGCGCCTAGCTTAGCCTTTGATCTCACGCTGAAACATGTTACTTATATAGGTGTTTATATAGGTGTCTCCTTCTTAACATTGAGCCCTTTCAGTGTAGACACCTTATCTTATTCATCATTTTACTTTAGCACTTAATACTGTGCCTGGCACATTGTAATTGCTCAATAGAAAGAAAAGGAAGAAGGGAAGAAGGAAGGAAGGAAGGAAAGGAGGGAGGACAAGAGGGAGGGAGGGAAGGAGAGGGAAGGAAGGAATGAAGGAAGAGAATTGAGGATGCATACCAGTTTATTAAAAACATTGATATTGCATGCTACACGTGCTTTTGATATGTAACTACATGATATCTATGCACCAGTCAACTGAAATCTGGCACTGGAAACATTTCTTTAACTGTATTTTACTAATAATAGAATATATTTTAAGGAATCCTTGGTAAAAGAGCATCACATTTCTTGTTAAATCTGTTCCTTTCCACAAACTTGAGTCTTTTACCAGACTTCTGAAGACAGCAGCTGCTAATAGCAGAATGTAAGAAAGATTCCAGAATCCCATCTGGGGTTCACAAAACCTTGGCCAACCCTACTCACAAGAGTCTGAACCCCCTTTTACCCAGCAAAATTAACTCAAGAACATGTGGTACCTGAAATCAAAGGCCCTGCATGTTATTTAGCAGGTGTCGAAAGCAAAGAAACACATTTTCTTCTCACATTAGAGATGTATTTCAAACAAAAGTTCTGTTCTGGAAGCTCCACAAGGAAGGGCTAACCACTCCACAGAATGTTTACATACAAGAGTCTGCTGGAGTTGCTCTCACCAATTCACAAAAACTGCCTCTTCCCACATCTTCCCTACTGTACATTTGGTGATGTCAGATTGGTAGCTTGAAATCAGCCAAAGGGAGAATATTTACACCACAGAGATCGGCAAACACTAACTTCAAGTGTTTTCTTTCCTTCTGAAGAGACAGTTTAACAACACATCACTGCCCCAATCCTCCCCTTCTCTTCCCTCTTTTCTCTCCCTCTTCCTCCCCAGTCCGTAATTAAATAGCTGTGTTCCAAATGAAACCTGTTCAGAGAACTTGTTGTCTCCACAGGAAGATTTATTTGTTCATTTACCCCAATACAGGAAGCCCTTCTACCGTGTATTGTAGATTAGAGATGCTGAAAGACCGTGTCCTCTTTGACTAGTGACTTCAGGTTTACGTGGCCATTGTAGGGCTAAGGTGTTGAAATCGTGTTAGAATATAAAGACTATTAAAAATGGTCATGAACCCTCTCCCCCACCTAGTAGACTCCAGTCAAAACTGAACACACATACACACCCGAAATACAAACCTTCACTTCCTCCCCCTTCACTTTCTCCAAATTCCCACAGACCACTTAAATAGGAAAAGTTTTGAAATTGAGAAAGCAAGGAGTTCAAGGGCCTTCAGCTCATGGTTAGAAGGATTTTATTATTGTTCTGCTCTCTGTGAAATAGTGTCATTATGAGGACGTTTCCTAGGAAGCTAATCAGGCTTAAGCTTCAGGATCTCTCACTTTCCTAAGACCTCTCCTAAGTCACAAAGTATTCACACAATCATATGTCTTTGAAAGAAGAATTTAAAAAATTATTTTCTTAAAGAGAGCCCCACTGATTATACAAATCAGGCCCCACAAAACCTGGACTCACTCCTGAGGGTAGTTTTACACTAGTTTTTGCCTATTTATTTTAAGTCACAACCTTGCTACCCTGCTCATTAAGTGAACTTCAGCCCTCTTTCCTTCATTTTAATAAATTCACAAGGAAACTGCTATGTTATGGAGTTGCTGTTTTAAAAGTTCATGTTATTACCAAGAAAATGAGAATTTAACTTCTAAATTAATTTAGAAGCAGGCAGGTTCTTGTCCAGGGAAAATAAAAGTGAATTGGCAAGGACGCTTAGAGCTAAGCTGCCCTCTTCTTACCTTATTAGGCCAGAAATGCCTGCCTCTCCAATGCCCCAGGCTATTCCATACATGCCAGCCTTTTCCATTACCCTGGATATCTTGTCCTTGACCTTCAGGCTTTCCCTTAAAGTTTGTCTCCTCTTGGAAGCCTCTCCTTCGGTTAGGATCTCCTATGGTGAACTCCCAAGGCACCCTGTATTTCACCCTACAGAGGAACTTACCACACAATTTGAGCATGAACTCTAAATGGCCAGCATGTCTTATATACATTCCAGCCCTCAATATATATTTATGAATGAATACTTTCCTGAATTAGAAGTAGGGACATCCAATTCATCTCTGCCGCTAAGAAACTTGAGAACATTGAACAGATCATAAATTCTCTGGACTCATTTTCTGCATACATGTCTGTAGCAGGGATCCCAGCTGGGAATGAAATGGATATTATCCTTGGCTTCTTGTATGTTTGGTACCCATCTTTACAGGAAGCAATGAGGAACCTCCTAAGAAAGATCACATCTTAAGGGAAGTGTGGTGGTTTGAGACTGTATTTACCCTAGAAAATCATGTTCTTGGAACCATGTTCCTGTGGGTGTGAACTTATTGTAGTTGGGACCAATTGATTAGATTAATTCTGTAAGCTGTGACCCAGGGTGGGTCTTGATCCTCTTACTGGAATCCTTTATAAACAGATGAATACAGAGAGAGGGGGCCACAGAGACAGACAGAAACTCCCAGAATCTGGGAGAGAAAGCCCCAAAGTCAAAAGCTGAAGTCAACAGAACACAGAAGCAGAAGAAAAACCACAAAGCTGTGGGCAACTGAGCCCAGAGGAGGAAGGAAAGCCACAGGAGATGCCTGCTCATGCCTTACCATGTGAGAGAGGGATCTAGGATTGCCAACAGGCAGTCTTTGGGGAGATAAAGCATTGCTGGATGGAGTCTTGATTTGGACATTTTTCTTGACCTTGAAATTCTAAGTGGTTAAACTAATAAATCCCCATTGTAAAAGCCAACCCATTTCTGGTATATTGCACTGTCGTAGACTTTAGCAAACTAGAACAGAAAGAGAGAGCAGCAGCAAGGCAACTTGGTTCAAGGCAGTTTGAGGAGGGCTGGGGTCTTGAATATACCTGGGACCTGTCACTCTGAAGATCTTCTGGCCCAGCCCCCATGGGGATGCAATGTAAATGGGCAAACAAGGCCATTCATTCATTCATTCATTCATTCATTCGTTCCATGAAATTTCACTATACTTTGGGATCTCAGTATGCTGCCTATGAAGTTTTGGGCAGAGATGGGAGATGGCACTGGTGGTATTGGAGCATCAACAGCAACAACAATGTATTTGAAGGGCACTGGAGATCTGGCGGCCTCTGAAGGCTGAAGGTGCCATCAACAGTGAGATGGAGTGTAAGAATAGGAAAGTTACAAACACCCAGTGTCCTAAGAAGAGAATCCACTGGGTGCTTTTCACAAACACCCTAGAGAGTTCCTTCTCTGGAAGGAATGTGAAGAGGGCTCTATGTCTCACAAAAACAGAGATATATGTTATTTATTAATGTGAAATCACTTTTACTCCAAGGGGTGGTCTGGAATATGTTTGGGAGGTTTATCTGGAACTTAAAATTATTAATGTTCATGCTTACCTAAAGGATGTGATTCATAGTCACCCCTCAAGTATTAGTAAACCAAATAGAGTCAAGAATAAATGTTACCATGGCTGCGTAAATGAACCAGCAGTTGCTTCAATGGTGTTGTACAGAAGCACGGTTTTTGGACTTTAGTAGACTTGCGTTGAAACTCCAACTTTGACCACTGTGGTTTGGAGGTGTATGTACCCCAGAAAAGCATGTTCTTAAACTTACTCCATTCCTGTGGGTGTGAATCCATTGGAATTAGGACCTTTGGATGAGGATGCTTCAGTTATTAAAGTGTGTCCCACCTCAGTTAGGATGGGCCTTGATCCTATTTCTGGAGTCCTTTATAAGTGGACTGAAATTTAGACAGGAGAGAAAGCCACAAGAAGCAAGAAGCTGGAATTCAATGGGACCTGGAAGAGGACAAGTGAGGCTGCCATTTGTATTACCCTGTGACAGTGGCGCTCAGGACCAAGGATCACTGGCAGCCAGCCCCAGAATGCCAGTGTTTAGGAAGAAAGCATCGCCTTCAAGACCCTGTGATTAGGTTTTTCTCTTAGCCTCAAAACATTGAGCAAATACATCCCATTGTTTAAACCAACCCGTTGTATGGTATTTGCTTGAGAAGCACAGAAACTAAAACAAACCACTCAGTAACTGTGTGACCTGGGGCAATTTACTCACTCAATCTCTCTAAGCTTCAGTTTTATTATCTCTGAAATGCGGTTGAGAGGACTTACATGCAGAGCACTCAAAAATGGTAGCCATGCTGTTAATTTTCCAAATATAATGGAGCAATATGATAAATACATGAAAAACTTATGAGAGATTTTATGAGAGACTTTAAAATATAATTGGCCATATTTTTTGGTAGTACAGACCACCACCAACCAAGTTTTTAATAAGTTTTCTGCTAGTCAAGGAAAAGGGAGGCATATTGTTTAAAAAAAAAAAAAATATATATATATATATATATACATATATATATATATATATTCCTTTATCAATTCCTTTCCAATTCAGTCACTGGGAGTTGACAGTAAAAACTTTACTGATTCATCATATTTACTGAAACTCACCCAGCAAAGATCCTCCAGGGCCTGTTATATTGCCAGGAGAAATTCTGGCTGAGCACCATTCCATCTTCCAAAAATGATCTGGCAGAAAACAATAGCCTGCCTGGAATTTACAACATTTCTTCATTTGTGAAAACAAACAAGCAAAAAAGTTCATTTCCTCCCAAATCTTCCCAGGGTCCTTTCTCCTGATTTATCTCCTAGAAATCAGTTTTCCCACAGCCATTCTTATACTCATTTTGTGAAAGAGAACAGGGAGATACTCCTAAAGGTAGAAATGAAACCTTTGAGGAGTGTCTTCATGTTTCAGAATTAAGTCTGAAAAAATTTTACCAAAGTCTTCATAGTATTCATTTCTGACTGGTGATTCTACAAGTGAATAAATAAATCTAATATTCTTTTTACTTATGTTTATTTTCTAGTTTTCCTACAGCAGATATTTTTTATTTATGAGATAAAAATCAATGAATGTAAAAACAAAAAGTACAGTGATATCAAAGTTGCAGCCAGAAACACTTTCTCAGAGTTTGTGGCTATTCTCAGCTAGAGTTGCTTTTGTGGATTTTGTACTTGATATGTTAATATATTTACATCACTTAATACTCCCAACAATATCTACTCACATTGCTTATTTTACCCTTGAGGAAATGAAGCCCAGAGATTTTAATAAAATGATCCAAATCCCATAAGCAGTGGCACCATCAGCATCCAACCATTATTGAATTAAGAGCCTCGTCATTTAAGTACTCTATGAGTAGGTAGGAAACCAGGGATTTGAATTTAGATTTGCCTGATCAAAGTCTTTATTCTTAACCACTCTAACACAATCATATATCTTTCAATAACCTGAGATGAAAAACTCACAGTCTGACTAATGTAGTTTCTTTTCTTAGCACATTTGTTAACCTGAAAGAAAACAAATTGGGGTTTTCCCTTACAATTGAATGGCCGGTTCTTTTCCTGAAACTGGTGGCTTTAATGAAAGAAGATTCTATCACCTTCCACTTACAGGGAGTGTTCTGAACCCAGCACATCCACAAAGGGTGTCTTCATTTTTAAATTTGTAAAGAAGCTTATGAAGATATTAAATGACAAGAATATGTCAGACGCTAGCAATGGGATAACACAGATAGAGGCAAAAAGCAAATCCCAAGATAAGACCAGTTAATGCAACAATGAAGTAACTTAAATCTAATACACATTCTCTACTTTCAAGTAAGAAGAAATTACTTGAAGTAACTTTCAGTAATGCCTAATATTCTACAGTTTTGTAGGCAGAACTTGAAACTCTTCATTTTCACGAAGTTAAAATTTAATGACCATTAATTACCTTCTAAGCCAGAAACATTTTGATTTCCTTTGAGTTTTAAAAACATGTCCCCCAAGTCCTTCCTTACCATGCTTATGTTTTCCTTCTCAGCCTTCAGCCTTTTTTTTTTTTTCCCAATCTATTTATTTTCATTCAGTTGAGGGAGAGACAAGGGATTATTTCTCCCTAGTGGGGTGCAGTGCCAATACCAATTTTAATGAATAACTAAGGCAACGAATCTAATGGCAGCATGTATGAATCAGTCCAACTGCCAAGGAACAGATCATAAAAGTAGTCATGTACTTTTAAAGCAGTCCTGGGTTTCAATTTTGTAAAGCCGGATTTAAGAGAAACTGAAAAACAATGCCTAGAGGCTAATGGGGGCAATAAATTCTTATCTGCACTGTTCAATGAACATACAAAATGTAAAACAGGAATACGTGAATGTGGCAAAAACCTAAAGGGGACTCCTCAAATCTCATGATCAGTTTTGCATGCTATTTTGGTTAGGCTATAGTACTCAGTTACTCAAACATTAATCTAGATGTTACTGTGAAGGTATTTTGTAGATGTGATTTTAAGTAAAGGAGAGTACCCTCCGTAGCATGGTGGGCCTTATCCAATCAAAACCTAAAAAGCAGAATTGAGGTTTCCCTGAGGAAGATACTTGGCCAATGGACTGCAGCATCAGATGGTGCCTGAGTGTATTTATTGCATTAAATTTCATACCCACACCTCCCAGCCTCAATTTAAAGTAGAGTTTGCTGGAAAGCTTAAAGCCAGGGAATCGACAAAGAAGAGAGTACCAAACTCATTGATTTAAACTGTACAGAGTCGGCTCAAGAGCACATGCAGCCAGTTTGATAAGTGACCCTATTTCACCCTGGAAGCCATCAGAGTTCTGGACAGAGAGACGTTGGATTTTATTATTGTTTCTTCCTTGAACTGGAGCCAACATAAGTCCCTGAGCTGAATATCCAGATTTGCGTCTAAGGCATTTCAGATTCTCAACTGTGGCAAAGGAAAACTTTTTTTTTTTTTTTTTTCCGGTTGCTATGTATCTTGGCAACTTTCCTATCCAAAGAATGGTGCTCCAAGAACTCTGGAAACACCTGCCAGCAGAAAACTTGGGAGTTTTGTTTAAACAAGTATACCTGCCAACTTTCCAGCACTGTTGATTTTTGCAGGGCTAAAGAATGTGGACTATTTAAAAACTTACTAGATGGATAACAGGAATTGGCCCGGGGATGAGGCACAGAATGTGCCTCAAACCATGTTCATCTTTATTTATCTATTTATCTATCTATTTATTCATTTTTCGTAGTGCGTAGCCTCAGCCTTCTGCAATGACACTGCAGTACTAATTGACTCGGCACTGGACTCACCATGTGACTCTGAACAGGGAGAATGCTTAGTCTCAAATTTGGAATACTTGTCCAGATGGGGTTGCCAAGAAACACGTTGGAAATACATAGTACCAGGGTCTGTGACATGTTCAAGCAGTGAATAGATGCCCTTCAGATTTTCACGAGCATGTAGATTCCTTTTGTACTATCTTCTATAGTGTACTACTAATCACTCAGATGTTCTTGAGTCTTAGAGAGTAATTCCACATCTGTATCATAATTTGACTCTAATATTATATGCAGTTCCACTCTCATCTACTCCTGTCAAATTAACTCCCATAGGGAATTGTCCAACTGAGAAAGTGTTCTCTTAGGGTATTGAATAAAGGCATTTGAATCCACAAATCTTCAGATGGCTGACTTAAGAAAAAATAAAGCTACCCTCGGCATAATAGCATTTAGTGGCCTTTCTCTTCATTCCAACAGCCAGTGCCTGAAAGTAACTCGGCCTAGGTCAGCAGAGGAGGTGGAAGGATGCCAAGTCCACCTTTCCGAGTGTAAGATTGTCCCACTGAACTTCATTTATTTCCTTGGCTGAGCATGATACAGTGAAGTTTTCTGGAGGGGAACCAATGCTCATACTCCAAAACTGCATTCACTTTAGGATGCGGGCCTGCTTTATGTGATTAGAAGGATGAATGCTGAAAGCTCCCTTGTCAAACATATCCTTCTCTGGTCTGCCTTGTAAGTCCTACCATGTTGAGTTATTCCTTTGGATTAAAGTTCCTTAGGAAAATCATTTTGCTTCTTGAACCCTCAGTTTTCTTATCTATAAAATGAGCACTATGTATCAAATAGTGATCACAATAATACTAAGTAAAAAACCCACTCTAAAACTCAGGAACTTAAAATAAGGATCATTTGTCCTCTAGAACTGTAGATTGGTTGGGATGGCTCTGCTTCAGGCTGTTGTGGCGGGATGACTTTACTTTATACTGAGGGTCCACAAGTCAATGGAGGCATATTTTGTCTATATATTTTAATCCTGGGTCCCAAGCTGAAAGGGGAGCAGCAACGAGGGAAAGTTCTTCTCATAGCATGTGCAGAGATACAAGAATGAGATAGAGGAATTGCCAAAGGCATCTTAAGACCTCGGCTTGCCAATTTTGCCCAACCTGCCATTGGCCAGAGCAAGTCATGTGACCAGTCTCAAAGTCCAAGTGTGTGGCAATATACTCCAGCCATGAAGAGGCCATGGCAAGGGTTTGGAAATAGGTGCCACTAATTCATTCTACCACAGACCTGTTCTGTAGTTTCTGAACCTTGGATTCATATGGCTATAACTGATTTCTCCAGTGCAATCTAGTATAGGATCCCAGAATTTTAAAAGGAGCATATAAAACTGGACCATTCTTCAGGTGTTCTGGGGAACTCATAAGACATTGGGTTTTCAAACATTAGTTCATATAAATCCTGGGTCCTTGTAAAAATTCAGGTCCTGTGGCTCTCCCTAAGAAATTATGATTTAGAAGAATTGAGATAGGGTCTAGATAAATCCATTTTAATAAAACTCCAGATGATTCTGATGTAAAGGCTTGTGAAGTGTGAATACTTTAGGACCCCAGGATTCCAGCAGAACATTTACTTTGACAGCCCATACGGGTGATGAGTACAGCACCATTTTATTGAGTCAGGTTTCATATGTCAGTAGAAATAAATTACTCTTCCTGTCCCAGATGACACATTTAGCAAGGACAGCAAGTTCACAAACCAAGGCAAGTAGAGAAGCTGCAAGTAGGGAAGGGGCAAGGGTATCTTATCAAAATGTGAATACAAATATCTTAATTTTTTTTTTTTCAACAATAAAGGTAAGTGCTGATTTTAAGCCATGTTTCTAGAGGATCACAGTTGATGTGCAGAAAAAAACTCTCAAGCAAAAGGGGTTATCAAAACCTCAGGCATTTGAGAAACAGAAGCAGTAGGATATATATTGAGACCTGAACACACACACACACACACAAAGGGAGAGAGAGAGAATTTATTGCAAGGAATTGGTTTACATAGTCATAGGGGTTGCCAGGGGTTACCTAAGTCAGTCTCAAATCCACAGGGCAGGCAGTGCAGTTGGAAACTCCTGGGTACAAGCTGATGCTGTAGTCCACAGGTGGAATTTCTTCTTCCTGAGGAAACCTCAGTTCAATTGATTGGCTAAGGTCCACCCACATTATGGAAGATAATCTCCTTTAAATAAAGTCAACTTACTGTAGATGTTAATCACATCTACAAATTATTTCCACTGCAAGACTTAGATTAATTTTTGATTGGATAACTTAATACCATAGCCTAGCCAAGTTGACACATAAAACCAACCATCATATTTGAGGACTCCCTTTCTTAATTTTTGCTACATTCTTCTGTCAAAATGTGTCACACATCACATTTACTTGTATTCATATATATATATTTTTTTAAAGATTTATTTTTATTTATTTAATTCCCCTCCCCTCCCCCGGTTGTCTGTTTTCTGTGTCTTTTTGCTGCGTCTTGTTTCTTTGTCCGCTTCTGTTGTCATCAGCGGCACTGGAAGTGTGGGCGGCGCCATTCCTCGGCAGGCTGCTCCCTCCTTTGCGCTGGGCGGCTCTCCTTATGGGTGCACTCCTTGCGCATGGGGCTCCCCTACGCGGGGGACACCCCTGTGTAGCACGGCACTCCTTGCGCGCATCAGCACTGCGCATGGGCCAGCTCCACACGGGTCAAGGAGGCCCGGTATTCATATTTAACTCTTTTATTAAACTTACTTTTTCTAACTTTAGCCTCCTCCTAGTAATAATATGAAACTCATTCATTTGATGTGCTAGTCATGTACATTACACAAACAATAAAATTAATTATAACTATTTATTCGTGGTTAAAATCTTGAATTATTTACCACACCTTGCAATACTAGGCACGTTCATTAAATCAACTACCAGAGAACTGGTTCAAGAGTTTGCTATGATGGAAAAAGAGGGAACTGGCTTTAACCAGAAAAATCTTTACAATTTGAAAAGAATAAAAATAACCAGCAAATTATATAGGTTGGTATAATTTATGGTGACCTTCCTAATTTACTTGATTTCTCAAATTTCTTTTTATATCTAGAGAATTGTTTTTTTAAAATATATTTTTTATTTTTTAAAAAGATACTTAGATTATATAAATGTTACATTAAAAAATAGAGGGAATTCCCATATGCCCTGCTCCTTACACTCCCCCTCCCCCCACTTTCCCACATTAACAACATCCCTCTTTAGAGTGGTACATTTGTTGCAACTGGTGAACACATTCTGGAACATTGGCACTAAGCGTGGACTATAGTTTACATTGAGGTTCACACTCTTTCCCATACAATTTTTTAGATGATGACAAGATATATAATGCCCTGTTATCTGTCATTGCAATGTCGTTCAGGACAATTCCAATGTCCTGAAAATGCCCCATATTACACCTATTTTTCCCTCTCCATGCCCTTGGAACCTCCAGTGATGGCTGCCTCCACATCATATAAATTCTTCCATTGCTAGAATCACAATAAGTTTGTAGTAGAATACCAGTAAGTCTACCAACTGGTAGGCTGTAAGTCTACTTACTGGTAGAGAACTGCTTTTAAAATAACCAGACTCTGGTGTATAATTATCTAAGTGCACCTTGTCCATGGCAAATATGCCTTTTACCTTTGTATTGACATAATAACATCCTCTCATGACTCTCATGATGTTATTTTAAACTCCATGTACTCTCACATGCAATGCAAAGTTTCATTTCAGCTGGAAGGGGAAAGATTTTAAGGCTGATAGTTAATGATTTCCTGTTTTTCTGGTAAGGTGTGAAATAGATCATTGAGGAGAGACTGTGAGAGAGAAAGGAGAGAGATGTTTACATATAAAGAAGGATCAGAACAAATGTTGAAAATTTTCACCTCTTCATGAATCATGTTAAGGCCACCAGTGACCTTTGCTTCTCATTGTTTTTCATCATGTTGTGTTTGAATGAATTGATATTGATGCTCTCAGAAGCTGCTCTTGTGAATGAAGGCTTGGCTTGTTCTTGGTGTTATATCTTCATATATTTCCATCAAATTTCTAACAGGATTTATTCTGTGATGTGGCATAGCAAAAAAAGAGTTAAAGTGAGATAGCCTGTCATACAGCTGTACTTCAATAATTGCTGGGGGAAGGAGTGAAGACAAAGGTGGTGGATGGAAGGAAACAGGTGGGAGGGAATTGTTTAACCACAATAATATACTGTCTCTTACGAATGTGTATAAAAATGGTAATCTTTTAACTATATGTACAAAATTGCATGTGATAAAACACCATAATCTAAGTCAAAGTACAAATAAAAAATTATACCTACGTGTGTATAGGTATGCACATAAAAGTAAGTATATATGTATATTCATAAATCATATAACCAAATTTCTTTAAATGAGTGGAAAAAAGCAACAAGCTTATAGACAAAAATGGATAGTTTAGAGAAAATGAAATACAAATGATACTTTAAATATGGAAAAATGTTTATTTTTATTTGCAATAAAATAACTCAAAATTAAAATGAGGTGCGATTTTCACTTGCCTGTTGAAGTGTTATTTATACACTACTTTTAAAAAAGATTTACTTTATTTCTCCCCACCCGCTCATAGTTTGCATTTGCTGTGTCCATTTGTTGTATGCTGATCTTCTCTTTCTAAGAGGCATCAGGACCCAAACCTGGACCTCCCATGTGGGAGGGAGGCACTAATCACCTGAGCCACTTCCACTCCCTGTTTTGTTGCATCTCTCATTGTGTTTCCTCACTGTCCCTTGGTTGTGTCATCTCACTGTGCCATCTTGTTGTGTCAGCTTGTTGCATCAGCTCACCATCATACACGACTTCTTGCGTGGCTTCTCCAGGAGGCTTTGGAAACCAAACCCAGACCTCCTATGTGGTAGGTGGGAACTCTGTTGCCTGGTCCACATCCGATTCCCTTATTTATACACTATTGAGAAGGGTACCAGAGTAAAGCACTGTCATGCATTGCTGTATAGGAATGTCAATGGTTACATTCTTAACAGAGAAATATTTAGCAATATTTTTTGTATTGGAAATGACATATGGTTTGATCCCATAATTCCACTATTAGAAATTCCATTTTTACAGATTCTCTTCTATATGTAAGAAAAGACATGTACAATTTTGAGCAATGTATAGATTATTCAACATTGCACTATTTGTCATAGCAAGAGATTGTTACCATTTAACACATTCTAGAAGATTAGGTAACAAATTAAATTAAGGTACATCTAAAGAATGGAGAATTAGGAAGCTGTTAAAAAGAAGGTGACAGCTCTTTATTTTCTAGAACAATAATCTTGAAGATGTGCTACATAATCTCGCATGCAGCCATTTAACAAGGGAGCTTGGGTGGTACAGTTAGGATTCAAACTCTCAGGGGTACTGAGCAAGACAGCGAAGACTGGAGAATAGGTCTAACTGGGCAAATAGAGGGAAAAAACAGCACATTATTATAAAATATTCTTCTCACAAAGTGAAAAGCACAGTGTGTGATGTGACTGAACTACTCACGCTCAAACTACTTATTGGTTGCAGGTAAGACTTACTTTCCCCTCTTAGTTACTTATATAATGAGATAGCTTGACATGCTTGAAGAAAGGTGAAAATGGTCAAGAAGTTTGGGTAAGAACCATTCATAGCAGTTGTCCAAGACCTGCCAAGCATCTTCCCCTTTATATCATTTTCTTTTACAAAATCTGAACTCGAATAAATCTGACCTCACCTCAGAAGGACATTAAAAAGGTTACGAAATAGAAGAAAAATAGGAGAAAATTATTTACTATCCTGGGTTGTTTCTTTGGATATAGACTATCATGGACAAAAAGAAGAATCTTCTACCTTTACCTCTTACCCTCAGATCAAATCCTGGGTGGGAACTTTCCCAAATGCTAGATTTGCCATGAAGCATGTGTTGACCTACCTTCTGAACTGGAAGTCACCTCTTATCTTACTGGATTCCCCCAACACTTCATTCTGTATTTCTTGTGTACGAACTTTTTAATCTGTTCCAGAGAGGATATAAGTTTGATTCATTCACCTTTATGAATTATCTTTCAACATGTCAACACAGTGCCAGGTACTTAGGAAGTATTTAAAGAAAAATAGTTTGTAACTCTCCCCACACACAGCTCCACTGCCAAATCCTGACACATGTCTAATGTAGATTGGGGTTCAATTTATTTAACTCTTAGAAAGTGCCTATCTGACATTAATAATAGAACCTAGAGAGTGTTTTTGCCTTTGTCAATAGAAAGGTGACAGAACTCATTCACAATTGGCACTCTGTAAGGTTAAGAGCACCAAGAATTTAAGAGGTTTTGCACCAGAATCAGGCAACCAGAATAAAATACCAGTTCCATTTCTTACTGTATTATTGAACTTGGGCAAGCTATTTAGCCTTTCTAGGCTAATTTGTTTGTAAAATAGGCATGAAAAGCACTTCCAGCATCAAGGATTTTTTGTGAGGATTAAGTCTGTGCAGAGCACTGAAAACAGTTCTGAACTACAGTAAACACTCAACAAAACAAGTTTTGTTTTAGCTCTTACATACTTAAGTTACTTACAATCTATGGTGATTAAGGTAGCCTTTTCAATAAGAGCAAATGAATCTACCCATCTTAGATGGATCCTCTTAATTGACAAAGGCAATTTCATATTCTAACTTACATTCTCAGAATCAGAGGGGTTGGCCTAGTTTATATTCAAAGAATCAAAAACCTCAGCAGCTTAAGGAAATGGGGTGAAATAAAAGCAGAAGGCCTGGGTGCCATTTTGCTAAAGAGCAGATGTCCCTTTTCCATTGGCCTCCAAGACTGTCTGCAAACATGTACTTGATGTTCACAAGCAGAGAATGTTCTGGTGTGGCATGTTGTACAAGTCTCAGTTTCCAAATGACACAAAAGGGAAGTTCCTACTGAAGTAGGATTTGCCTACAGCACGAATGAGGAGGATCCTGGGTCATTAGCTAAACATCTGTCAGTTGTATGATAAATCATGAAAGACAGGCAGCTGGATGTCCTGTCATTCTGGGGGTAATTTAGGGGTCTGACACTTGGGTCCGTTTCCCCACTTGGAGGAGACAGTAAAAATTCTGCTCTATCAGAAGCTGATCCATCAATATTCCATGCTGGAATGACCTTCTCTGGAAAGAGCCAGGTGGATGGGAAATAAGGCATCAGATCTTAGAATTTGCATTAATGGACATCGATCATTCTAGTTTTGAGGATATGGAAAGGGTGAAGACTTGCATAAATACTCATGTCTTGACCTCAGAGAAAAAGCAGTAAGTAATCTCATCCTCGGTCTTCTCCTCTGTACAGTAGAAATAATCATAACACCCCGGTCTGAAAGTTATTGTGAGGATTTCATGAAATAATGGATGTTCAAATTCCAGAAACAAAGTCTGGCATGTGTAAGTGTGCATGTGTGCTCTCTCTCTCCAAAAATATCAATACCTGTCCATCTCTCTAGTTTCTCTTTTTGAGGAGAAACAGCTTCAAATAATGACATTCATTTAGTTAGTCCCTACTATGTGTCAGGTGCTACCTAATTTCCTTAACTACCATGAAATGGAGGAGTTGAGTCTCAGAAAAATGAGTAACTTGCCCTAGATCCTATAGTTGGTGAGTTGTGAGGCTGGGATTCAAACCCAAGTGTGTCTGGTGACACTACCACTCATTTTCCACTGTACCGCATCAATCATTCACAATAAAGTTTGCACAAAGTACATCTCATTTACCTATTGAGTCATGAGGAACTGGTCACCTGGGGCTGAGGCCTCTTCTAAGTCAGTGTTCACTACCTTCAGTTCTGTAAGATGTACTTCAGATTCTTCCCACAGTTGAGGCCAGTGTGAAGGGTATAGCCAGGCAATTTTTCTCCCTCCCATTAAATGGATATTTCACTGGTGGGGGACACAGTTCTTTGCACACTACAAATACCTGGCAGTGTATTGGATTTGTGACTCCAATAGGGAGTGGCTAACAGCAGCAGTTCTGATTGCTTCTCCCACCCTACCTCTGACAGGGAAATGTGGTGGGGTCATGAATCAAGGTTTTATCTTTCACACATAGGTCCTATGATATCAGAAGCTATGGGAAATTGGAATGGAACATGAAGAAAAGTTTGGCAGGGCTGACTAGATGTTCCCTGAAACTTCCCCAAAACAGCACACTTATTTATGACTTTCAGCAGGTTTCAGAAGAATTGCCAAAAAAAAAAAAAAAAAGGACTTGTGGTTTTGGTGCCTTATCCAGGTGTCCGTGGTGTCTCACACAGAGCCTTGTATTGCTTTCGCCTGCTGCTAACAGCGCACAACTATCTTCTTCTCTAGAGGATGGTCCTTGGGCAAATGAAACTTCCCGGTCCAGATATGCCTGGGATTTATGTCTCAACCCGCTCGGTCCCAACCTGGAGTACGTGAGACAATGACTGATTGGCATAGGAATTCAAAACTGCGCTCCTTTGTCTCAAAGCAGGACAGGATCTGTGCTAGCATTTACACGCCCGAGCTCCCAGTGGGATCAAGAGGAGGGTAGACTTTACCCGAAACCCTTCCTTTGCCTACTTTCTTCCCCTCCCTGTCTTACTTTCCTTACTTTTTTACAGGTTATTCCTGAGAGCACTCCCTTAATAACTCACTTGCTCAAGAATCCCCATCTTTGGCTTTATTTGTAGGAACACTGGCTCAGTACAGGGCTTAAAGAAGTGTCAGGATCCCAATGATGAAACAACAGATCAAGGAAGTAGAGAATATAGAAGAGCGACTCGAGGGGTGAGAGTAGGAGCAAAGGTGATCTCTTGGTGACTTCTGAGATAAGGTTTTTCTAGCGTGTTTTAGATGAGCCAGCCATGTATATTTGGCCAAAGGGGGTAAGGGCATCGACAAAGTGACAGGAATGGAGAACTATCTCCCCAGAAACCTGAATTCCCTAAAAAATGGTTTCCAGTGACTCTTCCAGTGTTATAATGCCTTTACTCCTTCCACAAAGACCTAGACACAAACCTGAGTGTCCAGTGCCTGGAATGACCATTGTTCAATGTTACTCATATCTAGACCTTGAATGGTGTTAGAGTTGCCAGCCGTTAAGGAACTGAGGAAGAGGAAGAAGCATGGCTGGAGTAGACTATTCCAAGTGTGTAGTGCTTTCAACCATGACAGTTAGTCTCCTCTTTTTTGTAGAGCACAAAGAGAAGCTCTTGATTATGATAGCCACAGAACACTGGGCAGCCTCAGACTTTTAAGGGAGAAATGTACCATTACACTTTGGAGACAAATAAAGACATTTAATACCTGTTATCCAACCTCAAAATATTTACTTGGCATCAGTCACTGTGCTAGGCCCTGAGGACTCAAAGCTGGACAAGACAGACTTGAGATTTGTCCTCACAGGGTTGGTAGTCCAGTGCAGGAGATAAACAGGTAAGCATAAGTCAAAGTGTGTGTGCTGTAGGAGCTCAGAGAAGTGACAGCTCTTCCAGATTTGGGGAACAGGGAAGGATAAGCAAGAGCTAAATAGTAAAAAAATTAAAAAAATTAAAAAAAGAACTAATAAAGACGGTGAAAGTCTACATCAAGAGGAGAGAACAACCTGGGGCAAGACTGGAAAGCAAGAGAGCAGCTGGTAATTTTAAGAAATTACGAAAGGGAATTCAGAATTATTAGAATATAGAGGCATATGTTACACTGGCAGCTGCACAGATCATTTTCAAAATCAAGTTAAGGAACTTGGATTTTACCTCATGGACAGTGATTGGCCATTAATGTGTTCTCTCCATAAGCAATACATAATTCAATATGCATTTTAGAAAAACCACGAAAGCTTTTTCAGGGAGGGTAAGATCAGAGGTAGGAAAATAAATTAAGAGCTTCTTACAGCAATTTAGAAGAGAGACTGGTAGCCTGGACTGAACCAGAGATGGTATGGGGAAAAAGAAATCTTTAAAAGGTCAAATAAACAGGACTTACTGATTTGAGGTTGAAGTAGAGGGAAGTGGTGAAGGAGACATAAATGTCAAGCAAGGTTTTGGGTTTGATGATTAAGCCATTTACCAAACAGGAAACAAAAAAGAAGTGAAGACTGGAAGATAAAATCTAACCAGATTTAGAATACCATGATTCTGAGGGGTCTACAGATCATCCCAGAGGGTATTTGCATATATGATTCTGAAGCCTGAGAGAAAATTATGGACTGACACATAGATGTGAGAGAAGCTGGGATAGAGACTATAGCTGATGCATGGGTTGAAGTGAGAATTTTAGGGAGAATGTATAGAACAAGAAGAGAAGACGCCCTCAGACAAAAACCTGAGCTATCACCAAAATGCCATAGATGTATCTGGACCAGAGCTCTCTAGAGACTGATGCATTTGTGCTGGATAAAATAGCCACTGCCATTATAATGATAATGGTATTAGCAGTTAATAATTATTGGGTGTTTCCTCTTTGCCATGACCTCTGTGCTTTATATATTTTTCTCTCATTTAAATCTCCAACAATCCTATAAGGAATGCATTGTTATTATTCCCAATTTATAGCTGAAGAATACAGACTCAGAAAAGTTGAGTATCTTGTTTGAGTTAACATGGTTAGGAAGATAGAGTTGGAGATCCTAACCAGGCCTGAGTTTTTCCTCTTCAGGTCTCAAAATCACCATTTTTCCAATGGAGGTCAAAAGGACCATCCCAAAGCCTTCCAAATTCCATCATGTGGATCAAATTAAATGTATTGTTCCTTAGGATATATGTAAGGGCACTGTAAGTCTTCAAAAGTTATTGATAGTCTATGCATGTGACTGATGGTAAGTACCAACCAGAGTAGCTGCCCATTCAGAAGATCCCATTTCCTGAGTGTGAGGGACACAGAGATTTAGCACACTGAATTGTAGAAAAGAAGAGCTAAAGGGGACCTTAGAATACCTAGTCAATATTTCTTGGTCTACACTGGAGGAAGCTCAAGGCCCCAAATCACTCGAGAGTACAAAATAAATAGGGGTCTCTTGGGGATAAACATCTAGGAAAATCAAAGAATGGCCGAAATTTTTATCAGGAAAGATGAGAAGAGCTGTGGAAGATAAGGATTGGGGTTGTCTATCAAGCATACCATCTAATTTGTGGTCTCTTGGAAGATTTTTCTGCTTTGTCCAAGGTACATATGGTAAAAGCAATGCTAAAGAAACTTCCATTGTTCTCTGTAACTTTCGCTCATCTCTTTAGGTTTGCAAATAAAGGAAATACATTTAGGGGTGCTGATGAGAAAGAAGGGTGGGGGAGATGCATGGTAGCTTTTCTGGAAATGTTGAGCTCTCCATAGAGACTTGGGGCATAGAAACATAATTAAAGGTCTTTATCAATTTTTAAGATCCTCTTGTCCTAGTTTCACACAATGCTCTTGATGAGAGCAGAAAATGCAATAGGTAATTGGTTTCTTCTGATAGAGAGCAAAATGGGAATAGGAAATTGCACAGAAACAAGTTTGAAGAGTAATTTCTCCTTTCCGTCTCTGTGTCCCAGTGGCTCTGTGTAGTTCTAAGAGAGGAGAAAGGCATCGCAGGATTTTTAAAGGGATGTTATGCCTGTGCCGAGGGGTATGAATGAGGCTAGTTAGGCTGTGAAAGAGCCACAACGTTTCTTGCCCCTTTTTTCTGCTTCCAGCCCATATACACTCCAGTGTTTCTTGGCTTCCTGATCTGGATGAGGTACCAGGTCCAAGGCAGCTCTGCATAGCTGTGAAAGCTGCCCTGTAAGACCGGGGTGGTGGCCGAGCCCACAGGAAATGAAGAAAACGGATAGGCCAAGCCTTTGGTTGCCACGCTGAGGCCCGAGTTCAGGACACTTGCTCTGGAGGACAAGCACGACTTTGTGAAGAAAAGCCAGTGGACGCGCAGAGCAGAGATTCTGCGCTGAAGCAGAGCCAAGCTCCGGAACTCGTTCTTCCGTAAACAAGCCTGAGCCGCGGGGACATAACTCTCTTTTAGGCTGTCTGGGTGACTTCACTTACTAGGCACGCCAGGGCACCCAGGTCTACGATTTGCTTAGCTCCATTCACGGGGGAAACCGATCTTTCCCTTTGATTTGGTAACAGCAGAATGTCATTTGTCAATGCTTTTCAAGGAGGCTGATGACCTGGAATTTGTCCCTAAGGGGGCGCGAGGTCATTTTCAGGGTGACTGTCCCCCCACATCCACCCTGCCACAGACACATCACTCTCCTCCCAAAGAATTCCAGCCTCCAGTTCCTTCTGTTTCTTTAATAACGACCGACAGCCCGTTTGCTCTCAGATATTTCCAGGCCTAAATGGCTTGACGTTTTTATGACTTGTTATTTTAAAAAAGGGAAAAAGACCTGGAAGATAATTCCAGGGACAAGCAGGAGTAAAACAAGCTTATTTTTTCTGGCCAAAAGCGATTCAAAGTTGATGGGCATTCCTTCTCCCTTCTCACTGTTGGAGAGAAAGGGCAGTGGTCAGGAAAAAAGCCAGATAGAAGAAAGTCCTTCATTAACTTCACGGAGCCTGGCCGAGGCAGAACAGGCAAGGGAAAAAAAACCCTGCTCTAAATTTTTATATGGTTCAGCTTTTTTTCTGAGGTGGTTTCAGACAGATGGCAGAGGTTAGTCTCATCTTCCCATCAGCTGTCAGCCACTGAGACATTTGTGAATTCCCTTCTAGAATGTCTGTTAGGTTTGCTGTAACTGTGGGCACCCTCTCTCCTGAATTTCCCAGGCCATCCTAATTTTGGCTTGTCTAGCCCATTGTTTCTATAGATATCTTCGATTTTTTGGTTTCAATTTATTTTGCAATTTTGATTTTTTTAAATTAAAGTGTAACGTGTCTTCAGTAAAATATACAAATCGTGTAAGTGTATACTATACACAGTACACGTAGAACATTTCCAGCACCTGATTAAGTCCCAGTCCCAGGAAGAGCCATACTTCTGACAGTTATTATCATCATTTTGCTTTGTTGTTCCTGAAATTCACATATGTGGAATTATACAGTGTGCCCTCTTTTGGATCTGGCTTCTTTCTTTCAGCATAGCATCTATGAGATTAAAAATCTATTTTGTTTTATGTGGTAGTAGCTTGTTCCTTTTTACTTCTCTGTAGGATTTCAATTTATAAATACACCATAATATATCTACCGATTCTCCTGTTCTTGGGCATTTGGAAACACCCTGACTTTTTTTTTTAGGCTTTTAAAAAAAAATTCCCTCCCCCCCTTGCAGCCTGCTTGCTGTCTACCCTCCACGTCCATTCATTGTGCGTTTTTCTATGTGTCTGTATTTATTTTTATTTATTCCCCCCCTCCTTGTGGCTTGCTTGTTGTCTGATCTCTGTGTCCACTTGCTGAGTGCTTCTCTGTGTTTTTACTTGTCTCCCTTTTTGTTGTGTCACTCTGCTGGGTCGGTTCTCTGCAGCGCTTGTGGGCCAGCAGCTATCCACAGTGTACAAGTGAACCTGCCTTCACAAGGAGGCCATGGGACTCGAACCCAGGGCCTCCCATATGGTAGACAGGAGCCCAAATGATCGAGCCACAGTTGCTTCCCCACCCTGACTTTTGATAGTGGGAAATCTGGCCACCATAACCTCAAGATATCAAATTACTCACCAAAGACTTCAAAGTTTGCAAAAAACAGGCTCTTTCAAATCTGATGGACCAGGGTTCAAATTCTCACTGACTCTGTGACATTAGTTTTGTGACCCTAAGCAACTTACTTAATTTATCTGAGCTTGCCTTACATATCTATTATGAGAACTAAATGGGATACCATAAATAAAGTTTTTCTCCTAATCCTTGATTTAAGGTAGAAACACAATAAATGATTAATATGGTTATTATTTTTATCATTAGGTGAAATTACACTTGTTAATATGACATAGGAAACCTGGCACCTATATAATAAGTGCCTCATTATATCACTAGAAAATGACAAAAATATCCTAAGGAAGTCCTTTAAACTTTACCTTGACAAAGCATATTTAATTTCTGATATTACAGAGAATAATCCCAGAATGGAGTTCTGAGGATTGTTTCTAATGATAAACTTCAAAGACTTCTCCTTTCCACAGACACATTCATAGATTCTGAAGCAACTATAATATTCCAGGCACTATTCTGGCAATGAATCAGAAAGACCATGTTTGTCTTTATGGGCTATTAGGGGAAATGGATATTAAGGAAGTAAATAATTAAATGAACAATATAATTTAAAAAAAATATTTTTATTAGAGAAGTTGTGAACTTACAAAACCAATCATGCTTATGTGTGGAATTCTCATACAACACCCTTCCACCAAGACACTACATTGTTGTGGAACATTTGTTATAGATTATGAGATTGTATCATCAAACTATTAGCATTAACTATGGTTTGTAGGGTTCTAGTTCATAGAAGGACATTCTTGTATTTGTACTATTAACCACAATTCTCATTCACCTCTAGATGCTATTCAGTCCCTAAATTATTCTCTTGCTGTCTTTCAATTGACATTTACATACTAGACTACCTTCTCCAGCCACAATCCCATTTATAAAGCAGCTGTGTTAGTTCTACTCACTAGAATGTATTACCATCATTTCCACATTTCCACACTTTTAGAGTCAAGTTAATTAAAACTTCTACATACATTAAGCGTCAGTACATCTTCTCAGCCCTCCACTTATCTCCTAATAACCTATACTTTAGGTTTTAACTCCGTGCATTTGTTCTTTGTAGTTAGTTCATATTATTGAGACCATGCAATATTTGTCCTTTTGGGTCTGGCTTATTTCACTTAACATAATGTCTTTAAGGTTCATCTATATTATCATATGTGTCCCAATTTCATTTCTACTTACAGCAGCATAGTATTCTGTCATATGCCTATCCCACATTTTGTTTATCCATTCATTGGTTGATGGACGCTTTGGCTATTTCCATCTTTTGGTAATTGTGAATAATGCCTCTATGAACATTGGTTTGCAGATGTTTGTTCACATCATAGCTTTCAATTCTTCTATAGCTTTCAATTCTTCTGGATATATTCCTAGTAGAAGGATTGCAGGATCATATTGAAGTTCTGTATTTAACTTCCTGAGGAACTACCAAACTATCTTCTACAGAGGCTGCACCATTTTACAATCCCACCCACAGTGAAGGAGTGTTCCTGTTTCTCCACATCCTCTCCAGCACTTACCATTTTGTTTTTATTTTTAAATGATCATTCTATGTGGTATGAGATGATATCTCATTGTCATTTGGATTTGCATTTCCTTAATAGCTAGTGATACTGGACAATTTTTCATGTGCTTTTTGGCCATTCGTATTTCTTCTCTGGAGAAATGTCTATTTAAACCTTTTGCTGATTTAAAAAAAAATTGGATTGCTTGTTCTTTTATTGTTGAGCTGTATGATTAAATGAACAATATAATTTTGATATCAGTAAGTGTTGGTGTAGAAAATAAAACAGGGCAAGTGGATAGACTGAAGAGTGGCAGGTACTGTCTGAGACCAGAAGACTGGAGAAAGCCACTTTGAGGAAATCAGTTGAAGCCTAGAGCTAAGCAATATATAGGATCTATTCAGTTGAGTCTCTGGAGAGAGACTGTAAGGCACAGGAAAGTAAGTACAAAGTCCCTGAGCCAGGAATGCATTGGTATATTGGAGTAACAGGAAGGGGCCCCAAGTACCTGAAAAATCAGGAATGGATAGGGATGAGGGCGAGCATTTGGATGTGCTCACTTAATGGCGTAAAGTCTTGTAATGGGTGGAGACCAGGAGGCTGGGGTTAACAGGGTTCAGGTAAAGATGTTTCACTTTACATATCCTTTAAGGGTATGGTGCCATGGTTAAGAGCACAGAAGAACAGGATCTATAGTCTGCCCAGCTCCATCATTTAAATTAATGAACTAATAACAAAACTAATGAGCTGAGCAAGTTCCTTAACCTTTCTGTGCATCAGTTTCCTCTCCTGTAAAATGAGGATAATAATAGTCATTTCCTTGTCCTAATCCCCATCATGATTACTCCTCTCTCCCTTAAGCATTCAATATCAGCTACTTCTACCACCATGCACTTTCCAAATAAGAAGAACAGTAACATGAGTGAAGAGGTTCATTGTGGGTTATATATTGTGTGATCAAGCCCAGTGACAATAGACTTCACGTCTGCAAATAATCAATGAAATGACAATCACTGTTTCACAATGACTACATTAGGCTATCTCAAGCAGGTGCACTGACTTGTTCAATAAAACACTCCTTGTTTTATTTCTGTAGGAGCTAAGCTATTATCAGGCCTCATTACAGAGAGAGATATTCAGATTAGATAAGCCTATGTTTATGACAACTGTGAAGGTTCATTATCATGGTCAATGCATAAAATGGCCCTCTGATCTTGAGTCCTATCATGTAGCTTTAGCAGAGCTGGCAGGGCACTGGTATGAATATTTCTAGACTTTGTGACAGATTTTTATTGTTTGTGGATATATTGGCATTCATGAATGAATGAATGCAATTTATAAATAGGCAGAATGCTTGAGACTTACTGGTGTGGATTACTTAGATAGGGGAATTTCTCCTCAGCCATCATCTGCCAATAGATAACCCTAAAGAGAGGAAGACTGATGTTTTAGTAGGAAGTGAAAGCTCTGAAAATTTAGCCGAGGCAGATTAGTTTCTATCCTGTATGAACAGATGTAATTTTCTGGTTAACTGTCACTAACTGTGATAGAAGGCAGGAGACCACAAGTATTTCTGGGTCTCCCTATAGTTTTCCATGAGAATACCCCTTTCTATTTAAAGACACTAAAAATAAAGAGAAATCATAAGTCACAACCACTATTGGAACTTTTTGATGGGAGACTCCATTATGAGTCAAAAACCTTTATTATGTATTTTCTCTGTATAAAATCTATCATATAAAAATAAATTTTATATATCAATGATTTTTTTTGAGATTTTACTATGTACTAGGCACTGGTTGGCTTTAGGGATTTAAAGAGTGATAAGACAAAGTGCTTGCTGTAAAAGTTTACAGGAAGGAATATAAAGAAAAGATGATTAAGATTTCATTCATTCCTCACATATTTCAACAAAATTTGAGATGGGTGCAAAGGATAAATAAAATAGACAGCTATACAAAGAAAAAAGTCCTTTAAGTTAAAACAAACCAATTTCTTAGGAGTAGCAAAGCTGCTCCTGATTTGAAAACCCAACAAAAATGTGTCCTTTGAGAAATAACACTGAGTGTTACCATTAATGACATCCTCAACAATGTCCTTAGAGTAAATATAACAGTCCAATGTCATAGGACTGTTTCTCAATATACATACTGAAGAAGCACAGTTCTCTAAAAGTCATTTTATAAGGGTGAGAGGGGAACTAATTGTATCAAGTGGCTCTTTCATAGTTTGTCTTGGTCCAAGGAAAGTGATTTTCAAATTTCCCCATGGGGACGTACAGGGGTCTATTTCAAAACCCAGTCCATACCTCTATCAGGGCTTGTCCAGTGAATGGTAGGACAAGTCAGAGACTAGTGTTTGAGCTTCCATCAGTGTAGTTCATCTTCTATATTATGAGCTTTCTTGTGAGGTTTCATTGAACACAAGATTCCATCTGTTAAAACAACTCTAAAATCATTTATCTAAAGGAATGCTGGTACTGAAGCCAATCTTCCACTTGAAAATATGTATAGTATTTATAACCCAAGATTTAATAATATTGGGAGATAAGATAGTGCAAGATTGTAGTCTCCATCAAATATCTTGAATGCAATTATCACTGATTCAAGTAAAATATAGATTTTGATAGAACAGTAAACAGAATTGTAAGAATGAGTGATATGTGCTTGTAAAGAAGAGCATCTACCCCTGAATAGGAAGGCATCAGGAAAACATCTGTGGGAAAGATGTCGATTTTTATTTCTTTTACTTAAAACTTAGTTTTAATTTTAATTTTTCATTCAAGTTATATTTGTTTTTGGTTTTGAAGTTTTGGTTGACAAGGTTTGTTTTGAAAAAACAGTTTTCCTCTCTCCACCCTCTTCCCCTGACCCCAGCATTTCTAGCTCTTCAGAATCCATCCCTTTCAATTCTTTTAGCTGATTATTTTGGTGTTTATCTCCATGTCTAAATGACCAACTTGTACTGATATGCTTGATTTTCAGTTTTAGGCATTATCTCATGTTTTTTCTTTATTTTTAAAGGAGTTTCAGATTACATAAATGTTACATTGAAAATATAGAGGATTCCTATATGACCCAATCCCTCCCACTACAGCACTTTTCCCCATTGACGACGTTTTTCATTAGTGTGCTATGTTTGTTACAGTTGATGAAACACTTATTGAAGCATTGCTGCTAACCATGATCTTTAGTTTACTTTATGATTTGTACTTTGCACTGCACAATTTTACAGGTTTTGACAAAATGTGTAATGGCTTGTATCTGTCATTGCAATACCATGCAGGACGATTCCAGAGTCTCAGAATTGTCCCTCTCAGAACCTTTGGTGACCTTTGTCTTTATATGAGTGTTACAAGTTCTTCCATTAGTAGAGTAATAACAATTCTACTTTACTCCATAGTTGCATTCCCCTTATAGTTTGTCCCTCTGTCTTGAGGATTTGGGAATCATGATGTCATTCTGCTTCCATTTGAGAGGGGGTTTAGATCCCATGGTTCGAATGGATGGAACTTTCTTGTAGTTATTGATACTATTTGTTTTTTGAGATGGGCATTGTACATCATATTCCTTTTGTTAGTTGTCTTGAGTGAGTCTGATTAACTGGAGAGTGGGTATTGGCTGCAACTCTGCTGAGATTCAGGATACAACTGGCGTGTGAACAGACAGAAGAGTGAAGTCTCTGGGACACATATATAATGTGTATAGTGCTAATTATAGATTCAAATAAAAGGGGCAGAAGAATCATGTGTAGAAAAATTTTGACTGAGTCTAACTCTGATACACTGGGGAATATGGGTTATCATTTATTCCAAGGTAAGGCCCACCAATGGGGTGCCAATCTCTTGGGGTTGTCTGCCCTGCCTATAGTGTCTAGCTGTCTCTAGAGCCCTCAGGAACACCCCTATGTGAATCATTGTTTACTGAAGCAGTCAGTGAGATCCTCCCGAGAAGTGGATAAACATAACCTCTGGAAAGACCTCTCAACTCACTTTGAAATCTCTTAGCCAAGCAAGATAGTCCCATCTACCTCCCCAATGGGATCTAAGTCCCCTCTCAATTAGAGGTGGAGCTGGCATCACCATCCCAGAATCCTCAGGACTGGGGAATGAATGACACACTAGAGTAGACTTACTGCTATTCTACTATAGACTTATTGAGATTCTAGCAATGGAAGAGCTTTTATCACTGATGTGGAGGAAGTGGCCACCAGAGGTTTTGAGGGGAGGGAGAGGGAAAAATAGGTGCAATATGGGGGTATTTTCAGGACTTAGGAATTGTCCTGAAAGACATTGCCATGACAGATACAGACCATTATATATCTTGGACAAACTTACAAAATTGCGCTGGAGAAAGTGTAAACTACAATGTAGACTGTAGTTCATGCTTAGTGGCAAAGCTCCAAGATGTGTTCATCAATTGTAACAAAAGTACCACACTAATGAAGGATGATGTTAATAAGGGGAAATAGGGGAGTGGCAGGGAAGAGGACTTATGGGACCTACAGAATTGAGTAGGAGAGAATGTAAACTACAACGAAAACTATAATCCATACTTTGTGGCAATGCTCTAAATGTGTTCATCAATTGCAGTGACTGTACTACACTATTGGAATCCCCTATATTTCTTATGTAACATTGATGTGATCTAAGTATCTTTTAAAAAATTTAAAAAGTACATTAAAAAAATAATAGTGGGGTTTGGAAAAAATAGACCAAATGTATGCTATAGACCATAATTAATGGTAATAGTCTGATGATGTTATCTCAATATGTAACACATATTCCACGATGGTGTGGTGTGTTGGTGGAGGGGTGTTGTACGGCAATTCCACACATGTACGTGATTGTTTTGTAAGTTCACAACTTCTTTAATAACATATATTAGAAAATAAATAATCAAGAATAATAACAACAATAACAAAAATAAATCTCTTAGCCATAAAAACTCATTTGTATTTACTATTTCCCCCTTTTGATCCAGGTCTTTTTCCAAATGCATCGCTAGTTGGCTCTTAGTATTAATCTCTCTGTGGGAAGGAGGCTCATCCCTAGGAATCATGACATATGAAGGGAGGAAGTAGTGAATTTGTATGCTGCATTTGGCTTAGAGAAAGTTCACATTTGAGCAACAAGGAGACTTTTAGGAAGTAACTCTTGGGTAATATATATTATTAGGCTAAGTTTCACTTTCATGAGAACAAGATTCATAAGGATTAATGTCAAGGACCTGGCATATTGGTCTGTCCTCCTTTGCTAGGCACTGCCCATGTACTCTAGAAATTCTTGCCTTTCCATGAGAAAATGTAGCAGGACTCACCAGGATGGGAATTCAATATTCTGTCTGTTATTCTGTGGGTCTCCACCCAATGAGATGACGCCCCATGACCACATGAACATATTCATATGTTCCATGAAGGCATGCTCCAGGTGGACCCCTCCTCATACATCTTCCCACCACCAATACTCTGGACCCATGATCCTACCCTACCACAGCGGAAACCCTTCTGCAATCTAAAACCTCCCCCCAAAATGAAGCCAACAACAACAAAAAATAAAAAAAAAATTTTTTTTTGCCTTGTGCCTTTCATCACCATAATATCTGTTATCTTACATGCATATTGACAATTTCTTCTGTATGTTCCCCCAGTGTCTTATGTTTTTTCACATAATTTTCTGAGAAGCTATAGGTGACAGAAAAGTAACATAGAAAATACAGGGGATTCCCATAAATCCCACTCCGCCCCCGCCACACACCTTCCCCTACTAATAACATTCTACATGAGTATGGTACATTTGTAACAATTGATGAACAAAATATCAAAGCATTACTACTAGCCATGGCCAGTGGTTTACATTAGGTTTACCTTTTGCACCATATATTTTTATAGGTTCTGACATAATGTATAATGGCCTGTATCCATCATTGCAAGATCATGCAGAACATTTCTGATGCCCCAAAGATGCCCTATGTTTCCATTCATCCCTCTGCTTTCCCTCAGAACTTATGGCACCCACTAAGTTTCAGTTTTGGAAGAATAAGGGTCATAGTTGCATGCATTAATATTGAAGGCTTGACATGCAGATCTATTTTCTTTTATTAGGTTGTGCTTATGTACTCACGATGTTCTTGCCCCTCTATTTGAGAACGTAGCAGGACTCCCCAGGATAGGGATTTAATATTTTCTTGTTTATTGTGTGGGTCTCCACCCACTGAGATAACACTCTTTGACAAGATGAACACATACCTATTCCATAGAAGTATGCCACGAGGGCACCCTTTCGCCCATACCCCCCCACCACTAATGCCCTCCACCAGTGACTCTCCCCTGCCGTATTTGCCAAAAACCCCCACACATTCCCACCATCATAGTTTCACCCATAGACCTACAAACCCCCAGAGTTCACTTGTTCCTTCCTCCAGTCCTACCTTCAGTTCCATGGATCATCCATCTCAACCCTCCCAGCCTGCTCACCCTCACATTCCAGCACCACTGACCCCATTCTCATCCCTGAACTACCTTCACCCTCGATGGCCAAAACACCCTCTTCTACCTTATCATGGGTTTTGTCCATATTGAGCATTGGCTCACCCCACTCTACTCCCTTTCTGTCTCCTGATAACTTACCTTCCAGAATCTAGCTCTGTGAATCTGCCCAATAGGCTTATCAGTGAGGTCATGAAATACTTGTCCTTTAGTGACTGGCTTACTTCACTCAATATACAATCTTCAAGATTCATCCATGTTATCACATCTGTCAATGTTTCATTCCTTCTTACAGCTGAGTACTATTCCACTGAAGGTACGTACCACATTTGGCTTATCCATTCATCTGTTGATGGACACGTGGGTTGCTTCTTACTTTTTGCAATAGTGAATAAGGCCACTCTGAGCATTGGTGTGCATGTATCTGTTTGTGTCCCTGCTTTCAGTTCTTCTGAGTATATACCCAGCAGTGGGATAGCTGGATCATATGGCAATTCTATAGTTAGCTTCCTGAGGAATTGCCAAACTATCCTCCACAATGGCTGCACCATTCTACATTACCACCAGCAGTAAATAAGGGTTCCCATTCTTCCACATCCTCTCAATACTTGTAGTTCTCTGTGTTTTTAATAGCTGCCAGTTTAATAGATATAAAGGGATATCTCATCATAGTTTTGATTTGCATTGCCCTAATAACGGGTGATGTTGAACATCTTTTCATGTGCTTTTTAGTCATGTGATTTCCTCTTTGGAAAAGTGTCTATTCAAGTCTCTTGCCCATTTTTAAAATGAGTTGACTTCCCAAAACGAAGAAGCTTATGTTTCCCAGTATGGACTTGGTTATACTCTTATACCACACTATTAACATGAGCAATTCCAATTCGCTTGAACCTCCAAATTTGGTTATTTCAAGAGTTTTGTTGGATTTGTATTGGGTGTTTTTTTTATTATTAGGAAAATTATATTCACAGCTGAGCCATGCTGTGGATTATTATGATTACTTTCCTTCATTCCACTCACTTTTCCCTGAACTTAATAATTTCCTGTTTATTGTTACCTATATTTCTTTGCACTAATTCAATCCCAAATCCTGTCCCACCAACCTAATTGGGTGAATCTTCTCTCAATCTCATCATATAACATATATATACATCAGGTACTATAAAATTTTCACCTTTTTAAAGACTTTTCTCTGGGAGATATCTTCCCTGCTCTGATGTGAACTGGTTGCTCTCTAGCACTGCTGCACAGCTGCATCTTGAGACCTGACTGCGAATCTTTGTATCCCTTTAGATTTCTATTGAATTGGATCACCTATCTCCTATGTCCCATTCTCCTTCTTCTGTTGATTACTACATTGTGTTGGGAAAGCACGTCTTCCAGTAACTCACTGAGAAATTGTGTTTGGGAGGTGAATTTATTTTTTGTGATCTGTAAATTGAATATGTCTTTATTCTACACTCATTACTTGATAGATTGACTGTATTTAGAATTCAAGGTTGTAATAATTTTCCTCTGGAGTTTTAAAGGCATTGACCCCTTGTCTTTTTTACAGTTGAAAAGTGTGATGCCAGTGTAATTCCTGACCTTTTGTAAGTAAACTTTTTCCTCTCTTTGGAAGCTTATGAACTTTTCTTTTTGTGCTTGGAGATTTGAAATTTTCCCAACAAAGAGCCTTGGTATAGGTCTATTTCAATCAATCCATTTTTCTAGGTAATCAGTGGGTCTTTTCAGTCAAGAAATACATGCCTTTCAGTTCAAAAAAATTTCTTATGTATTTTTACAGTTTCCTCTACACCAATTCCTGTACTATGTCTTTTTTTAAAAAATCTTTCTATTCAAATATTGAATCTATTGGTTTGATCCTCTAACTTTCTTATATTTTCTCTAGTAATTCATTTTTGTTTTCCAATCCTTTGAATATCATGTTTTTACTTTCCATAAGCTCCTTTACATTCACTGGTTTAGTTTTTTAAAAAAGAAATGTTCCTTTATCATGTAAATTCATGTTTTATATTCATATTCGTATTCATGTTTTATGGATACAATTGCTTTTCTTTTTTGGTGATATTGATGATGGCGGTTTTTGATGTTTCCTTATCCTTGAAAATTCTGTTTCTTTCAAGTTGCTTTATTTTGTTTGTTTGTTTTTGGTCTCTATCTCAATGCCTGAGATTCTCTGTTCTTTTCTTAAGAATATGACAATAAAAAGCAGATTAGGGGAAGCGGACTTGGCCCAGTGGTTAGGGTGTCCGTCTACCACATGGGAGGTCCATGGTTCAAATCCTGGGTCTCCTTGACCCATGTGGAGCTGGCCCACGCGCAGTGCTGATGTGTACAAGGAGTGCCATGCCACGCAGGGGTGCCCCCCGCTTAGGGGAGCCCCATGCGCAAGGAGTGCGCTCCATAAGGAGAGCCGCCCAGCGTGAAAGAAAGTGCAGCCTGTCCAGGAATGGCGCCGCACACACGGAGAGCTGACGCAGCAAGACGATGCAACAAAAAAAAAAGAAACACACATTCCTGTGCCACTGACAACAACGGAAGCGGACAAAGAAGAACACGCAGCAAATAGACACAGAGAACAAACAACTGGGGTGGGGGGGAGGGACGGGGAGAGAAACAAGTAAAATAAATAAAGCTTTAAAAAATAAAATAAAGTAAAATAAAATCAAACTACGTTTTTAAAAAAAAGCAGATTATAAACTCTCCGTGCTTATAAGGGACCTTCTACTAAGTCTTTATTGTAGCCTCATCAGACGAGGCCATTAGGGGAGGATTTCAGCATCGTTAGGACTCTTGGGATCAGAGTTTCAGTCTTCCAATTATTTGTCTGGAGAATATAATTCCCCTTATCAGTGTTTTGGATGCCAAGATGGAGAAGAAAAATGGGCAATCTCAACAATCATTATGTAGACATACCTCTCTTTTCTGAGGTATGTCTCTCTCCTCTCCATTGACTGTTTCTGTTACCTCTATTTCCAGCGATCTTCAGCCTTTCATTTCTAGAATACATTTCTAGTAATCTGCCAGCATAAGGGAGGGGGTCTGGTGAATCCCATTGCTTAGTAAACAGATTTTCAGTAAATCCTGACCTTATTACCCCCACCTTTTCCACAGGACAAGTCAATTACTTAGCCTTTTTTGAACTCTACCATGTAAATTGAGTTGTTACTTATTTTTCCCATGTAAGGGTCAGCTTTCTTGTATCTATTAATTTAGATCTGACTTATTGATCTGCTTTTCTGCCTCCAAGTTTTTGTTGTTTTGTGTTATCTGTCAATGTCTTTAGGTTTACACTTTTAAAATGTGTAGTTTTTTTGTGGGGTTTTTAGAAGGAGCAGGTGATTTGGGTCTATTCAACTTTCCATCTTTAACTAGAAAGCAGTATCTTCATTTCCTAAGCAAATATTCAGAGTCTATTCTAACAGGGGGAAATGAATGATTGAATGTGAATGGAATTTGGCAGCATCCACCTAATGACTTTCCAGGCTTAAATTAGCATGTTATGTTCTTTATAGCAGGGGTCAGCAATCTAAGCCCATGGGCCAAATCCGGTCTGCAGCCTGTTTTGCATGGACCACCAGATAAGAATGGTTATTATACTCTGAAATACTTCAGAAAAATCAAAAAAAGAATACCATTTTGTGACTTGTAAAATCATATGAAATTCACATTTTAGAAACCAAAAATAGTTTTATTGGAATACAACTATGCTCATTCAATTAAATATTTTCTAGGGCTGCTTCCTGTGTTAAAATGGCCAAGTTGAGTATCTGTGACAAAGAGCACATGGTTGGCAAAGTATAAAATATTTACTATCTGGCCATTTACAGAAAAGTTACTGACCCCTGTCCTATAGCATAAAGTGTGGCATTTTGAAAGTTCAAATACCTATCCACAAAATGTCCAGTTTTAAATAATGTAATGTTCTGGTAAAACCTCCAAGGAAAACAAGTTGGAAAATATATTACTAGGCACCTGACTTAACTTGCTGTGTAGATTTGCTATCTATAAAGTCATTTTTAGGTGAAATGAAGATTTTTTTTTTGCAGCTTTTTAAATTTCATGTAGCAAATGGTACTATTTGCAGCTTCTTTTATTTCTCATTCCACATGTAAGATCAATTTGCTGAACGTTTTATTATTGGAGTTTCAAACATTTATAACAGTAGATAGAGAAAATAGTATGAACTCTCATATGCTACTTACTCAGCTTCAAGAATTATCAACCATAGCCAAAACTGTATTTTTCCTTATCCACAGAATATTTTAAAGTAAATCCAAGATCGCATATTTCACCTATAAATGTTTCAGTATGTATCTTTTTAAAATTTATTTTTATTTTTTTCAATTTTATTGATACATATTAATAAAGCATAAATCCATTCGAAGAGTACAATCAATGGTATTTGGTGTAATCATGTCAGTGCATTCATCACCCCAATCATTCCCAGAGCACTTTCATTATTCCAATAATAATGATCAAAACAAACAAACCTCATCACTTCTCAATTTCTCTGTGCCTCGCCTGTCATACATAGCTTGCTATTCTTTTTCCTTCTCTCTAGTAAATTTGTATCTATGTTTTGTAAAATGTCTTATATATGCAACATCACCCATATTCATATTTTACATGAGGTTTTACTGTCTTCAATAGTCCCATGATAGAGTTTTTACTTTCCTCCTAGCAATATACATGACCCTGGCTTTCCTCCTTCAACCACTGTCACACCCCTACAACACCACTGCCAGTTACAAACATCATAATCTGCTTTAACCATTTCTACTCATTTCCAAAAGTCTACAAACAAGCACTTTAACAATTCTGCACAGATTACCCCTCAGCCCTCCATTCTCTATTCTTCTTCTATTCTCTGGTGACCTAAATAATGATTATCAGCTCCATGAGTCTACATAGTATATTCAGTTCACAGTAGTGTGATCATATAGTATTTGTCCTTTTTTGTCTGGCTTGCTTTACTCAACACAATGTTCACCAGGCTCATCTATGTTGTCATATGCTTCATGACTTCATCTCTTCTTACTGCTGCGTAATTTTCCATCGTGTGTATACATCGCAATTTGTCCATCCATCAGTTGATGACACCTGGGCTGTCTCCAGCCTTTGGCAGTCATGAATAATGCCACCATGAACATCAGTGGGCCGATGTCTGCCCGGGCCCCTGCTCCCAGTTCCTCTGGGTAGGCACCCAGTAATGGTACTGCTGGGTCCCATGGCAAGTCTATATTCAACTTCCTTAGGAACTGCCACACAGTCCTCCACAGTGGCTGCACCACCCCACAATCCTACCAGCAGTGAACAAGCATTCCTAGCTCTCCACATCCTCTCCAACACCTGCAGCTTTGTGACTTTTAATAGCAGCCAGTCTAAGAGGTGTGAAGTAAAATCTCACTGTAGCTTCGATTTGCAATTCCCTAATTTGCTAGAGATGCTGAACATTCTCTCATGTGTTTCTTCACCACCTTCATTTCTTCTCTGGACATTTGTCTTTCCATTGTTTTGCCCATTTTCCAATTTGGTAGTTTGTCTTTTTATTGTTGTGTTGTATGATCTCTTTGTATGTCATAGATATTAACACCCTGTTGGATATGTAATTGCCAAATATTTTCTCCCATTGAATTGGCTGCTCCCTCACCCCTCTGCCAAAGTCCCTTGAGGTGCAAAAGTGTTCCGTTTTGAGGAGGTCCCATTTATCTATCTCTTTCTTCATTGCTTGTGCTTTGGGTATAAGGTTTAAGAAATTACTGCCTAATATAAGATTTTAAAGATATTTTCCTACATTTTCTTTTAGGAGTTTTATGCTTGTTGCTTTTATTATTAAATCCTTGACTCATTTAGAGTTAATTTTTGTATAAAGTGTGAGATATAGGTCTTCTTCCTTCATTTAGATATGGATTCCCAGTTCTTCCAGAACTATTTGTTGAATAGACTGTTCTGGCCCAGCTGTGGGGGCTTGACAGCCTTGTCAAAAATCACTTGACTGGGACAACAAGCAAGATAGCAGGGAGTAAGGAACTCCTAGAGCTGGCTCCTACTACAAGGCAGTTAGTAAACACCCAGTGCTCTCTGGGGGCTCTGGGAGACCAGAAGAGCATCCTGATACATCCTTGAAGGAATGGAAGGAGGAGACTGCCATCTTCAGAGAAGACTTATAAGTAGAGGCTCCATGTCCCAATGGCAGGTGCACATCCTCCACTGGAGGCACAAACCTCCTTGGGAGGCTGTTCTGCGGTTGGAATTGAAAGCTCCATTTCCCCAAAACAGGGGAGGAAGAGACGGTTGGGCACAACTTCAGCTACTGATGAGTAAATTCAGTGGACTAAAGTATAATCCTGAGAATAGCTAAAGTTTGAGCCTGTCCACGTCAGAAAGAGGCCGGGAGCTGCCATCTTAACTCTGCACCTGGCAAGAGGGGAAGTGGGGCGGACTGAGGATCCCAGTGCTGGTGGGAACAGGCTTCTTCCCATCCAGGTCAGACGGCAGGTCTAGCCTAGGCCCAGTGCCACCTCTGGCAGGGAGGAAGCTGAGGGGACCTGTGCCAGCCTCTCTGGGAAAATACAGGACAAGCAGTGGAGGCCAGTGATTGTCCTACTCTAGCGGCACAAGACACCCTGGGAGCTGTTCTTTGACTAGAATTGGAAGCTCCATTTCCCAGAAACAGGGAGGAGGAGACAGTTGGCCAGTGGTTGAAGCTTCTGATTAGTAAATTCAGCTGGCTACAGAATAACCCTAAGACCAACTAAAGTATGAACCTGTCCAGGTCAGAAAGACGCTAGTGGCTGCCATTTTGACTCCATCTCCAGCCTAAGGAGAAGGCGGTCTGACCAAAAATCACACCAATGGTGGGAATCATTTTCTTTCACCCAGAATGGCTTGCAGCCCTAGCCTAGGCTTCAGCCCTGCCTCTGGCAGGGAGGAGGCTGGTGGGCCCTGCAACTGCCTATCCAGGTAACTACAGGTAACTTTGGCTGGCACAGACTGAATAATTGAAAGTCTACCGGGGCAGCTGTGGTCATCTTGGACCCATACTGCATAGATTGCTGCCCACACTTGCAGCTCCATCCCTGCCCCAGGAAGGAGAGAAAGGGGTGTGAAGCTTCATCAGTCTCTCTGGTCAACTACAGTCTAGGCCTGCACAACTTGGATTATTACACACAGCTGTGAATTTGTCACTACCCCTGGCAAAGGAGAAACTTGGAATTGTCCCTGGGGCAATGAGTACAGCTTGAGCTTCCACAGCTTATAGCACCAACTACATTCTTGGCTACTATGGCACAACCAGCAAGGGAGAAAGGGCAGGAAGCCCTAAACTAAAGAGAAAAATTGCACCCAGAATAAATATCCTAGTAAGCCAAATACCAAGACACTGACAAAAAATTACAATCTGCACCAAGAAACAGGAGGCTATGGCCCAGGTAAAAGAAGAAGATAACCCTCCAGATGACATAAAGGAGTTGAGAAAACTAATCATAGATGTTCAAACAAATCTCCTTAATAAATTCAATGAGGTAGCTAAAGAGATTAAGGATATTAAGAAGATAGTGGATAAGCACAAAGAAGAATTTGGAAGCATAATAGAAAAATAGCAGATCTTATGGGAATGAAAGGTGCAATAAATGAAATTTAAAGACCACTGGAATCATATAATAGCAGGTTTGAGGAGGCAGAAGAAAGGATTGCTGAGATTGAAGAAATGGCCTTTGAAAGTGAACATACAAAAGAACAGATGAAGAAAAGAATAGAAAAAAATTGAGCAAGGTCTCAGGGAACTAAATGACAGTGAAAGATGTGCAAACATATGTGTCATGGGTGTCCCAGAAGGAGAAGAGAAGGGAAAAGGGGAAGAAGGAATATTTAAAGAAATAATGGTAGAAAATTTCCTAACGCTATTGAAGGACATAGATATCCATGTCCAAGAAGCACAATGTACTCCCATCCGAAAAAATCCAAATACACCAACTCTGAGGCACATAATCATCAGAATGTAAAATGCCAAAGACAGAGAGAATTCTGAGAACAGCAATAGAAAAGCAATGCATAACATATAAGGGATACCCAATAAGATTAAGTGCTGATTTTGCACCAGAAACCATGGAGACAAGAAGACAGTGGTCTGATATATTTAAGATACTACAAGAGAAAAACTTCCAGCCAAGAATCCTATATCTGGCACGATTGCCTTTCAAAAATGAGGGCGAGTTTAGAATATTCACAGATAAATAGAGACTAAGAATTTTTCCAAGGGACTGGATTTTAGGAAATACTAAAGGGTATGCTGCAGCCTGAAAAGAAAAGACAGGAGAACAAGGCCTGGAAGAGAGTCTAGAAAGGAAGATTATATTAATAAAAGTAAAAAATTATCAAAAAAGTGGTGAAAATAAAATATGACAGATAAAACTCAAATAGTCAGGAATAAACTTAACCAACTATGTAAAGTATTTATGTTCAGAAAACTGCAACTCAAATCAAAGAAATTTTTAAAGGGCCTGAATAACTGGAAGAACATTCCTTGCTCACAGATTAGAAAACTAAATATCATTAAGATGTCACTTCTACTCAAATTGATATACAGATTCAATGCAATCCTGATAATTCCACCAGCAATTTTTAAAAAAATGAAAACACAATTATCAACTTTATTTGGAAAGATAAGTGGTCCTGAATAGCCAGAAGCATTTTAAAAAGGAAAAGCAAACCCTCATCTCCAGACTTGAAATCACATTACCTAGTTATAAAAACAGCATGGTACTGGCATAAAGAAACACACATAGACCAATGGAACCAAATTAATGGTTCAGAAACAGACCCTCACATATATGGTGAAGTGATTTTTAATTACCCTTTCAAACCCACACTGCTCGGGCAGAACAGTCCATTCAACAAATGGTGCTAAAGAACTGGATATCCATAGCCAAAGAAGGAAAGAGGACTCCTATCTCATACCTTATCTAAAAATTAACTTGAAGTTGATCAAAAACCTAAGAATAAAAGCAAGAACCATAAAACTTCTAGAAGAAATTTTAGGAAAATAGCCTCTCATTTCTGAATTTATTTATTTGTGTCTTCTCCTTTTCTTCATCAGTCTATCTAAGGGTTTGTTGATTTTGTTGATCTTTTCAAAGAACCAACCTTTGGTTGATTCTCTCCATTGCTTTGTTGTTGTTGTTCTTGATATTTATTTCTGCCCTGATCTTTAATGTTTCTTTCCTTCTGTTTGGTTTGGGATTACTTTGCTGTTCTTTCTCTAGTTCCTACAGGTGTGTAGTTAGATCTTCAATTTTAGCTTTTTCTTCTTTTTAAATGTAAGCATTGGGTGCAATAAATTTCCCTTTCAGTATTGCCTTTGCTGGGTCCCATAGATTTTGATATATTGTGTTCTCATTTTAATTCATCTCGAGATATTTGCTGTATTCTCTTGCAATTTCTTCTTTGACCCACTGATTATTTAGGAGTATGTTGTTTAACCTTTACATATTGTGAGTTTTCCCATTTTCCACCCGTTATTGATTTCCAGCTTAATTCTGTTATGATTAGAGAAAGTGTTTGGCATAATTTCAATCATTTTAAATTTATTGAAACTTGTGACTCAGCATACAGTCTATCTTGGAGAAGGATCCATGAGCCCTTGAAAAGAAAGTATATACTGCTGTTTTGGGGAACAATGCTCTATAGATGTCTGTTAGATCTAGTTCATTTTTCATATAATTCAAGCTCTCTGTTTTTTTGTCATCTGTGCAGATGTTCTATCCAATACTGAGAGCAGTGTATTGAAGTCTCCAACTATTATTGTAGAGACATCTATTTTTCCCTTCAATGTTGCCAGTGTGTGCTTCATGTATCTTGGTGCCTTCAGGTTAAGTGCATAACTATTTAGTACAGGTATTTCTTCTTGGTGAATTGCCCCTTTTATTAATATATAATGACTTTCATCATCCCTTATAACAATTCTGCATTTGAAATCTTTTTTGTCTAATTTTAGTATCATCACTTCTCCAGCTCTTTTTTGGTTACTATTTGCAAGGAATGCATTTTCCAACCTTTCACTTTTACCTTGTTGTGACTTTTTGTTTCTTGTAGATGATATATAATATTTTTTCATCCATTCTTTCAGTTTATATCTTTTGATTGAGGAGTTAAATCCATTAACATTCATTATTATTACTGCAAAGGAATTATTTACTTCATCCTTTTTGTCCTTTGGCTATCTATTGTCATATCGTTCTACTGTCTGTTTTCTTATACTTTAGTTTACTCTTCCTAATAATCTTCATTCCTAAACTCTTCTCCACATCTCTTGCCCTTGTTTCTTCCTGCAGCACTCCCTTTAATATCTCTTATAATTTTTGTCTTTTGGTAGCATATTCTATCAGTTTTTGTTTTTTGGAGCTCACCCTCATTTTTGAATGACAACTTTGCTGGATACAGAATTCTTGGCTGGCAGTTTTTCTCTTTCAGTATTTTATTATTATTATTTTTTTCTTATTTCTTACCCCCCTCCCCCTCTTCCATTGTCTGCTCTCTGTGTCCATGCACTGTGTGTTCTTCTGTGTCTGTTGTATTCTCATTAGGTGGCTCTGGGAACCCATCCTGGGGCCTTCCAGAGTGGGAGAGAGGTGATCATTTTCTTGCTCCACCTCAGTTCCCTAGTTTGCTGCATCTCATATTGTCTCTTTTCTGTGTCTCTTTTTTGTTGTTGTTGCTGCATCATCTTGCTGCATCAGTTCTCTGTGTGTGATACATCACTCTTGGGTAAGCTTTACTCTGGCGTGGGGCTGCATTCCTTGTGTGGGGGGCATTCCTTGCACAGGGGGTTCCCCTGTGCAGGGTGACACTCTTTTTGCATGGGCCAGCTCATCACATGGGCCAGGAGGCCCTGGGTATCGAACTCTGGCCCCCCCATATGGTAGAGAGAAGCTTTATCAGTTGAGTCATATCAGCTTTCTTCTTTCATACTTTAAATACATCATACCACTTTCTTCTCACCTCCATGGTTTCTGATGAGAGGATGTCACTTAATCTTACTGAGTTTCCCTTGTATGTGATGCTTTGCTTTTCTCTTACCTCTGTCAGAATCCTCTCTTCATCTCTGAGATTTGTCATTCTGAATATTAGGTGTCTCAGGGTAGGTCTATTAGGATTTATTCTCTTCTTGGTATGTTGTCCCTCTTGGATATTGATAATTAATTCTTTCATAAGGCTTGGGAAGTTTTCAGTCATTATTTCCTCAAACATTCTTTCTGCCCCTTTTTTATTCTCTTTTCTTTCTGGGACACCTATAATGTAAATGTTTGTGCATTTTGCATTGTCCTTCAATTTCCTGAGACTCTGTTCCATTTTTTTCCCATTCTCTTCTCTTTCTGTTCTCCTGTCTTTTCAAGTTCAGATGTTCTGTCTTCAAAATCACTAATTCTGTCCTTGAGCAATTCAAATCTGCTCTGATGTGCCTCTAATGTATCTTTAATCTCATCCATCAAGTGTTTCATTCCCATAAGAGTTTTTACTTTTCTTTGCAAGCTTTCAAACTGTTCTTTATGCTCTCTTAGTGGCTTCTTAATATGCTTTATTTCAGTAGTCATATTTTCTTTAAATTCTCTGAATTGATTTAGGAGAGATGTTGATTATCACTGATTATCTTAACTCCTTTATCTCTTCAGGATATTAAGTTAGTTCTTTTGGCTGGGCCATCTCTTCCTGTTTCTTAGCATGGCTTGTAATTTTTTGCTGATTTCTAGGCATCTGAATATGTTGGTGAATTTACTCTGATGGCCAATTTCTTTCCTTGCTTATTTTTTTTTTTCCACAACTCTTCTTTGATATTTGGTTCAACTTATTCTAAGTCTTTAAAATTTCCCAGCTTAAGTTATAAAAATTGGGCCACAGAGTCACTAGTGGGGCATAGATTTTTTCCCAGGGGTAGGGTACAGAGAGCCCCAAGAACAGTTTTTGTCCATGTATTTTCCAGACTGATCAGCAGATGGTACTCTTCAGTACACCTTTCCATGGAGGTTTTTCAGTCCCAGTTTTCCTGTGTTCCTGTGTTGAATCTTAAGATCAGAGGTTCAAAGCAGCCAAATTCACTGAAGAAAAGCATCCCGACTTCCTCTCCCTTTTCCCTTGAAACAGTTGACATGGAGAAAGATGTCTATTCTCATCTTAGTCAACTGCAGTGAGCCAGGGGTTTTACCCCAGCTTAATATTTTGGAGCCATTTCCTGCCTCCATAGGGACTTGATAACTCACATTTGTTGTTTCAGCTTCTTCATTCTTCTTTTTTTTTTGTTCCTCACCCTCCTGGGAGTTGTGAAGCACTGTCCTGGTTGTGTAGCAGGTCCCTTAGACAGCTTTTGGCACTTTCTCCATTGCTTTTATGAGAGTATGCATTCAGCTCTGCTTGTTAGTCATCACTATCTTTCAACCATCTGGGTGAAATGAAGATTTCAATTTTAACATATTTGAACTTCAGGCCTTCTCTCTTTGGCAATTAGACAGCAGGTCTAGAACATTGTAGTTTATTGAGAATATTTCTCATATATGACAAAAAAAATTCTGTTAACCTACATAATTATATTTATTTTCTCTTTTTTATCACAATAATATTTGCTAACAAAATGGATTTTGAACAGTGAGGAGAAAGCAGGGATGGTATGGTAGAGGAGGGGAGAGGCAGAGTGGAAAGCTAAGAGAAGAAAAGAGAGACAGAATACATTCTTATTTAACTCATTGGTAATCATTATCTAATCTTTTGAGAGACTTCACACTTACCCTGACATTTGTCCTAGTATTAAGATATAGTTTTGTATGAACATTGCCGCTCTAAGTCCATACTGATTCCCTATGGCTTATCCTGCTCCTTATATCTATTAAATATAGTCAAAAGTTGACAAAAGGTCAGTAAGTCCTGAGAATCATCTCAGGTATTCCAGGCAAGTATCACTCCAATGTGATAAAGACAATGACAAAAGTAATACGTGACATGCCCCAAGTCAGACTGTCCTGCTCTTTAAACACAGTATAGGCCTGAGTCATGGTATTTACAAATTATCAAGAAGAAAACTAGCACAGTTTTTTATGAAGAAACCTCTAATAATAACATAAGCCTTTAATTAGGGAAATAATAAAATATTACCATTTTAAAAATTATGTAATGATAATGCCTGAGTCCAAGGCAAATATAACAGAAATATTAAAAAGAGTAAATGTACGGACATTTATTAGACAAATGTTATATTGGGAGTCTTATCTTTCAACAGTTCTGAATTTTCCTAAAGTATTATATTTAGTTAGAATTTTCTAATTGACTGTATTTTGAAAAATAGCATCTTCATAATCCTGTGGCAAAGTGATGTGGGTGCCACTAAAGTTTCAGGTAGCTGAAACTTCCCATATTAGAGGTAAGTGGGAATGTCATTCATCCTAAGCTGGGGAGTCAGATATTTTCTAGAATCATTAATATTTGATGTCTTTTAAGTTTCATTAATAAGAGTTACTGGGTGAAGTCCAGGATTGGGGAGAAAAATGAATCCAGAAAAATGATCAACCTGTGCAAAGGCATAAAATGATGAGAAAGAGCCATGTAGAGAATTGCAAGACATTCCATATAGCTAAGCATAGATTATTATTAAGTACATAGCAGACAGGTGGCTGGAGGGCAATGAATGCCAAGCTAAGTAGTTTTCATTGCAGACAGTGTGATTTAAGCAGATTTGTGATTGGATAAGTTCTGCAGTTTAGAATGATCAAACAGAATGGTTTCTGGGAAATAACTGAGAAATGAACTGGGACTGAAAGGAAAACTTGAGTCATCGAGGCTACTTAACACTATGTTGTAGTGGTGAGGGTTAGGGGGAATGCAGATAGGAATGAAATCATTAGTGGAAAAAATAAAGGGAAGAGAAGAGAAAATATTTCAATGATATTAAGAGGTGTATCTAGCAATTATCAAGACCAAATGGTGATGGGATGGGGGAGAGGAGAGGATTACAGTGGTTTACAAGATTAGTCTCTGAAATAGGAAAGGATGGAGTTTGAGAGTAAAGAACAGTTGCAATTCAGTGTAGCTTTCATATATCCAAATGGAGACATTCAGTTGACTTGACTATTTCATATACAGGTATGTAATTAGCAGAGAAGTATGAATTAGGGACAAAGATTTGAGAATCATCAACAGGAAAGTAGTAACTAAACTCATAGGAAGAATTGAATTACCTAAGGAAAATATGTAGGATAAGATGAAAAGGGAATTAGCAGACACCATGAACATTTAATGGCCATGTAGAAGGATAGATGGAGGAGAAATGGTTTACAAAATCTGAAGTAAGCCAAGAGAAACAGTGTCACAGAAGGGAAGAGGAGAGACAATTTGAAGAAGGGAGAAGTCAAGCGCCAAAGGTAGCAGGGATGGAATACATTCGAGTCACTAGGAATCAATGACTTTAACCAGAATGTTTCAGTGGATTGTGAATGAAAGAATTTAGGAATTTCTAGAGTACAATTAAGTTACAACATCAAATATGAATTATGCTTGGATGTAAAGGGAATAAGAGAGAGAGAGTTGTAGCCAAAGGGATACATAGGGAGAAGAGATGATTCCTGAGAAATGGGACTGGTCCTGCAACAAGCATACATACATATACATACATTGTTGACTCATGCTTTATGCATCAGTCCAATACTGAAGTCAGTGAAGGATTGGAATTTTATTTCACATCTTACAGGATCTTCTAGGGATGACTACAACACATTATCCTCAATAGAGAAAGAAAGAAATGAGCTAGCATTTATTAAGAACCTGAACTGTGCCTTCCCTTTTCATTCACTATCTTTATAATGCCATTAATAGCTCTGTAAGGTAGGTACCTTTATTATTCTCATGTTACAGCAAAGAAAACTGAAGCTGGATAACTTCAGATAAGTGGCACCAAGGTCACACAGTTAGTAAATTGTAGAACTGAGCTTCCAGCTCACCTCTGTCTGACAACAAAGTATCTACTCTTTAAAGCTTAAACATGCCACCTTCTAGTGGTCCTTGGGTAGCTCAAGAAAATATCCTCAGTCTAAGTGTCTGGGTGGGGAAGAGACTTCTCTGAAATGTGCTATCTGCTGCAAGAAAGAAGGACTTAGAAGCAGTAGACCAAAGACAAAAAAATCCCCTGTAACAACAATAGATTTATTTTAGGACTACAGAAAGTCCCTTTTCTGTCTGGAAAACTAATGGGTCAGAATAAGCATTCTATGGGAGGTCTGTGGCAGTCACTCCAATTGGAAAAGGCACTGAAGCCATACTTTCCCCACATTTTCTGCAGTGCCTGGCCCCATCCCTGGGAGGTACCAATTCTGTAAAACTGGGGGGTCTCTACTACAACTGAAAGTCAACATGAAAGAATACTTTCAGATCTTTCTTTATTCATCTTGTTTGGAGGACAGAATATAAAGGAGTGGGTTATCCCCAAAACTGCCATAATCCTTTGTAAGCCCCTGCTATCTGCTTTTGACGATTCAGTTGGCCTAACTGGAGAGTGAAGTATTTTAAGTTCTTCTTTTTTTTTCAGTTTCCCCTGTTAGTAAATACTGTCTTCTAATACTTTTCAAGTGATTTGAATTTTTTGTTGAAACCCTACTAAATGCACGATGTTGTATTTTGTGCATTACAGCAAATATGAATGTGAATCTAAAAATACCCACCACCACCAGCACATCTCCAATCATGGTGTTTACAATATAGTAAAATAATCTAACTACAGTTTAAATCTCTTATCAATGCCTTCCTCTCTTCCTTAAACTTATTACCCATCCTGAATCTTACTCATTGCTTTCTAGGTTGGTACGTTGCATCATGAATCGATGAGTTTGGAGTTCATCTGTCAAATGAACACAGACCAAGAAATCGCTTGCACTACTAGCTCTGGAGATTGATGAGTCTTTTGTCTTTTTCTCCCCATACTTCACTTTATCCAGCAATTAACTCTATAGTGAGAAGGTCCATTTGATAATGATTTGCCCAGAATGGACTATATCCTTGATCCATTAAATAACCTAATGAGGAGCCTCCGGTTTCTGCCTTACCTTTATACTTGACATCAGAAGATTGCAGAGTTTACAATGAAGGAAGGACTTTTTTTCCTCAAAAATTTGGAGTGAGGGACAGGCAGGAATTGCTGCTTAGAAATGGAAGGATTTTTGATTAGTCACATGATTTTGTATATGAGTGTCTCAGGTTAAGTTACACAACTAGAGAATCTGAAGGATAAGAATTTGTCATAAGATGTGCAAGCATCCTGAGTTTTACAGAAGAAGAGAAATTTTTTAAGTGGGAAAACATCAGCATTGGAGGAATTCTGCCTTGGTTCAAATGATAGCATTTACTGTCGTTTCAATCTGGATAAGGTATTTATATTCCATAAATCTTAAATATCTCTTTTGAAATGGACTTATGCAAGGTAATGATAGAATTGTCCTGAACCTCAGTTGAGATGCTGTTTGATGCCTGGTATGGAGTAACTGTTGATTAAATATTGCTTGCAATCTCCATCCTTCCACTACTTGAATTAAAATCATTAGCTTCTCAAAACAAAGCATGCATATTCTTCAGTGAAAAGTTCATTTTGTACTACTGCTTTCTTGCTTTTCTTTTGTGGAGGGAAACCTTAAAAATGGCCCAAATAAGCTTAGAAAATACAGGAGTAAACTGTTAAACTGAGTCCTTTATTAAATAATCACTCAGAGCCTTTAATATGTTAATAAGCATTTAGCATTTGTGCGTTATGAAGTGACAAAAGGGAAAAACAGTGTGCTATGTTTCACTAAGTGATTTGACCATAGAATTCTTTGGGTTTTTTTTTTTTTTCTCAATGAGAAACTTGTTAATCAATTTTTCCAAGGAAAAATCTTTGGAAAAGGCTGATTTATTAAATCAGTACTGGGAGACTGGCCTTGTTATTGAGATAAGAAATCTGTATCTTCTTCATACTACATATATTAAATAGCTAAATGTAAAAAATGAACATGTACTAAAACTATAGTAAAATATAGGAGGATATTTTTAATTCTCCCCATACGAAAGATTTGTGTGTCTAAAAGAAATGGAAAAACATTACAAAGGTAAGAATTGATGGATTTGACTATATAACACCCAACTATTTCTTAGGTCAAAAAAAAATCTTAAATTTATGAGGCAAAAGTCAAACTTGAAAAAATAATTAAAAAACTGGCAGACTATGTAAGCAACTTACAAATAATTAATGCAAAACACTATCTGAGGCAGAGTAAGGAACTCCAAGAGTTAGCTCATCCTACAGGGAAGTTAGTAATCAGCCAGAACTAACTAAAGCAGCTGTCTGGGGAGTCCAGGGGACCAGAAGAGCATCTTGGAACATCCTTGGCAGAATGGAAGGAGGAGATTGCCCATCTATAATGAAAATTCATGAGTATAGCACTCCAAGCTGTGGAGGCCAGTGCCCATCCTCCACCGGTGGTGCAAACTGCCTCAGGAGCTATTCTCTGGCTAGAGTTGGAAGCTTCATTTCCCAAAAATGGGGGAGGAAGAGATGGTCCGCTAATGATTAGTAAATTTGGTTGGTTGAAGTCCAGTCCTAAGAGCAGCTGAAGTTTGAACCTGTCCAAGTTGGAAAGAGGCTGGTAGCCTCCATTTCACTCTACCCCTGGCATGAGGGAAAGCAGGGCTGGTTGAAAATCACAGTGATGGTAGGAACCTTATTCTTTCCACCTAGGTTGGACTGCAGCCCTAGCCTAGGTTCCAGCCCCAGCTAACTGCAGCTGTTTTTGGCCCAGATGGACTAGGTTATTGGACACAACTGTGGTTCCATGCCCATCCTTCTGATAGGAGAGGAGGGGAGCGGGCTTTCTTCAGCCTTTCTGGGCAACTACAGGTACTATTGGTCTGCAAGAACTGGATTGTTGGATGCATGTCTGGCTCCATCCTTGCCTTTGACAGGGCATGAGGTGGGATAGTGCATCCCCAGTCTCTCTGGGCAATAACAGTCACTTTCAGCCTGCACAGACTAGACTTGTGAGTAAACCTGTGGATACATCTCCAATCTCAATATGAAAGTAGGGAGGTGGTGTTTTCTCAACCTCTCTGGGCAACTGCAGGTACTTTTGATCTGCATGGACTAAAGCGTTGGGCACTACTGTGGCTCCAGCCCTACCTCTGAAAGGTCAGTTGCCTCACCCTCTCCAGGCAACTGCAGTCACTTTTGGCCTGCACTGACTAGATAGCTGGACACACTGGAGACTGCATTCCCACCCCTGGTAGGGGTAACGGGAGCTGGTTCCTGATCAGTCTATCTGGGCAACAGTGGTCAGTTTTGACTCACATGATTTAGTTTGCTGCCCACACCCAGGCAGGGGAGGAAGGGGCATGGAGTTTCATCAGTCTTTCTGGGCAGCTGCAGATGGTTTTGGCATGCATGACTTGCATTATTGTGTATATCTGTCCCTACTCTTGGTAGGGAAGAAAGGTGGGAGAAGCTTCAATGCTTCCTGGGGCAGCACAGGTAACTTCAGCCTACATGGCTATAAGAGCATCCTCTCCTCCTAGTCCATAACTAGGAAGGGAGAAAGAGCAAAAAACAGATGAAAAAGAGCTGAAAGAAATTTGGATTGACTGAACACAAGCCACTATAAAGTTCCAAATTATGTTGAAACAAGTATCAAAGAGGGGCTGTGGCACAAAGCCAATTAAATAGAAAACCCTAAAGTAAAGAAAGAAAAGGGGCCAAGAATAAATACATCTAGAGAATCAGATGCCTAGACACCAACAATAAATTACAATCCATGCCAGGAAATAGGAATATATGGCCCAGTAAAAGGAACAAATTAAGCTTCCAGATGACATAAAGGAGTTGAGGCAACTAATCATGGATGTTCAAACAGATCTCCTTAACAAATTCAGTGATATGGATAAAGAGATTAAGGACATTAAGAAGACACTGGATGAGCACAAAGAGTAATTTGAAGGTATACATATAAAAGAACAGATCTTATGGGAATGAAAGGTGCAATAAATGAAATTTAAAAATACACTGGAGGCATATAACATCAGATTTGAAGAGGTAGAGGAAAGGATCAGTGAGCATGAAGACAGGGCCTCTGAAATTGACCAAATAACAGATAAAGAGAAGAAAGGAAAAATTTGAACAGTTTCAGGAAACTAATGATAGCAAGAGACATGCAAACATGTACGTTATGGGTGTCCCAGGAGGAGAAGAGAAGAGAAAGGAGGCAGAAGGAATATTTGAAGAAATAATGGTAGAAAATTTCCTAACCTTTTTGGTAGTACATAGGTATCCATGTCCAAGAAACTCAATGTACTCCTATCCAAATAAATCTGAATAGACCAACTCTGAGACACATACTAATGAGAATGTCAAATGCCATAGTGAAAGAGAGAATCCTGAGAGCAGCAAGAGAAGAGATTCACCATATACAAGGGATGCCCAATAAGATTAAGTGCTGATTTCTCATCAGAAACCATGGAGGAAAGAAAGCAGTGGCATGATATATTTAATCCTCGAAGAGAAAAACTGCTGGGAATCTTATATCCAGTAAGATTGTCTTTTAAAAATGAGGGTGAGTTTAGAATATTCACAGATATACAGAAACTGAGAGAGTTTGTAATTAAGAGACCAGCTTTGCAGGAAATACTAAAGGGAATGATGCAACCTGAAAATAAAAGACAGGAAAGCAAGGCTTGGAAGAGAGTCTAGAAATAAAGACTATATCAGCAAAAGTAACTAAAATGTAAAAAGAGTGGAGAAAACAAGATATGACAGATAAAACCCAAAGATCAAAATTGGTGAAGTCAGAACAGCCTTTACAGTAATAACATTGAATGTTAATGAATTAAACTCCCCAATCAAAAGATACAGACTTGTGGAATGGATAAGAAAATATAAGTCATCTATATGATGTCTAGAAGAGACACACCTTAGACCCAAGGATACAAATAGATTGAAAGTGAAAAGGTGGAAAAAGATATTCTATGAATGAAGTAACAAACAAAAGAAAAGAAAACAAAAAAACTGGCGTAGCAATATTATATTGGATGAAATAGACTTTAAAAGTAAAGCTGGGGAAGCGGATGTGGCTCAAGTGATTAAGCTTCTGCCTGACACATGGAAGGTCCCTGGTTGGCAATGGGCTGGTGGGGCAAACTGATGCAGCAAGAGACCACATGAAGAAACATATAATGAGAGACACAACAAAGCAGGGAACAGAGGTTCCCAGTACCTCCTAAAGACAAGTAGACAGCAAGCTGACAGGATGGGCAGGCCTGGTAAACTGATGATGCAATAATGGACACAAGAAGGAAAATATAATGAGACACAGAACAAAGCAGGGAACAGAGGTGGCTCAAGTGATTGGGTACCTCCCTTCCACATCTCAGGTTCTGCGTTCAGTTCCTAGGGCCTCCTAAAGAAACAAGGAAGATGAACAGACATAGCAAGTGCAAACAATGAGGGAGTGAGAATAAATAAATAAATATAATAAATCTTTAAAAAAAATAAAGCTGTTATATTACTTAGCACAGTGGTAAAAACAAACAAACAAAAAAACTCCAGCATGGTACTGGCATAAAGACAGACAGATTGACCAATGAAACTGAATCAAGAACACAGAAATAGACCATCAAATCTATAGTCAAGTGATTTTTGACAAGGCTGTCAAGTCCTCCTAGCTGGGACAGAACAGTCTATTCAGCAAATGTTGCTGGGAGAACTAGATATCCAGAACTAGACCCCTATCTCACACCCTATACAAAAATTAACTCAAAATGGATCAAGGACCTAAATATAAAAGTGACAACCATAAAACTCCTAGAAGAAAATGTAGGAAAACATCTTAAAGATCTTGTGGTAGGCTGTAGTTTCTTAAACCTTACTCCCAAAGCATGAGAACAAAAGAGAAAATAGATAAATGGGACTTCCTCAAAATTAAACACTTTTGCACCTCTATGGACTTTGTCAAAAGGGTGATGGGAGAAAATATTTGACAATCACATATTTGATAAGACTTTAATACTCATGATATATAAAGAGATCATAAAACTCAACAATAAAAAGCCAAAATCACATATTTGATAAGACTTTAATACTCATGATATATAAAGAGATCATAAAACTCAACAATAAAAAGCCAAAATCACATATTTGATAAGACTTTAATACTCATGATATATAAAGAGATCATAAAACTCAACAATAAAAAGCCAAACTATCCAAATAAAAAATGGGTAAAAGACTTGAAAATACAATTACCCAAAGAAGAAATGCAAATGGTGAAGAAACACACAAAAAATTTTTCAACGTTACTTGCAATTAAGGAAATGCAAATCAAAACTACCGTGAGATATTATTTTGCACCTATTAGAAAGGCTACTATTAAAAAGTTGGAAAACTATAAATGTTGGAGAGGATATGGAGAGATAGGAATGCTTATTCACTATTGATGAGAATGTAGAATGGTAGTGCCACTGTGGAGGGCTGTTTGGCAGCTTCTAAGTAAGTTGATTATAGACTAGCCATGTGATCTGACAATACCATTACTAGGTATATACCCAAAAGAACTGAGAGGAGAGACACAAAGAGATATCTGTACAGGGATGTTCATAGTGGCATTATTCACAGTTGTCAAAAGTTGGAAACAATCCAGGTGTCTGTCAACTGATGAATGGATAAACAAACTGTGGTATGTATACATGATAGAATATTACACAGCGGTAAGAAAAAATGAAATCCCGGAGATATGACAACATGGATGAACCTGGACGACATTATGTTGAGTGAGGCAAGTCAGACACAAAAGGACAAATATTGTATGACTGCACTATTATGAACTGAATATATTATGTAAACTCATTGAGTTAATAATTAGAATATAGGTCACCAGAAAATAGAATGAGGGTAGACAATGGAAAGCTGAAGTTAATCAGTAAAAAGAAGTGGTAAAATGGTTGTAAATCTTTGGAAATAATAGAAATTTTGAAAGCATGTCATAGTGTTTGTAACCAGCAGAGTTACTATGTGGATATGACAGTGGATGAAAGGGAAAGGCTAAGGTGATGTATATTACTAGAAGGAAAGCTAAAGAATTTATCATGGGACTGTATAAAGTAGTGAAACCTTATGTAAAACAAAAATATGGGTGACATTGCATATATGACTGTTTTTACAAAATATTAATATGAATATACTAGAGAGAAGGAAATAATAGCAGCTATATATGGCAGGGGAAGCATAGAGAGATTGAGAGGTGATGAGTTTTATTTTTCTCTTAATTTGTTTATTATTATTATTTTGGAATAATGAAAGTGCTCTAAGAATGATTGAAGTAATAAATGCACAAATATGTGATTACACCAAATACCACTGATTGTATACTTTGGATGGATTTATGCTTTATTAATATGTATCAATAAAATTGATTTTTAAAAAAAATTGTAAAGCTGTTTTAGAGACAAGGAAGGTCATTATATACTAATAAAAGGGACAATTTTCAGGAGGAAAGAACAATCATAAATGCATATGCACCTAACCAGGATGCCCCCAATTACATGAGGCAAACACTGGCAAAACTGAAGGGAGCAACAGATGTCTTGACAACAATAGTTGGAGACTTCAGTATATCACTCCCAACATTGGATAGATCATCTCGGTAGAAGATCAATAAAGAAACAGAGTTTAAATAATATGATAAATGATATAAACCTAATAGACATATACGGAACATTGACCCCAAACAGCAGGATATACATTCTTCTCAAGGGCTCATGGATCTTTCTCCAGGATAGACTGTATGTTGGATCACAAAGCAGATCTTGACAAATTTAAAAAGATTGAAACTATACAAAGCACTTTGATCAAAATGGAATAAAGCTGGAAACTGCAGAAAAGCAGTTTTAATTAACTTGACTGTAAAATTGTGGAAATGAATAGAGGTGATGGTAACACTTTATAGTGAGTATAACTAACATGGTTGGTTTATAAATGGGATTGTGGCTAAACACAGTAGTCCAGCAACATAAATGTCAATTGAAAGAAAGCTCGTGAATAATCTAGAGATGGAACAACATAGTGAACCAAGAGATAGATGCAAACCAAGAGGTGGATGCAAATTGTGGTTAATTATACAAATACAAGACGGTTCTTCTATGAACTAGAACAAATGTACATCACTATTACATGGTGGTAAGAATATAGTGATGCATGGGAAAAATACAATTAATGTAGTTCATGGACTACAGTTAACAACAATATTGTAATATTCTTACATCGATGTCAAAGAAAGAACTACATTAATGCTAAGGGTCAAAAGTTGGGTGTTATGGGAAGTTTTCTTTTGAACTAAGGTAAACAGTCAATGGTTTACTAGGGCGATGACTACAGAACTCTGTGATGAAAGCAAGAGCCACTGCGAATACACTTTGGATAGAATGTACAAGGCATGGGACTGTATAACACAGTGACCCATGTGGTGGGAGATAGACTGTGGTTAACAGTACAAATATGAGAGTGTTCGTCATGAATTATAACAAATGTACAATACTAATACCTAGCGTTAATAATAGAAGTGTATGGAAAAATATACCAAGTATACGCTTTGGACAGTGTTCAGTGGTAATATTCTGATAATGTTCTTTCATAATCTGTAACAACTGTTATACAACAATATAAGGTTTTGGTGGACGGGTGATGTATGGGAAGTCTGCACATTATGCATGCTTGTGTTGTAAGCTTACAATTTCTCTAACGAAAAGAAAAGAAAAGAAAAAAAACCCCACCATCTGAATAAAAGGTCAAAAGATATGAATAATTAACATAGAGGGAAATAAAATGGCTAGTAAATACGTGAAATATACATTTAAAGAAATAAAAATTAAAACAAGGTCATGATATTTTATTCATAGTATTTGTAATCATTTAAAGAAGTAAATGCTCCATAGTGGTGAAAGGGCTTCAGTGATGGACACTAATATGAACCTGTGGGGATACTAACTAGTATTAACTTTCTAAAGGATAATTTGGTAATATATATAAAAACAATTGCATGCAACCTAAAAACTGGAAAACAGTTATTTCTTTAGGAAAATGGTGGAACATGCAAAAGAAATAATATTTGATAGTCCTTAATGTGTTGATAAAGATATTAAAACACTTGGATGAAAGCAGTATATAATATTGCAGATACATTATAGACTCTAATAAATTAATTTTATCCAAAAATGTAACTGTCAAGAAATAAATGTTACACTTGATCATCTTCAGAGAAATTATGGATTGTTTTTCATTTTCTCCTTTATACTTTCTTGTATTTCTTTTTAAAAATCCAAAACTCTTTTAAAAATATATAATGACATCTTGGATTGGCCTTTCTGACACTGTATTAGGTCTGGACACAGGGGGGGAAGTAGTGTGAACAAGGGGTCTCCCAAACAATATTGAACATTTGATAAAGCAAGTTGTCTTGCCCAAGCTCAACTAATCTACTGAAAAAACAGTTTTTATGTTGAGTTTTGAAAGCCATCTGGAAATTCAAAGGAGAATGAAGGAGAATGGTAAGAAAAAGGAAAGTAGTAATTCTGGCCATCCTACGAGTAAGGGCTACCATAGGGGTTGTAGAATGGTGATGAGAATATGTGCTATAAATTCAAAGCACTATCCTCACACTGTTATGTGTCGACGAAACTTGCATGCAATAATTCTTTGAAAACCAGGCACTAGCCAAAGGCACAATGTCCTAAGGCATTTTGAGATATGCTTTTATTTATTTATTTTTCGAGATATGCTAATAAGTTTTACAAACAATGAGCTTTGTAATGATAACTGCCTATTAATCACCATGATACCAATCGTCTAGTCTATTATCCTATTTCTTGTCTGTACGCTATAGTTGAGTCATGAACATTTGCAAATAGTGAGTTTCTTTTTGTGTACAGGGCATTCAGGGAAATAGCAACAACAAAAAACACAGCCCATCCTTTTGGTGTTTAGCTTTTTGTTTGGCTTAGTTTATTTTTGTGATGCATTCTGCCAAGACATGTGTACTCCATTAAAATACACATAAATATATTGTAAGGTAAATTCAATCATTAAAGAGGCAGCATCCTAGCAGATCTGGTAGCCGTTCTCTCTTCGGATATAGAAAGGGATGGAATATCTCTATAGCAACTCTGTACCTCCTGAGTCCATCCTCAAGTGTGTTCTTCTGCCTCTGGATCTTATCAAGGTTCCAGGGCCTCTGGGAGACAGTTACTTGGCTGTCGTCCCAGTCCACACTCCAGTCGCCACTCTGAGAACTTACTTCCCGAGTAAAGACATGTGTCCTGGTCGGTTGTTACTGTGTTTATTTTCCCATTCCTTTCCCGTCATTTATTGGGAATGGGGCACCTGGCCCAAAGTGGGGCAGTGAGAATCTCTCTCCCAGGTATTTGGCACTAAAAACCCAGGGAAACTACCCCTACGTGTGGATGAAGCAGAAACAGGGAAACTACGGGAGGACACGTAGATGAAAACACAGAGAAGGCCAATTGGAAAAGCAAGAGCTTTGAGGAGAAGGAAGTAAGAAATGAGAAACTTTCTGTTTTTTTGTTTTGTTTTGTTTTGTTGCTGTTGTTCTTTTTCAGTAATCCCTGTTCTAATTCTATTTCCTCCTTAAAACCTAGTTTCATCCTGACTTTTGGGTTCTGTGAAACACCCCTCTATATTTAGGAGATTGATCCCAACCTGACCAACCAGCCTTGTAGCTGTTGGTAAGAGAGTTTAAATTCACCCCAATTATTTTAAAGCCAGGAGGATTAACTAATAATAAGTTTATCAAAAGGCATATATTTCATCCCCGTTATGTCCTCCAGGCCTCTCTAAAGAACTTGTTCTCCTTTGGGGGTGCTTCGCTTGATTCACTTTAACTTGTACTGTATTTATATCATTTATAAAACACTCCCCTTGTATCAGATTGTTTAGGCTCCTCCAGAGTGGTTACGGTCTATTGTGTAAACAGAGGATCGATGTGATTTATATTACTTGCATTATTTACCTAACTGACTGTGTAACTGCTCCAAATGAACCATTTTGACTGGCATGTGGCGTAAATCCATCCTCTGGCACTTTTGAAAGCATGACTCACTGCAGTCTTTTGTGAAAGGGAATTTATGAAATGTGTATTATCCATTCAATAAACTCTTTTGTCTGCCTGATGGAATTTAAAGCTGGCTTCATCTACTGGGGAGAAAATGACTCTTCTATGCATAAAGGAGAAAGAGTCCCTCATTTAAACTAATTCTATCACTCTTACAGTACAAAAGAGTGAACCCAAAAACATTAGCCCACAAATGATAGTCCACCCCTTTAAAACCAATACTTGAGCAGGTTTTCACTAGTGTCTATCTAGGCACAAGATCTTATCTATTTGTTTCCTTCACTTGATGGAAAGCTCTATGGGAATAGGGCCATGTTGATTTTGCTCACTATTTTATCCTCAGCCTTGGCACAGAGCCTGGCATAGATGGGTACTAGGTACACTTTGCTGAATGAATACCTGTGTGAACACATGTAAATTATCTTACTTAATTCTAGTAACAATCCCGTCTTACAAATAGAGTACTGTGATTCAGGGATGTTAAATAGTTTCTTCAAAGTAACATAAATTTGTAAGTGGTCAAAATGGTACTGGAATCCAATCTGTCCCACCCCCAAATCAGAACTGTTTCAGTCATATCAAAATAACAGGAAAAATGCAGAAATAATAAAACGTGACTGCAATAACCAGCATAAAACAAAAATCATGGGTTCACCAGAACGTGAAAACAGGCAAAGTCAAGATTTCCAAGCTAAAAGCAGGGGACCTGTGTTTTACACCACCTATCCTTTCAGTTTGTGAAATGCATTGGGCAAATCACTTCGTTTTTCTCATCCCTCCTTTCCCAGCTCATTTTCTAAAAAGTGCTGTTTGGGATGCTCCTCTTTCAGTTGTCTCTGCTTCTCTTCCAGGGTTGGCACCTGAGAGCATCTCCTTAAATTTCGTGCCCTCGGTACTTGACTTGCCACATAGTAGTTCCAACTCTTGCTCACTCCAGAAGCTCTGGAAACTCTGCTTCCTTCTCTACATCACTGACTACTTTTGCAAGAGGCCCTACTCCTGCCTCCCCAAAGAAGCTGAAGAACTGGAAGTCATACTCTCTTGTTAGTGAAATTTTAGGGGTCTTAAATTCCAGGGTGGGGTTCTCTCCATCTCTCTTTTTGTCTGTCTTCTCTCTCTTTCTTTTTCTATTTTGCTGCATATGGAGATCTTTCCAGGCCTTTGACAGCATATCAAGGAAATACTCTTTGGGCTGCTCTTCAGTGGACCGTGGTAAGAACATGAATGACATCTGTTCTTTCAGAGGATGTTGTCAGATGTGGTGTTCGTTGTCCTCAGTGGGTGAGCACTGTCCCCTTTGATCCAGAGCCTCTGGATCTTGTATACTCTCAGGTGATATTCATAGATAGTCTTTTCCTGAGAATAAAAGTAAGTGTTGCATCCAGCATCCAGGTGGAATCTAAACCCCCTCTTGATATAGATGTGGAGTGGACACAACCATTTCAAGGTCCACAGGATGGAGGAATAGAGTATGGATTAGGGTGGACTTATTGATATTCTATTCATGAACTATTATGATTAGTAATGGCATAGGTGTGGAGAAAGTGGCCATGGTGGCTGCTGGGGGTAGGGAGTGGGAGGAAGAGATATGATGTGGGGGCATTTTCGGGATTTGGAGTTGTCCTGGGTGGTGCTGCAGGGACAGTTACCCGTCTTGGCCCACTGGGTGGACTGTGGGAGAGTGTGGGCTATGATGTGGACCACTGACCATGAGATGTAGTGGTGCTCAGAGATGTTGTCACCAAGTACAATGAATGTCTCATGATGATGGAGCAGGTTGTTGTTATGGGGGGAGGAGTGGGGTGAGCGGGTGGGGAGTATATGGGGACCTCATATTTTTTTAATGTTACATTAAAAAATAAATAAAGACCAAAAGAAGCAAAAAAAAACACTGGTATATTATGTCAAGTGATTGGAGAAAAAAAATTGTATTGTGTTTAACAGAAGAAAAGGGAAAACAATGCAAGGAATGAAAGCATATTTATATAAATTTTTGCTTAGGAAAATGAAATTGTTTTTATAACACCTTTTTATTAAAATATGTTCTTAAATTAAAAAAAAAAAAGTAAGCGTGAGTCACGCTTTGGGCAGTGTAGGCCTGTGGCCTGCAGAGCGCAGTGAAGCAGGCCTGTTCTCTGCTTCACCCAGGTCTGGGGAGCACATAGCTGCCTGATTGCTCACTGCTCCTTGGTGTCCAAGTAGGGGAAATGCACAGGCGCCAGATTGAGGCTCTTCAGGACTGAAGATGAGCTGGCTTGAGCTGAAGGCCCCACTTTGCGCTGAGAAGAAACATCCCTCAAGCTTTGACTTGCTCTCTGAGACCCCCCAGGGCAGACAAGTGGGGCAACTCGGAGTGAGAAAAACCAGGGTCCAATCCTTCAACTTTCAGTCCCTGCCAATCTGGTAGAGTTTTGGATTTCAGGACTGACACAGTTGAGTAAATGTCAACTAAGCTCAACTGTCAGTAGACTTGTTCTTGAGGGGTTGTGATTTATTTTTAGACAAAGATAGACAGTGATTAAGTAATTGTTTAGGGAAAAAACTTAAAGATCACACTAAAACAAAACAAAACACGAGCAGACAAAAAACAACCGCAGCCAAAACAGAGCTCTTACAAAGAAAAACAGAAAAGAAACAATATTTTAAGTCCCTGAATGACAGTTAAGCAATGGTGAAAGACAGAATCAATACATTGTCCTGTCCTTATAATTCATTAAAATAGCAGAGAATGATGAGTAATACACATATAATGAGAAAAACAAAAATCTTTCTTTTATTCATGCTATCCAGAGTTTGAAATAAGTCAGCATTCCTATTTGAATGTGGCCTTGCTTGGCTTAGAATTTGGAAAGAAATCCATGCACATAGAATTTGATGCTCACTAACTAGCATTTAAAAATGAGAAATGAAAACGAGTGACAACCTAGAACACCAGGGAAGAGAAAAAAATATCACTTTCCTATCAGGTTCCTTCACAATCCATTCTGTCCCATAGGCATAGTGGAAATTATTTTGCTTTTGCTGGCAATGGGGTTTCACCATAAATTATTGAAAAAGCAAAATCAAGGTTTTTAGATCCTGGTAATTACAAAGTTGAAAAGCAATTGGAAAAATATATTCAGAACCTTCAGAGGGTTTTTGCTGTGACCTGGTGACAATAAGGTAAGGACAAAATGTTGAAAGGGATTTTCTCTTCACTTCTTCAACACTTTTTATTTTTTAAAGATTTATTTTATTTATTTATTTCTCCCCACTCCCTCATTGTTTGCACTTGTAACTTCTTTTCATCTTCCTTGTTTCTTTAGAAGGCACTGGGAACCAAACCCAGGACCTCCAACATGGGAGGGAGGCACCTCATTGTTTGAGCCACCTCCTTTCCCTGTTTTGTCATGTCTTTCATTATGTTTTTCTTCTTGTGCCTCTTGTTCCATCATCTTGTTGTGTCAGCTTGCTGCACCTGCCCTTCGTGTCAGCTTGCTGTCTTCTTTAGGAAGCACCGGGAACTGATCCAAGGACCCCTCCCATGTGGTAGGCAGGAGCTCAGTCACTTGAGCTACATTGCTTCCCTCCTTTAACACTTTTTGAAGGAAAAATCATTCTAACACCATCTCTCAATTAAGTGAATTCAATTAATTAGCTTCACGAAGAACACATGCATCATTGAGCAGACAATTCATCAAAATTGTTGTTCCACAAATAGCCTTTCCCCTCATCCTCCTGTCTAGAATAGTCCAGGTTCATATATACTTTTTTTTACTTTTTTTAAAGGAGGTACTGGGGATTGAACCCAGGACCTCATACACAGGAAGCAGGTGCTCAGCCACTGAGCTACACCCACTCCCCAGTCTACGCTCTTATATAGCATATCACCTCACATTTGAAGTCTGCACTTGAGTCAAACCTTGTGCTGAGATAGCAGTTGGGGTAGAAAGACAAAGACATCCTGACTCATATTGGAGGGATGGATAGATGAGTGCAAGTATTAAAGGTTAAAAGAATCTGAGAGATCTCATGATCCGAAAAACAAATTGATAAAACAGCAAGAGTTCATTTGTGGTCTTTCTGGGGTGTGAGTCTTGCAGCGATTTTCCTTGTCTCATCATATTTGCTTCTTTGAGCTCCAGTAGCCATGAGTCATGATTTTATCAGTGTGCAGCTGGCCCCATACCTACACCAGGAATACATTCCCTAACCACTCCCTGTGGGTGCAATATGTAGCTGAAAGCAAGCCTGGCAAGAATCTCAGGACAGCCTTCAATTCACTTAGAGGGACTCTGTTCTAGGAAAAGAAGAGCAATCCACACCACCGACTGGGCTTGTGGATGCAGTTGACTCTATGGCACAGCAGAGTCTAGAATGTTTGAGCTTGTCTGGTCTGTTCTCATCATAAGGAGGAAACAGGCTAAGAGAATGCCCAGCAGGTTGTATAATGTCACACAGCTAGTTACCAGCAAAGTCCCCTACGAGCCCTGTTGCTTCACCACTGCACATCAGCCTCGGGTCAGCCTTATAAAGCAGCTTCTCTACCCTGTTCCGTCCAGTGCTTTCTTGCTCTCCATTCTCATTGGGGCTTTTAGTGGGTAGTGGTGATGGATATGGGTTTTGACGAGGGTCAGCATGGGTCTGCATCTTGTTTCTGTCATTCATTAGCTGAGTGATTCTGAGCAAGTTGCCTGACTTCTCTGGGCCTCAATTTCCCCTTCCATAAAAATTATTATTATGAGGGTATAGATGACATTGTACTTAAAACACGACCCAGGTCTACTCCCTTCTCTCTTTTTTTTAAATTTTATTTTATTTAATTCCCTCACCCTCCCCCAGTTGTCTGTTCTTTGTGTCTATTTGCTGCGTCTTGTTTCTTTGTCCGCTTCTGTTGTCGTCAGCGGGAAGTGTGGGCGGCGCCATTCCTAGGCAGGCTGCACTTTCTTTCACGCTGGGCGGCTCTCCTTATGGGCACACTCCTTGCGCGTGGGGCTCCCCTATGTGGGGGACACCCCTGAGTGGCAGGGCACTCCTTGCGCGCATCAGCACTGCGCATGGGCCAGCTCCACACGGGTCAAGGAGGCCCGGGGTTTAACCACGGACCTCCCATGTGGTAGACGGACACCCTAACCATTGGGCCAAGTCCGTTTCCCCCCTTCTCTCTTTAAGTAACATGCTTCATACAGCTTTGCTCAAGCATGGGAACAATGACTCAAGAGGCAGATCATCCATAAGATACAAAATTAGGCTAATTCCCTGCACTCTCAGATTAACATCTGTTATTTAATCTACTTAACACTCTCTGTCTCTTCTCAGAGTAGAACACTCCTTCCTTCACCAATTATTCCTTTACTCACTTCAGTGATGTGCTTATATGTAAGTCTCTACGTTCTCAGATGACCTTGTCCCACTGAACCCAGTTAGTTGGTTCAGTAGTGTGCCCCTATTTGAAACTGAGCTAATAGGCCATTCGTCTGGATTTTTCAAACAGGATCTGAAGGGAAAAAAGTTTCTCATTTTTAATGGAGAATTTGAGGGATGAGGGACTCACAGAATCCTGATAGCCACCCATGTGGAGGAAGCCATTGTTTAGGGAAAGAAATTGATACCTACACAGTAACAAACAGAAGAGTGCTGGGAAGAGAAGGTCTTGGCAATTTCAAGTTCCCTAGACTTCCTGAGGCTCAACTCCATTCCTGGCCTTTGATATAATTAGCTTTCTCATCCTTTCTTTGATTGGCTGAGATACCCCAGTATCCATCCATAGAATATCCCCATTTTTCCTAAGTGCTGCCACCCAGTAGGTAGAATCGCAGGTAATACATGGAGTATCTTAGTGTCTCCCAAATCAAAGAAAGCCTCACCTTTCTTACATGGTAGCCTTGAGGAATAAATGAGATATCATGTGTAAAGTCCCTGCTTCTTAGTAGATGCTCACCTTTCATCTTTACATGAGTTTAAACACAGGATCTGCCACTTATTAAATAACATGCATGTCAACTTTTCTGCGGACCAATTATTCTTCTGTAAAATGGGGCTAATGATACACAATAATAATCACAGGGCATTGTATTAAGTGAAATAGTACATGGCCTGTTAGAGTGTATTTATTCAAAGGTGTTAAAGCATAACCTTCATCTCACTGTATTAAAATTTCTACAATTCTGAGTCATGTTTGCGAGAATATTCCCACCATCCTTCCATCCACATTTTTCACGTGAGCTGCTAGTAGTAGTATTATTGACCAATTCGAATGGCACCGATTTGAGTTTCTTTAGTAAATCTTCAGCTAGAACTATGAAGTAGATTAAACATTAAAGCAAGAGAGGCCAAGGAGCTGAGTAGTTCTGGAATAATGAGTTTTTAAAATGTAGAGGCACTTGGTACACACTTGACTAGTCATCTGAACATTTAGCAAGTCATTAGCAATGATTCTGCAAAAACGATTTGCAAACCTTGGTTGTGTATTTCATTTGTTTGTCCTTAATTTTGCTTGGGGGTAAAATCCATTGGGGCTGAAAATCAAGATATCTCATTTCTGGTTCAATGAGGAAAGAAGAGTAGGGCAGCTAATTAATTCACTCTTTATAACCAGTGATTTAAAAAGAACAGGCAGTTTGTCATTTTTAAAATGGCATATTCTAGCAATTTATTAGACAAAAGCAAATGGCAGTCCAAAGGAAATGGGTAAAAGGAAAGGTCTGTGAACTTTTCCATGTACCTTTTCTATCAGAAGCTTATGAAATTTGGTAACATTTTCTGAAAATCAGCTATGCACTCAGAGGATTAAGACACTTTTTTAAGGATGGAGACACTGAGGTTCTGCAATGCAATGTGACATATTTGATTCTAGATCTGCGTGATTCCAAACTCCTGCTTTCCCACTATTCTGGACAAGCATATTTGGTTAAGGGTGAGTTGGACGGTGAAATGACGCTGCAGGTTTCAATAAATGGTTTAACCAAATCACACTTTCCACTGCGAGCAATTTTCCCAACCCACGCCATGAAAGCCCAACATTTCGGTCTTGCCTGTGGCAAGTCTGCTGTTTCATCATTCATTGCATTCTTGAACATGTGAAGGAATTCTCCAGCTGTTTCCCAAATCAGGAAGAGTGAGATAATTCCACTGTGTGTAAGTCATGCATGTACGTCGTCTTTGTGCCAGATTGTAGAGGGAATTGTAGAGTCCATCTGCCAAAGAGGCGGAACAGTTGATAATTTTTCTGAAGTGATTTTTCAACTGAGATGAGAAAAATTACATTGAAAACCAAAAATGCAAAACTTCTCCTTCAAAATACTTTTATATAGAAATTGAACAGCCACTGTTGTAATTAAAATGAAAACAGTGCAGTGGAATGCTATGGAAGAACAACCTATGTGAAAATGTGGGGTCAAGTGGGTCCCAAACTGTTTTGTCCAACGTACAGGGCCCTTTCTCCACACTGAGGGTTGTGAAACACAGGGCTAGGAGACTTGGTGGTGGAGGTTCTTCTTTATGGGGAATAGAATATAGAGTGGGGTTGGGGACAGGGTTAGAGGAACAAGATCTTGACTAAAAATAGGAAAGTTCTCATTAATATCTTTTATTCACTAAAATGATGCAACAAAACCACACACCAGAAGAAGATTATTGATGGCACTGATATTTCTTAAATTTGTAATAAGACTTTTTCTACTAATTTCCAATAGTTTTTGGAAATTTTCCTCAGCTTGGAAATAAATAAGAAGCTGAATGGCAAATGGAGTGCAAAATAAATCACAAGTGTCTTTTGAGGAATAGAAACTATTTATGATGTCTCAGAACTAATATATGCAACTCAGCATAGCTTCCTCTGACTTGAAATTTAGCAAAGGCCACCTGCCTTTGACCTTTTGAACTGATGAGAACAGGATGAGAATCAGATTGCTGGTATGAGGCACCATCTATGCATGAAATATACATGCAAATTTGAGATGTAAGTTATTCTACCCAGAACGAGAGATTTGGAGAGACAATACCCTCTTCTACCCAGAAATAGTATTATAAACTTTCTCCCAAATGTTCCAATGCTTAGTTTTTAGTTTAAGGCCCTCCCTGATGGGCCTTCCCATTAGTTTCCAGTTTGATAAATCCTCTCTCTATCCTTTCAAAGTCCAGAATATTTCAGGAATAGACACATGAACCAGACTCACAGTGATAAACATCAGTTTTATGTTTCATAAGCTCCTTGGAAGTGTAATCACCATGAGATTTCCCAAAGCCTTATTTTGAGACGAACCCACTCAAGAGATATAGAGGGGGACTGGACAAAACCATCCCAGGGTCCACAGGATGGAGGAATAGAGTATGGATTAGAGTGGACTTACTGGTGTTCTGCTAGGTAATTGTGAATAGTAATGGAAGAAATTGTAGCAATGATGTGAAGAAAGTGGTAATGGTAGCTGTTAAGGGTAGGGAGAGGGAAGAAGAGATATGATGTGGGGGCATTTTCAGGATTTGGGGTAGTCCTGGGTGGTGCTGCAGGGATAGATGCTGGACATTGTGTGTCCTACCATGGCCCACTGGGTGGACTAGGGGAGAGTGTAAACTACAATGTAGACCACTGTCCATATGGTTCAGCAGTGCTCCAAAATATATTCACCAGGTGCAGTGAATGTGCCACCATGATGGAAGAGGTTGTTGATGTGGGAGGAGTGGGGTGATGGGGTGGGGGTATATGGGGACCTCATATGTTTTGAATGTAACATTTAAAAGAAAAAAAAGTCAGTTTGGGTCTGCCAAGCGAAAATACTCTGGCAGAATCTATGCCTTATTTCCAACACATCCTGATGTGTAGAAGAGCCACAGGCTTCCATGCTTGTTTTCAGAAGCTCCTCTGTTCCATGACCCATGTGTTCCTTCTACATGGACCTAGGCCAACAGCCATGCATGCTCGGATCTGCTCCCTATTTGTGCCAGTTAGAAAAGTCACTCTTCCTCCCTTGGCAGTGGAAGGTGGAGAAAATGAATATGGAAGGGGAGAGGTGTACTAAAAACACTCACTACTGCTACTTCTTTTATCTTCATGGTGGGCAATTCATTTTCACTAAGATAACTTTAAAATGGGTGAGAACAGGATATTCATTAAATTAACTCTGCAACCACGCTCTACCCTGAATTGAAATATGACTCCCTCTTCTATTTTCTTTTTCAAATCACGCCCAGCCACATTGTTGAATATAGCTCAATAGCTGTTAGCCAGAATGACACACAAAACCATCACAAATAAACACAGTAGCAGCCAAGCATAATGAAAATGTCCTTCATTTGAATAATGTAACTCCCTTTCTATTATTAAAATCCTGGGGTGAAATTAAAGTGCCTCGAATTAAGCACCCTTCCATTTAAGTCTAAAAATTAAAGTCCCATTTCCCCTTCCCAAAGTCTTAACTCTGTTCATTTTCAGCCTGAGGGGTCTTACCAACCTGCCCAGGTACAAACAGAGCTTGTTTAGCATCTGGCACACAGGTCCTCTCTCACTGCATGGAGGGTGGCTCCTTTGGGGTTTCTGAAGTTGAAGTAATTCGAAGCCAAGTCTCACATGGCATGTGCCCTTCTGTCCCAGGCTGTGTTTCCTGGGAAACTGACTCTGAAATAGAGTTTAGGAGGCAGGACTTTTATTGAGGGGCTCCCAGGGGATCAATATGTGTGGAAGGTAGAAAATAGGAGTGGATTTAGGGAAAAGTAGAGCTCAGATATAGGCTGGATGAAAGCATTGGCCAACTTCCTCATGGAGCTAGAATGGTCCAGGAACATCTTGAGTTAGGCAGAAGTGTCCAGGCCTTTATGCTAGCATATTAATCAATCAGTTTTTGCATGTGGACCACCCAGAGATGGGCATTACCTTATTCAAGGCAACTCTCTGCAGCTGAGGCAATCCTCAAAGGGGCTGAGAGCTGGAGGCTGTCCATGGACAGCCTTGTCAGCAGCTGGATGACAAGTCCTTCACCGAAGGTGAGGTTCTGAGTGATGCATCAGTCCATCACACTTCCCAGCCACAGCATCTTACTTTAGACTCCCTGTTCTTTACATCATTGACTCAAAACTTCTCGTGTACCATCTCCATTGAGTCCATTATTTCTCCAGCGTTAAGTGTGGCCTTCTTGATAACAGCAACCGCTGCATATTGCAAGGAGTCGTTTTCATCTTCTACAATGTCTATTGCGACTACTTCTCGTTGTGGAATTAATTTCCCTGATCTCTCAAATCTGCTTTCCATGGGCCATTTCCTTCTCATTCATGCATTTGCTTTAGCTGGAAAAGCTCCTGCAAATTTCTGAAGTGAAGCTGCAATTGGTGATTCTGAAACTAAGACCCTACGATCCTTGTAAGGACCAGGGTCCCTGCCACAGGCTTTTCCCAGGAACACTGTCTTCTCTCAGCACTAAACGTCTAGCCCTTAATTGAAATATTGACTTTCAAAAACTAGCCACTAAAACTGAACTTACCCTTACCCTTTGACCTGGCAATTCCACTTCTAATTGTATACCCACAGAAATGCAAACATGCTCACCAAAGGACACATGTATAAGAATGCTTATAATGACCATATCCTAATAGCCTCAAGGTGGAAACCACCTACAAGTTCATAAACAATAGAGTAAATAAATATATAGAATACAATGTAGTACTTTACAAACTACTGCTATATGCAAAAACATGGAAGAGTCTTACAAACATAATCTTGGGTGAAACAAGGCACCAAAGAGTACATACTATATAGGTCCATTTATATAATTAAAAAAACAGGCATGTCTAAGCTATACTTCTTTTTTCTTTATTTTATTTTATTTTTCTTCCCCTCCCCCTCCACTGCCCTGCTGTTTTGCTGTCTGTGTTCATTTGCTGTGTCCATCTTCATTATCTACTTCTCTTTTTGTCTTCTCTTCTCCTCTTTCTCCTCTAGGATTCACTGGGATTCGATCCTAGGGACTTCTGATGTGGACAGAGGTTCCCTGTCATCTGTGTCACCTCAATTCCTGGTCTCTGCTGTGCTTCACCTTGACTCTCCCCTTCATCTCTTTTGTTGTGTCATCATTTTGCTGCATGACTCACTTGTGTGGGCACTGACTCACTGTGCAGGCACTCAGCTTGCTGCGTGGGCCCTTGGCTTGCCATGGGGCACTCAGCTCACCATGTGGGCATTTGTGTGGGCACTCAGCTCACCTTGTGGGTACTCTTGGCTTGCCACGTGGTCACTGGCTCACTGTGCAGGCATGCTTTCTCTTCTTCTTTTATACCAGGAGGCCTCAGGGATCAAACCTGGGTCCTCCCATATGGTAGGTAGAGACCTTTTCACTTGAGTCAGGTGCACTTTCCTAAGCTCTACTTCTCCAAGTCAAGGTAAGTGTTACTCCAGAGTGGCTGGTGATTAGAAAAAAGGCCTAGGGGAGTTTCTGAGGCTCTGACCATGTTATACTTCTTAATCTGGATGTTATTTGCACAGAAGGCCACCAAAATCTGCAGGACACATTTGTGATAGCTACAGAAAGTGGCATTTGAAATACTCCTGTCTTTCTGGAAACATTAGAGACCAGCTAATAAGATCCATTACTCAAAAATCTTGTCTTCCTTCACCTCCCTGAGTGAGATAAGCCTATCCAAGGAGAATTCTCCATTCAATGAGTCACCAAGCCAGACTTCAAATTGTTCTATCATTGCCCTGCTATGCTTGCCTTAGTAGGTCTCATCTTTCATGTGCCATCCCTTTTGGGTGATCATATACTTTTGGTCTTCCCAAGAGAGTTTAATCTTATTGCACCAATGAAATTATTTATAGTGGGTTGAATAGTGGCCCTCCAAAAGAGATATGTCTACCAGGAATCTCAGAATATGACCTTATTTGACATAAGGGTATTTACAGATAGAATTAAGGTAAAAGATGAGATCAATGTGGATTAGAGTGGACCCTAACTGTAATGACAGGTGTCCTTATAAGGGACAAGAAAGGCAAAGACAGATGACACATAGAGAAGGCCTTATGAAGATGGAGGTGGACATTGGTGAGATGGAGTTACAACTCAGAGCGTGCTGGCAACATTGGAAGCTGGAAGAGGCAAGTGAGAATTTTTCCCTAGAGTCTCCAGAGGGACCATGGCTCTGATGACACCTTGATTTTGGACATCTATTTCAAGAACTGTGTGATAAATTTCTGTTATTTCAAGTCACCAAATTTGTGGTAATATGTTATGGCAACCCTAGAAAACTAAAGCATTATTAACATTTCCTGTGTTCACTCTTAAAAGTGTCCCAATTAGGATGATAAATTATATGGTTATTCACCCTTCTTTTCTGGAATTCCTAACTCTATAAATTCCCCAGGCATTTTCTTCAGGCCTATAAACCCACCTAAAATAACTATGTTTATAGATACTTAACTTTCATTGTCCTTTACAGTGTATCCCTCTCAGATAAGTCCACATCATCTGTAGCTACTCTGTTCTTCTGGCCTGATTTTCATGGGCATAATTTCCCAAAAATTCTTCTTTGGAAATGATACCTTCAGTAATTTCTTGGATCTCAAATCCTTCCATGGAAATCATTTTAATTTACTCTCTGAGATCTTGGCTCTCTTTTTCTGAGAATTTTTGTGGAACTCCAGTCACTCTTTCTGATCAAATAAAAATAGTTTATAATCCTATCCTTTGGATGAGTTAGTTCTGGGTATATCATTTTTTCCTTTTTCTAGAATCTAGCTTGCACTCTAAATTCTCAAGTTTTCTCAGAGTGACTTCTTTGTTATTTTCATGCCTTTCTCCATTTCTCCCTTCTCTTCTTAGAGTAGAACCATTTGGAATAACACTTTCTTATTCATTTAAATTATCTTGACATTTATTTTTCACTGCTTCTGTCCCTATATATTTCCAAAGACCAAAGCATTCTGTGCACAAGCTTCCTTTAATGAATTTTAGCTCATTGCATTTGTGATTGTGCTTTTTGGATTCTCTCCATTTTAGTCCAGCTGATTACAGATTCCATTCCTTAGATTGTCTCATTCATAGCATCCACCATCTCTCTCTAGGTGAAGCCACAGTCTGGATCTATAAAGAATCCAAAAGCTAACTTGAGACCACATGATGGTAGGTGACTTTAGGAACCTGGGAAAAGAAAACATAGTCCCACAGTTTCTACTAGGTCCTCTATGTGGACCAAAACAAGGTGAAAAAGAATTGGGGGCAACTAATCTAAATGGCTACATATGCCTGAAATAATAATCTAAGGTTACATATCCTCCTCCTGGTTTATAGCCCTGGGTATGAATGAATATAAAAAGAAGAAAACTATTTCACCTACTTAAACCCATGGAAAAAGATGCTCTTCCTTTTGTGATGTTCTTTGAGAAGAAAAAAAATTTTGCTTTTCAACCAGAAATATTAAGGTTGATTGGTCCTTGGGTATTTTTTTCCCCTCTATTGACTGTCCCTCCTTTCTCCTTCAGTGACTTTATTCAGTCTCATGGCTTAAGGTCCAATCAATATATTGATAACCCTCAAATTTGTATTTCCTTCTCCAATCTTCCTCCTGAACTCCAGAATCATGTTTTCAACTCTACTTAACACCTCAGCTTAGGTATCTAATAAACTTCCAAAACTTAATAATTTCACAACTTAACTTTTGATCTTCCTCCCAAACCTACCCTGCCATTCTTCTAGTTTCCCTGGCTAAAAACCTTAGAGTCATCTTTGACTCATCTCTTTCTCTATTACCTATATCCTAGTGGTCAGGAAATCCCACTGATTATTTATTTAAAACATATGCTGGAACTGACCACCTTTTACCAACTCCTTGTCAATGACCCTGGTCCCAGTTATCATCACCTCTCATCCTGAAAAATTCAACAGCTTCCACCCTTGCCCATTACAGTATATTCTGATATAGCAGCCTGAATGAGTCTTTACAAACATGATTCCCTATGGCTGAAATTCTCTTCTCCCTTCTAGTCCTTTTCCAAAGTTGCAAGGCTCACTCCAACAACTCCTTCACGTTTGTTATAATTTATCGTCTCATTGTGGCCTACCCTGATCAAGTCACTTAAATTTGAAACCCTTCTCCAACCTCTAGAATATTTTTTTAAAGATTTATTTTTATTTATTTCTCTCATCTTCCTCTCCCCCCCAGTTGTCTGTTCTCTGTGTCTATTTGCTGCATGCTCTTTTTTGTCCGCTTCTGTTGTTGTCAGCAGCACAGTAATCTGTGTCTCTTTTAGTTGCGTCATCTTGTTGTGTCAGCTCTCCGTGTGTGTGGCTGCACTTTCTTTCATGCTGGGTGGCTCTCCTTACGGGGTGCACTCCTTGTGCAAGGGGCTCCCCTAAGCGGGGGACACCCCTGCGTGGCACGGCGCTCCTTGTATGCATCAGCACTGCACACGGGCCAGCTCCACACGGGTCAAGGAGGCCCAGGGTTTGAACTGCGGACCTCCCAAGTGGGAGACGGATGCCCTAACCACTGGGCCAAGTCCGCTTCCCACCCTCTAGAATTTTTAATCCTCCTTAGTCTCCTCTACTCTTTGTTCCCCATTGTATTTCAAGAACTTGCAACAGTGTCTGGCACATAGTAGGTTTTCATTAAATATTTGTGCATTTGAATGAACTGAATTTGCTGTCGTCCCTACTCCAGCCAATCTGTATGTATAAAACAGTTCAAGGTAATTTACAGAGGCCCTGAGCCCATGCCGGTAGAAACAACTTCATAATCACCATAGAAGCAGCAGGAAATGACTCTAGCAATGGAAGAAACTGAATCATTGATGTGGAGACAGTGGCTTTAGGAGTTGCTGAGGGAAGGGAGAAGGAAAGAGGGGTGTGATATGGGAAGATTTTTGGGATTTGAAGTTGTCCTGAATGATATTGCAGGGACAGATGCAGGACTTTATATGTCCTGCCGTAACCCACTGAATGGACTGGGAGAAAGTGTAAACTATAATGTAAACTATAATCCATGCTGTGCAGCAGTGCTTCAAAATGTACTCATCAAATGCAGTGAATGTGCCACACTGATGAAAGAGGTTGTTGATGTGGGAGGAATGTGTGGGGGGGCGTGGAATGGGGGTATATGGGAAACTCTTATATTTTTTAATGTAACATTTTGAGTGATCTATGTTCCTTTTTAAAATAAAAAGATAATTACAAAAACAAAAAACAACAACAACAAAAAAAACCCAGAGAGGCCTGAGTTTATGAAATACTGAAGCTTAAAACCTAATCATCCTGCCCTGATTGAATTAATAAACTTCATCTCTCCATGGAGTGCATGGACTCTGAATATCACTGCTTACAACATTTATCAAGGTTCCCAGTTGATTCACTAATTGGGAGCTTTATGAAATAATAAATAATATTGTTCTCTTGCCTTTCTAAGTCCAGAAATATGGAATAGCCAAAAAGATTCAACAGATAAATTTCCAACTATCAACTTTATTTCTGATAGAGCCAGTGGAAGAAAGCAGCTTGAATTCTCAGCCACAGTCTGGTTTCCTGAAATATCCCCATTATTTTTTATTTCTTCATTAATAAAATCTACCACAATGTGTGGTTCAGCTCAGTACTTCAAAGTACTAAGTTCTAAAGATATAAGTTTTATGTCCTGGAGTGAGCGTATGTATGTGGGTGTGTGGAGGGGCAGAGGAAGGAGAAATGGGATTGTGGTGGAAAACAAAAATTAATTTTATCTATTTCTTGCTTTCACAATGAGAACAATTTTAAGTCAAGAGTGAGTTCCTCAGAACTACAGTTTCCATTGTTTCCTAGTCTGATATAGGTGAAGACATTCCATCAAATAAGATATTTATGTAAACTCTCTATGCGTTGAGTTTCTTGTCAAGTCTACTAACAATTCTTTCCTTCCTCTTCTCTTCCCCTTCCCCTTCCCCTTCCTCTCCTTTCTATCCCCTTCACCCTTTCCCATTTCCTTCTTTTGTGATCTAAGGAAAAAGAGATTGAAACTTTTGCTATTTGACTTCCTTTTTTCCCCCTTTCCTTTCCTTCCCTTTCCTTCAATTTCTTTTCTCCTCCTCCTTTTTGTTCTTCTCTTTGCCCTTATCTCCTACTTCTCCTCCTTCTTCTTTTCCACCCCTTCTCCTTTTTTATACATTGTTTTGAAGATAAATTGATAGAGATTAAGCAATTAGAAGACTAGAGAGAAAAAAGAATGAGGATAAATGAAGAGGCTTGCAGAAACATGGGATATCATTAAGGATGCCAGCATACTCATAATAGGAGTACTGAAGGAGAGGAGGAAAGAAGAAGGAAGAGAAAAAATTATTTGAAGAAGTAATGCATGAAAACTCCCAAATTTGATGAAAAACATCAATCTGCACATCCTCCAAGCTCAGGAACTCCAAGTAGGATGAAACTAGAGACCCACACCTAGATATATCATAGTAAAAATGCTTACAGTCAAAACTAGAAAATCTCTAAAGTTGAAAGAAAAAGAATGATATAACATGATAGAGAACACTAATAAATTAACAGCTGCAGTTAGAGTCAGATAGACAACAAGGAATGGTAGGGATTGTGGCAAATTAGAGAACATGATTTATCTATAGGGGGCAGTTCTTTGTTACCTGGTGAACATATTGCTGTGTTACCAGATATTTTACATTTGCAAGAGAAGCTGGAATTTGGGTATTGATGTTGAAATTTCCATTATTCTAAATGCTGGCAACTTTGTCAAATTTCTTAAGAGAATTATGTGGAACAAAGATTACCTGAGAGGTTGAATTGGCTTATGGACCAAAAACCACAGCTTTGTTGTGGAAAAATTGAAGCCCATTGTGTCTGACAATTCTATTGCATTCCGTGGGCTCCAAAGACATGGAATAGTGAAGACAGAGTAAGATCTGTCTTATAAATAAACTTTAATGGGAGTCTACTATGGTCTAGGCAGAATGAAAATGACTTCAATACCATTTAACAAATATTTGTCATGTACCCAATTCACGCCAAGTACTGGGTGAAGTGCCTGGGATATACCAGTGAACAAAAGACTTTCATAACCTAATTGAGCTCATTTTATCTACAATTATCTTATTAAATATTAACCACAAACCTAGAGGGAAGAAGTGTATTATAATCAATTTTTAGATGAGACAAAAATGATGGGAAACATATTTTAACCTAAGCCTGTCACACCTAGAATCCTCAACTATTTCCACTGTGCCACTGTCCATGCTAATTCCCAGGAGAAACAGAATGAGGAGCTGGGCAGAGAGCCTTTACAACAAACATCTTGTATATGTGTTAAGAGAATGGATTTGTATCGTTACAAATTGCATCTCACAGTTGTAATATTAGTAGTAATATCATCAACCATTTATTGAGTTTATTCTTTGCTAGATACTATACTAAGTGTTTTTCATATATTTCTTAAGTCTTAGCAATAGTGTAGTTAAGTAACAGCTATGACCCTAATTTTAGGCATAAGGTAAGTGAGGCTTTAAGAGGATAAACAATCTCTTCAAGTTCATGGGGATAATAAATGGTAGATATCCAATTTAAGCCCAGATTTGTCCTCGTCTCCAACCCATGCTCTAAAGCCCATTCCTTTCATAATTTATGCTTTGTGTGATCAGTGAAAATGGGAGTGAAAATCTGTCCACTCAACATCATGCTTGATAACTGGCTCCCTTGTTACCAATTGGCAGGAAGCCAATGATAAGCATCCTTTCTGGAGGAGTGTGGCCAGTAATTTGAGCTCAGCCCTGCTCAAATATAGAAAGCATAAGTACAGGTAAACAAAAATTTTTCTCTAACATCTCCCTCCCCCCTGTTTCAGTCCTTAGTATTGTTCATAGGCTGCCACAGTGGATTTGGCAGCTGTCAGTCGCTGTGCATTCTCTTACAGATAGAGCCAGCTGTCTCATGAAATTCAGTAGGCTACATAGATGTCAAAATAAGAAACACACTGCCTATTATAAATGGGAGAAGTCATGATGTAGATGAGTTGCATTAGAACCATTTGTCTTTGGTATAATATATACAGAGCTAAATTTTCAGCAAATAAGCTGGGAAAATATTTGGGATATTTAGAAATAAATAGTTTCTCCTCTCCAATCATTATGAACAAGTATTGAATTCTATAAACTTTATATAATGAACTCTTAATCTTCTCCTACAAAACTGTTCCTTTTCTTCTGTTTCTTTTCTTGGTAGCCAAGCTAGAAATTTTAGTTGTCTTCCCTCCTCCCTCTCCTTCAGTCCCCATGATCCATTACTCATCAAGGCCTATCAATTTACCTGTAAAATTTCTCAGATTCTCTCATTTTTCTTTGTTTCTACTGCCTTTGTCATAGATTAGTCTTTGGACATCAACTGCTTGGACAATTCTGACAGTCTTCATACTGGTTTCCCTGCTTTCATTTTTTTCAGTGTTGCTGGTTTTAAAATTGCTGATATTGAGATTCTGTCCTATCAAAATCCTTCAAGTGTGCCTTCTTGTCTGCAGAATAAAATTCTAACAATTCAGCCATAAAAGGGATGAAGTACTGTCACATGCAACAACTTGGATGCACCTCAAAAACATTATACTAATTGAAAGAAACCAGACACAAAAGGTCACATATTGTATGATTCCTTTTATATGATAAATCTAGATTAGGTCAATCTATAAAGACAGAAAGCAGATGAGAGGTTACTAAAATTTGGGGGGAAGAAGAAATTGAGCCTGATTATCTAAGACGTAGTCGGGGTTTTTATGGGATGGCGAAAAAGTTTTGAAACTAGAAACATTTGGTGATTGCACAACATTGTGAATACACTAAGTACCACCTAATTGTGTACTTTAAAATGGTTAATTGTATGTTATATGAATTTTACCTTAAAAAAATGTTCAAACTAGTTTGGCTAAATGTTTAAGGCCATTCATTCATTGAAACATTTATTAAGCATCTACTGTTCACTCTCAGGATAAAAATAATGGATAGAGGACATGCCCTTCCATCAAGGAAGCTATCTACATTGTAAAGGAGGAGCTGTACAGGTAAAAAACAAATACAATACATTATAGTAAGGACTAACTAGAAGTTTATCTGAGACATTACAAAGGTTCTAAGAGGGAGTAGTTAATTTCTATAGGGTGTATCTCTTATTTGGCTTCCGAGCATGCATTCCATACTTTCCCACAATCCCAGATTATGCTACTCTTAGCTTTAGGGATGGAATATGTGATATAGATTAAGCTAATTAGCATTTTCAATGCTCTCAGTTAATGGTTTAAGGATGGACGTGTCTATCCTAGGCTGGTCAAAAAAAAAAAAAAGAAATCTAGACTTTGCTGGGAAATCTCGGTTGGCAATGGCTCTCAGTTGACTGAGTCAAGGAAGCCAGAAGACATAGGAGCTTCTGGCAGCCATTTCATGATTAAGAGGAAAGGATAAAGCCTCAGGGAGAAGCCAAGTCTACGATAAGCAGAGCATACAGATGAAAAGAAATATATCCTCAATGAGACTGTTGAGCTGAGGGATCAAGTTTTGCTTAAATTCTCCCCTAACGCTGAACTCTTTAGTTAGGTAAACCAATGTGCATGCCATTTCTCAAAGCAGGATGACAAATCGTTCTGTACCATTCTTCTATTCCTCTTCACTGAAAAAAAAAAAAAAAAAACTGGAGGGAACCTCACATTTCTACGGACTAAGGAAAGACCCCTTACCTACTCTAGGTTCTTCCTTGTGAGGCCTGTATTAAACTTATATGTTGAAATAGCTGCTTTTCCTTGGGATCTTCACTATTAAGTCAGTGATATTGTTTGTTTTTTCTTTTTTTAAAGCATGTGATCTGAGATGACTGGGCTGTTTTTGCCTCCTTAGAAACAATTCTCCATCATTTTCTTTTGGGAAGCCATATAGCTTATGTGTCTTTGACCTGTTCTCCAGGGGTGGACACAAGCCTAAGCTATGCTTGACCAATGAGTTCACTGTATTTCTCTGGTTAAAATTTTATTAGTTTACCAGTGGATGTGTGGCCAATTCCTTTCAATCAGAATAAATAATCTTCTCTGCTTTATCAGACCGGGTCCAATCAGGAAACAGAAACACATGGTAATTACAACAGGGAGAATTTACTCTACAGAAATATTAACAATTTACTGGGAGTTAACCAAGAGGAGATTTTTAAAAAAGAAATATAAAGAATATTCTATGGCTTAGGAGACTATTCAAGGAAGGAACAAACTTGGAAGGTGGGCAGTCTTCTCCAGGCTGGGATTCACACGCCTTTGGGAAGGGTGAGATTGTAGCTCACGGTATGGCGGAGAATGTACAAGGGTCCTAGATCATAGCTGGTCCAAAGTTGGTGGGATAAGATCTTGGGTAGAGAAGCACCTTTTGGGATACAGATGAAATTTGACAGAAAGCTGCTTGCAGGAGTTACTTTTGAAGTTGCTAGGAACCTAGATGGAGAAGCAGCAGGAGGGTGGCACTGCTGTTGAACTCACCGGGGACACTAGGAAGCTCTCACCAGAAGGTTGCTGGGAAGTGGGCTGTGGTGCCTGTGGACTCACTCATAGAAAACAAGAACTTGCCTGGAAGCTGCTGCCTCACAGATGTTCCATGGACCTCATGCTGGGAAGTACCTGAGGAGTGAGCTCCACTGAGTGCCTGTAGAAGAGCCCAGAATCATAGGACTAAGGAAAAGCCAAGCACAGGAAACCATGAGAGAAGCCGCTTCCCCCTCCAGGGTTCCTCCAGTGCCCTGTATTAACAAAGCTTAGCATCATTCCAGGTGGCAGAAGGGGGCAATACTCACTTTCAAATGAAAGGCAATGCAAGGTGAATTTGGAGTTGAGAGGCAATAAACTGCTGATGGTCACACCTGAGATTTTTATTTTACTATAATTACTTACTGGGAAAGAGAAGCTCCCTACTCTCTACTGATGAACACTGAGAGCAAGATGGTGGTTACCTTTTCGTCAGGAAGGGAAAGCCTGCCTTCCTATAAAGTCAGCGCAGGAAAAGGCAGACCTGAGCTAGGGAGAGAGATAAGTTGCTGATCACATTGTTTGAGTACCTGTATCTAGCCAAGGCTTCAATTTCTAAACAGGTGGACTTTTCAGTTATAAAAGCCAATCTTTTTTCTTTTTTCTGTTTTTTTTTTACTAAATCAATTTGAATTAGATTTAACTGTCTAACAGCCTAAAGAGTCTGATCAAATATTTAATAAATCTTTAAGTATGAAGCTCAGGTCAATGTTTTCTAGTGTACATGAACTGTTTCTGATTCTTTAGTTCTGATTCTTGGATACCTCATCCTCTGCACTGAGGTGAGTCTTGGAAGGTCTGAAAATTTCATCCATGTTAAATTCTTCTTGAATTTAAAATGGATGACAAATTTGCACAATAGCACACTTCTTATTTAACATCCTTAAGCTTCCTTTGTAATGATCTTCCTAGGGGTAGCTCCAGTTTTATTTATTTTTTTTTATCACTTTATGCCCAGTGTGGTATTAATTACAGTGGAACAAGTGGAATTGAGAAGGGTTGAGCAACAGTGATGGAAGAAGAGTTATCAATGAGAGTATGGGATTTTAGAAAACTTTGCATTTGTTTCCCAGATTTGGGCTAACTTCTAGCTGGATAAAGCTTTTGAGTAAGCCAAGATACTAAACACAACCCAGGACATTATCTGCCCTTTTTTGAGCTGAATGATTTCAATGTGAAAGATGAATGAATAGCTGTAATATGGACCTGTAAACATAAATGGTCACAATTTAAGAAATTGAATTGGTTCTGATAGTAGTTTTCCTGCTGCTGCTGAAAGGTAATTTGCCTGAAAGTCAAAGATGAGGAGAGCAAATTTTGTTGAACACATGGAGGAGTGGTTTCCCAGTCAACCATTAGCTCTGCTTCATGATCCCAGTGACCTCACCTGAGACTGAGTTATGTCAAAGCAGTCACTCATGTAATCTGACAGGAGAGGGACTGCATGCCTGATAGAGAACATTTCCAAACATGTGATATCTGAGAAACTGCTCTCAGATAATCTGGCACTGTTCCCAGAGATGACAGTCTTTATTACATATGAGATTTCTGCATTTCCTGTATTTCCACAAATTTAGTCCACACTAAAAGACTGTTGCAGCAGAAAAGAATTTGATGCTGGAAAGGGAGGTCGAATTGAAATACCATCGTATTGACCCTGACAATTTTCAACCTTCTTATTCTACATTGAATTTTGACCTGAGCCAGGTTTAGGTGTGAGAGAGAATGAAAGTGAGAAAAAAAGAAGACAATGTGATAGAAGTGAGGAAGAGTATTAGATATTCATTAAAATTTGGGAACTTGATCTAATAAATATGATTGGAGAATCTCTTCTTCTCTGATAATATTCTTCCTTTGGAGAGGGGACCAGGGTGGGGATCTAAACTGAACATTACCCTTGTGAGTTCTAGACTATTTCAGTAGATAGTAGACTATTGCAGGACCTTAGACATTCTAGGAGAAACAAAGTATATGATATGGAGACTGCAGGATTTGAGCCCAAAGCTCTTTAGCAGGAGATAAGTGGTTTCTCTAATCTGTGGGAAGAGGAAATTCATGTTTCCTCAGAGGGCAGAAAATTCTTCTTGAAGAAAGAGTGGTCTAAAAGATGTGCTAACTAATGCATCTGAATCTGGTGCTAGCTGATGTTCTTTACTACCACAGACCCTTGAGGAACTTGTTACAAGTTCTTGGAAAAGACGTTTTATTTTAACTAGAACAATCAATTAGCCTTTGGAAGACCTAAGAGAACCATAATCATTGAAGAGCCTAACCATCTAAGAAAAATTTGAAAGAACTCTGCCTACTTCTTTTGACATATTGAAATAATGTAAACAGCCCAACTACCCATCAACAGATGAATGGATCAGAAAATGGTATAGCCATACAATGGAATATTATTCAGCAAAAAAGCAAGTGAGCTATATGGCAATAAGGATGAATCTCAAAATAATTATGCTGAATGGAAGAAGCCAGACAATAAAAAGTCCATACCGTAAGATTGCATTTATATGAAACTCTAGAAATGCAAACAAATCTAAAGTGACAGAAAGCAGATCAGTAGTTGATTAGGAATGGGAAAAGGGCAAAAAAGGATGGAAAGAGATATGGCAAAGGGGCACAAGGAAACCTTTGTGAGTGTGAGTATGTATTCACAGTCCTAATGGTGATAATGGCTTCACAGATATATACATATGCCAAAACATATCTGTATTAGTCAGTGTTCTCTAGGGAAACAGAATCAACAGGAGGTAACTGTCAAAAGTAAGAGATTTTATAAAAGTCTCTCACATGACTGTGCACATGCATTAGTCCGGATTCCACAGGCAGGCTGCAACCAGGGACTCTGATGAAAGTCCAGGGAAGGTCCTTGATGAGTTTCCAGGAGACACTGGCTGTCCAAAGACTGAGCTGGGAAGTTCTTTCTGAATGCTGAAATCACTTCCCCTTTTTTTTTTTTTTAAATTTTTTTATTTTTTATTGACTTTGTAATAATATTACATTAAAAATATATATGTGAGGTCCCATTCAACCCCACCCCCCCTCTCCCCCCCCCCCAACAACACTCGTTCCCATCATCATGACACATCCATTGGATTTGGTAAGTACATCTTTGGGCACCTCTGCACCTCATATACATTGGTTCACATCATGGCCCATACTCTCCTCACTTCCCCTTTTAAGGCATTCCACTGATTGGATAAAGCATCACTCATTGCTGACGGCAACCTCCTTGACTGATGGAGATCTAATCAGCTATCTGTGCAATAAACACACAGGTGACTAAAGTCCATAAATGTCCTTGTCTTACAGTTAGCCCAGTGCTTGCTTGACCAAACAACTGGGCATAATTACCTGGCCGAGTTGACACATTAGCCTAACCATTGCAATATCCGTTGCACATTTTAAATATCCTATGCCAATTTTGCCTCAGTAAAGCTGTCTGATAAATAAACTGCTCATTCAAAGGTCATAACACTTAAGTCTGACTCTGAGACCTTCTGGAAAAGAAAACTGTTGCCCAAATTCAGGAATAGGTTGTGATTGAAGAAGGTGGTGGAATCATCAGAGTGTAACGCTGGCTGGGGAACAGCCATGGAATAGGTACAATGCATTCCAAGGCAACCAGAGCTATTGGATTTGCAATCTTAATAATAAAACCAAGTGAGAGTTTGGTGTCAAATCAAGTAAATTTGCTCTTGATATTGAAGTGCTTGATCATAGGTAAGACTTGAACTGCAGTCAGGGACAAGAACATATTACAAAATGAATACTAAGAATGGTAATCATAGACTTGCACATATGGTCTAGAAACTGGGATGCCAGGAAAAGACTGGAAGGCAGGAAAATCAATGTTTTTGGCCTTGACCATCCACCTAAGTTTGTCTGGATCTCATTCAAAACAGCAAGCCCTGTCTCTTTTGTCTTCATTTTTATTAAGAAGACCCCTGAGGGCTCTAGAGACATCTAGGTACTATAAGCAAGGCAGACAGCCTCAGGAATTTGGCACCCTGTCAGTGGACTTTACTTTGGAATAGATGCTCCCCAATGTAACAGAGTTAGGCTCATTTATAATTTCCTTACACAGGGCTCTTTTCCTCCTTTTATTTGAACCAATAACTAGCACTGTTCTTGTTAAATATATGCCCCAGAGACTTAAATCTTTGGTCTGTTTATCTGCCATTGAGGCCTGAATCTCCGCAAATTTGCAACACCTACTCTCCAGTTCATTGCACTCACCCAGGACAACTAACAAAAGGATGGTGATGGACAACCCCATCCCAAAAAAACAAAGAATATCTATAACTGCAAGCAAAACAGTTCCTTCCAAATCCTCTTAAGATCTAAGCCCCTTCTCAGTGTGAAACACAGCAGTCATGAACACCCCAAATCCTCAAGGTTGAGGAATGAACAAACATATGGGGGCAATGCAACCATGGACAAAAGTAGATTTATTATTATTGCAGTAATGGAAGCACTTGTAACACTGATATAAAGATAGTGGTTACCAGAATTCTGAAGGGAGGGGGAGGAAAGAATAGATAGAACATGGGGCATTCTTAGGGCTTTGGAATTGTTCTGCCTGATGTTTCTCTTAATCAGAAACAAAGTGGGCGTCACTATCCTAAAATCCTCAAGATTGGCGAATGAACAATGGACTAAAGTAGACTTACTATTATTCTAGTAATGGAAGAACTTGTATCATTGCTATAAAGGCAGTGGCCACCAGAGGTTCTGAGGAGAGGAAGAGGGAAGAATAGGTGTAGCATGGGGCATTTTTGGAACTTTGGAATTATTCTGTATGACATTGCAATAATGGACACAGGCAATTATACATTCTGTCAAAACCTATAAAATTGTGTGGGGGCAAAGCGTAAACTATAATGTAAAATATAGTTAGTAGCAATGCTTCGTTATGTGTTCATTAACTGTAACATATGTACCACAGTAATGAAAGATGCTGTTAATGTGGGAAAGTGTGTGTGGGCAGAGTATATGGGTATCCCATATAAATATATAAATATATATATAAATATATAAATATATATATATATTAGGTTACTCGGGCAGGAGATTGAACCTAGGACCTATGTGGGAAGCTGGCACTCAACTACTGAGCCACACTGGCTCTCCTGAGTGGTTTTGTTTTTCTTTTTTGTTTGTTTGTTTGTAGGAGGAAAAAGCACCAGGAACCAAACCCAGGACCTTCCATGTGGGAAGCAGGGACTCAACTGCTTGAACCACATCAGTGCCCCTCTCCTATATTTTTGATGTAACATTTATATAATCTAAAGCTTCTTTAGAAATTTTTTTTGAAAAAGAAGGCATTTTACCAATCAGGAATATATTGGCCCAGAGTAAATGAGGCAGATGAAGAAGATACATGCAAATCTTCATATCATGCCATATATAGAAGAGCCAAAACTTTGGCGTGGCTCCAGAACACAGAACTGAAAAATCACAGAATGAAAATCATTGTGAAGCAGTGCTTGATTTTTTTTTGTAGACATCGTTCAGAACGTACAGTGCTCATCTACCCTACCTCCCTCATACATGGTTTTCCCTATTATTAACATTTTCATTAGTGTGGTATCTTTGTCACAACTGATGAACCAATGTTATTATAATTATATTATTAACTATAGTCCATAGTTTACATTAGGGTTCACTCTCTGTGTTGTATAGTTCTATGAGTTTATTTTTAATTATTCTGCTAACATATATACAATCTAAAATTTCCAGTTTTAAAGTGTACAGGTCAGTGGTGTTGATTGCATCCACCATGTTGTGCTACCATCATCACCATTCATTATCAAAATTTTTCCATCACCCCAAACAGAAAGTCTGCACAAACAAAGCATTAATCCCCATTCTGTATCCCCACTCTTGTTTGTTAACCTATATTCTAATTTTTATCCTTTGAATTTGCATATTCTAATTATTTCACATTAGTGAACTCATACAATATTTGTCCTTTTGTGCTATTTTTTCTTTATGTATTTCTAGGCTATATCACTTTCCTGTACCCTGAAGAACTTCATTTAGCATTTCTTATAGGGCAGATCTGCTGTTGATTAATTCCTGCTGTTTTTATTTGTCTGGGAAAGTTTTTTCCTCCATCTTTGAAGGGTATTTCTATGTTAGCGGATTTTTCTTTTGACACTTTGAATATTTCACTCCTCTGATTGCTTTCTTGCATGAGTCTGAGAAGAAACCCACTGTATGTGGAATTCTTTTTCCTCAGTGGGTAAGGTATTTTATTTCTCTGACTTCTTTCAAGATTTTCTCTTCACCTTTGGTTTTCTGCAGTTTGAATATGACATGCCTAGGTATAGTTTTATTGCTATTTAGCCTGCTTGATGTCCTCGGAGTCTGTTATATATGAATCTATCTGGAAGCTCACTGATTCTGTACTTGGCTGCTATCAGTCTAATGTCAAGCCTACTGCCATCGAAGTCTTTCTTCATTTATGTTACACGGATTTCTGCATTTCTATTTGATTCTTTCTTAGAGTTTCCATCTCTCTGTTTACATTATCCATCTGTTCTTACATACTGTTTATTTTTTCACTAAAGTCCTTAACATATTAATCTTGGTGATTTTAAATTCCTTTTCTGATAATTATAAATCCATGTCCTGTGTCTGGTTCTGATGCTTGCTTTGTCTCTTCAGAATGTGTTTGCCTTGCCCTTTTTACCATGCATAACTTTTTGTTGAATACAGACACAATGTATTATGTAATGGGATCTGAAATAAGTAGTTCTTTACTATGAGGTTTTGGTTTGTTTGTTTTTTTAGGAGTTGTGAGTGTACAAAACAATCATGCATGCCATACAGGATTCTCATACATTGCCCCACCACCAATAACCCTGCATTGTTGTGACACATTTGGTACAACTGATGAAAGAACATCATCACAATGTCACTGCTATCTATAGCCCATAGCTTATATTTCGTGTATTATTCCCACAAACCATCTTATAATTAACATTATGTTTTAATATTGTATATTTGCTATAGTTCATGAGAGAATATTCTCATATTTATACTGTTAACCACAGTACCTCACTCAGCACAAGGTTAACTGTGCTCTACGGTCCCTGCCTTGTACAATCCATCCAAAGTGTACCCTTGATGACTCTCAGTTTCATCACAGAGATGAGCTGTCATCAACAGTCCATTTCAGAACATTTTCTTTACTCCAAAAGGAAAAATCACAAGGCTTGACTGAGTGTGAAGACGGCATTAATAGCAGTGGGTGATATTTTAAAAATGAAATGGTTTGATTTGTGAAGACAGCCACCTCTTTGTCAGCAATAGCATTGAAGCAGATGTTCATTATACAGATATTGTTTCTACAATTTGTGCTTCCTTAAGGTAAATTATGTATAATGCAATAGGTTAATTCGGGAACCCATTCTGTATTATGCAGATCACTATTAATTATAACATGATTGCTGTGTGCACATAGAAAAAGTTAATGTCAGAAGCACAGTAACAGTATACAATATACAGCTGTTTTGAATGGTTACCTGCTCAGTTTGCATGGTGTTCATTTGTTCCATCTTTATAAGTGTAAACTGGGCTGAATTTTGTGTGCTTTTGCAACCTAGTTTAAATCGTGTTTGCTTTTTTTTAAACAATAGGTTATATAGGTGATATGGAAGCATATAAGAAACTCAAGCCCTTAGCTTAATCAGTAAACTAATGGCTTTCACAACATGAATTTTTTTTATACAGTAGAAGTTCTTAGAACCTCAGCCAAGGGGCTGATTCCATTGTACAGTATTAAACTAGATTTTCCAAGGTGGTGGTCAGTTCTCCAATTGTCTGATTCTCATAATCTTAGAAAGAAATGGAGTTTCTTTCCCTGGAACATTTGTTTACCCTTACCCCAAGCCCCCTGGATGCCTCCTTCTTCTTACTCATGTTGCAATTCAAATCCTGGGAGATTTTAGAGGGGGAGGAATCAATGGTTTGGTTTCATTCATGTTATAATTGCATTGTAGATGTCTACCTGACACCCAAAGGAAGATGTGAGTTGGGGTTTGGGTATATTGGTCTGAAGTCTAGAGAAAGCATGTAATGGAGAGCCTGTTACCAGGTGATTAGATGAGACTATCAGAAAGAATGTGCATAAAGGAGAGAGGAGAACAGAGGGCTCATTCTGGACCTCTCCGACACTTAGAGATCTAATAGAGATTGGGATGGAATGTTGGTGAGGTGGGAGGAATTTCAGGTGAGCATTATGTTATAAAAATCTGGGGACTAAAACATTTCAAAAAGTAAGAAATACCACAACACTATTTCTATGGTCTTTCTGCCAAAAAATGCATAACAGAATCTTGTCTTGGGGAAATATCAGACAAGTCCAAATTGAGGGACAAGCTGTAAAATAAATGGTTTGTAGTATTAAAATCCAGAATGTGAATGGTAAGAAAAACTTAGGAACACTTTGAGCTTTAAAAAGACTAAAGACACATGGCAACAAAATGCAATGTGTGATCCTGGATTGGGTCCTGATACAGAATTATCTCTTTTTTTTTTTCTGTAATGGGTGATACTGGGCCAATTGTTGAAATTTGAATGAGGGCAGTAGATTTGATAATATGGTATCAATGTTAATTTCCTGACTTTGATAATTGCTCCATAGTTATGTAAAAGAATGTCTTAAAGTATTTAGGGGTAAAGGGGCAAAATGTCTGTAATCTATTCTCAAATAGTTCAGAAAAAAAGAACATATGTCTGTCTCTATCTACATCTGTACGTATATATGTATGTACGTATCTTTCCAGAAGCAGACTGAGAGAATGAAAATTTTAACAAATGTGGTAAAATGTTAATTTTGGGGGAATAATGGGTAAAGGGTACATGATAATTATGCAACATTTCTTCATCTGAAACTATTTCAAAATGAAAAGTTCTTAAAAACTGAGAGAGAGAGGGGAAATGGAAATGGAGTCACTTGCCTCTGTCAATGATAATTTTATCAATTAAAAGCTGTGGTCCCTGCCTCCTAAATCCCACTATATGTTGTGCATATGTCTTCTAATATTATGCTTGGATTTTAATAGTCTTTCCACTTCAGAAATTTAGAACAAGGTCTCAGCCTCAAGGTGCCTTCAACCATTTTTTTTTCTCCCACAGAGAGATTTCTAAAGATCTTGAACGGAATTAAGCCCTGATGAAAGAGTACTTCAGTATGGTTTATGGGCTTTTTGTGCATGACATATAAGCCTATTAAAAATGACTTTTCTCAGGAAGGGATCCTTTGATATATTAGAACAACAATGATATTATTGTCACCCAATGATTTCATTTCAAGAGGCAAAGCTATATATAAGTCATAAGAATGTATTCACATGGGTTGGAAAGCACAGCTTTGTGAGATTGACAAGAGGACATTTTAGTGTCAGAACAAGAGAGCTTTCTGAAGAGCATTTCCTTGGGGTCAAGAAAATGGCAATTGGGTTTGCGGGATAGCCACATCAGCACTTCTCCCTTTAACATTTGCTGTTCCACAAAGGCCAACAAATTCTATTTTTGTTTCTCTCAGATTTTCTTGGTCTCTCAGACTTCTGATTCCTCAGTTGTCACTCACCAACAAACACTTAACATTTACAGGGGACTTGAGAGCAAATTCCTCAGGCTTTCAAGCCGTGGATGATTAGAAAAGCTAGCATTTAGTAATTAAGCCATGAAATGAATGCGAACTACAAAATATTTAGAAGGTTATCACGGAATGTGCCCAGCAGCTGTCGAGCTTGAAGGGTTTCTCCTCGGGAAGGCTTATAGAGAGAGGCCCTTCAGTCTTGAAGATGTCTAGGGCACCCCTCCAGCTATATTACACTTCATGCCTGGCTGGAGATTTTCAATACTTCTTAATAGCTAATATAAATCACAAAATTTCATAATGGTAGACAGACATCCTAGGGTTGGCTTAATATGTATCATCTAACAATTTGCACTACAACCTACTGGGTAACTCTGCATAAGTTATTTTGATCAGTTTATGCGGCATAATGATAATGGCTTTTGTAAATTGCTCGTTTTTCCTTTTGTGTGATAGATTTACTGCTCAGGATTCTGAGGGGGCTCCGAGACCCATAACTTTGGAGCAATATCAAGGCGTCACCTCTCTGTGTTAAAAACACGAAAATTCTCATGAATCAAGAAAATGTGGTTTATATTTCCAGCGCTTACACAATCACCAGATACCCATCAACATGTCTGTCTGCTGAGACTCTTTCTTAGTATTTTCTTCCTTAATAGCATTTCCTAACAGGATCCCCAAATTGAATAACTTGGTTATTATTCATGGAGAGTAATTTTTTTGGCCTGACTAATAATCAAATTTTCTCTGGTGTGGTGCTCTTCTACCAGTTCAAAAAGTGTGTACCAAAACTAAAGCAGAAATAAATTAAAAGAACAATATGGAATGTCCTTGTTTAACCTTTCCTTAGGAAAATTTTGTATGAATTCTTATATTGAGACAAATATGTTTATTATTGGTTTCCCACTGTATGCCACGTACTTTGGCTTATATCCCTTTGCTCATGTCATAGATCTCGGAGTGTGTGCTGGGTAGGTGCTTGGGAAATGATATGTAGTTTTTAGTAACAGATCCCAGAGTCTTGTTTGTGCAACTCTCTCTCCAGTTTCTGTTTGTATAACTGACTCTCTGTGGTCTTCTTTCCCTTTAATACCCAAATATCACCCATGTGAGTTGTCATCCTGAGAGACTGTGGAAAGTCTGGTCTTTTATTTTATCCCCTCTGCAAGTTTAGTATCTCACACTTCCAGGGAACTGTTAACATGTTCCACAATTCCCACATGGTTTTCACGTGTCAACTTTACCAGCCATCTGTTTCATATCCCCTTCCTCTTCTTGGTGTTGTTTGGTTTCCCAAGCAATAAGCAGCTACTTGTCAAAAGACACATACTCGTTTATTACGATAAACAATAAGTTTTTTAACAAAGGTAAGCTGAAACTCGAAACAGAACATTTAATATTTTAGGCTGAATTAGACATTCCCAAGGACAATGAATAGGCACTTGTATTACATCTTCAAGGCTAAATGGGTGTACGAAGCCCACAGCATCCTATCCAGTGTTACTGGCACATGTCATCACTCATAGAACAGGTGTGTTTGTGTGTGTGTATGTGTCTGAAGAATGAGCCATAAAGTTACAGAGAAATGAATCCATCCAACTGTTATATTTTCTGTTCCATATTGACAGGATCACTAATAAAAACTGGCAGTATCCAAACACCGTTCCATAGCTCTTGCTTGATTTAAAAGTCATTTGACAAGAAATACTCTATATTAAGGGCTGTGGAAGTGGTCTCCAAGGAGGATGCCCATACTCAAAAACAAATTTTGCATCCATCTCCAAAATAGAGGCTTTCAGCAACTGCCAAATAGCATCACAAGCTTCAACAATTTTAACATTTATTCTCCATGGCCTGGCCTATTACCATGTCCAATCATTTGCCTTATATATAAGATGAAGACTTTGCATTTCCAGTTCTGAAAATTGTCCATGTCATGACTAGCCACAGAATATGTTTTGCTGCCTCCATGGGTGGAATCTAATTTTTTAAAATGGACTTTGTGTTTTAGGACAGTTTTGGGATTACAGAATAAATTAGGCAGAAAGTACAGAGAGTTCCCATACTCTCCCTATCCCCATCACAGTTTCTTTTATTATTAACATCATGCATTAGTGTGGAACATTTTACTGAAGTCCGCAGTCTACATTAGGGCTCATGTCATGTCATATGGATTCTATCTTTCAGTTAGGACTTTGGAGGAATGGAAAGAAGGAAGGAAATACTATTTTATTGGGTTTAGGACAGTTGTAATGTTTTTGAAGTCACACCATCCTTGCGTCCCTGGAAACCATGGGTCTTAGCTCCTAAACTAGGTTCTCATCCATAGTGCTGAGTATATAACTTAAGGAGCCTGATTTGTTCTTTAAACATTTCATGGACTTCTCCACGAAGCCTCTTGGTTTAAGATATTTTAGTGGAATCAGATAGACAATATCTTCATGTCTTTTAGTAGAAGAAAATGTTAATACCTTCAAGAAAGAGGAAGATTTAATACCTATCAAAAGGAGTCTCAGCATCATATTTTTGGTTTGGGATTAGGTAAAAAAATAGCTTACATCTGTTACCATGATGGTTTCCTGAGGCCAACCAAGTTGCTGACCAGATTTATCCCTGTAGCAGTTAATGCTGGATGTCTGAGGCTTGAGTGGGTTTTAGAAATGGGTACAGGTCATAAATCAACGGTGGATATTGCTAGTTTCTGTGGTTTATTCTTCAAAATGGAGCCAAAGACAGTAGCAATTTGGAGGATTTAGTTTCTCAGTGACCAAGCAGTTCTTTTCTTTACACATGTACTTATGTCCTGTCTGATGGTATGTGTGACAATCACTGCTGCTCGTAGAACACATCTAGAGTGTTTGATAACTGTAACTAATCTATCACTATAACGCATCACTGTTCTTTCATGGAGCTTTCATCACAACTTATCTTTTCTCTGGGCAAAGGCACCATTTGTGGATGTTCTTGAAAATCTAAAAGCATTAGAGAGAAAGACACACAGAGAAAGAGAGAGAGAGAGAGAGAGAGAGAGAGAGAGAGAGAGAGAGAGAGAAGGGGAAAGGGGGAGAGGGGAAGGAGAGGTAGAGAGAGAGGGAGAAGGGAGGGATAGAATATCACAAAATCGAATCAAACTAGGGTTGTTGATTTATAGGTAGTAGAAAATTCTGTATTTCTCAAAGTAAGAAAGGAAGGACAGGTCAGGATTAGCATCAATCATATTTCAATAAGCAAGTAAAACCATGCTAGATCCTAAAACAAGTGGTCAAGAACTCTAGATTTCAGAGGTTGCTTCTCTGTGGTATAGGTTTTTAGGAAGCAAAGTATGAAGAAGAACCTTGACTTTTACCTCTTGAGGAAATGCCATTTCATTTAAAACCTTGCACATCCTGCTTTTCTTACATCTGTTACAGAAATGCCAGGAATTCCACTCAAACAAAGTCTCAAATTTTAAATGGTAATACGAAATAATTGCCTTAGTTCATGGAGAACTTGATAGCCCATGGCCCAAGTCACCAGCACATCTGGTATTGCCTTCCGGTTGGGGCTTCCTGCGTCAACCCTTGCCCCAACATAATCTCTTCTCCACAGAGAAGTTGAAACAGCTCCTACAAATACAGCTCATATCAAACTTAAAACTTTCCAGGACCTCCCATCACATTGGGAAGAAAATCTAACCTCTTTCTCATGGCCTGGGCTGTCCTGCTCGCTCTAGCTCCTACCTTGTTCTGGGAATTTCTACCACTCACCCTCTTCCTTACTGTGTCCCTGACCCATCGTCTGCTTTCTGTTCCTTGAACAAGTCAAGCTGATATTTTCTGTGCATTTGCTATTTTCTCTTTTTGGACTGCCTCTCCTCTACATGTTCTAATGCTTGGCTCCATCTTTTCATTTAAGTCTCAGCTCAAAGTTGTCCCTTTAGAGAGACCTTCCCTGAACATTCAGTCCAAACCAGCCCCCTCTATCCTCACTCTTCATATCAACTGGCTCGACTTTCTTTATGGCACATATCACTACTTAAAAACACAGAATATATTGATTGGCTTGCATGTTCATTTTCTACTCCCTCACTAATATCTAAGCTACCAAGGCCAAGGACTTTATCTATTTTTGCGTTATATCCCCAACATTTAAAACAGCACCAGTTACATAATCACATATTAAAAAAATGATGTTTGAACTGTTGAATGAATGAAAAAATAAGCTTTCAATGGGATTTCACATGGCAGGTAAATTATGAATATGGGTTATAATGTTGACGGACAAAAGTTGGGAGAACAAAAAGTACATTTCTATGAGCCACTAGGTCTCCATTAGGCATAGTCTCAAATCTTGCCTTCTTGTGAACAGATGAAGACAGAACCCATGGAAGGCATAATCTCTGGGAACTCCTATGAACTCTGGGGTAAAGGAAGAGACTACAATGTGGAAAGAGAAAACACTGGAACATAGCAGTGTGTCTTTCTGGATGTACCACTTTTTTGAGTCACTAATTCTTCCCTCCCTTGTGCCCAAGGAAATGCACTGGGCTTGGAATCAGATATGAGTTCAAGTATTGTCCTTGCTAGCTATAAGTCCCTTCAAAGTTGAAGGTACAACCAATAGGACCTGTTTTCTCACCAGTGAAATGGGAATGGTAATTGAAAAGCTAATAATTTTGTTGCATTTTCACTGTATTTCAAGCCCTATATAAACATTTTAGGTGTTTTATTTTTAGTTCTGACAACCATCTTCTTGATTGGTTTTATTGCTATCCCTTTCCCCTGCATTTCAGATGAAGATAGTGAAGCTCAAGAGGGATTTGGTAATTGTGGAAGGGCAAACATTTAGCTGGTGGCAAAGCTAGAATTGAGGCTTCAAGCCAATTTGAATTAAAAACCCATGGTTTTGACCACTATGCTATATGGTCTCATTCTCTAATACTGTTGGGAGAAAATAAATGGAATAACTATGTAGCCTTTTAATCAAACTTAATAAACTCTCATAATTGTCATGAACACTTATGCATCCACCATTAGACTGGGAGAGTCTCAAGACAAACGTGCCTTTTATTCATCTTTGTGACTCCAGCATCTAGCACAACATAGACCTGGTTCGGAAAAGTTATTTATTTTTTAAAGAGCTCTCTCTTGTTCCTCACTCCCTTCCTCAGTTTTCTATAACCCATAATGTCATAAGAAAGACATTCCTGTGGAAGGAGTGAGAAGCAGAGCATGCTCTGGGCATATTTCCCTACTCTCCCTCTCTCAACCTGCTGATAATCTGCTCTGCTGCTCTGCTTCCTGCAAATCCAGCTTTGCCAAGTACCATGTGTGATTCCCATAGCAGATTAGGGTGAGTGCTATGCTTAGAACACAAGTATACTGGTGAAGGGATTTTACAATTCTGTTCAAAGAACAGATTCATGATGTGCTTAGGTCCAACCATGTTAATTTCATGAAAGGTGGGGAATGGTTCTGAGTTTTCTAGATCCAAGCAGTGGGGATTCAAGAAATTCTGTAAGACACACAGTTCTTTAGAAAATATAGGTTTCTTTTAGTGCCATCTATTGTTGAATTTACGCAGGAAATCACTTAATTCTTATTTATTTGGTTGGCTTTATATTAAGGCCCCCAAGGAAAATATAACAGCAGTTCTCAGCTATGTGCTTTTTGTTTATTAATGCTTTTAGTTTATGATTCGTGCAATATGTAATTTCTCTTCGGAACCTTTTATTTATATAGATAGTAAATAATAATGTGAATGTCAACACAGCAAAGTAAATTACCCACCCTGGGGGTTAGAGGCTGCTTCTCATTTTGCAGATAGAAGGGGAATAAAATTTCAAGAGCATAAAATGATATGCCCTGGATCAGTGGATTGGACAATCAGGAGGTAGACTGGGGATAAAAGCTCAAACTTAAAAATTCCTTCAATAATCCAGTAATCAGAATCAGATTATGTGAAAGTGCACTGGAAATAAAAACAACAAGTAAGCTGATACTTCAAACTAAAAATAAGCTTGGGAAGTTTTGAATTGTTTTCCTTGGCTGTTCTCTACTCCCTAAATGACCTGGACTCAATAGCCAGTTGGGATCCTTAGGCTGATCTCCCATTCCCTAAACAAATAGGACTTTCACTGCGGCTAGAGGAAGTTGAATATTAGGAAGGGAGAGGATGTGCCAAACCATCTGCTTTTTTGTTAATTTCACTTCTTGGTCTATAAATGGGTATTCTTTGAGAAATTAAAACTGTAGAGTCACTCTCTTGTGGAAAGCAACAAATTATAGGAAACAGCAAACGGAGTCACTTTTTAATGTCAGGATTAACTGGTGTGATTTAAAATTTGTAACATTCCACAAACAAGTGTGGGGCATGAGAGGTACTCTGTACAGAATGCAAGGGCTGGATGGAGCCCTGGAGATTATCCAGGACAGATGAGGAAATGGACATTCCAGAGATGTAAAGGGAATTGCTTGAGGTAACATCACTATGTGATAACCAGAACTGTGATGGAACTCAGATCGCTTAGTTCTCCCTACCACCACCATTATGTTATAAAGAAGCAGCTAGAATCAGAGATTTTGGATTCCTCACACAAGGTTGTTCAATTAGTGCAAGACAAAAAGCAGATTTCCTGACTCTGAGTCCACCAGTTTTTCCACCCGCCTCTGTCACTTTTTGCATTAGATTATGGCTTGCCTCTTCCCAGGTGTCCTCTCTCCGCCTTGGCAGCCCCGTTTTCTTCCCAAGTTCAACTATAAACTATCAGGCATATGGCTCATTTCTTCCTGTGCCTCAGCTCTTTTAGTCTCTCTGGGGCTTCTTTCCTTGCAGCTTAGCTGTGGGTGCAACTTCTTTCTCACATGGCAGGACCAAAAATGGCAAATTCCTTTTTCTGTGCCTGTGTCTCTCTGTGTCTCAGTTTTTATCAGACCCAGCAAGAAGGCAGAGACAAATCAAGTCATGCCCCACTGACCATAGCCCCATCAAAAGTCCTAAAGTGATCTTATCAAGTAATCTAATCAAAGGGCCCTCAACTGAATGTAATGCAATCAAAGGGTAACACACCCACAGGAATGGATTAGTTTAAAAACACAATCTTTCTCTTTTTTGGATTCATAAAGTAATCTCAAACTGCCACACAAGGTAAAACACTGGAAGGTTTCCAAGGCATTCTGCAGATGGAACTGATTTTTCAGAGATGACTCTTTTGTTCCGAAAGTGAAAGACTTGGTAGCAGTATCATTGGAAAAGAAGGTCATATTAATTTTTTATTATAAGTTATAGCCAGGCAACACATACAACCCACATGTTTTGATGTGTTTATTAATTGTCCCAAAGATGTTTTTTCAGTATTTGATTTTATTATTATCCTTCAGACACTGTAGCAAATCAGAGAAAAACCACCTCCCTCCAAGATGTACTGAGAAAGTAGTGTTTTAAAATACCTTGCAAATCTAAAATATAACGATAGAGTATTTTATTTAAAATTTATGTCCAGATCTCCCAGGCTTTTTTCTTCTTCTCTTAATTCTTCACTTAGTGACAACAGCTAGAATCATGTAGGAAAGAATATACATAGAGATGACTGGGGAAAAAGAAACAGAGTTGTTTCTATATATGGGAATTATCTTTTTTCCTATTGGCAGTGGACCATTATTGGTGGTCTCAAATTTTCTCTTATTTTCTAATGAACTGACTGTGCTCCATAACGTCACTCTACCAGGAACCATGTGTCACTACCAGGCAGGGAAGAGTTGGAAGAAATGACCAAGCAGGTCAAGAGGCATCTGGGTTAGATGTCATTCTGTGCTGAGGTTAGGTTGGTACTTTAAGGGTGTAATCATTGAATTGTTGATAATTTATGTCCCTCTGATTTTCAAACAGAATGTGAAGTGGCATATAATAAAATACACAGGTACTATAAGAGATCAGGTGAAGAATAGAAGATCAAACCTCTTACAAATGGCTTTTTATGAACAGGGTTCCTGGTTGGCAGTTCATTGAGCTATCTCTCCAACCTAGTTTCTCTGGTAAATTTGATGAAAATACCTGATTTTTTCACTCAGTGAATGACACCTGTTATTTACTCCAGAACATAGGAGTCTTCTGTCCTTTCCTCTCTCTCTCTCTTTCTCTCTCGTTTGCGCTCTCTCTCTTCCTCTTTCTCTCTTTTTAATTTGAGGCACAATTTAGATAACAGTGAAATGTGCACATTTTGTATATTTATATAGAATTTTATGAGTTTGACAAATGTCTTCATCCATTCAACCTACACTCCAATTAAAATACAGAATGCTTTCAGAAAATTCTCCTCTGCCTGCTACCTTCTAAGAAATAAGCTGTGGCATTAATTTAAAAATAATTTATTTCATTTCCTTGGTTACAGGGCAATACTTGGGGCCTAATTCAGCAGATACAGGGAGTCAAGAATATATGAAACCATGGTGCTTTCAGTGGCATCGGCTGGTTGAGAAGTTAATGAATTTCTGTGTGGAAATTATCACTGATGATATTAAATAAGCTCTGCAAATAATATGAAATGGTCAGAATGCCTACGGCCTCAATATTCAGCCTTTGTTTTGCTTTTTATGGCAGCAATGATATTTCTTTATATTGAATTGAATGGTCCCTAATTCCAAAGGTGTTCATTGGTTATGGGAATTATTGGGAGCCGTCTTTTTATGGTAAAGAAAATACCCATAGCTGTCAATAGAGTGAACCTAATTTCAGGAAAAAAATATTATCTGGGGAAATAAAGGTTCCCTTGAGTAACAAAGCAGATTTCTGAGTGTTTTCATAGCTGGGTCTTGAAAAGCTCTAAGCTGGGTAGAGCTTTCACACTATAGACAGCCTGGTCACATGACAGGCAAGCTGCAAGTTGCTCAATCCAGGATCGGTTGAGCGGCCGTGCTGGTGGTGTCTGATAGAGCCCCTGTTGACTTTACAGCAAGCAGTTGCTTAATATGCTTGGCCTTTGGGAACCAAGGCACAACATACGTGACTCCCACAGAATTCCACTCCTACTGCCAAACCTGCCAAGACACTTGTTAGGGAAAGAGAGAGAGAGATTTATCCTGCTTTCTTAAATTAAAGACTCCTTCCCTACTCTAGGGCCTCCTGAGAAACATGAACTTTCTTTAACTGCAGTTAGTGCCAGCAGCAAAAGTACTAGCAAGGGAATTGTTCAGCTGCAACTGCGCTGAGGTGCTGTAGCTCAGCTTAGATTAATGGGCTTCTCCTGACTCATGCTCAAGGCCTTCGCCAATGATGTGGACTCTCCAGTCCCGTCACAGTTGTGTCGGCCCTGCGCTTACTACCATGATTTTTTCTGCAGATGTTGTCATTCATTTATCTGGGGCAGCTGATTTGTTAATGGGACAAAAGAGGAAAGATGAAAGGATAAGAGTTTCCTGTGGGAAGGCTGGTGTGACATTTCTTTTTGGTATGTAAGTAATAACATTTTGAGTAAGTTTCAGTGTGTTCATTCTGAAGGCATTGCAGCAAAAAAAACAAAACAAAACCTTAATCTTGCCCCAGGAGTTTTGAAGGCTGTAGGTATGAAGCTTGAGAGTGTGTTGGGATTGTTCATGAAGCACCATGGTATAGGAACACATCTTGGACTGTGATGGGAGATGCCAGTTTCAGCCTCACCACTAAACAGATGTGAGAATATGTGTTAGGCACCTAACCCCTTAAGGGTTAGATTTTATTACTTGCAAAGAGGGGGAATTAGAGAGGGATACATTCTGAAGTCTTTTCTAGCTGGACATTTCTATGTAGGTAGATAATATCAAATCAGATTCAATTTTGGGGGGATGCCATCAGGAAATCTTATAATGGAAAGTGACTTCTGCTTTTGGCAATTATGGAGTTGAATGTTGCAGCCATCCCTTCTGCATATGAAAGCTGGATGAAATACAAAAAGTACAACCGTTTGAAGGCCTTAGAGGGGATCCACAATTTCAAAGGAAAATGCATTGTGGTGCATTGGCGCATTGTGCAAACACCGATGTTCTTTCGGTGTTTTTGTTTATTTAGTTTATTTGAGGAGGGTGGTTTTTATTACATTCAGAAAGGTTTGTATAGTTGGTTCTGACTTTTATCACCATAGATTACTTTTCCCTTTTTAAAATCTTTATATAAGTGAAATTATACAATAGGCACTTGTGTGGGTGAACATGTTTGTTTAATATTATGCTTTTGAAATTCATCCACAAATTGTGCATAGCAGTAGTTAATTCATTTTCATTGCTGTATAGTATTCAAGTGTATGAATATACTACAATTTGTCTGCATATTTGGACCAGCTTTTAGCCATTTCAGGTACTGCTAAAATGAACACATTGTACATGTCCTTAGGACAGGATTCGGTGATATCACTAAGGACTGTTTCAACTCAAAACTAATTTCCCACCAAAGTTCTAAGATATTTGGTAACTAGATAGTCCCTTTGGTTATTTATCCAATATTTTCCAGACAGGGGAAACAGGTTTTAAACATATTACAATTTAAGAACTATGAATTCCAAAATCTATTATTAAAATTACTAAAATTATAAAATACTAAAGCAATAATTTCAAAAGCAATGAAGACAACAAGAAAAGAGAGGAAAAGTGTCATAATTCAGTGGCCCACAGACTTGTTTGAGCAACCTCTAAAACAACTTTTAAAATTATGTATCTTCTCACACATTTTTAATTTTTTACTTTGTCACCATAATTTTCCTAATACGTTTCTTTTCTATTATGGAAATCATAGGTTTACAGAAAAGTCATGCACAAAATACGTAAAATACTGAGTTCTAAATATACTGCCCTATTATTAACAGCTTACGTTAGTGTGGTATATTTGTTACAATTCATGAAAGAACATTTTTGTAATTGTACTATTAACAATAGTCCATAGCCTACGATATGGTTCACTGTGTTGTATAGTCCTATGTATTTTTTAAAAATATTTATTCTAGTAACATATATACAACCTAAATTCCCCCCTTTTAACCACATTCAAATATATAATTCAGTGCTGATGATTACATTCACAAAGTTGTGCGACCATTACCATCACCCATTGTCAGAGCTTCACCATAAACCCAAATAGAAACTCTTTACAAGTCAAACATTAACTTCTCATTCCCTACTCCCAGCCTGGCCCTTGATAACCTAAATTCCAGATTCTGACTCTATGAGTTTGCTTATACTATTTTTTTTTCATATCAGTGAGATCATAAGATATTTGTCTTTTTGTATCTGGCTTATTCCACTCAAAATGATGTCTTCTAAGTTTGTCCAGGTTGCTGCTTGTATTAGAACTCTATCACTTTTTACAGCTGAAAAATATTCCATTGTATGCATATACCATATTTTATTTATACATTCATTAGTTGATGGACACTTGTATTTCTTCTATCTTTAGGCAATTGTGAATAATGCCACTATGAACACCAGTGTGCAAATATCAGGTTGAGTCCCTGTTTTCAATTATTTTGGGGATACACCTAGAAGTGGGATTCTTGGGTCATACGGTAATTTTATACTTAACATTCTGAGTAATAGCCAAATGTCTTCCAGAGAGGAGGCACCATTTTACATTCCCACCAGCAATGAATGAGTATTTCTATTTCTTCACATTCTCTCCAACACCTGAAATTTTCTTTTTTTAATAGTAGTCATTCTACTTGGTGGGAAATATTATCTCACTGTGGTTTTGATTTGCATTTCCTTAATAGCTAATGATGTTGGGCATCTTTTCATGTGCTTTTTGGCCATTTGTATTCTCTTTGGAGAACTGGCTATTCAAGTTTTTTGTCCAAATTTTAAATGGGTTGTCTTTTCTATTGTTGAGTTGTAGGATTTTTTTTTTCGTATATTCTGGATATTAACCCCCTACCAGATCTGTGGTTTCCAAATGTATTTTCTCCCAATGAGTAGGCTGTCTTTGCACTTTCATGATAAAGTCCTTTGATTCACAACAGCTTTTATTTTGATGAGGTTCCATTTATCTGTTTTTTCTTTTGTTGCTGGTGTTGTTGGTGTAAAGTCTAAGAAAGCATTGTTTAACATGATATCCTGAATAAGGGTACTTATGTTTTCCTCAAGGAGTTCTAGTTTCCTGGTTCTTATACTTATCTTTGATCTATTTTGAGTTAGACTTTGTATATCATATAAGAAAGGGGTCTCCCTTCATTCTTTTGTATATGGATATCCAATTCTCCCAGCACTATTTGTTGAAGAGATTATTTTTTCCCAATTGAGTTGACTTGGCAGTCTTGTCAAATATCAATTGGCGAGACAATGAGCAAAGTGGTGGTGGAGTAAGGAGCTCCTCGAGTCAGCTCCTGCTACGGGGCAGTTAGTAAATGTCCAGAGCTCTCTGGAGCTAGCTGAAGCACCTATTTGGGGGCTCCAGGAGGCCAGAAGAGCATCCTGCAACGTCCTTGGGGGAGTAGAAGGAGGAGACTACCCATTTGCAGAGAAGACACGTAAGTAGAGGCTCCACACCGAGGAGGCCAGTGCCCATCCTCCACTGGAGGCACAAGCCACCTTGGGAGCTGTTCCGCGGCTGGAATTGAAAGCTCCACTTGCCCAAAATGGGGGAGAAAGAGATGGTTGGGCACCAATTTCAGCTATGATGAGGAAATTCAGTGGGCTACTGTATGACCCTGAGAACAGCTAAGGTTTGAGCCTGTCCAGGTCAGAAAGAGGCCAGGAGCCACCATCTCAACTCCGCACCTGGCAGGAGGGGAAGCGGGAGGACTGAGCATCCCAGTGCTGGGGGGGACAGGCTTCTTCCCATCCAGGTCAGATTGCAGGTCCAGCCTAGGCTCCAGTGCCACCTCCAGCAGGGAGGAAGCTGTGGGGACCTGTGCCAGCCTCTCTAGGAAACTACCGGCCAAGCCATGGAGCCTGGTGATTATCCTACTTGGGCGGCATGAGCCGCCCCAGGAGCTATTCTGTGACAGGAATTGGAAGCTCCATTTCCCAGAAACAAGGGAGGAGGAGATGGTTGGCTGACGATTTCAGCTACGTATTGAGAGACTTGACTGGCTAAGAGATAACACTGGGAACAGCTGGGGTGAGAACAGCCCAAGTCAGAAAGAGGCCAGTAGCCGCCATTCTGACTTCGTCCCCAGCCTGAGCAGAAGCCAGGCTGACTGAAACTCTCAGTATCAGTAGGAACCAGTTTCTTTCACGCAGATTAGCCTGCAGCCTGCCTAGGCTTCAGCCCCGCCTGTGGCAGGGAGGAGGCTGAGGAGCCCTGCACCAGGCTATGTAGGTAACTGCCGGGAACTTTGGCTGCAATAGACTGAAAATCAGAAGTCTACCAGGGCAACTGCAGTCATCTTGGACTCACACTGCACAGATTGCTGCCCACACCTGCAGTTCCATCCCTGCCCCAGGCAGGGATGTGAAGCTTCATCAGTCTCTTTGGGCAACTACAGTCTTGGCTTGCACGTGGATTATTCCACATCGCTGTGACTCTGTCCCTACCCCTGGCAAAGGAGAAAGTTGGAAGAAGCTTCATTGGTCCCTCATGCAATGAGGGCAGCTTGAGCCTCCACAGCTTACAGCACCAACTACATCCTTGGCTCCTACTGCACAACCAGCAAGGGAGAAACAATAGGAAGCCCTAAACTAAAGAGAAAAACTGCACCCAGAATAAATACTCTAGTAAGCCAGATGCGAAGACTTCAACCAAAAATTACAATCCACACCAAGAAACAGGAAGCTATGGCCCAGTTAAAGGAACAAGATAAGCCTCCAGATGACATAAAGGAGTTGAGACAACTAATTATAGCTGTTTAAACAAATCTCCTTAAATTCAATTAGATGACTAAAGAGATTAAGGATATTAAGAAGACATTGGATGAGACAAAGAAGATTTGAAAGCATAGAAAAATAGCAGATCTTATGGGAATGAAAGGTGTAATAAATGAAATTAAAAAAACATTGAAATCATATAATAGCAGAAATGAGGAGGCAGAAGAAAGGATTGGTGAGCTTGAAGAAATGGCCTCTGAAAGTGAACATACAAAAAAACAGGTGAAGAAAAGAATGGAAAAAATTGAACAAGTTCTCAGGGAACTCAATGACAGCAAAAGACATGCAAACATATGTGTCATGGGTGTCCCAGAAGAAGAGAAGGGAAAAGGGGCAGAAGGAATATTTAAAGAAATAATGGTAGAAAATTTCCCAACCCTACTGAAGAACATAGATATCCCTATCCAAGAAGCACAACATACTCTCATATGAAAAAATCCAAATAGACCAACTCCAAGACACACACTCATCAGAATGCCAAAGACAAAATACAAAGAGAGAATTCTGAGAGCAGCAAGAGAAAAGTAATGCATAACATATAGGGGATAGCCAATAAGATTAAGTGGTGATTTCTCACCAGAAACCATGGAGGCAAGAAGACAGTGGTCTGATATATTTAAGATACTAGAAGAGAAAATCTTGCAACCGAGAATCCTATATCCAGCCAGACTGTCTTTCAAAAATGAGGGCAAAATTAGAATATTCACAGAAAAACAGAAACTGAGAGAATTTCTAAGCTAGAGACCAGAATTTCAGGAAATTCTAAAGGGTGTGCTAGAGCCTGAAAAGGAAAGACAGCAGAGAGAGGCCTGGAAGAGAGTCTAGAAATGAAGATTATATCAATAGAAGTAACTAAAAGTGTCAAAAGAGTGGTGGAAATACAATATGACAGATAAAGCTCAAATAGTCAGGAATAAACTTAACCAATGATGTAAAGCACTTGTATTCAGAAAACTGCAATTCAATGTTAAAACAAATAAAAAAACCTAACCCCCTAAACAACTGGAAGAACATTCCATGCTCATGGATTGGAAGACTAAATATCATTAAGATGTCAAGGCTACTCAAATGGACATACAGATTTAATGCAATCCTAATAAAAATAACATGAGCAGTAAAGAAAATATTGAAAACATGATCATTAAATTTATTTGGGAGTGCAAGGAGTCTTGAATAGCCAGAAACATCATATAAAGGAAAAGTGAACCCTCATCTCCAGACTTTAAATCATAATATCTACCTATAGTGGTAAAAACAACATGGTACTGGCCTAAAGACAGACACAATAGACCAATAGAACCAAATTTATGGTTCAGAAACAGACCCTCACAGGTATGGTCAAGTGATTGTTGACTAGCCTGTCAAACTCACACAGCTCAGGCAGAACAATCCATTCAACAAATGGTGCTGAAAAAATTGGACATACATAGCTGAAAAAAGGAAAGAGGACCCCTATCTCACACCTTTTCCAAAAATTAACTCAAAATGGATCAAAAAAACTAAAAATAAAGGCAAGAACCATAAAACTTCTAGAAGAAATTTAGGAGATAAGAGAAGGACTGAGGGGACTACTGATGTTTAATGTATGTAGAAGTTTTAATTAGCTTTACTGTAAAATTGTGGAAATGTATAGAGTGGATGGTAACACACAGTGAGTAACAGCTAGTTTATAAATGGGGATGTGACTGAAAATGGTAGTCTAGTTATGTAAATGCCAATTGACAGAATGCTTGAGAATAATCTAGGAACTGGATAGCACAGTAAGCCAAGAGGTGGATGAGAATTGTGGCTGATGGTACAGATGCAAGAGTGTCCTTTGTTAGCTAGAACAAATGTATATCACTGCTGCACGGTGATGGGAATTTATGCAAAAGATGTGTTGTGTTGATATGAGGCAGTATGGAAAATGGGAGCAAAATATACACTATGGGCATGGTAATAATCAGATGATATTATTTTATCTGTAGCAAATGACACACCACATTTTGGTGTGTTGATGGAGGGGTATTGCTTGGGAATTCTGCACATGCGAATGATTGTTTTATAAGTTTACAAATTCTGTCATAAAAAATATATTTAAAAAATAATAATAGGGTGGGTTGGGAGAAAACACACCAAATGTCAGATAAGGACTAAGATTTTGACAGTGTTCTTTCATAGTTTGTAACAAACATCTCATGACAATGCAAGGTGTTGGTGGAGGGTTGATGTATGGGACCCCTGTAGGATGTTAAGCATGTTTGCTTTGTAAGTTCACAACTTTTACTATACACTTAATTGTTTATTTATGTTCATATATAAATGATATAAAAATAATAACAATCGGATTTGTTAGGTGAAAACTAGTTTAGCAGTAATATTTTGACAATGCTCTTTGATTATTAGTTTAAAAAGTTCAAAAACATTGCAAGTTATTGGTGGTAAGGTGAGATGTTATATATGTTTGTTTGATGTTATATATGTTTGTTTTGTAAGTTCACAACTACTATACACTTATTGTTTATGTATACTTATGTATGAGTGATATATTGCAATAAATTTTAAAAAAATCAATTGACCATAAATGTGAGGGTCTATTTTCTGAACACTCAATTCAATTCCATTGGTCTATAATCCTATCCTTGTGTCAGTACCATGCTGTTTTGACCACTGTAGCTCTGTAAAAAGCTTTAAAATCAGGAAGTATGAGACTTCCAATTTTGTTCTTTTTCAAGAAATTTTCAGCTATTTAGGGTCCTTTACCTTCCAAGTAAATTTGATGACTGACATTTTCATTTCTGCAAAGAATGCTGCCAGAATTTTGACTGAGATTGTTTTGAATTTGTAAATAGTTTTGGCTGAAACTGGAATCTTAAAAATATTTAGTCATCCAAACTATCAGCATGGAATGTCCTTCCATTTATTTAGATTTCTTTGATTTCTTTAGTGAGGTTTTGTAGTTTTCCATGTATAAGTCCTTTACATCCTCGATTAAATTTATTCCTAGATATTTGATTGTTTTAGTTGCTATATTAAATGGAACTTTTCTCCTGATTTTCTGTTCATATGACTCATTACTAGTGTATAGAAACACTACTGACTTTTGCATGTTGATCCTGTATATAGTCCCACCACTTTGCTAAATTACTTTATTAACCGTAGTGACTCTATTGTAGATTTTCAGGACCTTCTATATATAGGAGCACATCCTTTGCAGATAGTACATGTTTTACTTCTTTCCCAATTTGAATGCTTTTTATTTCTCTTTTTTGCCTAATTGCTTTGTCTAGAACTTCCAGTACAATGTTGAATAACTGTGGTGACAGTGGATGTCCTTCTCTTTTTCCAAATCATAGAGGGAAAGTTTTCAGTCTTTCACCATTTAATTAGCAGTGTTTTTTTTTTTCATACATGCCCTTCATTATATTGAGGAAGTTTCCATCTATTCCTTCTTCCATTCCTATTTTTCTGAGTGTTTTTATGAAGAAAGTTTGGTGGGTTCTTTCAAAACCTTTCTGTACCAATGAAGAAGAGCAAGTGTTTATTTTCCTTTTGCTCTGTGGTGAATACATTAAATGATTTTCTTATATTGAACCAACCTTGCATAACTGGGATAAATCCCACTTGATCATGGTGTATAATTCTTTTAATGTGTTGTTGGACTCAATTTGCTAGCATTTTTTAAAATGAATTTTGCATCGATATTCAAAAGAGATATTGCTTAGCACTTTTCTTTTATTGAAGTGTCTTTATCTGGCATCTATGAAGGGTGATGAGGCCTCATTAAATGAGTGAGTTAGTGTTCCCTCCTCTTCTATTTTTTGTAAGACTTTAAGCAGGGTTGGTATTAATTCTTCTTGGAATGTTTGGGAGAATTCACCTATGAAGCCATCTGGTTCTCAGTTTTTCTTTCTTGGGATGTGTGTTGGTTTGAAGCTTCATGTACCCCAGAAAAAAATTTTCTCAAATTTAATTCATTCCTGTCGGTGTGAACCCATTAAGCTGTGGCCCACTTCAATCAGGATGGGTCTTAATTATATTACTGTAGTTCTTTTTAAGTGGAATGAAATTCAGACAGAGAGATAAAGAGAGAGAGAGAGAGAGAGAGAGTGCTACAGAGGAACATCCAGAAGCTGAACATCAACAGAACGCAGACAAAGGGCAGGACCAGTAGATGCTGCCCTGTGCCTTACCATGTGACCAACTAAGAACCAAGGATCACCGGTAACCAGCCCCAGAATACCACAGCCTGGTAAGAAAGCATGGCCTTGATGATGCCTTGGTCTGCACTTATTCCCAGCTTCAAACTGTGAATAAATAAATTCCCATTGTTTAACCTGACCCATTTCATGGTATTTGCTTGAAAAGCCTAGGAAACTAAAATAATAGGTTGTTTTTTTTTTTAAGATTCATTTTTATTTTATTTCTCTCTGCTTCCTCCCCGCCTGCCCCCATCATTGTCTCTCTGTGTCCATTTGCTGTGTGTTCTGAATCCACTTGTGTTATCGGGTGGCCGTGGGAAACTGCGTATCTTTTTTTTTTGCGTCATCTTGCATTAGTTCTCTGTGTGTGCGACACCACTCCTGAGCGGGCTGTGCTTTTTTGTGTGGGCGACTCTCATTGCAGGGCACACTCCTTGCGCATGGGGCTCCCCTACACGGGGGTGCCCTTGTGTGGCATGGGACTCTTTGCGTACAGCAGCACTGCATGTGGGCCAGCTCACCACACAGGTCAGGAGGCCGTGGGTATTGAACCCTGGACCCTCCATATGGTAGGTGGATGCTCTATCAGTTGAGCCACATCTGCTTCCCTAAAACAATAGGTTTTTGATTACTGATTCAATCTCTTTACTTGTAATTGGTCTTTTGAGATTTTCTATTTGTTCTAGATTTAGGCTAGATAGCTTGTGTGTTTCTAATACAATAATTAGTCCATTTCATTTAGGTTGTCTAATTTGTTGAAATAGTTGATGATATCTTCATATAATCCTTTTCATTTCTGTGTTGTAAGTAGTAACACCCCCTCTCATTTGATTTTTTATTTGTATTTATTTGCATTCTCTTTCTTTTTTTGTTTGTCTAGTTAAGATTTGTCATCTTACCTTTGTGATCTTGCCAAAGAGCCTACTTTTTCATTTTGTTAATGTCTCTATTGTTTTCTTAATTCTCAATTTTTTTGTCTATTTTCTCCTCTAAACTCTGTTATTTCTTTCCTTCCTTTTCCTCTGGGTTTATTTTGCTATTATATTTCTAGTTTTTCCAGGTATGTAGTTAGATCTTTGATTTTAGTACTTTCTTCCTTTTTAATGTAAGCATTAGGGCTATAAATTTCCCCTCTGGATTGCCTTTGCTGCATCTCGAAAGTTTTGATATGTTGCATTATTGTTTTAATTCATCTCAAGATATTTACTCATTTCTCTTGCAATTTCTTCTTTGATCCACTGATTGTTTAGGGAATGCTATTTAACTTGCATATATTTGTTGATTTTCCAGTTGACCTATTATTGATTTCCAGCTTCATTATATTATGCTCAGAGAAGATGTTTTGTATGATTTCAATCTTTAAAAAATTTCTGAGACTTGTTTTGTGATCCAGCATATGGTCTATCCTGGAGAACAATCCATGTGCACTTGAGAAAAAATGTATATTCTGTTGTTATGGAGGGCAATGTTAGGTATATGTCTGTTAAATCTAGTTCATTTATCATATTATTCAAGTTCTCTTTCCTTATTGATCTTCTGTCTAGATGTTCTATTGATGAAAGTGGTGTAACTTTTATTATTGCAGATATGTCTATTTCTTCCTTCAGTATTAGCAGTGTGGGCCTCATGTATTTTGGGGCACCATTGCTAGGTGCATAAATATTTATGATTCTGGGAAGCGGACTTGGCCCAAAGGATAGGGCATCCGCCTACCACATGGGAGGTCCGTGGTTCAACCCCCGGGCCTCCTTGATCTGTGTGGAGCTGGCCCATGCTCAATGCTGATGCACGCAAGGAGTGCCCTGCCATGCAGGGGTGTCCCCCGCACAGGGAAGCCCCATGCACAAGCAGTGCGTCCCATAAGGAGAGCCGCCCAGCGCAAAAGAAAGTGCAGCCTGCGCAAGAACGGCAGCGCACACACGGAGAGCTGACACAGCAAGATGATGCAACAAAATGAAACACAGATTCCCGGTGCCACTGATAATGATAGAAGCGGTCACAGAACACACAGCGAATGGACACAGAGAGCAGACAACTGGGGGGGAAGAGGGGGAGAGATAAATTTTTTTTAAAATTTATGATTCTTATTTCTTCTTGGTGGATTGCCCCTTTTATTAATATGTAGTGTCCTTTGTTTCTTGTAACAATTAACTTAATGTCTATTTTGTTCAATATTAGTATAGTTACATTAGCTCTATTTGGTTACAATTTGCATGGATTATCTTTTTCCTTTCTTTCACTTTCAACATATTTGTGTTTTTGGCTCTAAACTGAGTCTCAACATATAGTTAGATTGTGCTTTTTTATCCTTTCTGCCCATCTAGGTCTTTTGATTTGGGTGTTTAATCCATTAACATTCAGTGTTCTTACTGTAAAGGAAGTACTAAATTCAGTCATTTTGTCCTTTGGCTTTTGTATGTTATATATCTTTTCATCTCTCTTTTCCTTTATTGCAGCCTCCTTTTCTGTATAGTTGATCTTTTGTGATGTATCCAATTAAGCAAGTTTTCATTTCCATTTCTGTATTTTTTGAAATACTTTCTTTGTGGTCATCCTTGGGTTTCCATTACACAACTTCTGTCCATACTCTACTAATTTGAAAAGATACCAATTAAACTTCAATGCATACACATATTCTGTTTTCATATCCCTCCATTTCCCCTCTTTATGCTGTTTTTGTCCTACATTACCTATTTATATTTCACTTGTTCATTATCAGAAAACATGACTATTTCTTTTTCAATCATATTCTAACTCTTTATAGGAATTTTAAAAATAGAGTTATTTATTGAGGATACAGCACTATTGCGTTTTGCACTTAGCCATTTAATTACCTTTACTGAAGAGTTTCACTTTTTCACACTGCTACAAGTGATACTCTCCCATCTTTTCCTTTCAACCAGAAGGACTCCCTTTAGCAATGCTTGTAGGTCAGGTCTTTTGGTGACAAACTCTTTCCTTTTCCATTTATTTGTTATCATTTTAAACTCTCCTTTATTTTTGAAGGAGAGTTTTGTCAGATAAAGAATTTTTGGCTGGCAGTATTTCTGTTTCAGGACCTTAAATATGTCATACCACTGTTTCTGATGAAAATTCAGCACTTAGACTTAATGAGCATCCCTTATGTGTCATGAATCACTTTCCTCTTGCTGTTTTCAGAATCCTATATTTATCTTTGGCATTTGACATTCTGATTATTATGTGTCTAAGGGTAGGTATATTACAGTTTATTCTGTTTGAAGTGTGTTGCACTTCTTAAACATGTATATTTATGTCTTTCATAAGAGTTAGGAAGTTTTAGGACATTATTTCCTCAAATATTCTTTTATCCCTTTTCCATTCCTTTTTTCCTTCTGGGATACCCACGATGTTTATGTTGGTATGCTTCATGCTGTCACTCAAGTCCCTTAGACACTGTTCAATTTTTCCATTTTCTTTCTATCTGTTTTCTGACTACGTTTTTGTGCTCTAGTTCTTCTGCCTGTTCAAATCTGTTATTGTGTATCTCTAGTGTATTTCTGCATTATCATGCCTTTCATTCCCATAAATTCTGTTACATTTCTTTTTAAACTTTCTAATTCTTCTTTGTGTTCACATATAGTTTTCTTAATATCCTTTAGTTCTATTCCCCAATTACTTTATTTCTATGCATATTTTCCTTCATGTCCTTGAATTGATTTAGAAGATTTGTTTAAACTTCTTTGATTAGTTATTCCAAAGTCTGTGTCTCCTCTGGAGTTTTAATTTTTTCCCTTGGCTGTGCTATATCTTCCTGATTCTTAGTATGCCTTGAAATGCTTTAGTAATATCTGGGCAAATGATTATTTTGATGGGCTAACTCTGAAGGTTACTTTCTCCCTCTTGTCTAGGGGTTTCATTGTTGATTATTTCCCCATTAGTGTATCCTGCCCTGGGAAGTCATATAGGGCCAATCCAGAAAATCTGGTTTTTAGTTTAGGTGACCCAACATTGAGAGACTGAGCTGATTGTGTGCCCTCTTGGCAACATTTCTGCCATAGGCTCTTTTATTCCCTGGGGGCTTTTTTTTTTTTTCATATACACACTAGTCAGTCACTTGTGTTTGCCCTCGGTCTCTGTGGATTAGGGTCCTTGTGACTGGGTATGCATGGGGTTCTAACTAGCCTGATACTGATGCTATGGTCTGATCCCTGGACCATGCAGCCTCTATGTGACTTTTAAGCTCTGCAGGCCTGAATGAGGGGCAGTGCCAACCTGCCTACCAGAAGAAAATGAAATTCTCTCTGGAGATAATAAACTTCAAACAAAACCTCTGCAATTTTTCATTTGCAATGTCCAGCATTCATTCTACTTTACCAGGTGTTTTAGTTTCCTTGGTTGCTCAAGCAAACAAATGCAGTCGGTTGACTTAAACAATAGGAATTTATTAGGTCATGGTTTTGAGACTGGGAAAAAGTAAAAATCAAGGTATCATCAAGGCAGTTGTTTCTTCACAAAGACTGGTGTTCTGGGACTGGCTGCCAGCTATATTCTTAGATCTCAGCTTTTCTGTCACCTGGCAGTGTACAAGGTGGCCTCTCCTGTCCTCTCCTTTCTATTCAAGATTCTTTTGATTTCAACTTCTGGCTTCTTCCTCCGTGGCTTTCTCTCCATGTGTGTGAATTTCATTCTGCTTGTAAAGAACTGCAATAATAAGATTAAAATCCATCCAGATTGAGGTTGGTCACACCTTAACTGAAGTGACCTCCTCCAAAGTACCTGTTCACAATGGGTTCTCACTCACAGGAATGGATTCAGTTTAATAAAATGTTTTTCTGGGGTACATGCAGCTGCAAACCACCACAACCAACATTCAGGACACAGGGCAAAATACATGTAAACAAAGGGAAAATTACAGTCGAGAAAGACAGACCCATAGTGATCCAGGTATCAAATGTATTGGACATGAAATTTAAAATAAATGTAATGTATATGCTTTAAGAATTTGTAACAAAATGCAGAAATTCATGAGAGAACAGAAATCTATAAAATTTGTCTAAATGATGTTCTAGGATTGAAACTTTTAATAAAATGCAATTTTGAACTTGAGGGATGGGTTTAAGAGTAGATTAAATTCAAAGAATAAATTATTAGTAAACTGGAAGAAAATTCAATAAAAAACACTGAAACTGAAGCATCAAAATAAAAAAAAAATTAAAAATACAGAAAAGAGCATTTGAAGTGATTTGAAAACAAAAAATTAAAATATGCAGCATTGGCCTTGGGTTCAGGCAGTATGTAGAGTCTTTAATAATGAGAAAAATTTTAGTGACGATCAAAAAAGCAGTAAGAAAATTTGGAAGGAAGCTGAAGAAAAGATGATCCAGGTTATGTCGAAGCAAAACATTTTAAAATACTGTAGTCAGTGGTAATGTGGAATACAGAAAATGTTTTTATACACTCATAGAACTACTGACTTTGCAGATTAATAGGTAGAATGTCAAAGGTGTCATTTGTCTTCTTTTATCTGCAGATGAGAAAGTAAAGGAAAAGAAAAATGAGATAAAGAAGGAACTATTCCCTAGGAAATATTTTTAATCAAGGACCTGATTGGTTGGAAAGTACAATTGATTCTCTTTTCCTGCCTCATCAGATAACAAAGTATTATCTAGACACATCAAAACTTTTGGGCAAAGATCAAATCCAGAGCTTGCCAGTAAAATGTAACCACAAGATCAAGATCAAGTCAAGACTGAGGCTGTGAGGCTTTTTATCAAAAGACCAGGAAGATTTAAGGTGGGAATACTTCAGAGCTCCTCACTTAGATAAATGTACTTCTAGTAATATTGGACATGTGCTTCATAGATATTCTCAGCTAATCTAAAGAGCTTCTAAGCAATTTAAGAACATTGTTAAACAATACCCTGACAAATAGCCTAACATACAAAGGAAATTTGTTGTTGTGTCTTGTGAAATGGCTTATAATTTGATAAATAAGAAGCACACAAAGATTTTAAAGGAGCTATATCTGCTTGGACAGTTCAAACAGAAAAGAGACCTCTGGACTCCCAGCTTTCTATGGGAAGCAAGAAAACTATTCAGCTACAAACATGAGCCATTTTTATGGAAAAGTAAAGAGGACCCAGTGGGTAAAACTAACATCCCAGGAGAAAGAGCCAGAGCCTGTGGAGAACCATTTCAGTGAACAGAGTGAGGCTCTAAGCAACCAACATTCCCTGCCTTTACAGGTAATTTTTAGAATTGTTCAGGGCCAGTAATTGTTATATGCCTTCTATTTTCCCACTTTTTAAAACTTAGTGTCTATTGCAGTTAACCTGTTCATATTTTCCATTTTATGTTGGTATATGGAGAACAAATATATTGTATTTTTAATTTACAGGTCTCCAGGTCAAGATGAAGTATACCTGAGAAGTTACACTCGAGAAACCGTATTTTGGAGGCTTCAGCAATGCTTCAGCTTGATTTAAATGATGAACTGTAAGCCTCAAAAAGAATAAAATACTTAGGAATAAATTAACAAAAGAAGTGCAAGGTTTTTACTCTGAAAACAACAAAACTGTATTCTAAGAAAATAAATAATATCTGAATAAATATAAAGAACTCCTATGTTCATGGATTGGAAAACTTAATATCATTAAGGTGGTATTACTCCAAATTGTTCTACACACACTGTCTTAATTATGTAGCTTTTTAGTAAATTTTGAGACTAGGAACTGGGAGTACTTCAACTTTATTCTTTTTTTCAGGATTGTTTCCTCTATTCTGGTTCTCTTGCATTTTCATATGAAATTTAGGATCAATATGTCAATATCTGCAAAAAAAACCACCACACTATCAGTTGGGATTTGATAAGGATTGCACTGATTTTAAGGAAAATCAGAAATTCATAATTTTGTGACATCTCCTGACTTTAAAATGTTGGCATCAAATTAGAATTGTTTAAAACACTGCAGGCTTAACAAAAGACACCTGTGAACTAGATTTGTTGGTTTTGCAAACTCTGATCCACACTGTCAGCACAGAAACCAGGAATTGTAGATTTGGAAAATAAGTATTCCCATCTCCAATATCAAGCCATGTTAAAGAACTTCTCACTCTCTTTCCTGTCACATTCTTTTCTTTTTCCTTGGAAAATTCTCCTCCTTTAAGATTCAGCTTAAATAACACATTCTCACAAAGTCTTTTCTGATTACCCACCCTAAAGCAGACCCTCCTTCAGCCTATCAACTCAGTCTGTTTCAATTCATCCTTAGCACTTATCACTAAGTGAAATCGCATTTACATTTAATTGTTGATTGTCATTCAATGCTCCAGAAGGGCAGGGACATTTTTTTTTTATCTCATCTATTGCTGATTGCAGCATCTAGTATGGTGCTGAGTATATGTAGACAGTGTAAATTAATTGGAGAGAGAAGGTTAATTATCTGAAACAGTAAACTTGATGACAATATCACATCACAGTGATACATTCTTATTTATAAAGCCTGTATTAATCTCTGATATATCCATTTTCTTATTGTGTAAGTCTGTGACTCAGTTCCACATGAAATAGAGTGCCATTTGTATTCTATTTGGACCAACTGCTTGGGTGCTAAAAAGGAGATGGCTAAAGTGCTTGTTCAGTTAGATATGATGGCTTTTCAGAGAGTCTATGCTGAGTCTATAGGAAAAAAATGGGTAGTGAGTTTTTTGTTATTGTTTTCTTGTATTTTTAAATTATATCAGGAAACACTGTGTTTCCATCATCTGCTCCAGAAAACTGGCTTCCTCCAAAAATGTGAAAATTCAAGTGTAAAATTCATTATTACAAACCTCATTGTTCTTCAAAAAGCAGATAAGACCTGGAAACACAGTTGAATTATTTAAATGGGCCTTATTATAAGGAATGATTGATAAGTCTATTGCTTACTTAGAAAAAGAAATCATTTTGGTGCATTTAATTCTGTTGAGCAGTGAACAGTGACCTCTTTTTTGATTAATCATTTCACACTAAGCACTTTTCATTTTGATCTCTGAAACAATAAAGATTAGCTACAATTAGAATAACCCTAACCTTTCAATTTGGAGAAATCTCTTGGCCTGCTTCTGTATTCATTATTTTATCTGAATATTGGCCCCCAAAATGGAATGACCTTAAAAAAAAGACTTTGCAACTTTTCCAGGGATTCCTGGGTGAAGATGGAAATTATCCATATTTCATTTGCCACCGAGCAAGGACTGATCATTAAAGAGATGTTCTTGGCATTGCCTGAAGCTCTCAATTATAATACAATGCACAAGCATTGTGAACGAACAAAAAGGTCATTGAATATGACAAGCTCTGAGAGCTTATGTGGACAATGGGTAGGATTTTTAAGCATTATTGGGTTGGACTGGGACTTCTCAGTTTGCAGTCCAGAGAGTATGTTGAATCAGTTTCAGGAAAAAAATATTTTTAAAAAAGCATTGTCACTGAGTTCTGAAGCCAAAGAGTTTTCTTCTTATCAGACTGTTTGATGAGAACACTTTGAACCTAGCAAGTAACAAAGGCAGTTCCTTATGATACAGCAAAGTCCTTCTAATTTGGGGGACCTGAGCTGGTGGCACTGGGCCTTCCTGCCATAATCTGATCTTAGTCACACTTTGAATACATTTAGAACTAAAGAGATAGTTTTTGGAAAGACAGCAATACGGCCTGTGCATAAATTCAAACTTATTCTATATCCAAGTATGTCCAGTTTCCTGGAAAGCCAATTGAGAGGTATAAACTCTATAGGCTTTGGATATTCAGGGAGGATGTAAACTAAATGTGTTAATTCAAGGTTACCTAGGGAATATAACCTATCTGATAGATAAAACACTTGAAGAAACTAACAAAAAAGTCCTTTTGCATATAAGCACCATTTGACTCCCCACTCCTACATCCTCTGTATAAAAGGGACCCAAAATCCTATTCAGGGCTCGGTTTTTGTTAGGACCAGAGTCCACCAAGTCCAGCCAGTTACCATAAATCTTCCTTCTCAGCTTCTCGCATTCTGGCCTTCAAAACACACCTGACTTCTTTTTGGTACAATATCTCAGTATAGTTTAATCCCTTTAGAGCTTATTTTCTACTCCTCTTGCCACATAGCTGAGGTCTGATTAGCTGGGTTTCTGCAGTGAGTACGGGAATTCCATCACAAACTAAAGAGACAATCAGAGCAGGCAAGAGTCAATCATATGTAACTAATCCACATAGCAAATCAAATCTTCCCTGCCTCTTCAGTTCCTGAATCCATCTATACCAAGTCTGTTTTAGACACAAATACCCAGGGAACAAATATCCACTCACAAACATTGGGGAGTTTACTAATTTCATAGAATAATATACGGAATTGTTCTCTCTCTTCCATTCTCCCTCCAAAGCAATTCAAATTCCTTCCCTTGCCCTCCCATCATGAACCGCAAGGGTACTTATCAAATAATTTTTTCTAAATGAATTCAGTGCTCTTTTCCCAGTGTTGACACCAATGAATAAAAGTTGACTGCTCCTAGCACAAATGTTTATTTCCTCAGAGACATCTCAAACTCTAGGAGAGTAGAAAAGTCATCAATTTTAGAATTATACATATCTGAGTTCAAAGTCTAGACTGATGAATTACTTACTAGCTTATAAAAATTAATTATCCTTGTTAACTCAGCTTTACCAACAACAAAAAGGAGCATCAGTAAGATAAGATACAAAGCTCCCTTAAAGGGACTGGCATCCAGTAGGTCCTTAGGAAATGTTAGTTTTCTCTTCAATTTTCACTTCTTTATACTATGTGGGATACTTAGCTTTGCTCCTGGAGACTGGGGCATGTTTACATGTTTGATGAATTGAATCAGATTAAAATTAATTTTGAAAGAGCCACTGCTTTATCCTGGAAGGAATTTATAGGCCAGGAAGATAAGTCTCTCAAGAGAGAGTTGGGTCAAGTTTTAAGGGAGTATTTTAGAATACTTTTCTAGGTTTCTACAGTTCTGTGTACAGAGATAGATAATTATGTAATGCAATTTTTCATTTCTGAACATACAGTATTAGCCTTAGTCAACATCAGGCTGTAGAGATTCTAAAGTGTTTGGAAAAGGCAAATGAGAAGAAACTGGTGGAATCTGGAACTGAAGGAGAATTGGGCAGATGAAAAACTATTGCAGGTGGTAGAAAGAAATAATGGGGTAATGGTGAGAGATATCAAATTAGGGATATAATTTGGGAGTCTAAAGAAAATAAAATATTTGCCTAACCTCAGTCTTCTGCTATAAATATGGTCTCTTTAGAGAGGCAGAGGCTCTCCAAATTCCAATCACACATGAGGGTAATTTCTATAGTTAGCTCCCTCCTGTCTTAATGTGTAAAACCTTAGTGTGCTCTCTGTTGTAAAATCGATTAAAAACAAAAGGCTTGTTTCCCATCCAAACTGTTTTCCTTCTAAATTTCTCCCAAAGAGTTTAATGAATGTTGATTCAATTTATATACAGGGCTATTTCTTCAATAGCCCCCAAGCCTATAAAACCACGAGAGGAAAATAAGCTTATTCCAGGTGGTAAAATGTAAACACATCTCTCTGTCCCACCTGTTTTCATTTAATCTTGGGTTGTTTGCCTCATTTTGTTCTTCCTGCGTAAAATGTGAATGTCTGGTGCTGCAGAGAAAAGCCAATCAAATTGTAACATTCCAACTTTTAAATCTCTCCCAAGTCAGTTAGAAAATCCAAACTTAATTTTTTCCCATTTTGGAATTAGATTCCCCAGTCCTAACTCTGTATATGTCAAACATATTTTACTTCTCAAATTTTGAAATTTTTACCTCTTTGACTAGGAAAAGGCAGTGTATAACATTCTTTATAAGGCAATCTTTCTTTCCAAACCTTTCTAACTCTAGCCTAAAGGCTGCCATGTTTCTTTCCTGGTGCCAAGAGTTCCAAAGCCCAAAGAGATATAGTGAAAGAAGGGCAATTGTTGGTAAGAATTTAGAAATATTACTTGCAAAGTATCCTAAATATTCTTGGTTTTTCTGGCCCAGTCAAGTCTAGGCCATTTTTATTGAACAGTGAAACATTGTTCATTTTCAAAGAAATGAACCTTACTTCAAATTCCAGAAGACCCTGGTGATGTAATCACAGAATTGATGCTGTAGAGATCTAATGATATGAAGAAGGAAGAAAGAAAAGAACAAGTAAAAGCAAATGTGAAAAGAAGAGAGTAGGAAGGCAGCTATTCTAATAATTTTCTTTCCCCAATTCCTTTTTAATATAAGTACTCCAAAAAGTCCTTTGAACACCAACTCATTTACTCTCTAAAACAGTCTGGTAGTATAGTTTTGATTATTCCCTTTGAATGCTATTTCCATTTTATGAAGTGAGAGTTCAGAAAAATTGAGTAATTTGCCCCAAATGACATGCTCATTAGAAGGTAGTTGTACTTGATGATATCTGCTCTGTCCCTGACAATTTCTAGGGAGGATTAAGGATGGGTGAAAAGATGAAAGGGGAAAAAAGACTCTGAAAAAGAAATTTAAATTTCACCATATAATTACTGTATTTGAGATATTTTAATGTTTTTAAAAATTTGTATTTATGTATAAAATAGAAAAATTGGAAAATCTAGCAAATGATAAAGAAGGAATTAGAAATCATCTGTAATCCCAGTACTCAAAGATAACAACTATTAATTTTTTTATCCTACCCCCCCTTGTGGCTTTTTGAGTGATGTCTGCTCTCTGTGTCCCTTCACTGTGCATTCTTCTGTGTCTGTATTTTATTTTATTTTTTATTTTATTTCCCCTCCCCTTTGTGGCTTGCTTGCTGTCTGCTCTCTGTGTCGATTTGTTGTGTGCTCTTCTGTGTTTTTGCTGTCTCCTTTTTTTTGTTGCATCACTTTGCTGAGTCGGCACTCTGCAGTGTCTGCGGGCGGGGCAGTGCTCTGCAGAGTGCAGGCGAGCCTGCCTTCGCAAGGAGGCCCCAGGACGGAAACCCAGGGCCTCCCATATGGTAGACGGGAGCTCATCTGATTGAGCCACAGTCACTTCTCAGAACTGTTAATTTTTGAAACATTTACTCAGAATCTATTTTATGAAACTATGTGGTTACATATGCATATATTTGCAAAACTGAAATTATTTATTTGCAATATAATTTCTCATTTAATATATTATAAAAATTTCCCTTGTCTATACATAACCCTCTATAACATGATTTTAAATAATTGAATAATCCACTCAATCGGAAAGGCTTTATTGAACACATCCTATGTCCCTGACATCCTACTGAGAGATAGGGATATAATTGTGAAAAACAACAACACCGTTGCCCTCAGGAAGCTTACGTTCTATGAGAGGAGGCAGAAAATCAACAATGAAAAATTAAACAAGATAAAGATAAAATTTGATACTTAGCGTGTTATGAAAAATATAAAAACAAGTATATAATAAAGTTAAATGGGATAGTCAGAAAGGACATTTCTGAGGATCAGACATTGGAGTTGAGAATTAAAGAATATGAAGATAGTTTTTTTTTGTTTTGTTCTTTGTTTTAAGAAGCACAAAGATATTGCACTCTAAGTAAAGGAATAGCAGTATAGACAGAGTCCAGGAAGGAGAAAGCCTTGAGATCAGAAAGAGCTTGGTCAGTTTAAGAAGAAAGGAGGCCCCTGCTGCTGGAATTTTGTGACTACAGGGGAGAGACACTACATGAGCTCAGCCATGCAGGCAGGGAGGAAATCAAGCTGGGTTTTGTGGACCATGAAAGAATTTGGATTTCATTCTAGTACAACTAGAAAACTATCAAAGGTTGCTAAGGAAGGATAGACCTGATAAGATTAAGATATAATAGGCATGAATTTCTCATTCACAGACTCAAGAATCCAAAACTAGAAATTTATTTCTTAAGCCTTCATTTAATTTCTGACTATGGGCCTCAAGCTAGCCTAGTGGCAGAGCATCAAACCTATCTAATTGCGAGTTTCTCTCAGTTCAATCCAGTGATTTTTCAAGTAAATCCGGCATAATTCAATCATATTCTGTCCTTCACTTCCTCATCTCCCAGGAAAGAAGGGGCTTATGAACTTCATTGTGTGGAGAGGTGCGAGCGTGCTTGCCTGTATGTGTGAAGGTGACAGTAAGGTTGGAGTTTTCTTCTCTGCTGGACTTCACTGTGCTGGAATTGGCCTCAGACCCATTCCCCATTCATAAGATACCTGTGAATTGTGCTGTCGTCTTGTGCTGAATGCTGGGCATCAATTTCCACCCCACTGACCTGGCTCTGGTCCCACAAGACCTCCAGTCACCAGGTCCATGAAGGTTTCTCTTCTCCGCATCCAGGTACAGCCCTTCTGTGGTATTCTCTTTGGTACAGGGTCAGTGTCTCTCCTGAGCTTTCCTGAGACCTGGGGCATGGGGACCTGCTGTCAGACAGACTCTCCTCCATGACCTGGAATTCTGGAGAGCAAGGGCACATGCTCACTCTATTCTGAGATTCCCAAATTTAGAGAAAGATTTTCATTGGACATTGCACATAGGACAGAGGGGACAAGAGGCTAGAGGCATCTTCCCACACATCTGGTCTTCTTGCTTCATCTCTCTCAAAGTTTTGTTCTGTCCTCTGCTACGGCATTTTTGTTTGGTCTGGAAAATGGGGATGTGACAATGGCAGTGATCTGATGGGGTTGCGATGATGGCAAGGACTGAATTTAGGAGCCACGAGTGTGGCTCTTCAACTTCGCTGTGGACATTCATATAGCAATGAATAACTAGTCCATACCACTGCCTAAAAGGAGGGTGAGTAGTAATACTGCAAGGATGAAAAACACCCTAACAATCAACATTTTGAGGCACTATGCTGACATATGTGTGCATGTGTGTGTTGTGGTAGTAACATATATGCAACACAACTTTTAATTTTGAAATAAGTTTAATCTTAGAGAAAAATTACAAAATAATGCAGAGTTCCCATTAACCCTTACTCCCACTTCCCCTACTGCTAGCATGCTATAAAATCATTGTACTATTCTGAAAGCCAATAAATTAACCCTGGTAAAATGCTATTAACAATCCACAGACCTTATGTGAATCCCACCAATTCTCCCACCAATCCTCTCTTTCTGGTCCAGGATACAATTCAGGATCCCACTTTGCATGTAGTAGTGTGTGTCCCCTTAGTTCCCACTGATCTGTGGCAGTTCCCCAGCCTTTCTTTGTCTCTCATAATCTTGACCCTTGTGAAGAGCCCAGGTTCAGTTATTTTGGAGAATGTCCCAATTTGTGTTTGCTGAATGTCTTCTCATGATTAGACAGCGATTATGGATTTTGGGCAGGTAGCCCACTGAGGTGATGACATGCTCTTCTCAGCTCATCACAGAATAGCCCATGATGTCAACAAGCCTTGTGATTTTAATTTTGATCACGTGGCTAAAGTAGGTCTCCCAAGTCTCTCCTCTGTAAAGTTATTAGGAAAAGAAGTGTTTTAAAAATTCAAATTTCATACGGATTCGCTGGGTCTTTGCAGTTTGAATCTGCTCATGCCTTCCTTTTTAGAATGGGTCATTGACTCATTCATTTAATTATTTACTGAGCACTCACTATATCTTGGGTATTATGCTAGCTCTTTCCTGCCACAAGCATGTTTAACTTTGCCTTGCTGCCCCATAGCTTGTCCTAATACCCAGCTCTTATTCCAAGCTTAGGCGAGTTAATGGATTTTCTTTTGGTTCACTCTCTGGGATTGAAAATTGGGTTGATATGCTTATTTAGACTTTAATGCCACAGCTGTTCTTATTGTTTTCCTTATGTGCTTTTTTGTATTTGGTTGGGAAGTTCTTTGTTTATTCCAAATATTCTTGAAAAATATCACCTTTATAGTTTTCAAAATAAACTTTATAATCGATTTGTCAATTTTAAAAAAGTAAACATTTTGAAATTTTTAATTGGTACTTTATTAACTTTTGGGGGGATTATTTTTATCTCAGGATATTATGCATCTCAATATCTTTCATTTGTCTCTATAAAATTATTCTGCAGATGTTTATCTGTTGAGTATATTCATAGTATTAAATACTTGGTTTTCTATTGTGAAAATTATTTTTTCACCACAACTATTGGTTTTTACATATTTATTCATCTCTGGTCATTTATCAGTTGTGTAAGATTTTCCAGTTCATACTATTCAGTTTTTCAGTCAAATGATACCAGCTACACATAATAATTATATCACCTTCTTTGCAGTTGTTCAACTTCTTACTCTTCTTGTTTGATGTCATTGACCGAATGTTACAAAATGAGGTTAAAAGAAAGATAATAGCAATAGTTCAAATTTTCAAATTAATGGGTATGCTTCTGGTGTTTCATTCTCATATACTAAGCTAGGACTCACATTAGATATTCTTTGCCATGTTAAATGTTCCACCTACTTCTAGTTTAAGTCTCTGTTTATAATTTATTAATATTCATTAAGTCAATTTTCAAGTGATCACATGGATTTTAATTTGATATGATATAGTCTCAATAACAAACTGTAATTCAAGTATGAGATTTTAGACTATATCCTACTATTCCTTTTAATAAACTACTGAATTTGACTTACTGTTATTTATAATAAATATCTATGAGATTTATATTCTTATATTTTAAATTTTTATTAAAGTATAAAAATCTGTATATCACAATATATTGTGAAGTGATGATGTAAATTTATTTTTACATTTTTATTGTACTTATTTAAAAATGTTTTATACTTTCAGATAGATTTCAGACTTAGTGTTAAGCTATTACATAAAACGAACTGAAACTTTCCATTATTTTCAGTGATAGAGTTTATATGAGAATTTTTTTCCTTACTACCTTGAAATAACTAATCTATCAAGCTATATCTGAGTGTAGACTTTTTTTATGACTCTTATTTTTTGATAACTTTTTTCTTTCTTCTATGACTGTTTCATATTTTATCTGTGTAAAATTTATAATATTTTGTGTATGGTAATACTTATTATTTTCTTATACTTTGAAGTTAATATCTATTTCTCTGGTTATATGTTTTTTTAAAACCTAACATTCTGAATTTATGTTCGTCAATATTTTTCCAGATTATGTTTGCTGGAAAAATTAATCGTTTTCCTCGAGAACTTATTCTTAGATTTATACAGTCTATTTCTGTTAATTATTTATTTTTCTCTTTTAACATTATTAATTTCCTACATTTTTTTTTGTTTTCTTATTGCTCCTCGTATAACTTCTTGAATTGAATTCTTTGCTCATTTGTGTTATTTTTCTGATTTAATAATGAAAACATGAAAAGTAATGAAATGGCTCTGAGATCATATCACATGTTCATATTTGACTTGTCTATTGTTTTCTCTTTCTAAAAATGCTGCCATTGTTCTTCAGATTTTGTCTCTGAATCAAGAGTTCAGAATGCTTTAAAAGTATCTACATTGAATTTTAGTTGTCTTTAAATTTAAGGACAAAGTTAGAAGATTATTTCCATCTCACATAACAGAAGTAAGATGATCCACAGCAATTAAGGTGGCTCAGATCCCCAAGAATATTCTAAGTTTTTGCCAAGTCATCCCTTGGACTTTACCTTGTCCACATAAGTATTACATAACTGATGTGTCTTTCTCAGTCCACCACATTGGAAGTTCATGATCTCTACCTGACCTGAATGTTGATCACCTTGTCAACGTGGTGTCTGATTTCTTTATGCTGGCTTGCCTCTACCGCCACTTCATTTCAGGAGCAGGATGACGTAAAGAGGGATATGGGAGAGGGGCAGCCATCAACTCTTCTTATGTGCCATTTCTTAGGAAATAATCACTAGCTGCTAGAAAAAGAATAGCTATTGGAGGAAACTAGCCTTCGACAGCAGGGTAGGTTAAGGAATAGTTTTTAGTGAATATGACTTTAATTGACTTTCTACAAAGAAGCCAATTAATAAAAAATTACATGAGCCTTGTGTTATCAATAGTTGAGTCTCCATAAACAGTGTAACAATAATAATAATAAAGCAGTCTGTATAATGGTTTCATTAACCAAGTTCTAGAAAGAACTAAATTCCATAAGGCCTAAAGGAAAATGGTCGCCAAAACCTAGTTCACAGATAACTTGAAGTTTTGTGTTTTTAGTTTTGCTTTTTTTTCCCCCTTTTATTTGGAAATAATTTTAAACTTACCAGAAAATTCCAGGAAAGAAATAAAGGATCAAATACCCAGCCAGCTTCATCTAATGTTACCACTTCATCCTCTTTATCATTTTCCCTCTCTCTTTCTATGTATATAATTATATATATACACATCTAGAGAGAAAAAAATCATATAGGTAGAAAATGATATACATATATATACATACATGTATATATATGTATATACATTATATATATAAACTATCTAAGAATAAATTGCATTCAACATAGCCTTTTATCCCTAAATATTTGTTTAGTTCCTAAGAATGAGTATATATTTTTTAAAGAACTGTAGAACAATGATCAATTCTAGTAAATTTTACATTGATAGAGTATTTTAATCTACTCTCTGAATTCCAATTTTGTGAAAGGATCCAACAATATCCTGTATAGCTTATTTCCTCTCCCTTAGAAAATCTGTCTAGGATCAGGTACTGTATTTAGTTGTCATGTCTCTTTAGTCTCCTTTAATCTGAACTATTACCTTACCCTTTCTTTCTCTGTTGTGACATTGACATTTTGAAAATTATAGTTCTCCTGGTCTACTTTTTTTCCCCTCATACCATTTTGGGGAATTCCCCCCACAGCCAGCCTGATGGTGGGTGGAGTTTGCTCCTTAAAATTAAACTCAGATGGACAACCTCTGACTTTTACATTACATTAATAATCAAGGATAGCCTGTGGGATTTGGACCACAAAGGTAAAGTCTTTCTTTAAACATACATTGTTACCAATTGAATTATTTTCCAATCTCATTTTGAAGTCTGATGTTTATTGCATTTGACTCAGAAAGAACATTTGATTATTCTAGCACTTTCTTTATTCTTGGAGCAATCCATTATGAAAAAAATAAAAAGAAAACTTGCAAAGGTTTTGTCTGTGAATATAGTTTTCCCACTCTATAATGTCCTTAATTTTATTTATACCACAGGGCAGTGTTGGATTTTGACTAATTGCTAAATTAAATCATCTGGTTGCTTAGGCTTTCTCTCTCTCTAATTAATTTTATTTATGCACACTCCATATCCACCAAACATACTCTTTCTTCTCCTACTCCTCCAATCTCCTGGTAACCTCTGACCTACTTTCTGTCTCTGCAGATTAGCCATTATAGGCATCTCTTTTTAAGGACGTCATATAATATTTAACCTTATGTGTCTTATTTATTTGTTTCAAGGTTCTTCCATGTTGCAGCATGTTTCATAACTTCCTTCTTTCCTGTGGTCAAATAATAGTCCATTGTGTGTGTGTACCATATTTTATTTATTCATTCATTTGTTTGTGGATGCTTGGGTTTTTTACACAGTTTGGCTGTCATGAATAATGCTTATAAAAACATTGGTGTACAAGTATGTTTGAGACATTATTTTCACTTTCTTTGGTTATCTACCTAGAAGTGGAATTTTTTTGCAGACCTGCCATGTTGCTTTCCAGTTCCAATTTCCCTTATCCTCTCCAAGACTTTATATTTTGTGTTTTTTGTTCTTTTTTTAACAATCATCCTTGTGGGTATGAAGTGCTGTTTCAATGTGTTTTTACTTTGCATTTCCCTGATAGTGAATGATATTTCTTTGGAGAAATATTTTTTCATGTCCTTTGCTTTGATTAGGTTGTTTTGCATGCAGGATTTTTTTAGATGTACTAAATATTTGAGCTCTTATTCAGTATATGATTTGCAAGTATTTTCTCTCATTCTATAAGTTGTCTTTTCACTTTCTTACTAATATGTTTTTTTTTCCTAATGCATTTTAACTTAAAAAGCTAAATTCTGATGAAGTCAGATATATTTATCATTAATTTCATTTCTTGTGTTTTGGGTGTCACATGTAAGAATCCGTTACTGAATACTGAGTCATGAAGATTTGTCCCTACATTATCTCCTTTGAGTTTTATAGGTTTGACTCTCATATTTAAATCCTTAATCCATATTTTTTGTGTGCACGCTTTAGAAAACTAATTTTTTTCCCATTTTTTTTTGGCCAGGAAAAGAAAAAAAAAACAACTTGTTATCTTTCTGTTTAGTCCATACTTTCCATATATGAAACTTCATGTGCACATGTGTATAGAGAAAACGCCTTGTGTATGTGTGTGATGTTTCATGCAAGAAGGTGCTCTTCTTACTCAGGTGAGATTTGGTGCTGTGGGAAGGAAGTGGGGGAGGAAGAGCCAAAGAAAAGGGCTAGGATGCACATAACCCCCACATCTGCATGAGGTCTAGATGGCGTCTGTAATCTGGGGCAGGAAGCTGCTGTCTATGAAGGGATTTCTTGTATAAACACGAATGAAGTCCTATGAACGGCAGGGTGGTAAAGTCTACCTTAGTGTAAGTGACAGGTCATGCTTCCTGTGGTCAAGAAGTGGAAGTAAATAATCTTTAAAAGAGTCCTTATTCCTTCTGGGAAACCATGCTTCTGTTGACTTAGAGAGGAACAAATTTGAGGATACATGGAGAAGATGAATTCTTGTGATGCAACGTCTGACAGACTCTGCTTATTGTTGCCCAAATCTATTCTTTTCTTTGTGGCAATTGTATCATTGTTCTAAATATTTTCTGTCCCTCTGAAGTGTACTGAACTAGCAAGGGTCAAGGAAATGCTCATGGAGGACCCATTGCATCTGCTTTATCTTCCTTGTGAGAGGATTATACATCCCACCTTGTTGACTTCAAGTTGGGCTATACAATGCATGCTGTTCCTCTCCATGAAGGGATTATATTTCTCCACTCCATTGACACGAGGATTTGGCCAATGCAGTGTGAGTAGAAGTGATTTATTCAAACTTCTGGCAAAAGGTTTAAGAACAATTTCCTTCCTTCCTTCCTTCCTTCCTTCCTTCCTTCCTTCCTTCCTTCCTTCCTTCCTTCCTTCCTCCCTCCCTCCCTCCCTCCCTCCCTCCCTCCCTTCCTTCCTTCCTTCCTTCCTTCCTTCCTTCCTTCGTCCCTCCGTCCCTTCCTCCTTCCCTCCCTCCCTCCCTCCCTTCCATCATGAACACAACAATATCCTGCTGAGAAAATGCACATTTAATCTAGGTTCCGAGGTCAATAAAATGTGTAGCAATTCCTCAGCATGATATATAATGAGAATGAAATAAGCCTTGGCACTTACAAGCCACAGTCTTTGGGAGTGTTTATTATACCAGGATAACCAGCCCACCTGACTAATACTGATACTTGAAATGATTTTCTGGGACCAGGGGGCCAATATATGTGGTATTGGATTTGGGTCTGTTTCATGAAGGGCAAGGGAGTTGTTATTGAGGCTTTAAAAGTAACATCTAATTTATGCAATATTGGAACATTTGATAAAGCTTCTGTTGGCAATGACTTGGAAGGCAGATAATAAACCAAATGAATGGTCTTAGATGAAGAAGCTAGCCTTGGTGCTTTTGACAGTAAAGCAGTGAGCTCAGAAAACGAATATGGCTGATTTCTAAGTAGGAATGGTAAAGAAACAAGAAGACCCAGAAATTTCAGGACAGTCAGCATTAAAAGACTCTGGTACACAATGACAGATAAATAAAAGATCCTGGGTTTTAAACAATATTATGAAGTCACCATACCCACCCTGGACTATCCACTTCAGAATTACTTTCCATGGAGAAGGAAAGCAAACTTTTATTTGCTTTAAGCCACTGAAATTTCTGACCTCTGTTACTAATATCTGAATAAAAATTTAAACTGGTATGACTTAGTCAGAAGACCCAGGGAAGTGTTCTCTGCTTCAGGATACTACAGTTGATGACTCTGGTGAGACCACTCTGAGTTTGATCAATGGGTAGGGAGGCTAGAGTTAGGGGATAGCTCTGGGTGGAGAGAAAGAGCAAGTGCCTACATGCCAGGGAGGAGTGCTACACGATGGCCTGTAGTTGGGTTGCTAGCAAGGAGCAGAATCAACACGCTGTCAGCCTCATGGCTGATGCCTTAAACATCTGCCTCCAGTTGTCATGAGTCTTGCCTCACAGTGTAATATAGTAGGGCTATTTGCTAACCTGGCAGAGGAAATCAATGAATACTGTCTGCAGCAGTTTGATATTGTTTATGAATTCCAGAAATAGATATTGGACTATGTTTGTGAACTGGTCTTTTATTCTGGGCATATTAGATTGTATTGGATTCAGAGGTTTTAATTTTACTTGATTAAATTATGATTAAGGCTTTTATTGGGTCACGTCAGTAAGACGTTAAGTCTCTGTCCCCTTGGTGGATGAGGACTCACAGAGAAAACCACATGGCAGAGCAGAGAGTGGAGTTTTAATGCTGGAGCCCTGGAAGTAAAAGCACAGAGAAGCAGATATATGAGGAAGGAGAGAAGGCCATAGTAGACACGGTAGATGCCCTGGGAATAAGGACGAGCCAGTGCCTGATAATTTACAGTTGGCCTGGTAGAGAGAGCAGAGCAGCTGGGTCCGGAGAGAAATGAGCCCCAGGAGAAAGATGAGACTTATCCCAGCCTACAGCTAATATTGGAAGAAGCTGGAACCATGGGGCTTTAAGAGGAAAAGGTAGCCTGATCCCTGGCAGACTTTGGCAGCCATCTTGCTCCAACATGTGGCAACAGACTTTGGTGAGGGAAGTAACTTACACTTTGTGACCTGGTAATTAAACTTCTACCCCAAATGAATACCCTTTTATGAAAGCCAACAGATTTATGGTAGTTTGCCTCAGTACCCCTTTCACTGACTAATACACTGTCATTCAGTCTGAGAAGATCCTTCAGCACTCAGGAGTCATTCTCTCCATTATTTGCATGGTAATTCTCCCCATAAATATTTGTGGCCAATGCTGAGATTAGAGCTGCTGAGTACATCATCTTTGTTGACATCCACTTCTTCCTTCTAGTCCCCCCACCCCACGTCAGTGGGTCAGTAGAATCATCTTGAGTGCCTTCTACAGAATTGCTGATGAAAATCACAGAGCACTCTGACATGGAAAATTTGGGGATAATTAGCTTCATGTTCTCGACAAGCTAAAGAATGCTTGTTTAGCATGCAGGCTCAGGATTTATGACTGATTTAGGATGTCAGTATTAAAGTTCACCTTTCCCTTTGAGAATATGCGCTGCAGCTACTGGGCTGACAGGCCTGTAAAAGCATTAACGTGATTATGTGAACATAAAATAAACCCTCTCTTCCATCATCCAGTCATCATTTGCAAAGAATGACCATGTTTGATTAGTAGAGAAAACCTCGATAAATTACAAAACTCAGAAATCATGTAACCAAACTTTTCAGACTATTCAGCAGTCTGAAAAAGAAAGCTCAAATTTTTGCCACAAAGAAATATCATAGAGAACAAAGTGAGGGGACTACTTCTCTAGATTAAGAAGACTAAGTGACTTAACAACCAAGTATAAAGCATTGCTTTTGTTTAGATCCTGATTTTTGAGAATGTTGGCTCAGTACAATGCATGCGACTGTATCATAGGTAAATCACATAGTGAATGATGGACTGTATTTTATAGTTCAGATGTGAGAATGTTCTCTCATGAATGATAACAACATATGATGCTAACACAAGGTGTTAATATTGTGGCTTGGGGATAAATTCACCACATGTAAGATGTAGACTATAGTTAGCAGTAATATTTTGATTTTATTCTTTCATCATTTGTAACAAATGTTCTACAACAATGTAAGGTGTTGGTATAGGAGTGATATGTTGGAGTCCTGTATAGAATGCATGATTGTTTGGTTAACTCACAAGTTCTCAAATTTTTTAAAAAAATGAGAAAATGTAAGAAAAAAAAGAAATGATACTGAGGATTTGTTGATGATTGTGTTAAGGTAAGAGTGGAGGTGTTTCTTCAACCCATCACTTGAGTGCTCTTAGCAAAACAAAGCACCTTGGATGGGATGCACAGGATTCAATTCCTTTGGATGACTCATCAGAGCCTGGCGCTGCCACATGTGGCCATCGTTAAAGTAGGTGTTCTGCCAGGTGGATGTACTTGAAATTCTTCAAACACACTCTCCTCTTTCAGAATTCAGAGTCTTTGCCAGAGCTGAGTCCCTGGGGTTTGTCTGAAACCCTCTAATCCTCCACCTGGCAAAGTTATTTTTTAAGACTCTGTTCAAAAATTGCCTTTCTGTATTCTTTCCCCAGCACATGTGGCACACACTTCTCTGTGTTATGTCTTTTTTTTACAGCACTTGTCCCATTAGATCATATTTATTTCTTGGAACATCTGTCTTATTCTACCATTCTCTATATATCTCTTCAGTTGCCATGCCCAGTCTGTCCATTTGCTTCAAAAGAAAATAGTCTCTATGTATCGTCTCTGCTCCCTTAACTTTCTTTACTCTGTAACCTGTTAGAATAGGACTTCTCCCTCACCTCTCCAGTAAACTATCCAGCTAACAATGGTTTCCAGTTTCCAAATCTTGCCTGACCTTTATGTAGTATTTGAAAGTGTGGTTCACCCATAGCAGGGAATATCTACCCACCAGGTCCCATGCCCCACTAGTCACGTGTTGTTCTATGGGCTGTGAAACTCCCACTGCATGTTTGCATGGGTGAGGAACAGCAGGGTGGGTTCCTTCAGGTTCCCTTCTTGCTGGTGACAGAAAATACCCAGGACAAGATCCCCCAAATCCCTTGGTATAGCTGTGACAAGATATCATCACATTATATTTGAGCTCAGCTGGTTGCTTCACATTGACAGGCTTAAGGAAGTGGGCCAGTAGGACACAAGAAATGCCTATTATACCATTCTTTTCTTGGATCCTTTTCTCTACCAGTCTCTTAAATATTGGTGCTTCCAAGGCTACTTCAACCATCTTTCCCATATTCGTGTGCTCACCTAAGAAATATTTATTGAGCTCCTACTATATGACTTGCCCTCTTCTAGGCACTTGGGATTCATCAATAAACACAACAGAGACTTCTGTCCCCATGGGCATAATGTTTTCGTGTTAAGTAATTGCATGGCTGGGAAAGTGGGAGGAAGTGAGACCAGAGGAGGCGGCCAGATCAGGTAAGGCCTTGAAGGCCAGTGTACAGACTCTGGCTTTCACTCAGGGTGAAATGGGGGCCACTGCAGGGATTTAAGAAAGGACTGACATGCTCCAATTTGAAGCTTGAAAGGATAGCTCTATGCCAACTAGCGATGCATCTGGAAAAAGACCTTGATGGAAAGGGGGCAATTTAAATACAAATGAGTTGTTATGGATAAGAGATTTCAAAGTGAGTCAGGAGGTCATTCCAGAGGTTATGCTTATACATGTCTCAGGAGGTTTTCACTGATTTTCACAGTAAACAGTGCCTCAATCAGGAAAGCTCCTGAAGGCTCTAGAGCCATCTAGACATAGAGGCAGGACAGACAACCCCAGGAAATTGGCAACCTCTCAGAGGACCTTACCTTGGAATATATAATAACGTATTTATCCAATGTATCAGAGTTAGACTCATTTATATTTTCCCTACACATGACCCTTTCATTTGAACCTATAATTAGCACTATATCTGTTAAATATATGTCCCAGAGACTTGAATACTCTGTCTGTTAATATGCCAGTTGATCCCTGAATCTCAGGAGAGTTGGAGCCAATAATTACTCTCCAGTTCATTGGATACTAAAGGATAATGATGGTCAACATCCATCCCCCAAAACAGAGAGTATCTACAACTGCAACTGAGACAGTTCCACCCATCTTCCCCATGGGATCTAAGCCCCTTCTCAGTCAGAAGCAGAGCAGCATCACCACCCCCAAATCCCTGAGACCAAGGAATGAACAAACTTGGGGGGGGAGGTGGAAAATGCAACCATGGACTAAAATAGACTTATTGTTATACTCCTAATGGAAGACATGATCACCAGAGCTTCTGCGAGGTGGGAGAGGGAAGAATAGGTAAAATATGGGGCAATTTGGGGACTTTAGAATTGTCCTGCATGACATTGCAGTGATGGATACATTCCATTATACATTTTGTCAAAAACCTATAAAACTGTGCAGTGCAAAGTGTAAACCATAATGTAAACTATAGACCATGGTGAGTAGCAATGCTTCACTATGTGTTCATTAATTGTAGCAAAGGTACCACACTAACGAAAGATGTTGCTAATGGGGGAAAGTATGGGAAGGGGAGGAGATAGGGTATATGGCAATCACCTATATTTCAGTGGAATGTTTCTGTAATCTAAAATTTCTTTAAAAATAAAGAAAAAATAATTGAAAGGATAGCTCTAACTGCTGTGTTGAAAAAAGACTGCCAAAAACCAAATGTGGCATCAGGTCAACCAGATGGGAGGCTGTGGTAGGTAGTCTTCTAAGATTGTCTCCCGATGATCCCCTCCTCCTAGTATTCACATTCTTGTGTAATCTCCTCCCCTTGACTGGACTTAATGATTCTAATGAGTAGATTATGGCCAAATTATGGAATGAGTCCCTTCTGAGATTTAGTTATAAAAGTCTGTGACTTCTGTCTTGCTCACATTTTCTCTCTGGTTCTTCCTGCTTACTTAGATGAAGCACCTAGATTCCTGACCTACAGGAGCTGTGGGATAATGAGTGCTGTTTCAAATCACTAAGTTTTTGAAGTTTGTTAGGCAGCAGTAGAGCTCTAATACCAATACCATTGCTCTATTATTCCAGGTAAGAGATGTTATTGGTTTGGGCCAAGGTAGTAGCAGTAGAGATGATGAAAAATGGTCTGATATCTTTTGAAGGCAGAGTCAATAGGATATGGGATATGATAAAAAAAAAAAAAGAGGTTAGGGATGATGTTCAAAACTCTCAAATGAATAGTGCTGGCATCACTATCAGAGAGCCACTAGGTGTAAAAATCCCTTGTTCTTAGGATGACAGTGAAAGGGTATGCATGGGCCAGGGAGCTGCTGACTTAGCTCCAGTGGAAGTCATTCCTTTCCTCTTGCCCTCTCTTATACAGGGAATGAGTAAGTACAGTCTTGTCAGTGAGGATAAACAAACCCCTTACGCATCAAGCAGTTTGACCTAAGTCCCAGATGTTTACAGGAACTCTCTGGGAAGGCCAGCTGCTAACACCTGGCATTGTTAAGGAAAGTTGGGTTGGGTTGCAGTTTCTTTTGCTATAAAAAATTAACATTTTATTTTTAAATAATTTTAGATTTACCGAAAAGTTGCAAAATAGGACAAAGTGTTCCTGTGTACACTTCACTCATCTTCCTTAATGTTCACATCTTGCTGTTCCATGGTACAATGCTCAAAACCAGGAAATTAACATTGGCACAACAGTGTTAATTAATTAACTACAGAACCTATTTGCCCCAGTTTTTCTGCTAATGTCCCTTTTTTTTTTTTTTTTTTTGCTGGGTCCAACCTAGATTCTGACATTGTATTTATTTATTTCCCTCAAATATGACACAATATTTTCTGGTCCTTGATTTTGTAGAACAGATCCTCAATTAAATGAATGAATGAACAAATAAACAAATCAATGAATAAATAAATAAGGGAATGGCCACTGTATCCACATCAATGATATAGTTTTTCCATTGCTAGAGTCACAATAATTCTATAGTAGAATGCCAGTAAGTCCATTCTAACCCCTATTTTATTCTTCCATCCTGAGGACCCTGGAATGGTGATATCCATTCCACCTTTAAATCAAGAAGGGGCTTAGATCCCTCATGGCTGATGGATGGAATTCTCCTGCTTGTAGTTGTAGACTCTCTCAGTTCCCTGGTATGGTGGTTGACCATCCACACCTCCCTGTTAGCTGACCTGGGTAAGTCCAACGAACCCGAGAGTAGGTATTGTAACTGTGCTGAGGCTCATGGCCCAGCTGGTACATGGTCAGTCCAGAGATTCAAGTCTCCTGAGTATACACCAACCCCAGTGCCAACCACAGGTTCAGTAAAAGTGACAGAAGAGGCATGTGTAGAAAGGTCACATCTGAGTCCAACTCCATCACACTCAGGAGCACAAATTCCAAAGTAGGGTCCACTGGCAAGGCACTGAACTCCAGAGCCATCTGTCATGACTGTAGGACCTGGGTGTCTCCATAGCCCTCAGGAACATCACTACTTGGGGTTTTATCTACTTTGGCTGTCTCTGAGATCCTGTTGCGATGTGCATAAGCGTGACCCCTCTGGTGACCACCTGACTCACTTTGAAATCTCTTAGCCATATAAACTCATTTGTCTTTACTGTTTCCTCCTTTTTCAAGGTCTTTTTCTAGTTGCATCACTGGCTGGTGTTTGGTAGTAATCCCTCGGCACCTGGGAGGATCATCCCCAAGAGTTATGTCCCCACTGGGGGGAAGGCAATACATTTACATGCTGTGTTTGGCTTAGAGAGTAGCCACATTTAAGCAACATGGAGGTAACTTTTTGGCACCCTGCTGCTCTAGGCTTAGTTGAAATTTCAAGCACACAGGCTCATAAACATAGTCATCAGTATCAAGTGCCCATCATTGGACCATCTGTCTTCACTGGTCTTTCCCTTTGCACTTGGGAGATTGTTGCCACTCCATCGGGGAGTGCAATAGAGTTCTTCAGAATGGAAACTCAGCACTCCCTCAGTTGTCGTGTGAAACTCTACCCACTAGGTCAATATCCAATGAATATCCAAACATATCTGTATACCCTGTATGCATGCCCTGGAGAACTCCTTCCGACCTATGCAACCCCATCAATGACACCCCCCATCAGTGCTCCTCCCCTGCCATAGTTGAACCCCTCTGTGATCCAAAATTTCTTCAAAAATGAAGTCTAATATATTGTCAAATTCAAGGAATAGGAATACGAATTAATGATAGGTTTAAAGATTAGAAATAGAATACACAATAATTTAGAAGAACTAAAATAAAGTAAAAAATAAATTGAGATATTAAAAAATGAAAAATATCAAAAATTTTTTTTGGTGTTTTGACTTTCATTGTTGTATAGGTGTTGCCCTATGTATACAGTGACAATGCAGTCTCTTCTATTTCTTGTTCAGTGTCTACATTCTTTTTTTTTTTATGTCTTCATAAAAGTTTTAGGTCACAGTAAAGTCACATATAGAATATAGGGAACTCCCACTTACCCAATATCAAACCCTTTTCTCCCTTCCCCAGCAATGATCTTTTTACATGCGGATGTTACATTTGCTGTAACTGATGTACATATATTGAAACATAGCTACTAACCATGATTCCATTACGGTTTATATTATGGTTTACATTTTAGACTGTACACTTTTGTAAATTTTTGGTTACATTATGGTTTGCATTTTAGACTATAGACTTTTACAAAGTTTTGGTGAAGTTTAACATGGACTGTATCCATCATTGCAGGATCATGTAGAACACCTCCATTGCTCCCCGTTACCCCCTGTTTCAACTATTCTATTCCTTGCATCCCGTCCCCTCAGGGCCTACAGTGACAACCATGCTTCGCTGCTTGAAGGACAAGATTCCTAGATACCTGCAACAATGCTGAGGGCTCGACACACTAGTCTGTTCTACCCCTTTGGGATCAACCCATGTACTTGAGAGACACCCTCCCCTCTGTTTGAGAATATCAGGCCTCCCCAGGATGAGAGTATAACATCTTCCTGCTCATTGTATGGATCTCCATCCACTGATATAATACACTATGACATGATGAGCACTCACAATCCCTAGAGTCCCATGAGCATCTGTGCCAGATGCCCCCATCAAAAACCAGTAACCCTTCCTTATTATATTTTCTAAAGAGTTTTCTCAACATTATAGTTTCAACTACATACTCAACAATCTCCTATGCTCCCCTGCTCCCTGGCTACCCCTCATGCTTTTAAAGTGCTGTTTGATTTTTTAGTATCATCCCTAGGCAGAGAAAGCTTGGAAACAGGGAGACAAGTTTACTGCAATATTCCATGAAGAAGGTTTAAGTGAATTACTTAATTACACCAGAGCTGAAGCTGTAAAGGGGTGAGAAGAGGCTGGATTCTGGATATATTTCAAAGGTAGAGTCAACAAGATTTGATAGTAGAGTTGATGTGGGGTGTGAGAGAAGGAGAAAGGGTAAAGATAATTAAGAAGTCTTTAGCATGAGCAGCTAGCAGAATGGACTGCCATTTCTTAAGATAAGAACACTGTGGGATGGCGAATGTTGAGTAGGAGACAATTTGGAATTGGTGCTTGATTTTGTTATATTATGTTTGGGATGCCTTTTAGACATTAAGTGGGGTGGTCAAGTAAGCAGCGAGCTATATGAGTCTGGAGCTAAGGGGAAAGTTTGGTGGTGAAGACAGAGACTTGGAAATCATTAGCATATCTATGGTATTTAAATCCATGAGACTGGATGAGTCCATCAAGGGAGGGAATGGGGGCAGTGTAGAGAAGCAACCCAAAGAATGACACCCGGGATTCTCTGGACTTTAAAGTATGGAAGGATAAAGAAGAATCAGCAAAAGAGACTGGGAAGGAAGAGCCAGTAGAGTAGGATGATCCTTAAGAAATTATAGTATCCAGGATGTCAAGGGGAAAAATGTTTTAAGTAGGTGCCAATGACCCACTGCGTTGAATGCTGCCTATAGGTTAAGGTGAGGACTTGGAACTGATCACTGAATTTGGCAACAAGAAAGTCATTGGAAACCTTGGCATGTCATGCTGCTGGAGTGATTGGCTGAGACCATGATTTGAGTATAAAAGAGAAGAAAGATATGGGGGTAGCAGAGAGGTACTAAAAACTAAAGAAGTTATTTTTTAAGATTAAGAAATCATAATATGCTTGTTTACCAATGGGGATGACCCAAAGAGGGGGAAAATCTGATGAACAAAGTTCATGAGTAAGAAATTGATGGGATTTGGTACTTGAGTTTGACTTTAATTAGGTGTGCACAGATGGTTCATCATTCTTGGTCCATACGTTCTCTCCAGCTAAGTCAGGGACAATGAAGTCAAACTTAATGCCTCCATTAGACTGTGGCATGCCGGAGAGCACACATCCTATGTAAAATTGTCACCCTTTAGACGGTTCAGCTCCAGTGTATTATGAAAGCCCCAAATGCAGACCCAGCGTTGCCAGATCTTCTAATGGCTTAAGGGCTTACAATCAATTCAGAACTAAAGCACAAAAGAGTTTTCTGTAGGCCAAATAGAGCAAATTAGCAGGTACAATGGAATTGTGATCTTTGCCTTAGGTAAGCAGGAGATTTTAATTAATCTCTTCCCCACACAATAACTGGAGTAAGTTTTTAAAATACAAATCTGATTGAATCATTACCCTGCTACAAATCCTTAAATGGCCTTCTCTTGTGCAATGCAGAAAGTTTAAACTCGATAGTTGATACAACATTCTTGCCTGAGCTAACTTCCTGAGCCTTATCTCTTGTCATTCTCATCTCAGTCCTGCCGCTTTAGCCAATGCAGCTTCTCACAATTCCCCAAGAGTTTTTTATACTCACTCTCGCCTCCTGCTCTTGCAAATGCTGTTTCCACTGCTTGGAAAGTTATTTTTCCTTTTTTTCCTGGATAATTTCTACTAACTTTCAGGTCTCAACTTATTTTCCTTTTTCCCTAGTCTTCCTGCCCCATTCCCCATCCCCTATGCCTCCTCAAGACTAAGTCTTGTTATGAAACCTCTTCTGTGCTCCCATCATATTTTGAATTTCCTCTAACAATACTGAATGCTCTTTATTACATTTGCCTTCTTTTCCTGTAAATTCTATAGACTGTAGTACCTTTGGAAGCAGGGGCAATTTTCTAGCTTGTCCACCAAATCTAGCTTAAGTGACAATTATGTGACAGGCATCAAATAAATGTGATGGAAGTTTTGGTGCTACCCAATTGTCTTTCCTAAGCACTTTACAACTATTTTCTCAATTATTTCTTGATATCTGGATGTCTACTGGCCCTTCAAATTCAACATGCCCTCTTCTTAGTTTCTTTCTCAGTTGATGGTACCACTAACTACTCAATTACATGGGTCAGAAAACTTGACCACTTCTTAAGTAAGGCTGTTGTTTTTCTTTTCCTCTGCTACTGTCTTAGATAAAAGCCCCCTCTATTTCTCACATGGACTATTCTATAGACTCAAAGACATCTCCCTGTTAACCTTCTCATTCACCCATCTCTACTTTTAATCTAACCTCAACTCTGTTGGTAAATCTAGTCATGTTTTTGGCTGCTTGAAAACCTTCAGTGAATCTTCAGGGTTAAAGGTCAAATGCTGTAGAAGATTTTCCCACCCATTCATGTTCTGCCTTGGCTTACATTTCCTACTGTCTTTCTAGCCACACAACCTCCCTCAACTACCTACACAATATGCTCTCAAAATACCAAGCCTCTTACAGTATCCTAAACATAGCTCCAATACCACATTATAAATGTATTCACACATTCTGTTATTTATGCCAAAATGCTATTTCTTCTCTCCACAGGGACTTTTATTCATCTTCTGAACTCATCTGAAACACCCCCTTAATCCAGAAATCTCTTCTTCAATATTTCTCTCTAAGAGTTACTCACTTCCTCTGAGCTACCTGTGACTATTGTTCCTATTTCTATTGTACTTACTTAGATACTCCTTTCTTCCTTTAGACTTTAAGATCCTTGAGAAATGAAAGTTGACATTACTCATCGCTGTTGTACATGCACTTCAAGACATCACGAGATGCAGGGTAGTTGCTTAAGACATTGTGTGAATGAATGAATGAATCAGTGAATGACTAGTGGTCATTCTTTGTCATATACAGCTTGCATTACCATTGATTCTGAGTCCACTAAATACCCCCATTTGCATTTTAATCATTAGGCTTTAACTTACAAGGAAATATAATTAAAAAGAAGGGATCCTATTGCTCTGATCCTGAAGTCAATAATCACTTATCAGTTCATGTCAGCTACAAAGTAGCCAGGAAAGTCTAAGTACAATAGTACGGAAGTTGAAGTTGCCTTTGCTACCTTCCCAGCTTCCTTTTCAGAGGTCATTTCTTCTCTTCTGAATGTTTTACCTTCTAGCCTTCCCCCTACCTCTGAACACGCTTGCTCTATTTTCTATCCCTAAGGCACCTCATCCTCTGGTTTCTAACAGGATCATAGGAACTTTGATCATCAAGACTCTTTAAAGGTAAATTGACCATCTTTTCTGAACCCTGGCCTAAAAGGAATGACTCTACTGATAAATAGAAAAGTGTAGAATATTTGAAACTGGGTCTATTCCAACAAATGTATGGTACTTGTTCCTTTTAACCAGAGATAATCCAGTTTTAGCTCTTCTTTTTTACAGATGAAGAAGGCACTAATACTCCACTGCTATTTACTTTGAGACAGTCTTCTGTACTGCCATCACAAATTCCAATAAGCAGGTAAGGCTAAATAGTTTTTCTGCCACATTTTCAGAGGACACTCTTGATATTGGAATACCACATAGGACTAAAGGAATGAATCTTTCGTGGTAAAAGTTCAAGCACAAGGAGAGGGAAAATCGGATGACAATAATTACAGGTACACTATTGAATGTGAATGCCATATGGTAAGTAGAGGAAGCCAAGCCACACAGACTTCCCATAATTTTTCTGTTCAGAGTCTCAAAAAGCCTAAAATAGTGAGCACACGAAAACTGGTTCTTGTTTTCATGAGGATTAATTTGTAATGACACATGGGAAATACCTATTGTCAGTAAGACAGATGCAGGAGGTTTACTTCTTTCCTTTTAGATAAACAATAAATATTGCAGGTACATATTGGAATAGATAGTAATGGCACGGTCTTACACAGCTGATTCTTGTGATGCTGCAATCGAGGAGTAAAAAATGTCTGACAAGCACTTGGAGTCATGGCTAAAGCTCAGGCCTGGCCTTGCTAATTGCAATGAGTGCCAAACTGCAAATTTTGCTGATTGCAGACCCAGATCAGGAACTCTGTACCCTGTCTCATAATTAGCAGTAACAACATTAATAATCTTCTGACAACTACCTTCCCTCAGCTCTTTGTTTTCTTTTTAATTTCTGTGACGATGTTTCCTACATTTTCTCTCTGGAGTTAGAGTCAGGAAACAAAATGATAAACCTTAAATACCAATTAGATACTTAGGCATTGTGAAATACACGTTTTCTCATATGATCAATAAGCACACCCATCTGAGGCACAGAGAGTTTGAGTAACTGGCTAGAGGTCACACTGCTGGTAAGCATGTCGTGTTAGACCACATTGCCATGTCTCTGACATGTATTTCCCTCATTGGCAAATCTGCATGGATAGTGCGTACAAACTTTGTTTCACAAACTCAGATGTGCAAGAAACATAACTTCATTTTTCCATCTAGGACCTGGTTTCCACTACGAACCCTTAATCCACTCAGGAGAGAGGTACCTTGCTCAATTCTGGATTCCTTCCTCTTTGCCCATTCCTTGGAGGAGTGTCTAATTCTGGTGGGCTCCCGGAATGTCAAGGCCTCAAGAGAAACAGGCAGCTTGGGTCATCAGCTATCCATGCTAGCAACCACAGAGACTTCCTCACTTCTGCTTGACCTTTGGATGTTGATTCATGGAACTCCCTCTTGGGTGGGCCCCAATAACCAAGTTCAACCCAACTAACCGCCAGTCTCCTTTTTATCCAACTTTCTCAAAATGATTCTCTCATTTTGGAATCATTCTTCAGCTAGGACACTCTGTGTTTGGGAAATTTGGCTTGGCCACCTAGGGCCCTTTATCATTTCCATGCTCCTCTCGGGTGCATGAGTGAACTTCTACAGCTCCTATGCCACAATGGGGTGGTGGGAAAGAGTGAGGCTGTCCAACTTGAATGAACATACCACACAGCGATTTCTATTCTGGAATCTTGCCCTTTTCCTTGGGAAATGGGATAAAATGAAAACAAAACAAAACAAAACCTGTTCCAAAAAGTCAACAAAGACCAAGCAGGTTTCAATCTGCTATTGCTTAAGCATCAATTAGGATCAATTAAATGTTATATACTTTTATAAAAGTATCTTTTTTAAAAAATTTATTTATTTATTTTTTTAATTCATTTTTTAAAATATTACATTGAAAAAATTTGAGGTCCCCATATATCCCCCACCCCCCTCATCTCACTACTCCCCCCATAACAACAATCTCCTCCATCATCATGAGACATTCATTGCATTTGGTGAATACATCTCTGAGCACCGCTGCACCTCACGGTCAATGGTCCACATCATAGCCCACACTCTCCCACGTTCCATCCAGCGGGCTATGGGAGGACCTACAATGTCCGGTAATTGTCCCTGCAGCACCACCCAGGAAAACTCCAAGTCCCGAAAACGCCTCCACATCTCATCTCTTTCTCCCATTCCCCACACCCAGCAGCCACCATGGCCACTTTTTCCACACCAATGCCACATTTTCTTTGACTACTAACCACAATAGTTCATGGATCGAATATCAGTAAGTCCATCTTTTACGCTCCCCACACATCTACAAGATAGATTTCATCATATCCATTATGCAGATGAGGAAAACTGAGGTACAGAGCTCCTCTTTTTTTGGGGGTGGGGACTATTTTGTGTTTTTGAGACTAAGTGCTTGATATTCTGTGTCTGTGAGACTAGGGAATGTTTAGAGAAAAGGATGAGGTCGTGCCTTTTATAAACATTTCTATGTTCAAGTCTAAGCAATACATGTAGTAAACAGTTTGAGGAGAACATAATTAAAATTCTTGGCTTGGTGTCAAAACCTGACTCATTATGCTGGGGAGGAATCTGACATAATGTATGTGGTAAAGTCTTTAAGAAAGAACTCATGAAAATCTGAAGACCGGGAAGTAGAACCCAAAGGGTGAAATCCAGTATTTTGTTGCTTAGTAGGGTTTGAAAATGAATTTGCATTCAACTTGGTCCCATGAGACTTGCCAAACACTGAACATATGGAAAATGATTTTAACATGTATCCTACTTTTCCACACATATTAACCAAATAGTCCAACAAATGTAAAGATGTACCAGAAAGAGCTAATGCCCAAAAAACGTGTGAAGCCAACAAGCATCCCAATAATAGAGCCCTTGTAACTTTAGCAGATGGTCCACTCCTGGTCCTGGCCCCATGATTTGGAAGGGATGCATGGCCCTTGGGTAGCTTATTCCCTTAATAGGAAGGAACCAAAACCTTAAAAACACACTTTAACTACATAGATACATAGATCCTCCTTTCTCCTCTCTGGCAACTCATCAACACCATTTGTTTATATTTACAAATATATGTAATAATTATCTAGATTACATATATAATTTTATTTTATATATATAAATATAATATATTTCACTTGTGTTTTGAAGACAAACTGCATCCCAATGTCAGTTTGGAACGTTATGAATTAACCGAGAAGCATTTCCTAGCAATCCTTTATATTTTTTTGTTCTCCAAATTCTTATTCATATTTACTTATTTGTCAAAGAGGGAGTGTTTTCAGGTAAAATGGGTGTAAACCTGGATTGTCTCACTGAAGCTATGTGAAGACTTTTAAGATGCCTTTTCCTATACTAAGCTTACACCTTTGAAAAGCTTCATGCACTGTACCCCCAAACAGAGGCAGGATTCTGACTCTTTGTCAATTCATTCCACTAGATGAGACTTGCCACTTCTTATTTAGATAGAATTTTAAACCATCTTCCTTGTGGTCTTTGAATTGTCTAAGGCGTTTGGCTTATTTGTTGTGACTGCATAATTGATGTTTTTGTCACAGAATAATCATGAGGAAGTCAAAACTGGGAAATGTTTCATATGAGTAGTACAGAATTTCAAACCAATTTTCCAAAACTAATCCCTGAACAAATCTTGCAAATATTTCTTCCACCTTTTTCTGCCATTGTACCTTTAAGTAAAAGAATAGTTTGATGGATAACTCCAAAATCAGTGCTATGCAATAAGGCTTTTCTCATGGGGAATTTGAATATATTAGGCTTGGATTTTTACCCTGGCTTGCCCTCTTATTATTTGTGTGAACTTGACCAATACACTTCATCTCTATGGCCCTCAGTTTCCTTTTCAGTGTAAGGCGTACTTCATAGGGTGTTTGTGAGCAGTGTACTTATGGAAAGTTCAAACTAGGCAATGTGTGAGCATAGATATGGCTAGTCTGGCTCTTAAAAGGTTTTAATTCATTTTAAAAATTTATTGGTAAACATTTAAGAATTAGAAAATCCCAGATTTCTGACTTTTGTTTTTAAATCTAAAATCCACAAGTTATAGCTGGCTGAGACCTCATATTGGCTTAAACACTTTCTGAACCATCACCTTTTGTCTTTACTCATCCTGCCAAACAAGCATTTGTACTTGTAATACCCATTATAAAAAATATGTTTGGTTTCTCCAGTAACATTCCGTTGAAGAAAAACTTCTTAGACCAAGTGATCTTGAGCACAAACCAACATTCAGTGCTTATTAATAAGGAACTAGTGAGAATTTTTAAAAAATTGGGAGAAGAACAGACATGTATCCTCACGATGGGATGTTTATACAAGTAATTGGGCTGCTAAGCACAGATACTGGTTTATTTTATAGAGACATAAACTACTATCTCTTTTACAGTAGTCATGCATTGATATTTCAGACATGTATGATTTGGAGCCATCCACGGATATAAATGAAACATTCATCAGAAAAAATAAGTAATCTATATGAGACATAAATGATAAGTACATTGATCTGCAGTTAGTAATTAGTTGCAGAAAGCCACAAAGATTTATCACCTGGCACAGCAAATGAGCACGTTGGCACCAAATAGTGTCAAACACAGCTCAGCTAACAAAAACATAGGATCTTACTTTTTCATAAAATTTTCTCCAGCAGACAAAGATGCTGAACACAGTTTGATTAATTTTGAGTTCTTTTTTTTTTAAAGATTTTTTTTCTTTCTCTCGCCTTCCCACACCCCCCCAGTTGTCTGCTCTCTGTGTCCATTTGCTGTGTGTTCTTCTGTGTCCACTTGTATTCTTGTCCGCTGCACCAGGAATCTGCATCTCTTTTTGTTGCATCATCTTGCTGCGTTAGATCTCTGTGTGTGCAGCGCCACTCCTGGGCAGGCTGCATTTTTTCATGTAGAGCGGTTCTCCTTATGGAGTGCACTCCTTGTGCGCGGGGCTCCCCTATGTGGGGGACACCCCTGCATGGCACGGCACTCCTTGCATGCATCAGCACTGCACGTGGGTCAGCTCACCACATGGGTCAGGAGGCCCTGGGTTTGAACCCTGGCCTTCCCATGTGATAGGCGGATACTCTATCCATTGAGCCAAATCTGCTTCCCTAATTTTGAGTTCTTATTCCAACTTTTTAAAAAAGAAGTCCGGGAATTGAACCCATGACCCCGTGCATGGGAAGCAGACACTCAACCATTTGAGCTATGGCTGCTCCCCTCCAAATGTAGGTTTTCAACATCTCCTACCACTCCAGAGGTCTACCTATATTTCTGTTTTTCAAATTTTATTAAGGTATAACATTATACAGAGTTATATTCAAATCCTCTGTCTACAACTTATTGAATTTCCACAACTTGAACACACTCATGCTACCAGCACACAGATGAAAAACCAGGCTACTAGTCCCCCAGAACCCCTTGCACCCTTTAATCTCCTCTCCAGAGACTGCCCACCCACCCCCGCCAGTTAGAAGGCGACTTCTAACACCGTGGATTACTTTTGTTTGTTTTTGAACTTCCTATAAACAGAATAATAATATATGTACATTTTGTATCCGGTTACCTTCACACATCATTATGTTTATGAGATTCAATCATTTTGCCAATGTAGTCATAAGCCTTCTGTTCACAATGCTGAATAGTATTTCACTGCATGAATATGACACAATTTATTTATCCATGCTACTGTTGATGGACATTTGAGTTTTTTCCAGTATGGGGATATTATAAATAGGGTTTCTATAAATATTCTTGCACATTTCTTTTGGTGAGCACATGAATGCATATCTGTTGGGATTCCCATATTTCTAAGGTCCAATCCAAGAGGTTTGTCATATGTTTAGTGTTATTTAGGCACCCTGGGTCCAATCAGAGGGCTGTCCTCATAATCCTGATGGGGAAAGAGTTTGCCACGGGCTTGCAGTGTCCTTTTCTCTAATTGTTTTCCTGCTCCTCTGACCCTCCACTTTGGGTGACCCTCTTCTCTGTCTTGACTTCTGATATCTGACCACTGTCTGTCATCTGGCTGCTTGTGGGCATTGAAACACTGATGATGACATTTCCTGTGCCTAGATCTCTCCTGATCTTGCCCTGCCCATCTTGTGTTTTTTGTCTTTGTTTGCCTTCCTTGGCCAAAGCACACCTCTGCTTTAGATTTTGGCGGGTTGGGAGAACTTGCCCATTAAAATAAGTACCAAGTCATGGCACACGGGAAATTGTCAAGCAGCGTCTTAAGAGTGCAGACTCTGGAGCCAGACTGTCTGGGTCCATATCCTGCTCTGCTGTTTAGAAGTTGTATAATCCTGGGTAAGTTACTAACTTCTCTCTATCTCAATTTTTCTAGCTGTACAGTTTGAGAATTTCTCTCCAATAGGGCCTGTACTGGTCTTCTCTTTTATCTCACCTATGTTTTCTTCTCGGCCCTATCTTGACTTTCTGGTTGTTGTTTATTAAGAAATCTTCCTCTAATTTTCTTCCCTAGGGCTGTGTTTACCTCCTTTCTCTCTAGAGGCATACTCAATTAGTGATATCCTGCATAATGTTGATTCCTTCTAAGGCATATTAATCAGAACAGCATCTGTTTTATCTATAATAACACACATACCACACACTCTTCTCTCTAAGTACCCTAGTGGAAGTAGTTTTCTGTTGCTGCCTTAACAAATTCAAAATCACACAAACTTAATAGATTAAGACAACATAAATTTATCTTGGAGTTGTGGAAGTCAGAAGTCCAAAATGGCCCTATAGGCTGCTGAAATCGAAGTGTTGAAAGTACTGCATTTCTTCTGGAGGCTCTAGGAGACAACCTGTTTCCTGTCTATTCCAGCTTTTAGAGGTGGTCTGAATTTCTTGGCTCATGACCTCATCCTCCATCTTCAAATCTCATCACTCCACCCTCACCTTGTCCTGTCTCATCTCTTTAAATTTGATTCTCTTGCCTCCCTATTCTAGGGACCTTTGTGGTTACATTAGACCCACTTGGAAAATCCAGGATAATCTCCCTTCTCAGCATCCTTAACCACAGCTGCAAAATACTTTTTGTCATGTAAGGTAACATATTCACAAGTTCCAGCGATCTGAACAGCTTTGGGGGGGCATTATTCAGCCTACTATATTGGACAGACCATTTGTTCTGTTTACCTAGAGGTGCTCTTTGTGTTGACATCCTTTCCCCCAGGAGAGTCTTCAATTCACAGCAAAAGATCGGCTTTCCAGAGGATAAAAAAAAACCATGAGATTATTTTAATAGCTAAAGTGCTTGTAGATATTAAAATTCAACTTTTGTTGTACTCCGGGCAGGTAAACATTAGAAGGATACAGGTATTGCTCTAGGCTTATCATTCAAAAGGTATTAACGAATGCCAAGGTGATAAATACATCAACCAGCAAGCACCTAATTACATTTGTAATAAATTCAGCATGCAGGAATACATCTACATAAGGATTATATCATCATGGCTCTTACAGCCTTTTTTCAGTTAGCCCTGAACAAATTCCCAGACCTAAGGGAGATGGGCCTGTGTTATTTTGCTCCAGTCTGTTCACTGTGTACCGTCATAGCTCTTAGAAACATATATGAGAAAGTTGATTGTCCCAGAAGACCCTTTTGTAATTTAGAGCATCTTTTGGATGAGGCATTAAACAAGAAAAAAAAATTTTTTTTTTTTAAAAAGATTTATTTATTTATTTAATTTCCCCCCCTCCCCTGGTTGTCTGTTCTTGGTGTCCATTTGCTGCGTCTTGTTTCTTTGTCCGCTTCTGTTGTCTTCAGCGGCGTGGGAAGTGTGAGCGGCGCCATTCCTGGGCAGGCTGCACTTTCTTTTCACGCTGGGCGGCTTTCCTCACGGGCGCACTCCTTGCGCGTGGGGCTCCCCCACGCGGGGGTCACCCTTGCGTGGCGCGGCACTCCTTGCGCGCATCAGCGCTGCGCATGGCCAGCTCCACATGGGTCAAGGAGGCCCGGGGTTTGAACCGCGGACCTCCCATGTGGTAGACGGACGCCCTAACCACTGGGCCAAAGTCCGTTTCCCAAGAAAAAAAATTTAATTAATTCCTTCCTAAATTCATCTCTGCTTCATCGAAGACCAGGTTTCCACTTAGTTTTCACCATTCCTGGCTCCAGAAGGTCGGTTAGATCTCTGACCTGACCTAGCCATTGGATATGACTCTGTTGCCCTCCAGAGCTGGTGATGTCATAAAGTGCCTACCAAATTAATTAGACTGAATTATGTGCTGTGAGCTTGGGCTGGCACAGGAGCATCTAGCTCAGTTTTGCCCCTTGGAATCTATTTGTTGCCCAAGCACAAAACGTTTCTCTGAATTAGTGGCATAATAATATTTTTAGATCGTCACACAGAAGATTCAATTTCGTAGAATATAGCCCAAAATTTTAGACAATCACTTGGGGGTTTCAGACAGTTGGGATATAAAAGAATAGTAAGAAATGACAATTTTTGGGAGAGAGGTGGCTCTTGTTCATGAGAGGGATTGCCGTTCTGTCCCATGACTCAGATACAATCAAGACCTAAAAAGGTCAAAATAAAGCTTTGCTTAAGTCTTTTGTGCTGCTAACAAAAGAAGTCAGGGAGACAACAAAATATTTTTTTTTCTGCTAATCTATATAGACAAAAGTGAAATAGAAAGATTTCAGTGATTAATAAGAGAATTCAGTTGCAAAACTTGATCATCAAAGAGTGATTTTTAGGTTTTTACCCCTAGTTTGATCTCTTCTAAATTATTCTAAAGCTTGAGAGCTAGGCACCGCCATCATTTAGAATTATGTGGGGTGTTTGTTAAAAATACAGATTCCTAGATCACTGTACAACTATACATCTAAAAATAGGGATTCTGGGAATATATATCTGGGAATCTATATTTTTAGGATATGCTAAACACACTTCTGTGTGCGTGTGTATATGTGTGTGTGTTTAACACAGTAATTAAGTTCAGCTCAAGCAAACAAGTTTAAGACTCACTGGCTTAGGGGAAGGTGCGTGGGTTGTGAAAGTAGACAACCAGATTGGAATCATTTGTTAAATGATAGCTTCCTTATTTTAGTATCAAGGAAATATTTGCAAAATCCTTAAAACAAAGACAGCTGTTAGAAAATGATGTTACTATTTCGGAGAAAAACTTTAACAGCCACAGTTTATGTCAGAATCTCAGATTATTTTCCATTTTGAAATGTTCTCACTAATTCTCTAGGAACACATCAGCTCAATCCACTGGGTTCCACCAAATATATACCCTGTAGAAGGTATGAGATAACCACTGGGGGATTTTTAAAAACATAAGATAATTGGAAAGGCCAACTAATAATGATAACAATGGCAATAATGATAATATTTCTGTGCCAACAGACTAAGCACCTTCGGTCTTTATCTTATTTCATTCTTACAAACGTGTGAGGCAGATATTATCATTAGCAACCATGTGTGAGGATGTTAAAGCTAAGAGATGTAATTAAACTTATAACTGGCCATAACTAGTCATTTGCGGAGCTGAGATTTAAGTCTAGGTCTGTTTGGCTCTAGAATCTACAATCTTAATCAGTATGTTATATTGTTTCTAGATAAAATTTCACTTTCTGTGTCTAGTGGCCCATAAGACTGTTAGAATATATCAAGTTGAAAACCTGAGGCAATGACCAAAAAAAAAAAAAAAAAAAAGAGATCTGAAGTTAGGAGGCTAAAAATTAAAAATTAGGGTTGAGGGAAGCGGCTGTGGCTCAGTCAGGTGAGCTCCCCTCTACCGTGTGGGAGGCCCTGGGTTCATGTCCCCGGGCCTCCTTGAGAAGGCAGGCTCGCCTGCAGGTGCCATGGAGAGCCATCTCAGCAAGGTGACTCAACAAAAAGAAGGGAGACAGACGAGGACAGAGAGAGCAGACAACACGCAAAAAGCCCCAAGGGGGAGGGATAAAAAAATAAAATTAGGGTTGAAGTGAGATGTGAGGAATGGCTGGGGACTGAGGGATAAGAACGAAGGTTATGATCTGTGAGAAACTGCTAGAGGGAGCATAAAAAAATAGCACTGGGCTAAACAATGTGGCTCCAAATAACTGGTGAAAAAGCTTAGCGTCAGCGTTGTTACAGAAGGAGCCTATTTCTAAGGGCAGCGAATACTTTCCACTCTACCATCTGCCATGAATAGAGGAGTCCTGTATGAAAGCTCTGATTATATTTTTATTGCTAAAATCATATTTCCACTCCTCCCTTTCAACCTTCCTTCTTTTCTAATGGTCCCAGAGCATTGGTGTCCAGCAGTTTGGAGGGTTGTACAAGTATGTACAATCTGAATTTAGAAACAAGCCACTCTGATGCATTTTATTAAGTATGACAAAGAGTTAGAAAAAATATATATATTTTACAGAAGTGATCTGAACTGTTCAAGGAAACCATATCCAATTCAGTAAGGCAGAGTTTGAAAAGTAAAGACAATTAGTCAACTTCCCATTGTTTAAAACATTAAACAATGTGTTGTTCAGTAGATGATCCAGAGAAAAAAATTAAAAGAGCTGTTGTATTGCAAATATAAATTAAGCTGTTAGAAGTGGATAACTAAGCTCATTCAGCGTATCGGATCTGCTTCAGGAGGCTTGGTTAAATCATGTTGATTTTATATTAAAAAAAAATCATTGGCAATGAAGGGGGATGAGATGAGAGTTTTTAATCCCTGACTTGTCAAAATAGCACAAAACAAGTAAGAAAACATAATATTGAAATGACACATATGGTATGCTGAAAACTAAAGATTTGTGGAGCTAATACCCAGGAGCTGATTCCAGTCTGATTTTTTAAAAAGAAAGATTTATTTATTTATTTCTCTCCCCTCACTCCCCCTGCACCCCCCCCCCCCCCCACGTTGTCTGTTCTCTGTGTCTATTTGCTGCATCTTGTTTCTTTGTCTGCTTCTGTTGTCGTCAGCGGCACGGGAAGTGTGGGCGGCGCCACTCCTGGGCAGGCTGCACTTTCTTTCGCGCTGGGTGGCTCTCCTTACGGGGTGCACTCCTTGCGCGTGGGGCTCCCCTACGCGGGGACACCCCTGCGTGGCAGGCAGGGCACTACTTGCGCGCATCAGCACTGCGCATGGGCCAGCTCCACACGGGTCAAGGAGGCCTGGGATTTGAACTGCGGACCTCCCATGGGGTAGGCGGACGCCCTAACCACTGGGCCAAGTCCACTGCCCCAGTCTGATTTTTATACAAAGCTCACCATCATCTTAAATCCATATGCAAAGAGAACCCAAAAACAATCAAACAAATAAACAAGATTAAATCTGAAATGAATGGGGACTTAACATACTCTCACTTCTTGGCTTGAACACTCTCTTCCTCCCACCCTTTTTTCATCCAACTCCTACTTCTATTTGGTTGTCACTGCCTCCAGGAAGGCTTCCCAGATTTCCCCAAGCATAGATAAGTCCTTCCCTCATTTAAACTCACACCCTGTTCTAGCTGCCTGTTCACTTGGGTGTCTCCCCTACTAGACCGTGCAGGCAGCCTGAGGGGTGTATTCAAGTCTGTCTTGTTCACTGTCACCCCCTTACTCCTTAACCAATGCCTGCAACCTAGGACCGGCTCCAAAAATATCTGATGCATCATTGAATGAAACCCGGTCTTTTCCTTCTTTTATAAACCAAGGAAAATGAGATGAGGAGAAATCAGGAGCTTTATCTGAAGACAGTAGGGAAGACTGTTAGAACAAATAAAGGAACTGGAATACGAAGTTTTAGAAAAGAGTAAAACAGGAACAACTGAAAAGAAAAACTCTTGGCCCTGTACGATGTGATGTCTGTCTGTTTGGTAAGTTCTGAACTTGCGCTGTACACTTATTGTTTATGTACATTCATGTATGAATGATATACTTAATAAACATTTTTTTTACGCCTAATGATGGCCGTGGAGCTCCTCCGAGATTTTCCTTTTAAAAAAAAGGGCTATTAGCTATTTTTAATTTGTTTTCCATTACATGGAAATGATCTGCTTGCCTGCAATTGCTGCTGCTCTCCGATTTACCCTGCTTCCCGGGAACGCCCTAGAGGGATGCTCTAACTCGCTGAGCCAGCCATGCCTCAGGACAAAGGGGCAGGGACAGGACACTTCCCACAGCTCCGTGGGCCTGCTGAATTCTGCGGGTCCCCTCTGGGCACAGGGCATCCTCTTTGTCATCCCAACGATGCTATTTTCTTCTCCTGGAGCTTTAGGGCATAAAAATATGCTTTAAGTTTCAGGCAGGTCTGTTTGAAACTTATATTCAAGTAGAACCACACACTGTCTTCTAAAAATAACCTTCATCTAGAGCTGGGCAATATTGCAATGAGTGAAAAGAAGTTGGAAATATGTGAATCAAGAGTAAATAACGCGGGAAGCAGATGTGGCTTAAGCGATTGGGCTCCCGCCTACTACATAGGCAGTCACTGGTTCAGTCCCCTCGTGCCTCCTAAAGAAGTCAGTGAACCAATGTGGCAGTAGGCATGGCAACCTGACACAAGGTGACACAACAAGAGACATAAGAAGAAAAACACAATGAGAGACACAACAAAGCAGGGAGAAGAGTTTCCTAGTGCCTCCTAAAGAAGACAAGCAAGACAACAAGATGATGCAACAAGATGATGTAAGAAGAGACACAAGAAGAAAAAACATAATGAGAGACACAACAAAGCAGGGAACAGAGGTGGTTCAGGCAATTAGGCGCCTCCCTCCCTCATCGGAGGTCCCAGGTTCAGTTCCTGGTGCCTCCTAAAGAGACAAGGAAGGCGAACAGACAAAAGCAAGTGCAAGCCACAAAGGGCTGGTGAGAAATAAGTAAATAAAGTAGGCCTTTTAAAAAAAAGAGTAAATAATGTCTTGTGGGCTTCAAATTATAGATCTGACATCTTTTCAGTTCGTATGGCTTGACTTAGCCATTCACAGTCTTGAATCCCACCTGCAGGTTTGCGGGCAGCTGTTCCCTGATACCTTCACAGCCTCACTTAGACATCTCTGGCATGTCAAAAACATTATTGCTCTCTTCTCCTTGTGCCCTCTCTCTCAATTTTAAAATGTATTTCCTGTGAATTGAATTACTAGAAGACTTGGTCTTTGAATTTTTAAAAAAAAGTCAATTAAGGGATTTATGACAGTTTTTAAAAATGGCCACAAATATTTTTACTCTTCTCTTATCAAGCATTAGAACCTATGTCCCTCTCTTTAAATCGGGGCAGGCTCATAGCACCAACACACAACAGAGGAAAGTTTTGCAACCTCACCACTATCGGTGTTTTGGGCCACACGGCATAATTCTTTGCTATGGGGGACTGCCTGGTACACTGTAGGATACTTAGCAGCATCCCTGGTATCTACCCACTTGATGCCAGTAGTTTCTCCAACTCCAACTTGTGATAACCAACGTGAATTCAGGCAGGGCCATCTGTCCTCTGAAGGGCAAAATCACCCCTGCTGGAGAATCACTGCTGTAAAGTATGAGGGAGATGAGATGATACGACAGCTGAAGCTAGTCCAAGCAGCACTCTCCAAGGCCTCCTGGGACATGCACTCCAGGAGGAAACAGTCACCGTGGAATGCCCACAACCCTGAAAGTGCCATGCTCAAGAGGCTATGTGTAGGCATTCTGGTTGTCAAGCAACCCAGAGCACAGGGACAACCCAGCTCAGCCCAGCCTCCAGCCATCCCTGCCATCACTGCCAAGGCACCAGACAAGTGAGGGAAGCCGTCTCGGCATCTCCAGACCAGACCACCCACCGGCTGAATACCAAGTGGCCTTGACTGACAAGCAGAGGAACTAAATAATTGCCCAGTAGAGCGTCAATCATATTCTTTACCCGTAAAAGCCAGGAGATAATGAAATTGTTGTTTCATTCCAATCAAGTCTGAGATGGTGTTTGCATACAGCTGTGGTAAATGAAAAGGAATGAATTGGAAATGGGGAGAATTCAGCTTACGTAAGAAACAGATTTTTCTTGAATTATATGTGACTTTTATTGGAGTAGCAGATACACAAGTGCCCACAAACATGAATTCTCCACACGCAGTTATTTGGGTGTATACCTGTGGTATGCTGAGAAAATAAACCTTTTCCTTTTTCCCTCCAGAGAAAATATTTTAAAGATGTGAGAGTTAAAGAAAACATCTGGTTTATGGGAAAAGGGAAAAGAACATGTTTTTCCCTCCCCCTTCCCGCCACTCCCACAGTGGAGTAATCGCAGATTCTCAGACCTTAGCAACAAAATCAATAACAACAGGGTAACATAATTACTCTTCCGAGAGGGCAGATCGTGTCAGCTATGACTTTATTATGAAAGAACAACATGTGGGAAAGGACGGCATCCTGCAAGGACAGAAGACCTGGAAGAAGGGAGGAAAGGGTGCGAGTCAGTTCATAAACACGCTGAATGGAAGGAATTGGGAACACACCCCAAAATGTCAGGAAAATGAATGTTTGCTTTCTCTAGCTTATTATTTGCTTGGTGATACTTCAGCATTTCTAAAAGATAAATGCTTGGCTATGGTTCTATCGGTCTCTCTGCTTTATTTAATTTTACAAAGAGGAAGGCTCAGATGCTAAAATATTTGTCCTCTGTTCACTTTCAATTTCCTTCACTTTCCACTCAAAATGGAATGACCCTCCAAGGTAAGGTTTGAAGCACAGAAATGGCCTGGTGTTGGTTTGGCACTGGTTCTGTGATACATTCTTGGCATATACACAACACCCCTGGGAGGTGTTTTGAAATGAAGGGAGTCGTCCTCATTCACCTTGTTTAAAGAGTCAAGATGAAACACAGAAAAGAACCTCAAATCTTCCATGCTAACTTGTTTTCCCTTCAGTTGTCCTCAGCAGAAGGAAACGAAGGCTCTTGCGTTGGGAGTGGGCTAAGCGTTTGCCTGTTTGTCCTAAGATTGTGTCCTCATCTTCCCCTTCTTTACTCAGTATCACCAGAGGTGGTCCTTCCAAACTGCATTTTCCAGGCACCCCTGCCATCCGCTTACTGCTACATTCAACCCATAGGAGGCGCTGGAGAGAGTCTGATGAGTGGGAGAAAGATTCGCCCCATCTCTGTGCTTTGGGCAGCAGCTCCTCATGGGCCAGAGTAACTGCCATGAATGAGATCCACCTAGCTCTGGCCTGCCCTCCTTCTGTCCTTCCGTTCTTGGGTCAGTCACAGCTTTCTGTGATTGCTAATCTCCAAGCTTTTTTGTTCGTTTGTTGGTAATTTTTGTTTTTTACCTCTGCCAGGTGCTCATTCAGCTTTTTTCATCGTCTTTTCAAAGACTTCCAAAAATTAAATTTCATCTAAGCCTAGGCAAAACAATGGCATAGGTTCTGTTTTACTGACTGGTCTTTGAATAATACTGGGAGAATCTAATTCCACCTGATGCCTAGCAGGAGACATATATATTATATTTTAACAGAATATGAAAAAGAAAGCCTTTGTTCTATTTCTTAAAAGTGTGTTAACAGACTCTATAGCTTAGGTCAGAAATCTCTTAGAGTAGCAATTTTTTTAATATGTTCCTTATGAACTTTAAGTCAATTTTATTGAAATATAATTTATATACAATAAAATGCCTCATTTAACGTGTACAGTTTAATGAATTTTGAAAAATATCTACACCTAGGTAGCCATGATATCAATTATGATTTGGAACATTTCCGTCACACTAAAAAGTTCCTTTATGCTCCTTTGCAGTTACTTTCCCCCAACCCAGAAAACCACTGATCTGCTGTTTTTTATTTTTGTTTTTATTGCTGAATAGCATTTCATTGTGTAAAGGTACACAATGCATTTATTTGCCTGTTGGTGAATATTCAGATATGTTTCAGTTTTTGCCTATTTTGACTTAAGCCTATCATGTATCTGTATATGATTGTTTTGTGAGTTTACAACTTCTCTAATACAAATCTATTTAAATATTTGTCATGTATAAATCAGTCTGCAGAAATATGTGTTCATTTATCTTGGGTAAAAAACAAAGAGCAGAATCACTGGTACTAAAATTAAGTGGATGATAAATCTTTATAAACTTTAACATGTAAAATGTGCACATTTTAGTGTATTGCAGTTAAGCTGCAATAAAATTGAAAAAAAAAATGCAAATAAACAAGCAAAAAACTCCTTGCCAGACTGCTTACAAAATGGTTGTGTCAAAATATATTTCACTAAGCAAAGTATGAGAGTTCTAGTTGCTCAATATCCTTGTCATCACTTGGTGTTGTCAATCTTTTAAAATTGTAGACATTCTAGAATGTGTATAGTTGTACTTATTTATGGTTTTAATTTGTGTTTTGAATATCTAATTATGACTCTCTTTGAAATATTTTGCTCAGTATTCATCAGATTTTTTCTTTCTTATTATTCTTTATACAGTCCCAGTACAATTTACTTGTCAGATACATGTATTGTGAATATTTTTCCCAGTCCAAAACTTGCATTTTCATATTTTAATGGTATCTTTTGAAAAGCAACATTTTTCCATTTTAATCATGTCCAAATTATCACTTTTTTTCCTTTGTGGTCCGTGCTTTTTGTGTAAAAAAGATTTTTTTCCCTTTGCATTCTTCCAGATGATTTTTAATTTTATCCTTTGAATTTAGATCTGCCTTTAAAATTAATTTTTATATTGAGTCTCTGGATTCATAATTTCTCCACGTGGATAAATAGTTTTCTCAGCATTATTTGCTGTGAAGACTATCCTTTCCCCATTGAATCACTTTGGTACTTTGTTGAAAATCAGTTGAATAAATGGACGTTGGATCTTCACTCCCTAATTCTATTCCATTGACATATGTCTCTTCTAATGCTGACACCGCATTGATAGCTGAAGTTTTACAGCAATTCTTGAAATTATAGCATTCTTCCATTTTTGTTATTTTTTTTTCAAGTTTGTTTTGACAATTCTAGGATCTTATTATTCTCAATATACTTTAAAATTAGTTTTTCAATTTTACCAAAATAGCACAGTAAGATCTTGGTTGGGATTGTATTCCATCTGTAAACCATTTCTTGGGGAATTAAATCTCAACCATACTGAAGCTTTCAAATCATGAAATTAGCATATCTTTCCACTTAATTAAACTTTTAATTTCACTCAGAAGTGCTTTGTAATTTTGATAATAAATATTTTATACATATTTTACCAAATATATCACTAAGTTTACTATGATTTGGGCTGCAATTGTAAAGAGTTCCTTCTCACTACTTTCACTTTAGACAGATTCTATTGCCATGTCTTCAAGTACAGTAATATTTTCTTCTGCAATCTCTAAATGCCACTAATCCCATCTAGAGTATTTTTCATGTCATACATTAGAGTTTTGGGTAAGAAGTTCAATTTGGGTAGTTTAAAATCTCCCATGTTTTTAATTAACTTTGACAGCATATGGAGTACAGTTCTATTAACACCTTTTATATCCTTGCCTGCTAATTCTAACATCTGTATCACTTGTGAGTTGGTTTCAATTGATTAATTTTCTCCCAAATATGGACTGTAATTTTCTACTTCTTTGAATATTTTATACAAATTTATAATTAATATATATGTTATTGGAGATGTTATAAGACGATGCAAATATTTACCTACTAATCTCAGCATTCATTGGTGGATCTTGTTTTCATCATTTATTCTATGATGTTTGCCTAATGATGATTTTTAAAAAATTTCCTTCTTTCCTTCCCCATTCATTAACTTGAATTCTATTGTAGAAAGAGCTGTCTCTTCTCCCATGTTAATTTTTGTATTCTGTTATTTACTACATTAGTGTAGACTTATGGATATTTATTAACGGGTTAAATTTCAATATTAACTGTCATTTATTTTATTGCTAAAATTATTCCAACATTGGCTATTATGAGTTCCTTCAGAACAGGTGAACTCTGGGGAGGTTGAGGACTGTGGTTGAGAATAAAATTGCAGGAGTGCTCTTTTGGCCTCTACGGCAGGAGAGGGCTGTTGGTGGTGGAGGAATGTATGGAGAAAGATATATCTCGACATGTCTCTATGGAATAGGAGTGTGTTCATGTTGTCATAGGTTCTCTCAGTGGGTGGAGACCCACACAATAACCAACAAAGTACTAAACTTCCATCCTGGGGAGGCCTGCTACATTCTCAAATAGAGTAGCAAGAATCTCTAGAGTACATAGGCAGTGTTTAATAAAAGAAAACAGACCAATATGCCAAGGCTTCAGTATTTATGCTGATGTTTATGAACCATATTCTTGTAAAATTGAAACTTAACCTTTTTTAAAAATTAAGAATCTTTTTAAAAAAATATTTATTTATTTATCTCCCCCCTTCCCCTCCTTCTGCCCTGCTGTTTTTGCTATCTGTGTTGTCTTCTCTTCTCATTTTCTCTCCTCTAGGATTCACCAGGATTGAATCCTGGAGACCTCTGATGGGGAGAGAAGTTCCCTGTCAATTGTACTACCTCAGTTACTGGTTTCTGCTGTGCTTCACCTTGATTTTCCCCTTGTCTCTCTTTTGATGTGTCATCATCTTGCTGCGTGACTCACTTCGTAGGGCACTGGTTCTAATAATAACTATTGCCTAAGAGTTACCACCTGGAAACCTCCTTGTTGCATAAATGTGGCCTTTCTCTAAGCCAACAGCAAATAAACTCACTACCTTCCCCCTGGTGTGGAACATTGACTCCCAGGGATGAGCGTCCCTGGCACTGAGGGATTTAATACCAAGTGTCAACTAGCAATGCATTTGGGAAAACCTTGACCAAAAGGGGGAAGTACTAAATACAATAGAGTTTTTATAGCTAAGAGATTTCACAGTGAGTCGGAAGGAGATTCCTGAGGTCGCACTTATGCACATCTCAGGTGACTCTCACTCATTACTACAGTAAAAAAAAGCCTCAGACAGGGGTGCTCTTGAGGACTCTGGAGAATCAGGACACTATAAGCAAGACACAGAACCCTAGGAAATCAGCACCCTGTTGGCGGGCCTTATCTTGGACTCATTTACAATTTCCCTATAAATGGTTTTTCTGCCTCTTTTATTTAAGTAGCACTATATCGGTTAAATTTATGTCCTAGAGACCAAAATCTACTGTCTGTTCATATCCCAGTTGAGCCCTGAATCTCAGCTGAGTTGCAATACCTACTCTCCAGTTCATTGGACTCACTCAGGACAACTAAAAAAAGGATGATGAGGGACAATCCTCAACCCCCAAAATAAGGAATATCTACAATTGCAAGCAAAGCAATTCCTTCCATATGCCCACATAAGATCTAAGTCCCCTCTCAGTCTGAAATAGTGCAGGCATCACCATCCCCAAATCCTCAAGGTTGAGGAATAAACAAACATAAAGGGGAAATGCAACCATGGACCAAAGTAGATTTATTATTATTGTAGTAATGGAAGAACTTATAACATTGATAAAAAGATTCTGAAGGGAGGGGGAGGGAAGAATAGGTAGAACAAGGGGCATTCTTACCGCATTGGAATTGTTCCGCATGGTATTATGATGACAGATACAGGTCATCATATATTTTGTCAAAATCTATAGAACTGTGTGGTACAAAGTGTAAGCCACAATGTAAATTATAAAAGTTGGTTAGTAGCAATATTTCCGTATTTGTTCATCAATTGTAATAAAAGTGTCACACTAATATAAGATGTTATTAATAGGGGAAACTGTGGGAGGTGAATCCTCTATACTTTCAATGTAACTATTCTGTAATCTAAAATATCTTTAGGGAAGCAGACTTGGCCCAGTGGTTAGGGCGTCCGTCTACCACATGGGAGGTCTGTGGTTCAAATCCCGGGCCTCCTTGACCCGTGTGCAGCTGGCCCACGCGCAGTGCTGATGAGCGCAAGGAGTGCCCTGCCACGCAGGGCAGTCCCCCGCGTAGGGGAGCCCCACGCGCAAGGAGTGTGCCCTGTAAGGAGAGCCACCCAGCGCGAAAGAAAGTGCAGCCTGCCCAAGAATGGTGCCGCACACACGGAGAGCTATCACAACAAGATGACGCAACAAAAAGAAACACAGATTTCCATGCCGCTGACAACAACACTAGTGGACAAAGAAGAACATGCAGCAAATAGACACACAGAACAGATAACTGGGGCAGGGGGAGGGGAGAGAAATAAATAAATAAATCTTTAAAAAATATATCTTTAAAAATGAATATGATGTGTGGGCATTTTCAGGACTTGGAGTTGTCCTGGGTGGTACTGCAGGGACAGATGCTGAACATTGTATGTCCTGCCATGGCCCACAGGGTGGACCGGGGGAGAATGTAAACTGCAATGCAAACCATTATCCATGTGGCGCAGCAGTGCTCCAAAATGTATTCACCAAAAAGCAGTGAATGTTCCATGATGATGAAAGAGGTTGTTGATGTGGGAGGAGTGGAGTGAGGGGGGAGTGGGGTATATGGGAACCTCATATTTTTTTAATGTAACATTTAAAAAAATAAGGAGAGAAAAAAATAAATAAAATGGAGTTTATTGTATGAAAAATATATGTATAACTAAAAGGGAAAAAAGAGTTCCTTTGGGTGGGCTCTTAACATTCCTTTATCAAGACCTCTTCCCTTGCTTTGTATTTTCTAACTTTCTGGAACTACAAGGATCGTCTTAAGTTTTCCTTGCCTCAGCTCTGGAATTAATCACTTCTCCAAGGAGTTCTGGCTTCTATTTGATTATATTATTTAGAGACCAAGATCTGGGTTCTCATTGCTAGTGGAGTGTTACTGCTCTAGACCCTCAAAACAGAGCTATGTAATGTGTGTGTATGTGTGTAGACCAGTCTACATACATACTCATATCTATAATTCAGTAGTTATCTACGTAAATATTTTTTAAAACATAAGTCTATGCTATGTGACCTCTATTCTACTCCAGTGCTACGAAGTTTATTTTTTGGCTTCTCCCTTTCCTTATTTAGAACTCCCTTCTCTGATACTGAGAAACCCTGGCTGACGTTGTCTACAACCTATTTACTGTTTTTAAAAGTCTAATATAAACATAAATAATATCAGGGTTGCTAGATATTAACCCTGTGAAAAACACTTTACTGACTAACTTACAGCATTTATGTTCAGTTATTTTTGTCTTTAGCCTTAGAGTATCTAGTCAAGACACAGTTTTCCAGTTATTTAGATCAGTTCATTTCTTATCACATCACATAAAAGGTCTTTTGTTAGTAATACAGTTAGGTTTATTAGCTAGGGTTTGCATTCCATTTTCTGTTACTCCCATGTCCCAGTTGCTTTAATTATTTATTGAATTTAAGGGTAAATGGAGGGTATATGAAACATTACTATGGTTCTACGAGTCACAGTTATATCAAAAGTTATACTCAAGGAAGAGCCACTCTCTTTTTGTCTCTGCTATCCTATTCCCATCTCTGTTTATTTCCATTCCTTTCCCACCAACCCCCGCCAGTAAACACTCTCTTTAGTTTCTTGTTTATCTTTCCTGAATTTATTCTTCAAGAAAGAAAGAATCATCCTTAGGCAAATGAGAGGTGTATCACTTTCCTACTTGCATAAAGCAATACAGGCTATAGATAAATTTGGGGTTTTGTTTTTTTCATGTATGAGTATGTCACCCCATATTAATTCATGGAGATCTTCCGCATTAGTTTTTTTTTCACACCTGTGTAGTTTTCCATTATGTCATGCCTAGTAATATTTATTGGCTTTCAGACATTGTGAAATTTGCCTTGCCAGACCTGGATATTTTTGTATTTCTAAAAATATTCTTAAATTTTGTACTGGAATGAAATTAAGTTATCTAGAAACAGATTGATCCATTTGAGCTTCACTTTCAAGATTTGTGTTATCACTATTTGGTCAAGGTCCTGCAGTGTGGTCTACCTGATGTCTCAGGAAGCATGACATCTACCATCGTGGGAAATGGCACTGTTCTCAGTCCTATGTGAATGCTTGGCACTCTTATCTCTAGTGTTTTCCGGGGTTCTTTCTCTGGGTTCTGGTAGTTTCTTCACAAGCATGCATTGATCAGTACTCAGCTAAGTACTCAAGGGACTCCCTCTGCAGGCCTCTGGAGTTCTCCCTCTGTGCAGCGCTCTCATCTCCAGTATACTGCCCCATCAGTTCTGTCTGCTGTAGTCTTCCTGCACTCAGATCCATCTCCTCAATTCAGGGAGTCCACCAGACTTTGCCAGATCCCCCCTCCCTTCACTGACTCCTGGAAACCCTCTCATGGCCGTAAGCTGAAGCAATTCTAGGGCCCACCTCATTTATTTCCCAACTCTCAGGGATCACTGCGCTTCTATGCCTGATGTTTAATATCCTGAAAACTGCTGTTTCATGTATTCTAGATTTTTAAAAATATTTCAGGCAGAAGAATCAATGCAGTCCCTTTTATTCCACCTTGGCTAAAAGTGGAAGTCTCTGCTATTATAAATATTACTGTTTTATTTTTTATTTCAATGTCAGTTGTTCATTGCTGATACATAGAAATGCAAAATTGTCAACTTATCAGTTCTAGTACCTTTTTTGTAGGTTATTTTTATTGTTTTCTGTACAGATCATCATGTTATCTGTGAATAACAACTGTCTTACTTCTTTCTTTTATTTTTTCTTCTTCTTTACCTAGGACCTCCAGTGCAATGATGAATAAAAATAATGAATGTGGATATTTTGCCTTGTTTTGATCTTACAGAAAAAGCATTTAGCATTTCACCTCCAAGTACAATGTTAATTGTAGTTTCCTTTGTGAGATTTTCCTTATCAGGTTGAGCAAGTTCTTTTCTAATCCTAGTTTTCTGTGAATATTTATCATGAAAAAAGAGATTAATTTTGTCAAATGCTTTTTTAAATCATCTTTTGAGATAATTGAGTTTTCTTTCTTTTTCTGTTAATTTGATGATTTGCCCTGTTTCTGTAATAGCTTTATTGAGATATATTCATATACAGTATAATTCACCATTTTAAAGTGTGCAATTTAGCGGTTTTTAGTATATTCACAAAGTTATGGGACTGAGACTATCCCCACTATGTAATTCCAGGACATTTTCCATTAACTTATTTTTGAATGTTAATTCGAACTTATATTTCTGGAAAGAACTATACTTGGTAATTGCATTATTCTAGTTATAAATTCATTCAAATTATTAATATTTTCTTAAAGATATTTGAGTTTATGTTCTTGAGAGATAATCATCTACAATTTTCTTTTCTTTCAATGACTTTTCTGGATATGGTATCTGATAATATTTGCCTTATAAGTATACTGGGAAATATTTTCTCCTCCTCTGTTTTCTGAAAGTGCATACATGGGATTGGTGTAGGTTTTACGTTTCTTTTAAATGTTAATAGAATTCACCAGTGAATAATCTGGATGTAGAATTTTTTCATGGATACCTTTAGTCACAAATTCAATTTCTTTGATGGATATCAGGCTATTGGGATATTGTCTTTTCTTCTTGTGTCTGTTGTGGTTATTTGAAGAATATCTTTTGAGGAATGTATGCATTTTTGTTTAATTGTCACATTTATTGGCATACAACTCTTTGTAATTGTGTCATCGGATGCTGTGTGAAAAATTGCCTCAAAACCTCATGACTTAAAACAGCAATAATGTACTATTGATACATAAACTCATTTCTGGTGGGTCAGGTATTTAGGACTGGCTTGACTGGCAAGTTCTGGTTTTTCATCAGGTTGTTGGATGTTGATTGGGAGTGCAGTCATCCGAAGGCTTGACTGGGGTTGGAGAATTGCTTCCAATGTTGCTGACCTACCTGGTTGGTGTTGATTCTTCCTGTCCACCCTGGCCTCTTCACAGGGCTGCTCGAATAGCCTCACAAACTTGCAGCTGCCTTTGCTTAGTGCAAAAGGTTTAAGGGACTAAGGTGGAAGCTGCAGTGCATTTTACGATCTAGTCTTGGAGGTCAAATGCTGTCACTTCCATAGTTTGCTCTGTGTAACCCTGATGTGGCAGAGGACTTGGCTGTTTTGAAGGACTTTATTCTCAGAATCAGTTAAGTTACTTTAGGATCCACTTGATCCTTTTGAAGCTTGACTTTTAAGCTTTCTTACATTGTTACAGTGAGTCTAGAGCAGTGGCTATTTAAATTTATATTAATTAATATTCAATAAAATTAAGTTTCCTTAATCACAGTCACCCATTTCAAGTGCTCAATAACCGTTTTTGGTTTGTGACTTCTGTATGACACAACATAAAAGTGAAACATTTTCATGTTTCTAGAAAGTTCTGTTGGACAGAACTGGACTAGAGTAGCCTTTCCTCTGGGATTACTTTAGCCCAATCACTATAGTTTGGCCCTTCATGGATATTCACTAGGGATCTTCCTTCTGACTCAAACCACTCCCTGCTCTATGAAAACTGGAAATTTTTCAGAGCACAGATCTCCAATCATTTTTCTTTTCTTTTTTTCCCCCATTCAACCTCATGGATTTTTACCTTAGACATGCCTGATATAGTATTTGGTAACAAACTCAAGACACTCTCATGCAGCTTTCTGGAGCAATTTCTCTGCATAGCTTCCTCCTTTCCAGAATTCTTCATCACTAATTCCACCTCCCTCAGCCTCCCTGAACTCTTCATTTTCTTAACTTAGCCTAAACACCATGGTATAATTGGGCTTTGTGCCTATACCATGGTCTGGAAGTCACAGAAAGCTGGAATGACTCAGGGACTTCCTTCATTTATTTTCTCATCTCGAGGATCATGGTCCTGAATTGACTGTCCTTTTGCTCAATGTTTGAAAGTTGTTTCACACATTATTTCCAGTTTTCTAGTTGTTGATGATGTTGAGTTGTTGAGTTGTTGATTACTATTCAAGTAATCTTTAAAGAGGAAAAAAAAAAAAGGATTTTTAAAAACTCAAAATACCATGACAAATTTGGCAAGCAAACTATGGCTTCTCCTGTCCTCACTTGAACATCCTGATCAAAATGTTGTTGCTTCTGAATCATGAGAACATTTAGTAACCAGAGCAGTAATTAGGCTAACTCAACTCTTTGTCTTGTTATACACAGCCTTATTCCAGACAGTATTTCAGGCAATAAGCAATGTCACCCAATATGGGGGGTTAAAAATATTGGTGCTCCTGAGGGGTATGTAGACAAACAGTTTCTACAGTCATGGCAGATGGCTCTGGAGTTCAGACCTTGCCAGTGGGCCCTGCTTTGGAGTTTGTGCTCCTGAATGTGATGGATTTGGACTCAGATGTGACCTCTCTACACATGCCTCTTCTGTCACTTTTACTGAATGTGTGGTTGGCACTGGGGTTGGTATGTGCTCAGGAGGCTTAAATCTCTAGACTGTCCATGTGCCAGCTGGACCCTGAGCCCAGCAACATCTACTCTCCAGTTCATTGGACTTACCCCGGTCAGCTAACAGGGCGGTGAGGATGGTCAACCACCACACCATAGAACTGAGAGAGTCTACAACTGCAAGCAGAAGAATCACATCCATCTAGGGATCTAAGCCCCCTCTCGATTTAGAGGTGGAGTGGTCATCGCCATCCTGGGGTCCACAGGATGGAAGAATAGAGTATGGATTGCAGTGGTCTTACAGGTATTCTATGATAGAACTATTGTGACTCTAGCAATGGAAGAAATTTCATCACTGATGTGGAGACAGTGCCCACGGGAGTTGCTGAGGGCAGGGAGAGGGAAAAAGAGGTGTGACATGGGGACTTGGGGTTGTCCTGAATGGTACTGCAGGGACAGATGCAGGACATTGTATGTCCTGCCATGGCCCACTGGATGGACTGGGGGAGAGTATAGACTACAGTGTAAACTGTAGTCCATGCAGCATAGCAGTGCTCCAAAATGTATTGACCAAATGCAGTGAATGTGCCACTGCATGATGATGAAAGAGGTTTTTGATGTGAGAAGAGTGGGGGAATGGGGAGTGGGGCATATGGGAACCTCTTATATTTTTAATGTAACATTTTGTCTAATCTATGTATCTTTAAAAAAATAAAGGACAATAAAAAAAACCTATGAGTTAAAAAAAATAGGGCAAAAGAAGAGACAGAAAACATGGTTAGGATTCAGACTAGGCAGGGATGACATGAAAAGGCACAAATCTGCCTTCGAGAGGTCTGAAGCCATATTTAAGCATTTATCAAGTCCTTAAAAACAAGCCAATTGCTTAAGAGATGTACAACTGGTTTTGAAAAAAGTTTCTGACAGGAATTTCTCCTCAGGGTGCTTACAAAGAAGACACCAAAAGGTAATTACCAACTTATTTGTTGGTTTAATCAATAAATTAAACAAGCCCATCCCTCTGACCCTTGGTAGGCAAGGCTGGTTGATGACCATCCTGTGTTTGATCACAAGCCTGTTGAGGTTGATATTTTTTGTCTTCTGCTCAGCACTGACCTGATAAAGAGCCATCAAACAACAGCTGATCCGTAGATCATAACATTATGGAAAGACAGCACGTGTGACCACCCACTCACTGAGATCAAGAGGTCTCTAAGAGAAAGGAGGAGAATAGATGATGTTTGCAAGCTGCAAATGGGCCCCCTTTTCAGGTGGACACATAGTTTGAATCATCCTAAAATATTTACTTTGTGGCATGTGAAGAGATTTTGAGGTATGTGGTGATGTGATGAAGAGAAGACCTTATGTTTAGAGATAATGATCCCTAAAGTACCTTATTTAGGGTAGTTAAAATAGAGGCATGCCTCTTACTTTCAGGAATTCAGACTAGAGGCAAACAACATCCACGTGAGATAAGAGGCTCTTCTCTCTAATGAAGCAATCAGAAGGCCAGAATGTGAGTAACATGAAGGGAATCGGTCTTTTACATAGGGATTGGGTTTGAAAGAGGAATCCCATGTGGTCATTGTTAGGGGGAACCAGAAGCTACCATTAACAGTAAATAGATAAATCAACTGTGGCACATTCATACAATGGAATATTGAACAGCCACACCCCACAATATGGTTGAAACACACAAAATAAAGTTCAGTGAAAGAAAGATACCAGCCATGAAAGAAGATAGATTTGCAAAATTCCATTTATATGAACTTCAAAACCAGGTAAAGAAAGCGGATGTGGCTCAATGAGCCCCTGCTTCCCACATGGGAGGTCCTGGTTCTGTCTTCAGTGCCTCCTAAAAACAAACAAGGAAAAAACAATCAACAAGCAAACAAATGAAAAAGCCAACTCAGGGGAGCCAATGTGGCTCAGTGGTTGAGTGACAGCTTCCCATATACAAGGTCCCATTTCAATCCTCAGCCTCAGTGCCTTAAAAAAATTAAACAATGAACAAAACAACAACAACAACAAAAACCAGGTGGAACTTCATGTTAACTCTGGGTAGGAGAGAAGGTGTTTTGACTGATAAAGGATATGAGCAGAACTTCTGGGGACATGGGCAGTGTTCTCCTTCTAGATACAAGTGGTGGTAACAGAGGTGTTTGCTTTCAGAAATCCATTGCGTAATTCGTTGAACTGCACAGTTATGTTTGGTGTATTTTTCTGCATGTGTTATACTTTAAAACAGACAAGAAAACTTTATTTTAAAAAATTGATTAGTCGAGAACATTCTAAAACCCAGTTGGGCATTTAAAAAAAACAAAACAAAACATAGCTTTACTGTTAAGAATGTATACAATTGGGAGTGGGTGTAGCCCAGTGGTTAAACTCCTGCTTCACATATACAAGGTCCGGGATTCAATCCCCAGTACCTCCTGAGAAAAGAAAAAGGAAAGAAAAAATATGTATACAGTTGTCCTAGAGACAATGGGACGCAATGTTAACTTTTCAAGTAGAGCTTTGAAGAATGTTGTATAAACTCCATCTTTTAAAGAAGAAGTTATGAACAGAAGGGTAACTGAAAATAGTTTCAAGGTGGGAATTGAGTTAATTTTACATTAATTGACTAATTTTAAAAATTTTGTCCTGTTATAATGGGAAACCAGATGCATGTCTTATAGTAAAACATTAAGAGATTTACTTAGGACATTTCATGAAGGAATAAACTTCGTTTTTTTCCCTATGGCTTCTCCCTCAGTGCCTAAAACAGTGCCCAGGACATAAGAGGTGCTCCACAAATATTTGTTGACAACTGGCTGAGAGAAGAAGTGAATGAGCAGTTGAGCACTGCAGCTCTCTGAGAATGGAAGATGATGACCTTATAAGAGTTCAGCCAGTGTTCTTACTTCATGTCTCTTAAATGCAGTTGTAAGTAAGTCTTAGTCTACTGGATATTTTTTTGTCATTCCAGTTGCCTTGGGAACTGAGATGAGGCAGAAAAACAACACAGACAAAAGTATCCATGGGACACTGTGGGACAGCCTGGGCATATGTGAGTATTTATTTCTTTCATTGAAAGTGGGGGAGGGGGAGATTAAGGATGGACCACGGCAGAAATCATGTTGGATGCAGATGATTGGATGATCTCATGCATCAAGCTCTTATCCTAGAGTTTTCATTTTCATTTCATTTCATTTCCATGGTTTCATCAGAATATGTGGGGACCCAGGGCATGTAGCCAGCTTAATGACCTAGTCTTAAGGTGATGTTTAACAACCCTCCCCAGAGAAAGAGAATGTAAAGATGCTATGGTAGTCATGGCAGAAGGGGTTCACTGCCATGACGATAGCCCTTCTTTGGAGCTGGTGTTCCTGCGTGATGGAATTGGACTCAGAGGGGATCTCTTTTCACAAGACTTGCATGCTACTTTATTGGAATTGTAGTTGGTGCTGGGTTTAAGATATATGTAGGGGATTCGAATCTCTGGACTGATAATATGACACCCAGGCCCAGAGCCTCAACAGACTTCAGCTCCTACACTTTGATTTATTGGACTTACTCCACTCAGCTAACATGGAGTTGAAGAAGGTCAACCACCACAACATGGAGCCTAGAGTGTCTACAACTGGAAGTGGGAGGAGTGCATCCAGTACCCATATGGAATCTAAGCCCTCACTTGACATAGATGTGCAATGGACACAACCAATCCAATGTCCACAGAGAAAATGTGGAATGGGTGTGGGAACGGTAGCCATGGTGGCTGCTGGGTGTGGGGAACGGGAGGAAGAGATGAGATGTGGAGGCGTTTTCGGGACGTGGAGTTGTCCTGGATAGTGCTTCACGGACAATTACGGGACATTATAGATCCCCCCAGGGCCCACTGGATGGAACGTGAGAGAGTCTGGGCTATGATGTGGACCATTGACTATGGGGTGCAGTGATGCTCAGAGATGAACTTACCAGGTGCAATGGATGTGTCATGATGATGGGAGAGAGTGTTGCTGTGGGGGCAGTGGGGGGCGGGGGCGGTGGGGTTGAATGGGACCTCATATTTTTCATAATGTAATTTAAAAAACAAATAAATAAATAATTAAAAAAAAAAAGAAAGATGCTATGGTAAACTAGAATCTTCCTAAAGCAGTACATGTCCTTGGTAAATGACCTTCCTAAGGGTGTAGTGAAGACATCACCAGACCCTATCCTCGCAGAGATTCTGTTCTCATACCCTGTGAAATTTCCTTGTTCTGGAACCCCTTAGAGATCACCCCTCATTTTCTCATCTCTTTGCAGAGCGCTAATTTCATTCATTCTTTTGACCATCAAAGATTCTCTCCTGTCTGTAATCCCAATAAAGCCTATGCCTGACTAAATGCCAGGTGTGTTCTTTGGTTTCATGGTCTCACCAACCCGTGCCCTGCATTTCATTGTTCTACTCCCCAGTGCCACAGCAAAAGCCAATGAGACGACCTGTCCCCGTGGCAGAGTCTGCACAATTCCCCCTAAGCCCTCAAAGTTTAGTCTGAGAAAAGTATCTCGTGGCTGATGTGCAGTGCTAAAGGCTTGTAAGTATGATTCAGTGTTACATTCATTAAAAATGGATCTGCTTCTCTCTGTGTAAATGTCTGAAAATTGTAGGCACCTTGGAGAGCCAACCACAGCCCATCATCAGGCTGAGTATCTCTCCAGACGTCATAGATTTTGAGTCATCCTGTTCCACCTGGCTTGGTACAGTCTGCTTCATGATTCTTAACAATATAAACGCCATGTACGCCATGTACCTCCTGGAATACCTTGATTTTATGCATCATTATGAAATGAACGCTATCCACTTAAGCAAGGAATTTTAAAACTGCAAAGCAAGCAGTACAAGCCAAATGGCCCTGCTTCCATTGAGCAGTGCTGAATATGCAATTACATTTTGAACAATAGGTATTTGTAATTCTGGCAAAATGCTCATGAGAAAACAGTCCACTAATTAAATAAAAGGAGAACCAATGTTTCTTATTGCAGGGTTTGTTGCTGGGATTAAAGGCTTATTCTTGAGCTCAGTGCACTAACAAGAGGCCTGGCTACCTGACAGTTCTCTGGCCTCCATCTGCTGAGACAACCCAGGTTCTGAGACCAACTGAGCTTTGCAGGTTGGGGATTAAAACAAGCCCGGATGGCTAGACCCACTTCTGTGCTGGTCTTGTCATCAGCGCCACTGTGGAGAGTGCTGTTTGAGCTTTGTGCAAAGGCTCTGGGCTTGACGGAAAATGGGGGCAGAAATCCAGCTCACACACTGGGGTCCAGCTATGCCCCTTGGTGCAGGGCTGCACCTGCCAGAGAAGTGCCCAATGCACTTTTCTCACAGGGACCTGCCCATCTCTTATACCCAGTGTCCCTCTCAATCCAGACCTAGGGTCACAGCTTCTGACATCCACTGCCAGAATCTTCTGAAGCAGTCATCTGTAGCCTCCTTCCGCCTGAGACATCAATCCAGCATCTGCCACTGATTCTCTCCTGCTCGAATACTCCTCTTTCTCATGTTCCTGGAACTTCCCACACTGGGAAGTCTCTTTCCAGTCTCCACTGGGCACCTTTTCTTCCAGGTGGTTCCTTGCTCTGAGCCTGGATAGGCTGAATGTGGGGTTTTCTGTGAGCACATTGGCATTGCATAATGTGAGCCTTTAATACAAATAACCAGCTATCATGGTTGAGCAAAGAAAAAGAAAAAGAGAAAACAGAACTTATATTTCACTTGCCATTGCACTAAAAGAGTGTGAGCCCCAGGGTGAGCATCTTTCCATAGTGTGAATATATTGTTTTCCTAAGTGTGATTCTACTTTTAGGGTTCTCTCTCTCTCTCTCCCTCTTTCTGTCTCTATCTCTATCTATGTCTACCTCTATCTATGTCTATCTCTACCTACGTCTATTTCTATCTCTATGTCTATGTCTACATCTATCTCTATCTATATATATGCACCTAAATGAAGGCCTATTATTTCATCTGGCATTCAACTAAAGGAAGAATGATTTCTTCCAAAGCTGAAAAATAAGGGGAGCTTGGAGGCTCTCTTTTGGGTTTATACCAGATTGAAATCTTTGGGAAATTTTGGGATTGTTTCTAATATAATTTTTTACTACACATGGTTACTGTCTCACAGTTTAGGGCCTACATTCTAATACACAATATGATGCTCATAAATATTTTTAGGTTTTCACTTAGAAACACCATGCATTCTCTCTGAAGGTTCCCTGTGAAGCCTTTGCCCCAACTTGTCTTAGGCACAGAGCAGGGAGAGAGACACTTCTGTCATGCTTCTCTCAGGCTCGTTCCTGTTGCCAGCAGTTTGCATGATGGAAACTCTGCTGGGGCAGGGTGTGGAATGTATATGCTCCTTATAAAATGCCAGGGAATGTTTTCCTTAATACACTTTCTTTGGGCTCATGGTTGTAGCCTTGTCTGAAGCTCCAGCTCTGGGACAGCTCAGAAGCCTGGTGAGCTGGGACAGCAAATGGACCACAGAGGGGTGAGTAAGTCAGAGAAGTAGAGAAGAATCGAGTAGAAGCCAGCAATCACTGCACAACGGTTAGCTAAAAGAACTAGCTAGCTTAGTTTAAATTATTCCAGACCCAAATGAATGATCAATCATACGAAATTAGAGCTGGATTAAGTTCAAGTCCAAACAAATTGAATTTAATAGCTGAGTGCCTGCTGTATACTAGGCATTCTCTTAAATTTCAGAAATTCTTAGACAGGCACTCAATTTTACAAACAGCAACACTAAGGCTCAGAGTGGCTAAAACTTACCCAATTGTACATAAGATATTGTTACTTAATTGAAAGTACTTTGCTTCCTAGAAATCATAGTTATACTTCAGCATAGAAACATCTTTTTCTATTTCTTCAGTGTCATCATCAAAATGCTCCTCCCTCTTACCACCACATTAAAAAATAAAATCTTATAGAAAAAATGCTTCTAGTGTTTTTAAGTGACACAACTCTTACTGCAATTCACCCAGAAGTAACAGCTTTCCAGTACCTCTAAGAGCAGGGCTGTGTAAATAAGAATTCACATTTAATTTAAATAATGGACAAGGATGGTGGGGAAGTAATGAAAAAGCATTTACTGTGTGTTCTATGACATTGTGCTGCTTTATATATAATTATGTTTAGAAACCACAGTTCCTTAGAAACCTCTATTGAATACATCTTATCATATCCACAATGATATCGCAGAGACAGATGCTGGACATTATATATCCTGCCATAACCCCCTGAATGGACTGGGGGAGAGTGTGAACTACAATATAAACTATAATCCATGTGGTGCAGCATTGCTCCAAAATGTGTTCACCAAATGCAATGAATGTGCCACAATGAAGAAAGAGGTTGTTGATGTGGGAGGAGTGGGGGTGGGGTATGTGGGAACCTCTTATATTTTTTTAATGTAACATTTTCCATGATTCATGTATCTTAAAAAAAAAGACAATTTAATTTTTTAAAAAAGACGATTTCAAAGAAATCCCTACCTATGCCTATTTAAGTTAATGTGAATCCCTGTCCATCTGTCTGGTTTGGAGCTATGAGCCCCAAAAAGCATATTCTTGGACCTGCTCCGTTCTTGGGGGTATGAATTCTTGTAAATGGGACCTTGGATGAAGTTAGCTAAGTATGGCCCAGGAATGGGTCATAAGCCTATCGCTGACGGCCTTACAGGGGAGGCCACAGGGAGAGAGGAAGCCATAGAAGGAGCAGCTGTCACCCGAATGTCAGTGGAACATGGAAGAGAAGGAGAGGCCAGGAGAGGCTGCTGTGTCCATTGCCACGTGCCAGCACAGCTAAGACCAAGGACCACAGGCAGCCTGTCTCCAGGGTGCAAGTCTTCAGGAAGAAAGCATCACCTTGCTGATGCCTTGATTTGGACTTCTCCTAGCCTCAAAACTGTGACTCAATAACCTCCCATCGTGGATGCCAACCCACTGGGTGGTATTTGCCTTAGCAACAAGGAAATAAAAACACCGTCATATCAGAAAAATCTTGCTGCTCATAAAACATAAAAAAATGTATATAAATCAATCTTGGGCCTAATATTCCAAGGTCCTCTAAGATTCCCAAGCAAAGTGCCCTTTGAGAGTTGTCAGAATAATGCTTGGTTCTCAGAAGGGAGGTCGGCAAGGGAGAGACGGTCTGGCTGCTTTGACTACGGGGCATGGGAGTGATCCCAGAGCTCTAGTTTCCTGGGTTGAGCTCTCTCTTGATGAAAGAAGACCCAGCTCTGGGGGGCAGAGATGGCCTGCAGGATGGGGTCTACTCACAGGGCTCCAGCAGCCCACACTCTCTAGCTGCTAAGAATGGCCAGGCCTGTCTTGGGCAATGGCACCAAAAATAGTTAGATGATTTTCTGCTGGGAGTTCTGGTCCCCAGAGAGGGCTATTTTGGGAGGGAATGCATAGTTTCTGGTGTCCAGGCAGGGGAGCGTTGGCTGGTGATACTGGAATTGTGTACTCTTGTTTGAGAATCCTTAGCATCTCACCTCATGCCTAGTACATGAGAGACTCTCAGCAGATGAACATACAAAAATTTAGTTAATTCCCAAAGAAACAACATCCTCTACATACTCAATATTTTCCTTTGCACAGTATTCTTCGTTTAGTCACAGACTCTTTCCTTGTTCTAACTATTGGCAAAATTGAGCCTGTTATTAGAGTGACTTGTATGTCCCTTCACCTAGCACAGGATCTGCACACAGTGGACCTTCAATTCATCTCAAATGGTGACTACAAGAAATGGCATGCCCGCTAGTGCACACACATGCACGGTGCTCAGGGATATGGCGTCTGGGTGTACTTCTTTTTTTTTTCCAAGTAGTTTTTAAAAAAATTCAAACATGTGACTTGAATTAGATATTTAACAAAGTAATAATATTAGTTCTCTTCCTTACCCTGCTGTTTATTAGGATAATGCTCTGAGATTGTTTTCATCTGGGAATAGAGTTACAACATTATTGGGGTTAAAACTATAAATGTGATTTTGTTCTTTCATAGGTAATTCCATATAAATAGATCATGGAACATTAACCATGGGCATTTCTTCAGAGGGATAAACACATGCGTGCAATCAAATTCACAATTATGAAGAGCATAAGTATGCATGTGTAAATTGGAGGGGCTTTTAACATAATCTTCACGTGATTAAAACCCTGTTGCATTTTGCAGAGAATTCATTTTGCTTCCTGTTTCAGATAAACCCCACGGGGCTTCCATTGTCCTGAGGTCGGCAAACCTTTTCTATTACGGGACTGATGATAAATATTTTAGGCTCTGCAGGCCACAAAGTCTCAGTTATAGCACAAGCCTCTGCCACTGTAGCACAAGAACAGCCAGGGACAATACATAAATGCATGAGAGTGGCTGTGCTCCAAAAAAACAACCTTTGTTTATAGACACTGATATTGGAATTAGAAATATTTTTTGTGTGTCATGAATTATGATTCTTTCCTTGATTATTTTTCAATACTTAAATATGTAACTCACAGGTTGTACAAAAACCAGGTGGCAGGCCAGATCTGGCCCCTGGCCATGGTTGGCTGACCCCTGCTGAGGTTTCTAAACCACACCACTGCCCATCCACTGTGGCTTGCTCTACTGCAGTGGCTGGCTGACTCTGTTCAGGTTTGTTGATGGTAAGTGTATTAGCCAAAGGGGTGCTGATGCAAAATACCAGAGATGGGTTGTTTTTGTTTTTAATATTTTTTTTAATTTATTTTTTTAATGTTACATTGAAAAAATATGAGGTCCCCATATACCCCCTCATTCCACTCCTCCCCCCATAACAACCTCCTCCATCATCATGACACATACATTGCACTTGGTGAATACATCTCTGAGCACTGCTGCACCTCATGGTCAATGGTCCACACCATAGCCCACACTCTCCCACAGTCCACCCAGTGGGCCATGGGAGGATGTACAATGTCCGGTAACTGTCCCTTCAGCACCACATAGGACAACTCCAAAAGTTGTTTTTTTTTTTTTTTGAAGACTTATTTATTTCTCTCCCCTTCCCCACCCCTCTGCCCCAGTTGTCTGTTCTCTGTGTCTATTTGCTTCATCTTCTTCTTTGTCCACTTCTGTTGTTGTCAATGTCATGGGAATCTGTGTTTCTTTTTGTTGCATCATCTTGTGTCAGCTCTCCGTGTGTGCAGCACCACTCCTGGGCAGGCTGCACTTTCTTTTGTGCTGGGCAGCTCTCCTTACGGGGCGCACTCCTTGAGCGTGGGACTCCCCTACGCGGGGGACACCCCTGTGTGGCAGGGCACTCCTTGCATGCATCAGCACTGTGCATGGGCCAGCTCCACATGGGTCAAGGAGGCCCGGGGTTTGAACCGCGGACCTCCCATGTGGTAGATGGACGCCCTAACCACTGGGCCAAGTCCGCCACCCAAAAGTTGGTTTTTATAAAGGGTATTTATTTGGGGTAGAAGCTTACAGTTACCAGGCCATAAAGTGTAAGTTACTTCCCTCACCAGAGTCTGTGGCCACGTGTTGGAGCAAGATGGCTGCTGACATCTGCCAGGGTTCAGGCTTCCTCTTCCTTTTAAGGCTCCATGGTCCTAGCTTCTTCCAGTCTCAGCTGTAGGCTGGGATAAGTCTTGTCTCTCTCCCAGGGCTTGTTTCTCACCAGGCTCAGCTGCTCTGCTCTCTCCACAAGGTAAGATGTAAACTATCAGGTGAATGGTTCACCTCTCTCTTCCCAGGCCCTTTGCCATGTCTAATGGCACCTCTTCTCTTTCCTCACCTATCTGCTTCTCTATGTATTTGCTTTCTGGGGCTCCAGCATTAAAACTCTGTTTCCTCTGCCTTGTCATTTTCTCTGAGTCCCAACCCACCACTCAACACCCTACTGATGTGGCCCAATCAAAACCCTAGTCATAATTCAATCAAATAAAGTGAAACCTCTGAATTCAGTACAATCTAATATGCCCAGAGGGACAGACCAGTTTACAAACTTAATTACTATTTCTTTTTGGAATTCATCAATAATATCAAACTGCCACAGTAAGTCCCACCACCTGAATCTAAGCACTCATCCTGCCCTTGGATGCTATGGCACAGCTAGTCCCAACAGTCACACAGCTAGAATTTCTGGATCCTCCTACCTCCTCTTGACTAGGGGGAAAACAAAGCAAAACAGAACAGAACCCACTTTTGGGTATGCAATCTGTCATCATAAAAGACAATGAAAAGTATCAGACTATCAAACCTATAGCTACAGCAGAATGAACTTAGATCACTGGAAAATAGGAGATGGGACGACTCAATCCTACTCATCCTCCCTTCCAAAGTAATACAGTTTCTTATACAAATTGTTCTGTGACATCCGCGTGGCTGAATGCTTGTGCCTGCTAAGTGGTGTGCTGTTTCCAACAAGGTTACACATCACCAATGATTGCTTCTTATGATCTCCTGCCTCACTTTCCCCTTTCCTTTCTCTTGTTGCCCTAGGTTTACACCTCCCAAATAAAGCAGCAGGCACTTAATCCTTGCCTGAGGCTCTCTTCTCCTGGAACCTGGCTAAGACACTCTTAAGAGCATACATATGGAAAACTTCCCAGCCCCCAAAACCTTCCAGTCAAAACACCCAGCAGTAATTCTAAATTCAACAGGGGCCAGATAGCTAATGTAAATACATGAGACCACAAGTGACAAGTAGAGACCCATGTGTTATCTAAAGAGGGGAGACGATATTCAGCTACAGTGACATTATCGTCCTGCAGAAACGTGGGCTCAGTCATCTCAGATCCTTCTATTTTTTCAAAACAGAGTTAAGGAGAATGACACAGAATAATAGGTGTGTACAGGGATGGCTATTTTTCTCTTCTAAGTTCCCCCTGGAAAATGGACAGAGGCTCTAGAAATTGCTGTATTCGGATTTCACTTACCAGTTACTTCTGTTTCTTAAACGGCAATGACTTGGCCCATGATTTGTGGAAAAAGCGTGTACTTCCAGCCATGGGACAGTGTTTATGACATGGATCCAGACTGGAAACGACCTCTGACATCATCTTTTCCAATCTCACATCCAGGGTTTGTCTCTTCTTTGTAACACCTCAATAAATAGTCTTGCTTGACAACCTTTACTAAGACTGTGTAAAGCATTTTATTTCACATTTATGTTTGTGTAAATATGAATTTTACATTCAGCTTACACTCTTTCCTCTATCTTCACCACTTTGAATGTATATTATTGCCAGGGCCATACATTTTGAAATTGCCCTTTTTGACTTGAAGCCATTAGTATTGAAACAACTATCCTGGCTCATAAAAATCTTCCTTTTTGTTTTTTAAGCTAAAAATTCCCACTTCTTTCAACTATTCTTCCCAAGACATTATCTCAAGTCTTTTCACTATTTTGGTCAAAATTGATTGAATGTGTTCCTGATTGTCAAAATCTGTTAGAGCGTGGGACCGTGAACCAAATACCTTATAGGTGAGACCTGATCAGTGCAGAGCAAAACCAAGCTATCAGTTTCCATATTCAAGGTACTAAATCCTGATTAATTTAGTCTAATGCTACATGAGCTTTTCAGGTGGCCATACCACCCAGCTGATGTTCATTATGCTCAACTGCACAGGAACTAATTGCATGCATTCTTTTGAATTTGTACATTTTTCTGAAGTCACCTCATCCCAGTTCTCTTTTATATTTCTATCCATATTTTCCTTAGCTACAATTTCAAAACCTACTTATTTTCTTTTGTTTTAGTGTACGTATTTTGCAAGCTGCCTCAACTACTTTTGGAAATGAGATGGGGTATAGAAGTAATATATAAAATACTATAACCAATAATTTTTATGTCTCCAAGTTACAGAGAGCAATGCTATTTTCTCCAAACTGGCCCAGATATTTCATATTTCAGTATTCCTTTGGCAGACTACCAATTCATATTTGTTTACAAAAATGAGTCCTATGGAGATGTCTGCTAAGTAACATGTTTGCTTAACTTTATATACGTATAAATATATACTAATGTATGTATATCCACACATATAAATATATTTCTATGCATATGAAATGAATATACATTCCCTGAAACTGTTTAACTCAGAATTCTCCAATTGTCATTTTCATTGCTTCAGAATGGGTATTTATTGCCATCTTGTTGCTGTCACATCCTTCAACTCTACAGCTATATTTTCATAACCCTATTTTATCAGAAATGTCAAGAGCTCCATTTTGCCTATATCAAGTCATTTGGTAAGTAACTGGGTCACTCAGTACGAAGAACACTGGTGGATTCTCTTCAGTTCTTATCGGGCAGGTACTGACCAAAGAAATGAGGAGAAATGGGATAAAATAATTATTACAGAGATTTGACCTTTCATAATTATGGGAGCTGGGTAAGCAGTTTCTCTGTGGCTGTTGATCTGATGATACTGGAGCCTGAAGTTGGCAGGGCAGGCAGCCAAGAAGGCAAGAGGAAGTGAAGTAGGATTGGGATAAGACAATTCGGAATCCAGAGATATGAGCTGGAATCAAGAACAAACTGGGACCCACATCAGTCTTTCACTGCCATGAAGCCTCCAACTTCCACCATGAGTGACCTGCAGGAGAAACTGGTGTCTTTCATCATATTGCTGAATATTTGCCTGGGCTGGGACCTGGAGAAATGGGTGGAGGAGATCTGGCCATTGCTGAAGGAGATTCACTAGGATGTGCCCCGACCTTCAATGCTTTAGAAGAATATGAGTCTTAATTTGGCCTTCCAAATCTCACATTATATGTTTCTTGTGGTCCATGCTAACTTGGATTTACACAGGGAAGAGATTCCTGGGAAACATAATTCCTGCTGATTAAATGGACACAGAAATCTACCACACAGATAATACACTCAGATTTGTTTTTCCCTCTGGGCAGTGTGAATTAATACCGTTTTATAGTTTCTCTTACTGCCCTGAGTCCTTCTGAGGTCCCTCTGACCCGCTTTCTAGCTCCGTCCTGAGAGAGCAGGCACAGTGGCTTACTCCTTGGCATTGCTGTCACAGGTTTGAAACCCGATCACAGTGGGGAGGATGGGAGAGAAGGGCCATGTTGGGATCAGCCCTTCCTGGGTTAGGCTGTCTCTGCCTTCCTCCCCTTGGAGTTGGGACTGCAGCATGGTTCTCATGGCAGTTCCCAAGTCAACAGCCTTATTTCCTGCCTTTCTCTAATCAGGGTGGCAGGGGGGACGTGTCCACCTCTCCAGCAGCCTTCCTGTGTTGACAACACTGTTTGTTCTTCCCATCTCCCTAAGGAGAAGCAGCCTTATCTTTTCTGTGCATGTATTTGGGAAAAACACATTTTCTCTCTTAAAGGAATTGATTGTGTTTCTTGAAATTAAAAAGAAAGGGCTGTTCTGGACCCAAACAGTGACTTTAAAAAAAAATCTAAATTCTTACATAACATTTCATTACAAAGGAAAGTACTGTGTTGGTGGTGACTGGTAATATATTTTGGATCACTCTGTGTGTGCACTTTGCATTCAAAGTGTGTGTGTATATATGTGTGTATGTGTATATATGTGTGTGAGAGAGAGAGAATTTGAATTTTCCAAGCACCTGACCTAAATTTCTTGTTTGTATAGCTTCCTTGCCCCTCTAATTCTAGTGACACGTGGAAGACTACCTGTCCTGACAGTAAGCAAAGTCATCTGGACATTTGTCAGAATTGGTGCAGGAACTCAGGGCCTAAAGTTTGCTAAACCTTAGTGAGAACTTGTACACAATTTAATTTTAAACTCTTTCTGCACAGGAATTATTTGGGTGAGGGGATCTTGGGATCAAGCCCACATGACAATATTCTTTGTGAGAAAAAGATTTTAAAAAGGAACATTTGCAAATGTAAGAAAATTTATTATTAACTCTGTGTTCCAACAGTCTTTGTCAAGTGCATTCCCATCTTCCCTTCCATTCATAACAAAGGGCAGCAAAGAGCTGGAGGGATGTCTTCTAGATGGTGAAATTCTATGTGTGCAGCTATTGGTCTCTTTTCTTTCCCTAGTCTTTTCTGTGTATTAATTAATGTTACAAAATTAAATGAAGGAGGGGACAGCTCTGGGTCTTTTGCTGATTAGAATAATGTATTATTTCCCCCCAGAAATTTCACTGCAATGTGAAGCTATGTGTATATTTCACTTTTGAGATGAGGTTGGTGAACCGAGATCACTTGTGTGCTTGTGTGGTGTCCACACTCATGTGTATGTGTATGTTTATGTTCAGTTTCTTACTGCCATGAAAATATTTCCAGATCTCAATGTCAATCAATTAAATAGATGTCTATAGAATTAGTTACTTTGTTGAAAGCATAAGGTTCTGTTTGAAATCAGAGAAGAATCTTAAGAATGTCCTAGGGAAGCAGATATGGCTAAAGCAATTGAGCTCCTGCTTACCACATGGAGGGGGGGTGGTCCTAGGATCAGTTCCTGGTGCATCCTGGAGAGGATGAGCAGGACAGTGAGCAGGCATGATGGGCTGGCATGGCAGGCTGACACAACAAAGAGGAGGCAGAATGAGAGACACAACAAAGCAGGGAGCGGAGGTGGCTCAGGAGATTGGATGCCTCTCTCCCACATGGGAGGTCCCAGGTTTGGTTCTCAGTGCCTCCTGGGGAGAAGATGAGCAGACCCAGTGAATGAACACAGAGAGCAGAGGGCAGGCCCCAAAAATGGGGGGAAGGGGATGGATAAATAAATCTTTTTTTAAAAAAAGAATTTCCTAAATTAGTTCATAAGAGTGATGCAGTGAACCACAGTATCAAGGAGAAAGTACTAACTGCTGCAAGTAAGGCTAAACACATTGCATTCTGGGAACTTAGGGCAAGGAGGAATTAATTCTCTGATACATCAGTCCCTTTATCAGTTGAATTGAGCCTTATGGGACAATTAGCAAGAGAGAAGAGAAGGGTAAACTAATCTAAAGAGACCAGATTGGCTGGACCAAGAGCTCTGGTTTTCTTTTTTCATTGAAAAAAATTTATTGAAGTATGTCATTCATACATGAACTTACACAAACTATAAGTGTAGCATAAAAGTTGTGAACTTACAAAACAAACATCCATAACATCATACAGTGTTCCTACCACCAATAACTTGCATTGTTGTGAAACATTTGTAACAAATTATGAAAGAGCATCATTAAAGAATTACTACTAACTATAGTCCATATCTTACATTTGGTGTATTTTCCCCTTAACCCACCCTAATATTTTTTTGTTCATAAACCTTGCTATTTATCTAAAGTATATAATCAATGGCATGTGGTACAATTATTCTTTCAGCAATTCATTATTGCTATTCATTATTCATTCAGCAATAATTATTCATTCAGCAATTAAATCAATATTTTCATCACTCAAAAAAATAAAAACCAAACCACTATCATACCCATATGTTAGCACTACTAATTACAAATCCTTTGATGTACTTTGCTTTCACCATTTCTATTCATTTCCAAACATTTACAAACAACCTTTTACCAATTACGCACAGATTAAACTTAAGCTTTCCAATCTCTAACCATGTTCTATTCTCTAGTGACTTATATTCTAGCTATGAACTCAGTGAGTCTGCTCATTATATTTAATTCATTATGGTAGAATCATACAATATTTGTCCTTTTGTGCTTGGTTTGCTTCACTCAACATAATGTCCTTCAGGTTCATCCATGTTGTCAGATGCTTCATGTCTTAATTTCTTCCTACAGCTGAATAATATTCCATCATGTGCATATAACACAGTTTGTTTCTTCATCCATCAGTTGAGGGACACCTGGGTGGTTTCCATCTTTTGGCAATTGTGAGAACTGGCTATCCAGTTCTTCCAGCACCATTTACTGAAAAAACTGTTCTGTCCAAAAGTGGACTTCATAGACTTATCAAAATCAGTTGGCAATAGAGGTGAAAGCCTATTTCTGAACTCTCAGTTCAATTCCATTGATCAGTGAATATGTCTTTCAACAATACTCAGCTGTTTTGACCAATGTAGCTTTATAATACACTTCAAGTTCAGGAAGTGTGTGAGTCCTCTGACTTTGCTCCTCTTTTTTAGGATATTTTTGGTTGTTCTGGACACTTACCATTCCAAATAAATTTGGTAATTGACTTTTTATTTCTGTAAAGTAGGCTGCTGGAACTATGACTGATATTGCACTGAATCTATAAATCAATTTGGGTAGAACTGACATCTTCACAGTGTTAGTCTTCCAATCCATGAACATAGAATGTCCTTCCTTTGTGATGGTCTTCATTTGATCTGATTTATTTTAGCAGTATTTTGTATTTGTCCTTTATACTTCTGGTTAAATTAATTCCTAGATATTTGAGTCTTTTTGTCACTACTGTAAATGGATTTTTTTTCTTGCTTTCCTCCTGAGGGCTCATTACTAGTGTATAGGAGCACTACTGATTTTTTGCATGTTGATCTTGTATCCTTCCACTTTGCTGAATTCATTTACTAGCTTTAATAGTTTTGTTGTAGATATTTTGGTATTTTCTAAATATAGGATCATGTTATCTGCAAATAGAAAGAGTTTTGCTTTCTCTTTTTCTATTTTGAAGCCTTTCATTTTTTTTCTTGCCTATTTGCTCTAGATAGAACTTCTAGAACAATGTTGAATAGCAATAGTAACTGGGCATCCTTGCCTACTTCCTGATCTTAGAGGGAAAGGTTTCAACCACTGCCCACTGAGTATCATGTTGGTTGTGGGATTTTCATATATGCCTTTTATTATTGAGGGACTTTCTTTCTATACCTATCTTTTGAGATTTTTTTATCAAGAAAGGATACTGGATATTATGAAATTCTTTTTCTATATCAATGAAGATGATCATGTCTTTTTTCCCTTGGATTTGTTAATGAGGTGTATTGCACTAATTGATTTTATGTTGAACTACCCTTACATTCCAGGAATAAAACCCACTTAATTGTGGCATATAAATTCCTATAATATGCTGTTGGTTTTGACTTGCAAATATTTTGTTGAGAATTTTTGCATGTATGTTCATTAGAAAGATTGGTCTGTAATTTTCTTTTCTTGCAGTATCTTTATCTGACTTTGGTATTGGAGTAATGGTTTCATAAAATGTGCCAGGTAGTTTTCCCTCCTTTTCAATTTTTAGGAAGATTTTAATCAGGATTGGTATTAATTCTTCTCAAAATGTTTGGTAGAATTCACCTGTGAAGCCATCTGGCCCTGGATTTTTTTGGGGGAGGGGGACGGTTTTTGATGACTGATTCAATCTCTTTACTTATGAGTCAATGTAGGTTGTTTGTGTTTTTCTAGGAATTTGTCCATTTCACCTAAGTCCTTTAATTTGGGCATACATTTCTCATAATGTCCTCGTATGATCCTTTTTATTTCTGTGGAGTCAGTTGAAATGTCTCCACTTCCATTCCTGATTTTACTTATTTTCCTCTTCTTTCTTTTTTCCTTTGTTACTCTAGCTAAAGGTTTGTTGACTTTACTGATCTTCTGAAATAACAGCTTTCGGTCTTGCTGATATTCTCTATTGTTTTTTTCTTCTCAATTTCATTTTTTTCCTGCTCTAATCTTTATTATTTATTTCTTTCTGCTTCCTTTGGGATTGGTTTGCTGTTCTTTTTCTGGTTTCTCCAGGCATTGTTAGGTTTTTGATTTTAGCTCTTTCTTCTTTTTTAAAAATATAGGCATTTAGGGTTATACATTTCTCTCTTGACACTGCCTTTACTGTATCACATGAATTTTGATAATCTGTGTTCTCATCTTCATTCATCTCAAGGTATCTACTAATATTTTTGCAATTTATTTTTTGACCTACTGATTGTTTAAGAGTGTGTTGTTTAGCCTCCACACATTTGCAAAATTTCCCCTTTCTCACCTATTATTGATTTACAACTTCATTTCATTATGATCAGAGAAGGTGCTTTGTAAAATTTAAATCTTCTTAAATTTATTTGGAACAGTTTTGTTGCCCAACATGTCCTCTATCCTGGAGAAGGATCCATGAGCATTTGAGGAGAATGTATTACCTACTGATTTTGGGTGCAATGTTCTGTATATTTCTGTCAGGTCTAGGTTATCATATTGTTCAAGTTCTCTTCTTTCCTTGCTGATATTCTGACTACTTGTTCTATCTACTGATGTAAGTGTGTTGGGTTGATGTCTCCAATTATTATTGTAGAGCTGACTATCTCTCCTTTCAGTACTGCCAGAGTTTGCCTCATGTATTTTGGGGCATCCTAGTTAGGTACATAGATATTTGTGACTTTTACTCCTTCCTGGTGGATTCCTCTTTTATTAATATATAATGGCCTTCTGTATCTCTTATCACTGTTTTACATTTAAATTCTGTTTTGTTTGACACCAACACAGCTACTTTTGCTCTCTTTTGTTGTATGGCTTATGTTTTCTTACCCATTCTGTCTGCCCATGTCTTTTGATTTGGGAGTTTAATCCATTAAGATCCAATGCTATTAATACAAAGGCGTTACTTACTTCAATCGTTTTATTATCCTTTGTCCTTCATATATCAGATCTTATTTTTGTTTGTCTTTTTACACTTTTGATAGTCTTCACTTCTATACTTTCCTCCAAGCCTCTCTCTCTTCTCTTTTCTTTTCTGGCTGCAGAACTCCTTTTAGTGTTTTCTGCAAAGATGGATTCTTGTTTATAATCTTTCTTAATTTCTGTTTATCTCTGAATATTTTAAACTCATTGTCATACTTGAAGGACAATTTATCCAGATAAAGAATTATTTGTTGACAGCTTTTCTTTTTCTTTACCTTCATTATATCATAATCTGCCTTCTTGCCTTCATGGTTTCTGAAGAGAAATCCACACTAAGTCTTACTGCATGTCCTTTTATGAGATATTTTGCTTCTCCCTTGCTGCTTTCAGAATTTTCTCTTTATATTTGGCATTTGGCATTCTGAATACTACATGTCAGAATACATTTGGATTCTAATTGGTATTCTAATTGGAGTACTCTGTGCTCCCTGGACATGTATATTTACATCTTTTATGAAAGTTTGGAAATTGTTCCCTCAAATACTCTTTCTGCCCCCTTTCCTTTCTCATCCCATTGAACTCTCAAACACTTATGCTGGTGTCCTTCATGCTATTAATCAAATCCCTAAAACCCAGCTAAAATTTTCACATTCTTATCTCTATCTGTTGTTCTCTCTTTTCACGTTCAGGTGTTCTGTCCTCTAAGTCATTGATTCTTTATTCTATGACTCCACATTGGCTGCTGTATGCCTCTGCTGTATTTTTAATCTCACTTATTGTATCTTTCATTCCCAAAAGCACACCATTTTTCTATCATTTATTTCAATTTTTTCTTTGTGCTCCCTCAGTGCCTTTTTAATGTCTGTTATTTCTTTAGTCATATTGTCCCTCAACTCCATGAACTGATTTAGGAGATTTATATGAACTTCTTTAATTAGTTGTTTCAAGTCCTGTGTCATGTCTGGAGCTTTGATTTTTTCCTTTGCCTGAGATGTATCTTCCTTTTTCTTAGTATGGTTTGTAGTTTTTTACTGAGATCTAGGCATCTGATTATTATACCGAGCTTTCTCTGATATTCAGTTTTCTCTCTTGCCTAGGTAGCACACAGTGGCTCAGTGCTACCACTGTCCTTTGATTCTTGGTTCAATTTGTTCTAGATATTTAGGATTGCCTTTATTTCACAGCTCAAACTAGGGCTAAGGATCCAGTAACAGGGTGCAGGCTAGTTTCCAGGGGCCTTGGAGATAGTGGCAGTAAAGGCACCTGATGGCTTTATTTATTTATTTATTTTTCCTTTTTTCTGTGTGGACATTTTTGGTCTGCCAGAAGATGATGCCCTTTTTCAGACCTTTCAAATCCTACCTCAGGTGCTATGGGGGACTGCATTCACTTTAATTTTCCAAGTGGACAGGGCAGAAGTAATGTCCTCAGGGAAGGCCAAACCTCACAAATAAATGTCATCAGAAGCTGTTCTCCTTTGGCTGGCCTCACCCTCCCTCCCTCTGTGTTCTCAGCAAACCAAGTCCATGGCAGTGGGAATTTTGGGAGAGCACATTATCTTTAGCTCCCAACTGTCTCTTAAGGCAAACACTGCCAGGGTCCCACTTGGCCTGGAAGTGTGTGACCAAGTTTGTTGGCCAGTATCTGAATTTGCAATAAGCTGGGACCCTCCCTGTCCCCTCTCTTGGGAAGAGGGGCCCTTCAAACTCCTCAGTCCTCAGCCACCTGCCAGGGGGCAGTGGATCCCCTGCTGTTTCCTCCAAGGACAGGGGCATGGGCACCAGCTACAGCTTTACTCATAGGATTTTTCCAGCCAGCAGAGACTCTTTTCCTTTCTTCTGGATGTTGTCTTATCTCTCTTCTGTGTGATGTTTAGCCCTTCCCTGGTGTCCTTAGTCCCAGAACAGCCCTCCCTATAGTTTCCACCTGAGCTTGAGCTGTTTTTCTGGGAGAGAAATGATTCCTCTGCCTCTCTAATCCTCCATCTTCCCTCAAGTCTCTTGTTTCCATTTTTATAGGTATTTCTTCATTATCTTTTCCTTGTTCTGGAACATGTTGGAGCATGCTTAGGGATATTTTCTGTCTGACAGACTACAGAATAGATCAGAGGAGGGAAGGGATGTTCAAGATCTAATACCAACAACTAACAAGTTTTAAGCCCCTACTATTGACCAAGCATTTTGCATTGATTTTTCCATTTAACCTTCATAACCACTCTGCAAGGAAGATACTATTTTTATGTCCATTGGAAGCTTCAAGGGGTCAGATAACTTATCCAAAAACATGATTAGCAGAAACTAGGATTCAAATCCAGTCAGTCTAAATCTGGCAACTGAACTATTAAATATGCCATTATACTGCCATCAGAGAGCATTTGATGGCATTTCATGGTCTCCCGGGCATGGCTGTGAACTAGCTCAGTCACTGTGTCCTTTTTTCCTCTCTATAACTCCTCAGCATTTCTGGGATCCCCTTCTCCCAGTTTGCTACTATGTCATAAGCACTTAATTCTTGTCCCAGCCTCTTTCCCTCAAAGCCTCCTGCCTTTTTCTTCAGATTCGTATCAGGAATACCCTGAGAATAATAGCTCAATGATTTTTATTACAAACTTTACTAACAACTAACAGCAACATAAAACTTCCCTCATCCACAAATCATAATGAATACCTTTTTTGTGTTGTTGTTGTTCCTGGGAGTAATATCTCAAGATACATCCCAGTCTCAGGAAGATATTTTAAAATGTTATTTCAAAATAACATAACCTAAAACAAAAAAATTTAAAAAAATTTAAATAAAAAAAACAACAAAAAAAAACAATTTGCCTTTCTAAAACTGTATTTTCTGAAAGGTTAATTGCTCCGGATTGAAACTATAAGACTGTGATTCATTTCTTGTGACATGACATTCACACCAATCCATTTTCGGTCCTGGATCCTGGGAAATTATGAAAAAAGCATGAGACTAGCATCAAACAATCTGTGTTCAAATCCTGACTGCTACTTTTCAGTAGGCTAATTTCCCCCAAGACATAATCAGAATGCAGGTCAGCTTTATTCCAAAGCCTGTGTTTCTTCTCCTAAATTGTAAAACTTTTCTGTGGAAGGATCAAGCACAGTATTCCTCAAAAGTTCCAAGAAGAAACTTGGTTTTCTCCTTCTACTGGGAAGAATCTTTATCAATAAGCCCAGGATGATTTGATTCCATCCCAACATAATGCACTCATGCTTTAACACTTTTCTTTATGAGCTAGCTTTGGTTGCCACGGCCGGTGCACCTGGCCGTGTATTTAACTTTCTCTGACATAAGCTGTCCATTTTTCTTGCAGGTGGAAAATTACTAGTATTAATATAGTCTTGGAGCAGTCAATTACATGCACTTGAGCCTTCCCAGTGGGCACAGTGCCTAATTGCATTTGCAAGCAGCCACCTGCAGGCATAAATTGTCAGCTTAACACTATACACATGGAGGGAGACAGCCAAAGTTTCTAATACTTTTCAATTGTCCCCACGGTATGCACTTCAGCTGCACACTTCAGCTCAGGATGCTGAGTACGTGTATGTGTGTGCTTACAAGACTTATTTGTGTGTACAAAATGAGAAGTGTGGGAGGAAAGACGGAAAAAGGAAGAGAAAGTCAATCATCCCTATTACAGCCTAACAATAAAATTCAAACCCTTTTTAAAGCCTCCACGAAAGTATGCTTCCACTGTAGCACCCCAGTTATAAAACTTTGAAACCTAGTTATTCATACAAAGATTGCCATTGCTGATACAGGACAGGACATGCCAGGGAGGCTCTAAGCAGAATGCTTGTCTATTTAGTTTCTTGGTTATTCATTCAGAGTGAAGCTAATTTAGTAAATATGCAGTGAGACAAAATAAAGGAAATGGTGAAATCATACCTTTATTTAGAAATTTTCCTGTGCACTGCTTTTAAAAAATTGCCTTGTGTTGAAAAATGTGAACAGCCCTTGATTTTATATTTATGAGCTGAGTTGTAATAAAGACTGAAGATTTTAATAGTGTGTTTTGATGGAACATCTTCGGAAAGAGCAAAACAGGGATTACAACTGAGTAATTGACCCCATTAGCTGTATATATTATACATGATCTATAACCGCAAAGTGGAAATACATCTTCTATTTGAATTGGCTTCCTTCTGCATAACAATAAAAATATTCTGCACAATCTAAAGTTGAAAGAAGATGCTATTTATTACAATACAGGAAAGGAAAAAAAAAGGCAGAGAATTTGTTTGAAAATTTTAAGTTGAATTTGACAGCAATTAAATTGTTCTGGGCCACCGTGGCAAAGAATATATTTTAGAAGGGTCTCTCATGGGAAATCAATATCATTCTTTTCTACCTTTGCTCTTTACTTTTTCTCTTTGTTTACTTTTAAAAAATATTGTCCAGTGATAAAAGAAAAGCTTTTCATGGAGTTTAGGCTCTCACAGTTTTATTGAGCAATTCATGAATCGGACAACATCCTATTTAGAAAGTAGAAGGGAGATCCGCCAAGGGTATGGAAAGGAGAAGCTCATACAGGGCAACATGGAAGCAAGTAAGGAAATGTTCGGATTGGCTGACATTAAGTCTCCATTTACATAAGGGGGTCTTACAAAGTGAGGAACAGATATACATTGATTAGGATAGCATGCTCGCTCATTCTGATAATTTGTCTTTATGGGGCCAAAAGTAGCTTTATCACCAGGTATCGCTTTCCAGCAAGCCTGTGGGATATATTCTATCTTCTTGGAAAACCCCTGTGTGTCAATTATTTTTGTCTTCTGGGCAAGCCATTCTCAGGAAAGGATGAAGGAGTCTTCTCTCAGCAATGTCCAGTGCAAGTGCCATTGTATTTTGCTTACCACCAGTCTAACAGTTTCCTCCACTTGCTTTAGACAACACAGGAGGCATGTGGAGCTCCAGTGATGGGTCCTAGGAAAACACCTTGGCTTTCTGTTTAAGAAGGAAAAAGTCTAGAGCTCAACAGATTCCAGGCCTGAAGACTGACCCTGCCACTTACTAGGCTGTCACATTGGGCAAAACAACCACTGTTTCTGGCATTGATTTCAACAGTGGGTGATGATAATCCCAACTGTACAAAAGCTCTTCAGAGAAATCAGTGATACAAATCATGTAAGGTAATTAGCATGGTGCCTGGCACATTAGAAGGGCTTAATAAGGGTAAGGAATGATTGATATCATTTTCAAGAGACCAAATAAATCCTTTCTTCCTTAATCATATCTCAACCTCTATAAACTATTCAGTGGCTGTACTTCAGAGAATAGATAAGTTTTATGTTGTTGGGTAATTTTTTTATCAAGATATAATTACATATACTTACATACATATAAATAAATGTTCGGTTTAATTAGTTTTGCCTTATAACCAACACCCAAAATCAAGATATATAGCATTGTCATCATCCTATTATAGAAAATCCTCTCCTATGTCTTTCCAGTCTGTGTCCCTCTCCTGTAGAATTAACTGGTATTCTGATTATTATCTCTCTAGATTAGTTTTGCCTATTCTTGAATTTCCATATAGATGGAATCATACAGTAGCTACTGTTTTGTATCTGGCTTTTTTAGCTCAATATAATGCTTTTGAGATTCATCCATGTTGCTGCAGGTACCAACAGCTCTTACTGATAAAGGACATAACAAATGTGAATGGCACAATTGGCTTCATACAGACACACTATATGTCAGGAAATTAAGATGTAAAACAGAATCACTATAAAGCAAATGGTAGTTTTCCACTGACATACTCATCTTTCAATGGCACAGGCGAGAGTTTTTCTTTAGAAAGGGTTCATGGTTTATACTAACAGATCCACATTAAAATTTAACTTCCCATTTCCTATTCAAAGAGATCTAGTTGAGTAGAAGTCAATATTCATCAATCACTCAGAATCCAGAGGGGCTCACACCTTGGTGAAGCTTTTATAGATCTGATCTTGTAAGTCCTGGATAGCGTACCTTCTTCCAGGTACTTGCATCTTCATTTTCTGCCCAGAGAACATCTGGTGGGGTTCTTTTGATCCTATTACATGTTTAAAATAGGATTTTATGTGTTTTTTGTTTGTTTGGGGGGTATTTTGCTTGTTTAATTTTATTTATGTATGTATTCAGTTAATTAATTTTTTGAGCCTTTAAGAACCAGTGAAACTGTGGGTTGAGTTATGTGGACCTGAATTCCACAGCTATTTTTCCTTCAAATGAAAGTTTGCCATTTATATGCCCTTATTTCCTAATGACCTAATTCATACCAAAATTGGAACCTGGAAGCTGAGGGCCAGATTTTTCTCTGACTCAGTTTCCTGTGTTCTGAAAGAAAATCCTTTTCCCTATATTAATTGTCACTCTTCTTTTGTTAAGTCTTAAGTGGTGTTAAGGTAAATCCTCATGTTATCCTCCAATGCCAACTTAAGACTTTAAAAATATTGGAAGCTCTCCCACAAAGGAATTGTGTTCCCACGGTTTCCCAGCATCATTCATTGCTCTTATTTCACAGATGCAAATACAAAAGCACATCCTTTTGTACAAAACAATCATAAAAACTTTCCCAAGGTCAAGAATATTTGTGTCAGGAAAGCCCTATTTTCCCAAAGAACAAGATGTTCTGATAACCTCAATATTCCAAGAATTACTATAGGCACCTAACGAGGTTCCATTGTGAAACCTTCTATACCTTCTGCACGAAGGAAAAGGTAAGCCCTTACTCTGTCTTCATAGCCTTCTAAACTATCCTCATCCAAGTGTTGGCTCAACAATTTGCAAATTGTGAGAAGTGGAGGTTTACATTACTTGGGAAAAGAAGAAGTCTTTATGTTTGAGAACTTTTTAAGATATCCCAATATGTTATTCTGGAGCTATTTCTGCTTTGACCATAGTTTATTTTTGCTTTGTTTTTCTTATGCCTTTTTGTCAGTGCCAGAATTTTTAGTTTTAATTCCTGTACTGACTGATTATTTATTAGCCAGTTTTTTTTTGTTTCTGTTTGAGCTGGGGCCAGAGGAGTGGCATAATCCCTTGCTAACCCCGACCCAAATCCTTTTCCCAAGAGTCGCTTCGGTAGTACATCTGGCTTGTGAAGCTATGAAAGCTGTCACTTTGTGAAAAGTTAGTAGGCATTTAAAAAAAAAAAAAAGTTAGGTTTTTTTTCTTCTACAAAAGTCTAAGTATATGTATTTGAGAGAAATATTAAGCACATGTAGATGGTTCTAATTATTATGCATTAATGTGCCTTTCAAAATGGGAGTCTGTACCTAAGTAAATCAGGAATTTGCATGAATTAATGCAATTATGACATTATTGCTCCATTATGTCTTGGGAAGGACCGCCTGCCAAAGGGTGGATTTTCTGTAATTCAGAATCTGCTTTTGTCAGCTCCCAAGAGTGACTTGTTAGTGAAACTTAGGCTCAGAAGACCAAAGCATGCAAGGATTGGGCACCGCAGGCTTAGGGGTCAAACAGGGTGGTCCAAGGCTTTATTGAGCTGAGATAACCTGAGTATATCCCTTACATGTTGGAGATCCAGTTGTTTCCTTTATACATGAAGATCCAAAGAATTTACCTCATTGCACAATTGCAAAGACCCAACTATCTAATGCACACCCACACATGCAGTTTGTAAGATGAAGGGAAAATGCCAGCTATGAATGATTTTCAAACAGAAGTTTTAGAAAGATAGTTGCTTGGGTCCTTGGGACTTTTAACACATAGAAACCAAATTACAGTTGGAAACGTGTCTAAACATAGAAGCAGAGGAGAGACAATCAGATCCAGCATGCCAATTTTAAATGAGATCAGGTTATGACACCCTCATCCTCCCATCTCCACATAACAAATACACCTCCGTTTAGGACCAGAACCACACAGGTAGACTTTGGAATGGCGCATCCTTAGTCCTAGGTGAGCATTGTCAGCATTTCCTTTCAGATCACTCAGAGCTCCTTCTTGTGGATAGATTTGATAGTTAGAGTAAGAACTACGGTCAGGGTCACGGCATGTCTTGCTAGTCTCGGAATTATAATTTCTCACTAAGGTAGGTTTATATCTCTTTTCTGATCCATGTTTTGAGAAGAACACTTCTATCAGTGTTTATCGTGCTAATAAAATGGGGAGACTCAGGAGAGCAATTGTATCCCCTCACATGTCAGGAAGTATAATCACTGCTTGGTGGATGTTGCTAAGAAGGTTCTCAAATCACATCCCCTTAAGCAGGAAAAAGTAAATGGCTGTTAAGTGATGGGTGGGTGTAGAGGTGGCAGGTCTCAGAGCGGTGGCAGAGGGCCAGATATTTCAAATAATTGTTTACATTGCTTTGGATCCCTTTGTAGCCTGGAAACGTAAAAAAAAAAAAAAAAAGAACAGAATATGCAACATCATCTCCAACTTTTTGGGTTCTCCTCTTAACTCATATCATTATAGGTTGTCTTTGCACATCCAAAAATAGGCCAACTTTTGAACTGAATTGAATTGAAGCCAATTCACCAAATGACCGTTTTGCCAAAGGCAAATGTGTTCAATGACCAAATCACCAAACTTCCATTTTTGGAAATTACTTTTGGGAGACGCTTTTCATTTTCCCCTTCACCACAGAATGCTAAGGAATATTTGGTATGTTCTGACCCGGCTTCCCATTTCCACCTGCTGGAGGATGAGAGGCAGAGGCACGGGGCACGTGGGACAAAGGAAGGCATTTCACATAGATATATGGTGAATATGAAAATGCCTTTGAATACATATTTATGCATGAGGGGATTGTGTTGATAAGAATTGTTTATATTGTCAGTGAATATATTCTTTCTCTAAATATATTCATGAAGAATATATTCCGGAATATTTTCTCAAATATCAGGAACTATTACAATTGTCCACTTGTATGATTAAGAATATATTCTGGAGAGGGGCAAGATGGCGGCTGAGTGAACATCCCTGTTAGGGTCTTCTGCAGGGAATCGGCTGGGCGGCGTTGGAGACTCTTTGGGACTGGATGGTTTCGGGATTTTTGCTGGTCCGGAGGTGTCTGGACATCGATTTGGAGGGAAGGTAACAGAGAGGATTCGTCTGTGAAAGATACACGGAGATCCCAGCTACCTGTAGAGGATTCCCTCCTTGGGTAGGCGGAAACGAGGCATCTAGCCCCGCTCGGTGGGGCTGAGCCAGGTCGGGCCCCAGCGGCGGACACCGGAGCCAGGCCGGGCTGCGCCGGCAGCGAGCGGGGCCGGGCGGGGCCGGGCGGGGCCGAGCAGGGCCGAGCCGGGCCGCGGTGGTGTGCGGGCCGGGCCGCGGCGGCATACGGAGCCGGGCGGGGCCGGTGCAGGCCGCAGTGGCGAGAGGCGGACGCTGGAGCTGGGCCGGGCCGCTGTAGCGAGCGGAGCCAGGCGGAGCCGGGTCAGGCCGCGGCGGGTACGGAGCCGGGCGGGGCCGGTCCAGGCCGCGGTGGCGGGAGGTGGACGCGGGAGCCGGCTGGGCCGCTGTAGCGAGCGGAGCCGGGCGGAGCCAGGCCAGGCCGAGGCGGCGTAAGGAGCTGGGCAGAGCCGATCCAAGCCTCCGCGGCGGGCGGAGCCGGGCCTGCGGAGGGGTTTCTGTTCTTTTTTTTTTTTTTTTTGGAGCATCTGCAGTACTGGGGAGTTCGCGGGCCCTGGGCGGCCTATTGGGGGTTTGTGGGAAGGGAGGTGCTTGCAGACCCATTTGGGCAGACAGACGGGGGGTTTTAGGGCAAAGCGGGGGGAAGTTGTTGTTTTAGATAGTGTTGCAATTGTGACATGTGTATACCTGTATCTCTCTTCTCCCTATCCGTTCCCCACCGTTTGCCCATCCTCTTTTTCTTTCTTCCTTTCTTCTTGTCTTTCTTTTTTCTTTATTATAATTAGTTTTTTTTTTCGGTTTTCTCTTTCCTTCTTGTCCCTCATCTTCCACTTATTTTTATTTTAATTCAAGTATACAATAGGTGCTACAGGGAACACCTCACATTTGCTGGGTTTTCCGATCCTCCACTGCCTCATTTCTGTGTGAACTGATTTAGGCTACCTACACTATCCCCCTTCCCCTGCATCTTGATATCCACTATCATCTACTGTCTCTCCTATATTCCACCCCCAACCTCCCGTTCTTTGATCCACAAAGTGTCTAACTCTTAATTTCTAATACCTTTGTTCTGTTTTCTGTCTATTATCCACTCTTGAAACTATTACCTCTCCTTTCTTTCTCCCTCTCTCATGAAAACAATAGCTTTGTAGTTCATACCATATTCCTCCCAAATTCAGTCATCTACTTCATAAAAGGTACTCTACCTACAGCTATAACTCTATACAATCTACATGAATCTAACCTCCATCCTTCCAGACCTCATATTCTTGCTTTGTTAACATACATCACCAATACAGCTTTACACTTTTCCCTTGCTTACACAATTGCCTTTCCCCAACACTAATACTTTCCTCTAAAGTGAACTTAACCAACAACAAGTAACTAGAATAAGAAGAAAAATCTGACAAAGAGAAGATATAACACCTATGCAAAAATAACAACTAATTAACCTCCAAGAGCAGACAAAGAAGCTAAGGAACTGATTAAATTCGTCAAAATAAAGAGATTTCCAGAAAGCAACAAAAATCTACAAACCAAACCAATAATCAGGAAAACATGGCTGAATCCAATCAACAAACCAATAATCACAAAGGGGAGCAAAACTTGGCACAAGCAATGAAAGATCTCAGAACATTTATCACCAACAAATTTGATGCAGTAATGAAAGAGGTTAACAACATGAAGATATCACTTGGAGGGGAAATTGCAGACATACGCAAAAACATAACAGATATGATGGGAATGAACACCACAGTTCAAGAAATCAAAAATACACTTGCAGCAAATATCAGCAGACTAGAAGAGACAGAGCAGAGAATTAGTGATGTGGAAGACAGTACATCAGAAATCAAACAGATAGTAGAAGGGGTCAATAAGAAGATAGAAAAAATCCAATTAGGATTTAGGGACCTGAATGACAATGCAAAACGCTCAAACATACGTATTATAGGCATTCCAGAAGGTGAAGAGAAGGGAAAGGGGTCAGAAAGAGTGTTGCAGGAAATAATGGCTGAAAACTTCCCAAATATACTGAAAGAGACAGATGTACATATCCAAGAAGCACAGCGCACTCCACAAGTCATAAACCCCAACAGGCCCACCCCAAGACATATACTTGTCAAATTATCCAATGCTCAAGACAAAGAGAAAATCCTAAAAGCAGCAAGAGAAAAGAAAACCATCACATACAAGGGAAGCTCAATTAGATTAAGTGCTGATTTCTCTTCTGAAACCATGGAGGCAAGAAGACAGTGGTATGATATAGTCAAGGTACTAAAGGAAAGAAATTTCCAACCAAGAATACTTTATCCAGCTAAACTAGCATTCAAATATGATGGAGAGTTCAAAATATTCTCAGACAAACAGAAACTGAAAGAGTATACCAACAAGAAACCTCCCCTTTAAGAAATTCTAAAGGGAGTGCTGCAGGAAGAAAGGAAAAAACAGGAAAGGCAAAGTTGGAGGAGAGTATAAGACCAACAACAACAACAAAAAAGACAAAAAAAAATATACAAACAAAATATGACAAACACAAATCCAATCAAAGTATGGCTAACACAAATAATTCCTTGATAGTAATAACACTGAATGTCAATGGATTAAACTCACTTATCAAAAGATTCAGACTGGGACATTGGATAAGGAAATATGACCCATCCATATGCTGTCTACAAGAGACACATCTTAGACCCAGAGACGCATGGAGATTGAAAGTGAAAGGCTGGAAAACAATCATACAAGCTAACAATAACCAAAAAAAGGCAGGAGTAGCTATATTAATATCAGACAAAATAGACTTTAAATGTGAAACAATTGTGAGAGACAAAGAAGGATATTACATTTTAGTCCAAGGGAAAATCTGTCAAGAAGATCGAACAATCATAAATATCTATGCCCCTAACAAGGGTGCCTCTAAATACGTCAGGCAAACGCTGGAAAAACTAAGTGAAAGAATAGATACATCTACAATTATAGTGGGGGATTTTAATACACCACTATCAACTCTGGACAGAACATCTCAAAAGAGAATCACCAAAGAAACAAAACATCTGAATAGTATATTAGAGGAGCTCGATCTAATAGACATATATAGATCGCTACACCCAAACACAGCAGGATATACATTTTTCTCAAGCGCACATGGATCATTCTCCAAGATAGATCATATGCTAGGCCACAAAGAAAGGCTGAACGAATTCAGAAAGATTGAAATCATACAAAACATTATCTCTGACCACAGTGGAGTCAAGCTGAAGATTTGCAAGGGACAGAAGCCCAGATTTCACACCACGATTTGGAAATTAAACAGCACACTCTTAGAAAAACAGTGGGTCAAAGAGGAAATCTCAAAAGAAATCAATGACTACCTTGAAACAAATGATAATGATAACACAACATACCAAAATTTATGGGATGCAGCAAAAGCAGTACTGAGAGGGAAGTTTATAGCCATAAATTCATATATCAAAAAAGAAGAAAGAGCAAAAATTGAAGAACTAACTGCACATTTGAAGGAATTAGAAAAACAACAACAAAGCAACCCAACAGGAAGAAGAAGGAAGGAAATAACAAAGATAAGAGCAGAACTAAATGAAATAGAAAATAAGAAAGCACTTGAACAGATAAACAAGACCAAGAGCTGGTTTTTTGAGAAGATTAACAAAATTGACAAACCTTTAGCAACACTAACAAAGAAAAAAAGAGAGAAGATGCAAATACACAAAATAAGAAATGAGAAAGGCGATATCACCACTGACCCCACAGAAATAAAGACTATCATAAGAGGATATTTTGAAAAACTATATTCCAACAAAAATGACAATCTAGAGGAAATGGACAAATTCCTAGAAACACATAAACAGCCCATATTGACAAAAGAAGAAATTGATGATCTTAACAAACCAATCACAAGCAGAGAGATAGAATCAGTTATTAAAAATCTCCCAACTAAGAAGAGCCCAGGGCCAGATGGCTTCACAGGTGAATTCTACAAAACATTCCGGAAAGAACTGACACCAATCCTGCTGAAACTATTCCAAAACATCAAAACAGAAAGAACGTTACCCAACTCCTTCTATGATGCCAACATTACCCTAGTACCAAAGCCAAACAAAGACATCACAAGAAAGGAAAATTACAGACCAATTTCTCTAATGAACCTAGACGCAAAAATACTTAACAAAATACTTGCTAATCGTATTCAACAACACATTAAACGTATTATACACCACGACCAAGTGGGATTCATCCCAGGTATGCAAGGATGGTTCAACATAAGAAAATCAATCAACGTAATACACCATATAAACAGATTGAAGGAAAAAAATCACATGATTATATCTATTGATGCAGAAAAAGCATTTGACAAAATACAGCATGCTTTCTTGATAAAAACACTCCAAAAGGTTGGAATACAAGGGAATTTTTTGAACATGATAAAGAGTATATATGAAAAACCTAAAGCCAATATTGTTTACAATGGAGAAATCCTAGACTCCTTCCCTCTAAACTCAGGAACAAGACAAGGATGCCCACTGTCTCCGCTCCTATTTAACATTGTCTTAGAAGTACTTGCTCGAGCACTGAGGCAAGAACCAGAAATAAAAGGCATTCAAATTGGAAAGGAAGAAGTCAAAATTTCATTATTTGCAGATGACATGATCCTATACATAGAAAACCCTGAGAGATCTACAACGAAGATTCTAGAACTCATAAATGAGTTTAGTAAAGTCGCAGGTTATAAGATCAATGCGCAAAAATCAGTAGCATTTCTGTACACCAATAATGAGCAAGATCAGGAGGAAATCAAGAAACAAATACCATTCACAATAGTAAATAAAAAAATCAAATACTTAGGAATAAATTTAACTAAAGAGGTAAAGAACTTATACACCGAGAACTATACAAGATTGTTCAAGGAAATCAAAGAAGACCTAAATAAATGGAAGACTATTCCTTGTTCATGGATAGGAAGACTGAACATTATTAAGATGTCTATCCTACCAAAACTGATCTACACATTCAATGCAATCCCAATAAAAATCAGTGCAGCCTTCTTTAAGGAACTAGAAAAACTAACTATGAAATTTATTTGGAAAGGAAAGAGACCCCGAATAGCCAAAGACATACTGAAAAAGAAAAACGAAATTGGAGGAATCACACTACCTGACTTCAAAACATACTATAAAGCCACGGTGGTGAAAACAGCATGGTATTGGCATAAGGAGAGACACATAGACCAATGGAATCGAATTGAAAGCTCTGATATAGAACCTCACATATACAACCACATAATATTCGATAAAGCCACCAAACCCTCTCAACTGGGAGAGAGTGGCCTATTCAACAAATGGTGTCTGGAGAACTGGATAGCCATATGTAGAAGAATGAAAGAGGATTACCATCTCACACCTTATACAAAGATCAACTCAAGATGGATCAAAGACCTAAATATAAGAGCCAAGACCATAAAAACCTTAGAAAGCAGTGTAGGGAAACATCTACAGGACCTTGTAATAGGAAATGGATTTATGAATATCTCACCAAAAGCACGAGCAGCAAAAGAACTAATAGATAAATGGGACTTCCTCAAAATTAAAGCCTTCTGCACCTCAAAGGAGGTTGTCAAGAATGTAAAAAGGGAGCCCACACAGTGGGAGAAAATATTTGGCAACCATATATCTGATAAGAAACTTATAACTTGCATATATAAAGAACTCCTATATCTTGAAAATAAAAAGATAAACAACCCATTTAAAAAATGGGAAAAAGACTTAAACAGACACTTCTCTGAAGAAGAAATACAAATGGCAAGAAAGCACATGAAAAAATGTTCCAAATCTCTAGCTATCAGGGAAATGCAAATCAAAACTACAATGAGATACCATCTTACACCCATAAGATTGGCAGCTATGAAAAAAAACAGAAGAATACAAGTGCTGGAGAGGATGTGAAGGAAGGGGAACACTCATCCACTGCTGGTGGGAATGCAGAAGGATCCAACCATTCTGGAGGACAGTATGGCGGTTTCTCAAAAAACTAGCCATAGATTTGCCATATGACCCAGCAATACCACTGCTGGGTATATACCCAGCAGAACTGAAAACAAGAACACAAACCGATATATGTACACCAATGTTCATAGCAGCATTGTTCACTCTTGCCAAAAGTTGGAATCAACCCAAATGCCCATCAACAGATGAGTGGATCAATAAAATGTGGTATATACACACAATGGAATACTACTCGGCTGTAAGAACAAACACACTACAAACACATGTGATAACATGGATGAATCTTGAGAACCTTATGTTGAGTGAAGCAACCCAGACATTGAAGGACAAATACTACATGACCTCAATGATATGAAATAAACAAGCTGCCCTAGATAGCAAGAGACTGAACGATAGGCTTACAGGAAATCGGAGGGTGGAGGAAGGATATGAGCCGATGTCTGCAGGGGTCGAATTTAAGACGAGATGGTGGTAAGTATGAACACAAAGAAGAGATAAAAGGGGGGCAAGGGGTTGCCTTTGCTTGGGGCTTTGCGGGTTTGAGGGTGGCTGGGGAGGGACGGATGGGTAACGTTGCCCAAAAGTGGGGGGAGGGAGGGGTAGCATACGAACCAGGAGAGGGTCAGGTGTTGGTGGAGATTAAAATGCCGAGAAAATCATATCAAAATATAATAAAGAGGGTTACCTGTTTAGAATGCTCGGAGGGGAGGGTCTGATGCAGGACGGGCTCCTGGGGAATGTCTAAATGCTCATTCTGCCAGAGTGGGTGACACCATGGGGTAGAAACCCAAGTAGTGAGAGTGGGGGTGGACCCACATCCTGGGGAGGACTAATGCCATCAAATAGAGGGAACTGTATCCCTCGAGAGAAAGGGTGGCTCCCAGGGCATTGGGGCAGTTGAGTAAGTTAGGACCTGAACACTATTCCATCTATCTCTGGAAGTGGCTCCTCAGGAAACGGAGGTTGGCTATCACTGAGGACACCAAGGTGGAAGGGAAAATGGACGTTAAATGTGTGGAACCAAAGTAAATGGGGGGTAAGAGAGGAGTTTCTTGAGAGTACACAAGGATGGATATAAAACATGTAATATTACACTATAACATATAGGAGATGACAGACTGATAATGTAAACCATAATGTAAAACATAGGATAACTAAAAATGTAAAGAACTGTGTATCCTAAAGTATGCACCACAATGTAAGCACAGATGTCACCTTGTTAGAAAGCTAATGTCTCAGACTCTGTACATCACTTTAAGTAAATATGATATGAATAGGGCGTAAGAGTATCACTGTGGAAGGGAAAAGGTTTTCTGGTGGATGTGTGGGAGTGCTGTATATTATATATATACATTGCTGTGGTCTAGGACTCCTGTGAAGAAAAGCTGAATAATTAGGCGGGGTTGGGGAAAAAAGATAGGATGTGGAATTTTTTCAAGTCAACATTCTTTATCTAAGTTCTTTATCTAACTTTATCCAAGTTCTTTATCTATCCTTTAAGCTCATCGCTATATGCCATTCCCTAGTAAGGGACCATGAAATTATATTGGGCTTCAAATTTCGGGGAGTTCTGGATCACAGAGTGTTTCAACAATGGCAATGGAGGGATACTGGTATGGGGTACCAATGACAGGTGATATATGGCTGACAGGGAGCTGTACAGAACATATGTCCAGGGTGCATGGTAATGTTTGGATATACTCATAGTGGTAACAATTAAAAACCACAGTAGGGGGGGTACTGGGTTCCTGGCCAGTGGTGCTCTGTCGTGGTCCCTAGGGGAGCAGCGACAGTCTCCCAGGTACAGTGGCGGGGACCGGGAGGGAGTGAGGGTTCAACAGTGAGCCCCTGATGCTAATGACTATGCTTGTGAGCTGATAAACCCAAAATAAGAACAAGGCCTAGAACAACTTTGTGCCTGGGAATTTCCTCCTGTCAGCCTTCATGTTACTCAAATGTGGCCAGTCTCGAAGCCAAACTCAGCATGTAAATGCAATGCCTTCCCCCCAGCGTGGGACATGACACCCGGGGATGAGCCTCCCTGGCAACGAGGGACCACTATCAACTACCAACTGATGATGCAACTGGAAAATGACCTTATACGGAAGGTTCAATGCGGATCAGCAGAATATCCATGTCTACATAAATACCATGACTTTAAAATGCTGTTTGACCTAAAGTAAGGGGGAAATGGAAAGGAGAAATGAGTTTATATGGCTACGAGTTTCTAAAAAAGAGTCTGGAGGCTGGCAGAAGGTTTGCCCTCATGCACAACTGAGCAGAGTCAGAGAGACAGATAAAGCAGATACAACCCCCAGATATTGGTTCCTTTGAGGGCTAAAGAGACCCACGGGAGTTATGGTCATGGCCGATGGGGTTAACTACCAGGGCAGATGGCCCCTCTTTGGAAATGGTGTTTATGTGTGATGAATCTGGACTCAGATGGGATCTCCCTTCATAAGACTTTCATGCCAATGTGCTGGAGGTGCAGTTAATGTTGGGGTTTAAGATATATTTAGGGGATTTGAATCTCTGGACTGACAATGTGATAGCCAGATCCTGAGCCTCAACAGACTCCAGCACCTACAATCTGATTTATTGGACTTACCACACTCAGCTAAGATGGAGTTGAAGAAGGACAACCACCACACCATGGAGCCTAGAGTGATTACAACTGAAAATGGGAGGATTGCATCCAGCATCCAGGTGGAATCTGACCCTCCTCTTGACATAGAGGTGCAATGGACACAACCAATCCAATGTCCACATAGAAGAGGTGGCATTGGAATGGGAAAAGTGGACATAGTGGACGAAGGGTATGGGGAAAGGCAGGAAGAGATGAGAGGTGGAGGCGTCTTTGGGACATGGAGCTGCCCTGGATGGTACTTCAGAGGCAATCACCGGACATTGTAAATCCTCACAGGGCCCACTGGATGGAATGGAGGAGAGTATGGGCTATGATGTGAACCAATGTATATGAGGTGCAGAGGTGCCCAAAGATGTACTTACCAAATCCAATGGATGTGTCATGATGATGGGAACGAGTGTTGTTGGGGGGGGGAGAGGGGGGGTGGGGGGATGGGGTTGAATGGGACCTCACATATATATTTTTAATGTAATATTATTACAAAGTCAATAAAAAATAAAAAAAATTAAAAAAAAGTTTTAAATAAAAGTTACAACGGGCAAAAAAAAAAAAAAAAAAGAATATATTCTTCTCTGCACATGCCTCTTCTGTCACTTTAACTGAACCTGTGGTTGAGCTGGGGTTGATGTATGCTCGGAAGACTTGAATTTCTGAACTGACTGTGTGCTGATGGGCCCCAAGCCTCAGTGGACTTGCAGCACCTATTCTCTGATTCATTGGACTTGTCCATGTCAGCTAACAGGGAGGTGGGGATGGTCAGCCACCACATCAGGAAACCAAAAGAGTCTACAACTGCTAGCAGGAAAATTGCATCCATCAGCCTCCTCTTGATTTAGAGGCAGAGTGGACATCACCATCCCAGGATCCTCAGGAGGGAGAAATAAAATACGGATCAGAGTGGACTTACAGGTATTCTACCACAGAATTCTTGTGACTCTAGCATTGGAAGAAACTGTATCATAGATGTGGAGACAGTGGCCACAGGAGTTTCTAAGCGCCGGGAGAGGGAAGATGAGGTGTGATATGGGGGAATTTTCAGGACTTGGAGTTGTCCTGAATGATATTGCAGGGACAGATGCAGGACATGGAGAGAGTGTAAAGTACAATGTAAACTGTAATCCATGCTGTGTAGCAGTGCTCCAAAATGTATTCATCAAATGCAATGAATGTGCCACACTGATGAAAGAACTTGGTGATGTGGGAGCAGAGGGTGTAGGGTGGGGAGTGGGTATATGGGAACCTCTTAAGGTAACATTTTGTATGATCTATGTATCTTTAAAAATTTTTTTTAATCTATTATAAAAATTTTTTGAATATATAAGTTACAATAAAAAAATAATATATTCCTGAAAAAATGTATTCATAAGAATGTTCCATGTTTGAGAATACGGCCTTGAAAATGACATGCTCCACAGCATCTCTCTCTTCTCCACGACTTTATCTTTTCAAGTCTCATCTTTCTGCTCTCTCTTTCCTCAACTTACCCCTCTCTTTGCCTTGTAGAGTCTAGCTGGAGCAGTGGGGACAATGTCAGAAACAAAATGAACATTCTTTAAAGTGCTAGAATGAAGACAAATTCAAAACCCATGAACCACAACTAAATAGTTGAAAGGTATAAGTAAATGTGATGCATAAGTTACTTGGCAAATCGTCCTTTCAATTAATTGGCTCTAGGCAAATTGCTCACTGAGTAAATTGACTTTCTGATGAATTCACCTAGAACTTGTGGTGTTCTGGGAAGAGGCAGGTTGGTGAAAACATGGGACTTGGAAGAAATTAGTTTTTTTAAATATATAAATTGCTTTGTGACCCTAAAATAAAATGTAATTCTCTGCAAGCAAAGATGCGTGACTCAAGTGATCATTAGCCTGGAAATATTGGTGCTGGGTTATGTCTAGTGCTGATGATTTAACATAACTTAATATCTTTGGTTTCATTAGGAACCTCATCAATTTTATTGAAGTTAGAAAATAAAGAGATTGAGCCTGGCAAAGTTGATGTGACATATATTGCCAAAGTCATTTTTCAAGTAATTGGCAACAATAAACAAATCAACTGACATAAAGTGTCTAATTACTTTGCTTGGCATGCTTTGAAAATATAGAGTATCAAAATAATATTTTCTTTAGTGGTCCTTGTTCCATCCTGATACTATAGCTCAGCTTCAAAGAGTTATCATGTATTAAACACTCTATTAGGTTCTATTATTTAGTCATCACAATACCCTGGGAAGTAAATACTATTACTACTCCCATTTTACAAGAGAAAACTGAGTTTACCAAATTAAGTAGCTTGTTTGTAGTCTTTTCTAGTATGCAGGACTTGGAATTTCAACTAGTTAGCGTTATTTAGTTTAGACCAGCACTATCCAACAGGAATATGGACCACATAATTTTACCTTTCTAATAGCCATATGAAAAAAGAAATAAATAAAATTAATTTACTTTTCACGTTATTTAACCCACTATAACCAAAGTACTATAATTTCAAAATGAAATCTATATAAAAATATGAATGAGATAAAATGTATTTTTCTTCTACATTCTTTTTTTCCTCAAAGCAGGTCTTTGACATTCGGAGTGTATATTGTAAATTCAGCACATCTCAAAAGTGCTCAATAGTCCGGTTGAGTGGCTATTATATTGAAAAACACAAGTCTAAACCCTTGCTTCTCAAAGTATGGTCCTTAGACTAGCAGCATAAGGATCATTTGAGGCTTGAGAGACATGCAGGCTCTCAGACACTATCCTGTTTTTACTGAATCAGAACCTTCATTTTACCTAGATGCCCAGGACACTCATATGCACATTAAAGTGTGGGAGAAGCACTGCTCTAGGATCCATGCTCTTCACCATTGTCCTATGCTTCTGTTCAAAGGTGCTCATTTGCTACCTCACTTCACAAGTAAGTACTGAATGGTGATTACTTGGCAATACTGCTAGGAAACACTGGTGGCTGCTTTGCATTGTGAAAGTGCATTGACTTTGGGATAAACTAGGTTACTAGCTATGATGCCTTAAAATTATGCACAATTACTTAACTACTCTGAGTCTTAATGTCTGCATCTATAAGATGGGATAATACCTATATCAGTTGTCTACTACATATCACTCTCCCCTTCCTTAATTTACAAAACCTCCATTTTAAAGTGAAGATGTTGTCTCCAGAAGTAAAAATATTTCCTAGCCATTCGTTCCTTAATTTTCAGGAAGACTAAATGAGATGCTAGCCTAAGCATTTAAGTATTGTTTGAGAGTTCTGGAAAGGTTCCTTAAGAAAGCTTAATACGTGAGAGTTATATCCCATTTCTGTACTTCCTTTTCTTTTCTTTTGCCTGAAATATGAGCATGGTAGTTAGAACTCTAACAACTGTACTGGATCAAAAGGTGATCTTACGGAAAATCACACCCTAGCATGATGTTGGGGATCGAGTCATGCCCCCACAAAAGTTATGTTCAGGTCCCATATGCTGATCCTTTGGGTGTGAACTCATTTGTAAATAGGACCTTTGAAGATATTATTAGTTAAGGGTTGCCCAAACTGAATGAGGGTGGGTCTTAATCCAGTATGGCCATGGTTCTTATAAGCAATGGAAATTGGACTAAGGAGAAGTCACAGGGAACAGCCAGAAGCTGGAACCTGATGGAAGCCAGAAGGGAAAGGAGGAGACACTGCTATAGACATTGCTGTGGAAAAGCTAAGAATTTTAGTTTTCCTTGACTACTCAAGCAAACACTATGTACTGGGTTGGCTTAAAAATGGACATTTATTAGATCAAGATTTTGAGGCTAGTAGAAGGCCAAAGCATAGTCAAAGCTATGCCTTTTCCCCAAAGATTGGTGTTCTGGGGCTGGCTGACAGTGAACCTTGGTCCCTGGCTCCCCTGTCACATGGTGTAGCAGTTTAATATTATCGATGAATTTCAAAAATAGATATTGCATTATGCTTGTAATCTGATCTGTACCAGGCATGATTAAGTTTGGATTAGGACATTGAGTCCCCATCCCCAAGTCCCTTTGGTAGGCGGGGACTCACAGATAAAAGGCATGGCAAAGAACAGAGTTGAGGGTTTCTGATGTTGGAAATTTGATGTTGGGGTGTGATGCTGAAGACTTATACTGGAGTCCCAGGAAGTAAGCTCACAGAGGAAAGAGAAGCCAGCCCCAGGAAGAAAGGAACTTTGAAAAGCAAGCACCAGGAACATGTGAACCCAGGAAGCCTGAACCCTGGCAGACATTGGCAGCCATCTTGCTCAACACATGACAACAGACTCTGGTGAGGGAAGTAACTTATGCTTTATGGCCTGGTATCTGTAAGCTCCTATCCCAGATAAATACCCTTTATAGAAACCAGCCAATTTCTGGTATTTTGCATCAGCACCCCTTTGGCTGACTAATACACATGGCAATGCTCATGGCATCCTCTCCTGGCCTTTTCCTTCTCCTCCAGGTTCTGCTGATGTTCAGTTTCTAACTGCTACCTCAGACTTTCTCTTTTTCTGTCTGAATCTCATTCCACTTATAAAAGACTCCAGTAATAGGATTAGGACCCATCTTGCCTGAATTGGGCCACACCTTACCTGAAGTAATCTCATCAAAAGATACTGCTTACAATGAGCTCTCACTGACAGGAATGAGTTGAGTTTAAGAACATGTTTTTGGGGTACATAGCTTCCAGACCACCATACCAAGGGACCCCAAATATTGTTGGCCAGCCAGAAGATATTGACGCTGTGAGGGAGCAAGTCTTCTAGCCTCTGAAACCATGAGACAATGAATTCCTGTTGTTAAGCCTACCCATTGTATGGTATTTGTTTTAGCAGCAAGCAGGCTAAAACAGACTGTAAAGCACAAAGATAGGAGGTTCCCAGTTTCCTCATCACTATGGAGCCTCCAGTCAAGACCTATTTTTTCCCTCATATTTCTTTTCTGTGAGAAGCTCTACCTTATTTATACAACTGTTATTCGGTGTTTCTGTTGTATGCAGCTGAATCCAATCCTGTTACACCTATCTAAGGTGTCTGTTGTATAGATTAAATAAGCCAATATATGTAAAGCACCTCAGTGGGTGTTATGTAAGCCTTCACTTTTGATAGACATGAGAGATGTGATTGTCCTTCAGGAGCTCAAAAGTCACTAGAGAGCAAGAAATAAAGTAAATGAAAAGTTACAAAAAACATTTTTCTGGAATGCCATGAATTATTTCTTGACTTGGGCACACACATGTAAGTGTGCATATTCTGACCTACTAAAATCCATAAGGGAATAATGTTGCAGATAATGCTAAACATAGTCTAGCTAAAACTCCTTTCTTGAATCAGTAATGAGATGCTGCCAGTGGCATGATGCTTAATCAAAGCTGTCTCTACTGAATTGCTTTAGAATTTCTAAGGGGAGTATGCTACCTTAACAACATTGGCCTGGATCTTAAAATTTTGGAATCACTCCTTCTGGGATTGCTTCTGGCAATTTAGGGGGGAATGTGTTTATTTTCTATGATCTTCAGCCACAGAGAAAGGAAGCAGAGATTTTATTTAGGTGTACTTGTCATCTAGTTGTTTATTTTGAGATGGATAGACCTGGAAGAGAACCAACAATTAGATCTTCTTTTCCCTCAAGGAAACTACATATTGATGAAGCCAGGTTGGAAGTAGGGTACAAACATAAGGAGGTACACAACTCCAAAGATCAGCATGTATATTACAATCCAGAAGTTATTCAGTGTTGTACAAGGGGAAGTGGCCCAAATGCTAATGGCCTCCACTCTTGCCACTGTACCTTCTCTTTCCCAGCCTCTTGGTGAGTTCCCTATGACCAGTTAACTGAGGAAGAAAAAACTCAGGATTGGTTTACAGGTGGTTCTGCACAATATACAGGTACTACCCGAAAGTGGACAGCTGCAGAAGTAGAGCTTCTTTTTTGAATATCACTGAAGAACAGTGTTGAAGGGAAATCCTCACAGCAGGCAAAACTTCCAGCAGTGCATCTGGTTGTTCATTTTGCTTGAAGGGAGAAATGGCTGGAGGTACACTTATATTCTAATTCACAGGCTGTGGTTAATGGTTTGGCTGGATGGTGAGGGATTTGGAAGGAAGAGGAACATGATGGAAAAAATGATGAAAAAGAGGTCTGGGGAAGAGGCATGTGGTATGTGGATAGACCTTTCAGAATGAGCAAATAACATGAAGATATTTGTGTCCCATGTGAATGCTGAACAGAGGGTAACTTTAGCAGAGGAGAATGTTAATAATCAAGTGGATAGGGTGACTCATTTTGTAGATAACAGTAGGCCTTTTCCCCCAGCCACTTCTGCCATTGCCCAATGGGCTCATGAACAAAGTGGCCATGGTGGGAGGGTTGGAGGTTATCTTGGTCTCAGCAACATGGACATCCTTCACCATGGCTAACTTGGCTACAGCCACTGCCGAGTGCCCAATCTACCAGCAACAGAGACCAACACTCAGTCCCTGATATGGCACCATTCTCAAGATAATCAGCCTGATACCTGGTGGCAAGTTGATTACATTGGACCACTTCCATCATGGAAGGAGACTGTTATAGTCTAACAGGAATAGATACATAACTCTGGATACAGTTTTGCCTTTCCAGTACACTATGCTTCGGCCAAAACTACCATCTAAGGACTTAAAGAATGCCGTATCCATAGTCATGATAGTCCACACAACACTGCTTCTGATCAAGGAACCCTGTCATTGAAAATGAAGAATGGGAATGGGCACTTGGTCATGGAATTCACTATACTTACCAAGTTCCCCATCATCCTGAAACAGCTGGATTGATAGAACTGTGAGATGGCCTTTCGAGGATTCAATTATGGCACCAACTATATGGCAATGCATTGTAGGTCTGGGGCTGTGTTGTCCAGGTGGTTGCATATGCACTAAATCAGCATCTGCTCTATGGTGCTGTTTCTCCGATAGCCGAGATTCATAAATCCAGGAATCAAGGGGTGGAAATGAGAGTGGCACCACTCACTATTACCTTTAATAATCCACTAGAAAAGTTCTTGCTCTTATCCCTGCAAACTTAAGCCCTACTGGTCTATAGGTATTAGTCCCAAAAGGAGGAGTGATTCCACCAGAAGACAACAACAGTGATTCCATTGAATTGAAGTTAAGGCTGCCATGTTGGAATTCTCATACCTCTGAATCAACAGGCAAAGAAGGGAATTAATATACTGGTTGGGGTGATTGATCCTGGCTATCAAGGGGAAATAGGGATGCACCTACACAATTGAGGTAAAGAATTGTTTGCCTACAATACAAGATTAAAGTTAATATGGAATGGGTAGTAGAAGAAAGTAGTCATAAATATAAACTACAACTGTGTGACAATTACAGAATGAGAACTGTAACAGTTATGAATATTTCTCCCTTGTTTTATTATGGGTATGTTTGCATACAAACATAAAGCAAATATATTGTGTTTGCTTTCCTCTCTTATCCCATTATTATATAATATATGTTTTATTAATTTTATGTCAGTTTTTAAGTTATAGGATATCAACTTTAAGAGTGAGTATTACCCAAGGACTTGCACCCTATTCTGGGAAAAGATTTGGTGCATTTCTGGTTGTATGCAGGAGAGCTGAGTATTGTCAGGTAAAAATATCATTGTTATTGCTTTTGTTCAGAGATTAAGTATGGTTTAAGGAGATGTGAATGGCTGCCAAGTTGGCAAGGCATGGACTATGATGGTTAAGTTCATGTGGCAACTTTACTAGGTTATGGTGTCCAGTTGTTTGGCCAAGCAAGCACTGACCTGATTGCCACCATGAGGATATTTCATGGACTTAAATCATCAGTAAGTTGATTGCTTCTGTGGTTGATTACATCTATAATAAACTAAAAGTTGGCTTTTAACAATGAGAGTCAGTTTAAGGCCATAAGAATCAGATTTCAGAGGTCTGAAGGAATAATCTCCATCTCTACTTCGACCAGCCAACTTCTGGAGAATTCATCAAAAGCACTCATCAGCATTAGGGTGTGAGCCAATTCCTCTAATAAATCTCAAAATTATCATATGTTTAATCTCCGTTTGGTTCTATTTCCCTGGAGAACCCTAATACATAGAGTACATGGCCAGCACTGATTATATGGCCTTCCCAGACATTACAGAAGACTTCACACAGATTCAGAACTCAATGAGGAAAAAGCATGGGCTTTGTAGTGACACAGCATCATATATGAGGCTTAGTTTCTCTCAGCTTTAAAACGAGGATTGTAAAACTTACCTGTCAAGTTCCTTCCAGATTGTTCTCTATGAAGTTAAGGTTTTTAAAGAATAGCTAAATACCCGCAACTAAAAGGTAAAATTCAATGATAGAAATGCTGATATTTACTTGTTCATTGAAAGTGAGAAAAAGAGAGACAAGTTGTGATCTCTGAAATGAGGGCAGATCCTCGGTTCCAGGGACCAGCATGATGCAGCCATAGCAGGAAGGGATACTCAGGATTCCACCCAGATCCCCTGGCATCCCTTTTATCTTTCTTTGAACCCTTCCACCTGGTTCTGCATGCTTTTGCTTCCAATGAGCCCCTGCTACAACTTTCTAAAGAGGACTCCCCTCCAGCTACTGCTGTTGCTTCTCCACTTTGCATGGAGATCTGGACGTACTTGGGAGAAGTGGCCTTTGGGGAGACTGACTCCTCCAGCAGAATGAAAGTCCAGCTCTCTTGCCTGAAGGCCAGACAACTCTGAGGTGAAACTTATACTCCAAAGTTCCTACAGGATGAGGCCCAGGCTAACTTCGCCTGAAATTACACTCTTATTTGGACTCTTGTCTTTTCCTGTTCTGCTTCTCCCCTGCCCTTACTTCTTTCTCTTGGGAACTTCCTTAATAAATCACTTGCACAGGAATTCGTATCTCAAAGTCTGACACAAGCATCTACTAGGTTGACAAATGATCAGAATTGGAGGGACGGTTCTTTCCATACATAGTAGATATCTCTACCAACTAAAGGAAACTCCTGCCTAACTTTCACAAGCCAAACTCTGAAGGACAAGGAGAGCAGGACCTGGATGTGACATGATTACTATGGTGCCATCTCTCTAGCTAAGAATCCAGATTTAGAGAGATGACTGGACAATGCAAAGGCAGTTTCAAACTGAAGCCCATTCTCCCACAAAATCTAGGTATTATCGTAAATTTCAATCCACTTACTTGATTACTGATTGAGGGTTTTCCATACAAAATTACAGGCTGGGAGGAAAAGTTAAATTGATTACATAATCAAGATGTCACGCAAAGCCCCTCTGCACAAGATATAAGGTTAAAGATGTTGGAACCCCATTTCCAACTTCTGGGAAAGCAAAGCCCTCCCACCTCCTCTGCATATGTCAGACTCCACTTCCAAATGCTCCTGTGCTTTTGCTTCCACCCTAATCATTCACCTTTTCCTATTGCAAATTTCAACACTCTCGATGAATTTTTAATTATTGGAGAAAATGAATTAATAAACTTCATGGAATGTGTCAAAAATAAGCACAACTATGGACAAAAATCCTGTAGACAAATAAGAAATAAACAGCCACTGCCTAGATTAAATCATAGTGCAAGAGGGCCAAAAGTATCTCTTGGTGAGGAGAGCTGGCATGATTTAGTTTAGCACGTAGTTTTGTTTTATCCACGAGTATCTGTAAGTTGAAAAAGTTAAAAAAGAAAAAAGCTATTAAGTAGAGGGACATCTTTAATATAAAGACAGGAGGATCCAAGACCATATGTCATGTATATGTGTGTATATTTTATATGTACATAGTGATACAATTATATGTACAAAGTGATAACAATTATATATGTATACAAATACATATGTATACAATTTGGAAATGTTCCAAAATGCTAAGATGGCTCTGAGTTTTAAAGGGGTGGGTAATATTAAAGTTTATTTTAAACTGAGGTATAGTATGTGTGTGTGTATATATGTATACATATATATGTAAACTGAGGTATAGTATGTGTGTGTGTATATATATATATATACACACACACACACATATATAATGAAACACATAAAGCCTATGATTTAAATACATTTTTAATATATGTATTCCTCATGTCACCACCATGCAGATCAAGCTATAAAGCAATTTGAGCAAGCCACAAAGCTTCCTTGTGCCTCTTCTCAATAAATAACCACCTGACCCACCTCTGTACACTGCTACGGAGATAGCTACTCTTCTGACAAATCATACAGGTGATCTTATTCCTCTATATACCAGTCTGTGCTTTCACAGTTTCTATAGTGAAAAAGGATTATTTTGTTAATTACTAAATAAAGCAAAGTAGACAAATGGACAGCTTTGTCCAACAGTCTATGTGTTTCATCTTAACAGGGAAACTGATTTTCAGAAATTCTGAAGCAGAGACCACCAGCAAGGAGGAGCTCAATATAGATTTGCCACTAGCGTAAAGAGAGCAGAAGGGGGGTTAACACACAGAGAGGCACCCTATGTTGAATGGAGGACAGAATTCCAGTGTTTTTAGTTATGAGAGGGATTGTAGGGCCACAGCTGATGATTTCATTGCTCTTATAGTACTTTTGCTTGGTAAGCCGTAAAGCAGGATTACAGCTTTCAAGAAATGGATTCTCACCAATCTGTCCTCGACCTGTATTTTTCAAATCCATCATTATTAAATTGAAGAGAATGACGTTCCTGAGGAGAAGGAAATTATGGCCTCTGAAGAGCTTCACTGGCAAAAGGATAATATCATTGCTCCAGGAGTTCACTAATTACGTTCAAGGCTCTGCTAGAGTCTAAAGCAGCAAGATGAGGTAACCTTCATTACTGCTCTCAAGATCCTAGTTTTGGGAGGTGGCTGAGGATGGGGAAGTCATGTTCTCTCTGCAATTGAAAAGAAATTGCTCTCCTTCCAAGGACCTTCTCTTGAGGGTTCCTAAGCTGTGGAGAATTTCTTGGATTCTGAGGTAAGATTTGAAAAAGATTAAAATCCGTTTCACTGACCCGCCACCATCTTCAAATTCTCAAACCGGCGCTTTTGGGCTGACTCCTGGAGACATGCAGCATTAAGGCTGGTCATTTGTTTCCAAATATTAGAGGCAGAAGAAGAAAAATGCATTTCCTGGTATTGTAAGAAAGTTAACTGTTTTGTGGGTTCCATGTTAGCCCCTTGGCTTTGTCAGCTATACATCCTGGCTTCAAATTTCACAGCACCCCTTTCGACATGATGTGAGACAATATTTCATAGTGGCAAAAACATGATATTTGGATTCAGACAGGGCCTGATTCAAATCACATGGAAAATTCATTTGGGCAAATCATGTTTAGTTAATTCTTAAACCTTACTCCCTGCCCCCACCTGAAACTGGGAATAATGCCACTTCTTCATAAGATTATTGTGGGAATTAAATTTTAAAAACAGAGAAATAGTCTAAAATATCAAATGGAAACTCCATAAATATTCATTTTATCTCTCTCACCTTTAATGACCTATCCTAAAGAAGAGATGGCAAGGGAAATAAGATAGTGATGAAGTTAAGCATTTTGGAATTAGGCAAAAAACAGTTTCAAATCATGGATCTTCTACATATCTATTGTGCAGCATTACTTCACCTCTCTCATCTATAGTTTTTTCATTCCTAAAATTGGATTAAAAATTATTTTTTACTCATAGTTGTTATGAAGATTCAATGATATAAAATCTGTTCTTAGCTCAATGGTTTACATTTAGAAATAAATCAGTAAAAATAAGGTTTTAGTCTTTCAAAAGGACCTTGGTTGCTACCATATTTTCCATGGAAAGTAAAGAGATGTTACCAATATTTTTATATTACATAAATGAAATCTCTATCTAGAAATATGATTTCTCCAAATACTGTAACATTTTTAGTGATGGTCTAGAACTCGAGTCACAGTATTCAGAAATCTGCCCAACATTTGTCCCATTGACTCCTTAGCCTTACATCTCTTCCTTATATTCAATGCTGTTTTATAAGAAGTAATTATTTAAATGGAATATGGAATTCTTAACTTGGACAAAATTAAAGACATTTCAATACAGAACTAAGTTGTTCGGAAAATTTTCCTGAATTTGTAAGTTTACAATTGGCTCAATCTCCATGAGAGAACTTTGTGTTGCGAAACTTTGAAGGGAAATTAAAAGATTTTAATTGTGATATAAAGTGACAACGAGAATAGAGACAATGCCCAATTTCACGAGTATGGCACAACTGTGCCCTTTACACTTTTTAAAATGTCTGTCTTCAAAAGATTCATTCATATATGTATTATTGTTTATTAGAATCAAGTTTGTCTTTTGATAAACAATGTAGTATATTATTTTCTTCAATTTCTAAACACATCTATTTCTTTCCTTTGGCATAGATCAACTTATAACCTGAGAGAGAAAACATTTTAGTAATATTACTGCCCTTATAATTTTAAAACAGAATTTTACGTGTGTTTCAGGATTGTCTCATTCTTCTTAAAAGAGATTTAATAAGGAGGAACCCACATTATCAGGATTTAGAATACAAAATCTCTTCCTAGTAGAAATTCGAGAAAATATAGTGGATTCTAACACAAGATCAGGCTCCATTTAGGATCCATACAGGAGATTTAAGAACATTATTCAAATTTAAATGAAAAATAAGAAATTAATCAACTAAAAAAAATAGCAGGGTAAGAAATGGAGAGGAAAAAATTACAAGGGTATAAAAGTTATTTTTCATAGCAGGTGACCAATAGATACTTTGTAAGACCATTAACTCTGGAAAGTCACACCAATCTGAGAGAGCGATAAACAGTTCTTGGGAAAGTTTGAACCATGAAGCACAGGCTTTGGGTTGTGGTTCTAAAGGATTTTCTATTTATACCAAGTACCTTCCTAATTTTGTACTTCAAATTTCTGGGGGTGATTTCATACTTAGTTATCCCATCACAGAAGCTTTTGTCCACATTGCAGTTTTCCTCATGTGCTAAGAAAACTGCTCTGATAACTCTCTTCCATACTGCACTCTCATCTCAGCATCCTTTAACCTCAAAATCATTCTCATTAGAATATTAATAATTTTGCCCACAAGCCTCTAACCTAAGATTGTATACCAAGTAATAACAATTAAGTCTGTCCTTCAAAACCTCATTCAAAATTCCTTAACCTGATAAAGTTTTCATGTCTTATTGCTGGACACAAACAATTATGCATTTTCTTCTTCCACACACACAAGAGGCTTTCTCCTCTTAGTGATTGCAAAAAGCTTGGCAAAGGTCTATATTAATTGAATCTTGTTGTCCAGAAGTGGTGAAGCATCATGTGCATTCACCAAAACACTTATGAAAGTGAAAAAAAAGAAATTCTGAGCAGGAGTATCAGATTACTTATTTTGTCATCTTCTCCTTGATGCTCTAAATGAATCTGACCCCAGAGAAATTTCACTTCTTAAAAGCGGGGCTTGCAATGCCAGCTAACTCTAGAAGACATGGCAATTTACCAATCTACCTGAAAATATATCAATGACCAGTATTAGAATCTTTGAGAAAAATACGACGGTGGTCTGTGCCTTAAGGGACACGCCACTGCAAACAACAAAAATAGGTCAAGGTTATCTCACTAAACTGCATGCAGGGTCACATTTACCCTCCAGTTCACTCTTGGCTTACTTGAGACTTCATCTTCCACCAGACAGCCAGCCCCAACAACCCACCGCGGGGAAGCTGGGTTTCTCACAAAACAACGTGCAAGGATTCTGACACTACCGGGACTCCCTGTTCGATTTACGGGTATGCTGGTCCAGCGGAGCAATAAAAAATAAAGATAAATCCAAATCTTCCCTACTCAGGACCACATAAACATGCATGAAGATCTTCCTCTGGTTAACATTGGTAGAAATCCTAATCCAGAAAGGGAAACTGAGGTAGAAAAAAAAACAGTGCAGTCCTGGCTTCTTTCCAGAAACAAAGTATGCTAAAGTCTAATAACAGTTCTAATATTGGGCTGTTGCGAGAATTCGTCCTGATCATTGTCCACTTCACTTGGTACAAGGCATTTAGCCAACATCTCTTCAGTCTCATTCTATGACCTCTGGCCCTTGCTTTATCTTGGGTTCCTGATGTTTGACTTGTGCATAGTGTGAAGAGGATTAAAAATAGTTTCAACATTTCTTCTTTCTCCATCCCTTCCTTTGTGTTTCATACTTTCAGAATGATTCGGCCGTGTTTTTGCATGCTTCTCTACCGGTGGGTGTGGATGGGCCACCAAGGCAGCATAGAAAATCAGCAAGGCTGTCTTGGTCCTGAATCAACAAGCCTTCTCTATTTCACAAGTCTGTGTATCCTGGTTTGTGTCCTGGTTTTGATAAATGCCAATAAAATACTTAGAATGAATATAATATGGAGAAAGCAATTTCCACAGAGCTATTCCAAATGGAACCAAAAGTAGAAAGAGACATATTCTCTTTGAGAAAAATAAGTTGACAAGGTGCAGGGTTGGGGGGCGGGGAGAGAGAAAGAGAGAGAGAGAGAGAGAGAGAGAGAGAGAGGTGGAGAAATGCTCTCTGTCTCTGCCTATGGAACATGAGTTCCAGCAGTTCTGAGTTTTGTCTAGAGGATGAAAAAGGGAAACAACTTCACAGAATCTTTTGGAAGCTTCCAGGTGTTTATGCTCTGCAGCTTCTAGTCTTTGAATTGAGTTTACCTACAACAAAGAGAACTGAGCAACTGACGGTTTACCTGTTTTCCTCAGTTCCCCCTTGGGCCCATCTAATGTCTTCAGTGTTCTGAGAACCACAACCAAATAGATAGTGTCTATTTATTTGTGTATAACAGTTTTCATTTCTAGTTTTAAAAACAGGTAAAATTAACCTAAACTAAAATGCACAGATGAGTTTTGACAATTTCATATACTGATATTACCATTATTCAAACATGATAGAACATTTTCTTCACTCTAGAAAGTTCTCCTGTATACCACTCTAGTAAATCCTCTTTCCATCACTCTCTGACTTCTATCATCTGAGTTTGGACTTCATATAAATAGAATCATACAGAACATTTTTTAAATGGCTTATTTGGCTTGACATAACATTTTTAAGATTCATTTATGTTGCTCATTCATGCAGCAGTAGATTATTTTTATTGCTAAACAGCATTTCATCATATGTATTTATCCATTGTCTGGTTTTTGGAAATTTGTGTTGTTTCCAGGAGTTGGCTGGTATGGATAAGATTGCTGTGAACATTCTCAAACAAGTCTTTTTTTAGGACATATGTGTTTATTTAATATGGGTAAATCCTAGGAGTGCAATTGCTGGGTCGTATGATAAATGCACATTTAAATTCATTAGAAACTGAAAGGCAAGAGTATTTGGTTCCTGAATTTAATATGGGTGATTCTAATGATTTTCTCCATTAAGTATGATTCTCATTAAATAGTATAATTAAACCTTTGTTTCTTAACTACCTGGTCTGGCATTAATAAGAAATACAAAAATTTTTTTCAAAAATAATGCCTTAGGAAAGAGGATTTGGCTCAAATGATAGAGCATCCGCCTACCAAGTGGGAGGTTCAGGGTTCAAACCCAGGACCTCCTGACCCATGTGGTGAGCTGGCCCATGTGCAGTGCTGATGCATGCAAGGAGTGCCGTGCCATGCAGGGGTGTCGCCTACATAGGGGAGCCCCACGTGCAAAGAGTGTGCCCTGCAAGGAGAGCTACCCCGCATGAAAAACTGCAGCCTGCCCGGGAGTGACGACACACACATGGAGAGCTGATGCAGCAAAATGATGCAACAAAAAAAAAGAGATGCATTTTCCCAGTGCCGCTGACAAGAATACAAGCAGACACAGAAGAACACACAGTGAATGGACACAGAAAGCAGACAATGGGGGGCAGGGAGGGGAGATAAATAAATAAATAATAAATCTTTAAAAAAAAGTCATATTTTTAAAATTTTTTCTTTTGCTTTTCATTTTCAAATTATTGTTTGCTGTCACTATTATTGTCAATATTTATATCATATAGCTCCTGCCACTCTATTCCCCATACTTCTCTGTTCACCATTGATGCTTTTTCGCTGTCTTCTTCCATCACTTAGTTGTCTTGATTTCATTGATTTTTCTTTTTGTTTTCTTAAAAAAAAAAAAGATTACTTGTATCACATTACCAGATTCATCCATGTTTGAAAACCTCTACTTTTTACCTATTCCATGAAAAACTTCTTTTCTAGGCATAATATTTTTGGGGTCATATTTTCTTTACCCAAAAGTCCAATTTTTTTCCCATTTGAATGCTGCTTTGAAGAAGTCTGGGCCTAAAAGAATTCTAAAGAATTCTTTATCCTTGGGAGTCAATGTCAGTGATAGTCTAGAAGTGTTTTCATGCCAGCTGTTTTATATCATGTTTTCTTTTGATTTGCTTATTTAGTTTATCTTTCATCTTGAGAATGTCTATTATGACATTGATGATAGTTTCCCTTTCATTTGTTGGCTTTTCTTCATCAAGTATATCAGTTATCTTTTTGGTGGACCACTTTATCTATTCTAACATCTATTTTCTTCTTTTTAATTATACTGGTATATTTGTCTTTTTTCCATCTCTTCATCCTATATAGTTATCATAAACTTTTTCTCCTTGTCTGCAACTTGATTTTTATCCGAGTTTATTTATTTGTCATGTCTTTGTTTATTTACAAATAAAATTTTAGTTTATTTATAATTGTGTGATGGTGTCCTCAATTTATTTCTTTAACACTCAAATCTCTCTTTTCATCTCATTTTGTTTATTCTTTTTACTCTGTATTTTGATCTCCTCTGTAAGCCTTTGTTTCATTATAATCATTGTCTTATTTAGTTCATCTACGGCCTGAAGCACTTCTCGGAATCTTTCTTCTTTCTGAAGTCTTTGTTTTCTTCCAGATTGTCATCTATTTTTGGCACGCTATAATCCTTTCCTCCAGTATTTTATGGGCAGCACGCTTGGAGAGATGCCAGCCACTCTCCCTCTCTCTTTCTCTATTTTATATTGTATACCCTGAACTGCTCAGTTTCGTCCAAGTTGAAACAGAGAAGGTAAATTCTCATTACATTCCTTTCCACCCCAGTAGAGTTTTTCTCCTCTTATAATTTAAACTTGAAGGCAGTGTCTGTGGAGCTGAGGGGTATAAGAGAGTGAGAAGCAGTGGAATGCTGGAGCCTGCTCATAACTGCTCATTAGAACAGGTTATGCCATTTTCGGTATTTTTGTGAACCGCTTGTTAAAACCTTATGGCCATATTAAAAATTAAGTTATATTAACTTATAATTAAACACATTATATTAAAACAAATAAAAAACTTTATATTAAAATGTTCTCAAAGTCCATCTTTCCTGATTGTTTTACTCTTGTCCATGGCATTGTGGTTACTTGGGCCATTGGGTTGTGCGTTGAGTGACGCCATGTCGATTGCTTGAAACTGGCTATGGTGGGAGTAGTTACATCTCAGAAGCTGATGAATGCTATGAATCAGGGTTTGACTTACTGTTCGGTTGATGATCTAGACTTAACAAAGTGATGAGATCATCTAAAAAATGTAGGTTAAATTTAAATGCATGCTATGTCTGAAGCCGGTATGTTGTGATTAGCATAGAAAATTAGGAACTATTTTTAGTATTTGGAAACTATTACCCAATTCCGAAAGATGTTGCTTGCTTTATTGAAAAATTACACATATCTTCATTGTTCACTTTCTTCCTGCTCAGTAAAATGAAGGGAAATATCAATGAATATTCAAGTCGGAACTGCACTCGCTTATCAATTGCAACCATCGGCTGACTATGAAAACAAGAATTCAGCAAAAAATGAACAAAACCGTACTATGAGAATCACTCAGCTCTGTGAAATTTACAAGAAAGAGTACTGTACATTTTATTATTACCTGTAAATATGTAAAAATTGTGCTATGCATCATTTATATCCGTAAAAATGTTAATAAACGTATATATATGTATATTTATAGACAATTTTTTTCCAAGAGAACCAGCTGCCCAGTACTGGAAAGTGTCACCTTTATTAGTGAATCTGAGCCCGTTCTTGGGACTCATGAACAAATTTATTCCTCTTCATTGGATTGTATTCAGGGAAACTATTCAAAATATTTAACAACCTGTAAGGCAGACTCTTACCAGTTAAAACAGAGCCACTGTATATCAGCCATGAAAGGATATTTTTGGGATTCAAATAGTGTCTCCAGTTTCTTGGGGCACTGGAGTATTCCACTCAGCTACTAAGAGTCAACCATTGGTCTTTCCCCCTTTCACTGCTTTGTCTCTGGCAGCCATTATCTTCTTCCTCTCTTTGCCCTGCTCTCCCCATGATGTGTGAAGACCTTCTGAGGGTCTCTTCCCCTCACAGCCTGCTCCCTCTGAAGATCTTACTTTATTTTTATTATTATTTTTTATCATCTCTTTGGCTAAATCCCTAATTACTGCTGCAGACAACTAGATTAGGAAGCTAATAATCCTTTTGCCTTTCCTTTCTATTTTCCACCCTTTTAAAAAATTTATGAATTCCACAGATTTTTCTTGGCTCTGCTTATACTCAGGGGTGGTCTAACTGGAGCTTTTTTTGGAAATTCTTATTTCTCCTTCTAGAGTTGTCTATACTGTCTTTCTACTCTTTCCAAGTTGGATACCCATTATAAGATTTTCACTTGTCTGTGTGTGTGCGTGTACTTGTGTGTGTGTAAAGGGGTGTTTGCTTTCCCCTTACATTGCTTTTGAGGAAAGTTGGGTTTGCAGTTGCTTGAATGTTTGCCAAGTTCAGTATATTAGTTTTCTATGGCTGAGTAACAGATTGCTACAAACTCAAAAAACAACACACACCAACACACACGTGCAAAACACACATTGATTAACCTTATGGTTATCATGGGTCAGAAGTTGGAGCATGACTTTGCTAGTGAGTTTGGGAAAAGTTGCTTACTGTATGGACAAAATGACAAAATTAATTTCCCGGCAGTGGTGTGAAGGAGGCCCTTCATTTTATTACTACCTGTCAGCGGGGACGACTGTCAACTCCTGAAGGACACCCACAGATCCTCGCCTCCTGGTACAACGTGGCTAGTTCTTTTCTTCCAGGCAGGCAGGAGTTCTCCTCTCTGATGCCTCACTTTCTTCCACCTGATTAAGTGGCCCACCCAAGGTAACATCTCTTTTTATTAATTCAAAGTCAACTGATTAGTAATCTAATCCTAGGACTTGTACCCACTGAAGGTCACTGGTCCTGCTCACATTCAAGTGAGCGATTGATTGTACAGGGCACACCTCAACACCAGGGGTATGAATTGAGGGTGGGGGCACTTAGCATTCTACCTGCCACAGTCAACCTTGGTGATTTTTAATATTTTCAGAACTTGCCTTCTTCTATGATAGTCTATTTTAGCTATTGGTTTAAAACTATTGCTTGGTTTTTCCTCTTGGATTTTATGAAGAGGAAGATTTTGAGGTTTGATTTTACTCTGTTATCTTAATCTGGAATCAGTCACTGTTTCTGATTATCATTTGCTGCAGTCTTATGTGCTAGACACATTCTGTGTGTAATGAGGCAATATTTAGGCAATATCTCCCGATGGATTTTCTCTCTTAGTGATCTGTTTTATTTCCTTCCCCAACAGCTCCTTCCAATCTCACACCTAAGACATGAGTACTGTAATACCAAGGAGAGGAAAGAGGATGAACCCTGGAGTAAAGAATTCCACCGGACAGCAGACAAAGAGGGTTTGATGTAAGGAATGTTCCCATCAGAAAGGAAAGGCAATTGGAAATCTTTTATATGGGAGGGGAAATGAGATTTAGAAGGGTCAATACAGAAATAAAGATAAGGCCTGAGACTCTTGGTAACTCAGTAACCCTCACATGGGCTCCAGATTCACTGAGAGGGATGCCAAGAGCAAGATGGGCAGCGGCTGGAAGGTCTCAATGGTGAGAAGAGTTGACCAGGTAATGGGATCTGCTGAGTCCTTCACAATCAGCAATGTAAGAAAGAGCTGGATTGTTGCTAAGGCAGCAATGTGGGGAAACCAAGTCTTTCCTCGGCAAGAAGCCAGCCCATGAGTTAAAACATCTGTAAACACTTCAGAGAAGATGCAATGAGAGCAGAGATCCCAGAACTAAAGAAGAGGCAAAATGGATTACATCTTCTTAGAACCACGAGAAAAGACAGCACGAAGACAGGAGATTTCTTGAGGCTATGTTAGCTTCCCCTTGTACGCAGGTGGCATCCTGGGAAGAAGATGGGGGAGGGAAAGAAATGCACACTTTTATTTTCAAGCAAGACTGTTTACAGTAGAAGAGATTGCATTACTTGTAACTGGAAAGCTTAAAATTATTTCTGCTATTAGTGAAAACAGGAGCTGTAGAAAGAGTTTGCATTTGTTATGGAAAATAGAGGAGCTAAATTCAATGTCCACTCCAGTTCGTACTGCATTAATTTTTTGCCCTTTTAAGAACCTAAACTCCAGAACACTATTAAGACCTTATTGCTTGTATGGTTAGAGACACTGGTTCAGCTAAGTAAGATTCCCTTGCCTGGCCCAGTCACTGTGCACAGCTCCTAGGTGCCTTAGAGGGGGCAGTGGGGTGAGCAGAGTGACCAGGATTGTAGGCTTAAGCCACGGCCCAGGGACAATACTCAGTGCAATGAGTCAAGATCCAGCTCTGCCTGGGGTTTCCAGGAAAAAGGCTGGGTGTGGGAGCAGCACTGTGGAGGGAGCAGGGGCGTGTCTTCTAGGTGCCTCTAGAGCTGGAGGAACTTGGCAGAGTGTCCTGGGTGATGGTTGTATAATCTGTGGCAATTGTATTGCATTAAATTTTGATCCTCCTTTTTCCCTGAAGACTCTGGCATTCTGGGGCTGGCTTCCGGCAGTTCTTGGGGTTCCCTGGCTTTTCTCTCTCCTTTCTCTTGCAGCTTCTAGCTTTTTGTGCCAATCACTCTGCTTATGAAGGACTCCAGACTAAAGCGCAGCCTGTTTCAGTCAGGCCACATCTTAACCTAAGCGTCATATTGAAGAGTCCTTATTGAGAATGAGTCCAAACTCATCAGAATGTAGACCGAGACCAAGAACATGTCCCGGCTGGGGTACAAGATTCAATCCACCGCACTACTTTTCATGCGTGATCTCATTTAATCACTCCATCATTTCTACTGTTTTCCTCATTTTACAGCAGATGGTACCAACATGAAAGAAAACTAGATAACTTGGGCAGCATCACATCACTACTAATAGGTGTCTATTAGTCAGCCAAAGGGGTGCTGATGCAAAATACCAGAAATTGGTTGGTTTTTATAAAGAGTATTTATTTGTGGTAGGAGCTTACAGATACCAGGCCATAAGGCATAAGTTACTTTCCTCACCAAAGTCTATTTGGAGCAAAATGGATGTTGACGTCTGCAAGGGTTCAGGCTTCCTGGGTTCCTCCTTTCCAGGGTCTTGTTTTTCTTTCCTCTGTGAGCTTACTTCCCAGGGCACCAGCCTAAATGTTCAGCATCAAACTCCAACATCAAAACTCCAATATTAAGAACCTTCAGCTCTGTCCTTTGCCATGCCTTTTATCTGTGAGTCCCCAAGGGTGGGGACTCAACCCCCTAATGATGTGGCCCAATCAAAGCCCTAATCATAACTACTTAATCATTCCCAGGTACAGACCAGATTACAAGCAAAATCCAGTATCTATTTTTGGAATTCATAACCGTATCAAACTGCTACACGATGTGAAATTCTATTTGACCCCATAGCTGCCTCTGTTAACGACTGAGCTTTATAATATTGGAAATACATATAGCATCGATCTATTGTCGCTCCAAATAATATCAATGACAATTTAAGTGACCCCAGCATGGGACTCATCTGAAGTGAATATATGACTTTGTTATTGGGACTCTCACATATTCACAAAGAATATTAAAGTTTAAAGGAGAATATTGAGCTACTAGGTTGTTTTCAAGAGTTAGTCATTGATCCAGCCTACAGATAATAAAATCAGGCAACAATAGAGCTGCTTCCTTCGGAATCTTCCTGATCATTTAACAGAGCATGCATGCCCTTTCTTTATTCCTACACTGTTTGCTACCATGTAGTGTCCCTTATCCAGAGCTACCTGTGCTCAAAAGCACAAGGATGAGGAGGCAGAGTGGCGGCTTAAACCCCATAGACCTTCACTTGCTAAGTCTTGGCACAGAGCAGCATCCACCCAGTTGGCTGTTCTGACTGTACCTTTGAATTGTAAATACCTGTTGGTTTGCCCAGACTTTCCTAGACTTTAGATCCTTAAGGACTGGAATTGTCTTGGTCTCTGCTTGACCATGTCCTCCCACTCTTTTTTTTTTTTTTAAAGATTTATTTATTTATTTATTTCTCTCCCCTTATCCCCAACCCCCCACCCCAGTTGTCTGTTCTCTGTGTCTATTTGCTGCCTCTTCTTTGTCCACTTCTGTTGTTGTCAGCAGCATGGGAATCTGTGTTTCTTTTGGTTGTGTCACCTTGCTGTGTCAGCTCTCCGTGTGGGCGGTGCCATTCTTAGGCAGGCTGCACTTTCTTTCTTGCTGGGCGGCTCTCCTTACGGGGCGCATTCCTTGCGCGTGGGGCTCTCCTACGAGGGGGACATCCCTGGTGGCACGGCACTCCTTGCGTGCATCAGCACTGCGCATGGGTCAGCTGCACACGGGTCAAGGAGGCCCAGGGTTTAAGACCTCCCTTGTGGTAGACGGATGCCCTAACCACTGGGCCAAGTCCGCTTCCCTCCTCCCACTCTTGATTTCCTTGTTTCTAGGTGATTTTCCTGTCTTTTTCTATATCATCCTTTTTTGTTCTTTCTCTAATTGTCAGTTATTTTACATGTAGGCAGTGTTCGCTTTAGGCGACCGAACCATGATAGATCTGTGGCAACCACTGCCCTTTTAATTTGGGAGGAGTCCATTGGAAAAAACTCCGTTGTTTATTTGCAGTGCATCCAAATGAAAAATGGAAATCTGACATTTTCTGGGAGAAATATTTCTCGTCATCTCTTAAAACTTATCTCCCAACAGAATTTATTCAGGAATGCATCATTATTTAGCTCTGGTCTTGAGATTTGGCCAAAATGCTCACATCTACTCCATCCTCAGCATTGATCTTTGTAAGATTCAAGCTGAAGATTCACATGCATTTCTTTTTTTTTTCTTCCACGTGCATTTCTACACCATTTCTGAGATTCTCAAACGTGTGTAGTCAGTTATCAAGTGATCACATAGGTCGCCACCATACTTAAACAACACAACAAGGTCAATAAAATGAGTAAGTTATTTCATTCTGATTCATTGTTCACATATGAATATTGACTTTCAAATATAAGTATACAATCTAAGTGTATCTTTGAAGGGAAAATCTTCTTATGCACTATACATATGACAAAACTCTAGCAGTGGAGCAGATGCAACTCAGCAGGTGAGCCCATGCTCTGTGTGTACGAAGTCCTGGGTTCAATCCCCAGTGCCTCCTTAAAAAAAACAACCCAAAAAACTAAAGCTTTGGGGAGTGGCTATAACTCAGTGGTTGAGCACCTGCTTCCCACGTATGGGTCTCTCTTCAATCCCTGGTACCTCCTTAAAAATGAAACAAAGCAAAACAAAAAAATCCCTCTAGCAGTAATTCCAATATAAATGCACATTTATTATTCCAAGCATAAAACACTACAATAATTAATGGTGATAATTAATAAAGTGAATATTGCATATAAAATATTAAAGTCTTTTAGGTAATTAAAATTATTGACAGAAAATGCTAATACTAAAAGAGAATGTGTTGGGAAGCAACTGTGTCTCAATAAACTGGGCTCCCATCTACCATATGGGAGGCCGGTTTGCTTCCCAGGGCTTCCTTGTGAAGGCAAACTTGCCTGTGCCTGTGGAGAGCTGACGGCCTGCACCTGCGGAGAGCTGGTGCAACAAGATGATGCAACAAAGGGACACAAGCAGACACAGAAGAACACATGGCAAATGGACACAGAGAACAGACAGGAAGCAAACAGCAAGGGATGGGGGGGAATAGATTAGATAGATAGATAGATAGATAGATAGCTAGCTAGCTAGATAGATAGATAGATAAATAAATAAAATAAAGAGAATGCGTTAACTATATAACTTAGAACTTATATCTTTCTGGGATGAAAATATATGTACAAAAGTTAAATAAAAATATAAAGCAGAGTAATAAAGACAGAATTTTATCATAATTCTTACATTTATCAGATTATTTGGTGTACTAGCATTCACAACATTAAGCAAGATAATTTTTTCAGATCTGTATCTAATTTTTACTTAATTATATTTAGGCCACGAGTCTTTCCAGAAAATGCTCTATTTAGGAGTTCTTCCCATTTTGAAAGAATGAGTCAAAAGCAGAATGTCAACTTTGCCAGCTTTTTATAGAATGGAAAATCAGAAAAATGTCATGCAATTGTCATTGACAACGGAACAAACATGAAGGTCCTGAATGATTCAGGCATCACAAGCATTCTGTTTTGCACAGCCACAGCTGTATGCCCAGAAATTAATTATAGCAGTGTGTAACATAGATATACTGGCTGCAAGGAGAGCAATAGTAGCCGCTTTTCCTCACTCTTCTCCAGTCATAGACAAACTTCCTGTTATATTAGAAATGTTGAAACTTTTCAAATGCACTTTTACAAAATGTTCAAACAAGATAGAATAGCAACTCTTGCAAGTTTTTTTTAACCGATTGCATTAAAGAAAGCCTTAATAATTAACTTCGCAAATAACAAAGCCAAATTAACAACAGATCACTCCTTGCAGAGAACGTAGTTCATTTACTGGGATCTACTGAAGAGTAAAACCAACTGATGTTCCTTGTGAATGAAAGTATTTCCTATGTGTATCATTTAAGAATGATAATCTTGTAATTATATTTCAGAAAAGATGGATGGTTTGACAACTTCATGGAAAAACCAATGTATTTATTTTTAAAAATACCGGGTTTCATGTCATTATCTCCATGAAATCACCGTAGATTTTCAGTGAGCCTCCATCCCTTCATTCTCACAAAGCTAACACGGCTATCCTGTCTGTATTTGCATATCTGATTAGTTATTCAGCATAAGAACAAATTTATTTCTGGATGAATGACAGGATCCAGTAATTACGTTAACTCATTAGGAAGAGGCACTGGGACATTTTAGAGCAAGCAACAGTGCCATTTGCATAAAGCTATTACCATAAAAATAATCCCATAATTGTTTAGAAATGCCCATGCTTATTCCCTCTCTGACACTTGCTTCCAGATAAGTTTCACAACACAACAAAGATGCCTAAGAAAAATCAGAGTGACCTGAAGTTATCACTGTAAGTCAAATGAAAAGTAACTCTTGATTGTGAAGAAAAAAACCTGAGTTTTAGCAAATTTTAGTCATTCACCAATGGATCTATCGCATTCAAAATGAGCAAGAACAAAACAACAGGAAGAGGGGTGATCTCAGTGAAATATGGTGAAACATATGTCAGGTTTTTAATTGTAAGACAATTATACCTGCACATACTGGTCATCTATAGAAATCTTAATGCTAGTGTTTTATATTAATATATTATATTAAAATTACTGTGATGACATATTGAGTACTTGAAATTTCTACAAACCACATCCATCTACCTGGCTTATGTCAAACCTGAGATGCTTTTCTTATTTGAAGAAGACATAGGAATAAGCATTATAAATTTTACTGTAAGTACCACTGATTAATTGTTTGGGTGATTACAAACATTGGAATAGAAATTCCACAAGCCTTTCTTTACCAAACATCACCACTACTGATCTGTCTGCAAAGAATGAAGTTCTTAGCAAGAGCATTAGTGCAAAAGGTATTGTGTCCTCAAAAATATTATTAAATTTCACTTGTTACTTGTACAATGGCTTTTGGGCAAAATTTTGGATTGGGGGAAGGGAAAGCTAGTGGAGATTTGGGAAGAAAGGGACAGAGGCAAGTTTTTTCCAATGAGCAAATTTTTACCCACTCTCTGTTTTGCAAACTATTACTCTGGAAAGCCTGGAGTTGGACTGATGTGGATTAGGTAAAAGAAGGATCTACAGGTTATTGGAGGAGGTTCAATACAGAAGTTAATAACAAAGGTTATTCAAATAGACTTTTGGGTTTGGAATCCTAGCTCTGCTACTTCATGACTATGTAACTTTTAAACTCTTTAAACCTCAGTTTTCTCTTCTGTAAATGGGAACTACTGTTGAAGATTATCATGAAAAAATAAACTAATGTTTGTAAAAATGTGTATCAGTTAGCTAATACTGCGTGACAAACACTCCAATATTTATGGCTTAAAAAAATCACCATTATTATTTTTCATGAATCTGTGGGTCAGGCCGACACTGATGCTGATTTGGACCAGGGATGGTTGATCTTGGCTGTCCTCCTTGCTCCATGACAGCAGTCAGCTGGCAGGCCTGATGGGGGCTCGCTGGTCTAGCAAGTCCTCATTCAGAAACCTGGAGATTTACTGACTTTGGGTGGCTATTGCAGTGATACAGATAATTGGATTGCATATCTCTCATCCTCCAAGTGCCTAGCGCAGGCTTGTTCTCACGGCAGACAGAGAGGCAAAACAGAAAGGGTAAATACATTCAAGACTTCCTGAGGTCTAGATTTGGAAATGGCACATCGTTGCTTATACCAGATCCTATTGGCCAAAGCAAATCACATGGCCAACTCCAACATCAGTGGAGTAGAAAGTACACTTTGCCTCTAGTGAGAAGAAATGCATACTCACATGGCAAAAGGTAGTAGAATCCACAGAAACTGGGAGGCATGGATAACTGTGGCCATCTATGCAATGTACCACAATGTATAGCACAATGTTTGGCACATGGCAAGCATTCAATATGAGATAACTCATATTTATATCTTATAGTAGATTGGAGGGGATTGTGGGAGAGGGGGGCAGTTGAGAGATATGGGAAGCTGGCTTAGGAATGAGGACGCAGTTAAGGAACCAAAATGGTACTTCAGGGGGACACCCGAGCTCTGAAGGTATGCTGGCCACCACTCCTCCTATATTTCTGACTAATCAAGGTCCCTGAATAGGATGTTTGTATTATACTTTGCAACTAGAATCCGCCCTTCAAATATTAAGAAATTCTGAAATTTGTACTCCGTAGCTGAGCAGAAAATGAATTACCCTATATTCCCAAAGGAACCTTCCTTGTCACAATGGCAAAGTGATTCATCCACCCAAGGTCACTGGTAAATTGAAATCTGAGCCAGGGTTTTGAGGGAGTTACTATCTTGTGGCTAAGTGTTTTGACAAGGTGGGATGAGCCAGGTTAATAGAAAAAGCCACTTAGAAAGGGGATATTTTTTATCCACACACTTTGCTGGAAATCCTACCATGAAGACTGATAGCAAGCTGGAAAAATTGCAGAGGAAAAGAGAAAGACATTAGTGAATGAAGGCATTATAATTCAGTTTTAAAATACATCCTGAGCTACCAAGGGGAGCCACCCAAAGGACTGGAGGGTTTTGGACTGGAAGTGAGCAAATGGAAGAGGGCTATTTTAGGACCTGTGAAACAGGAACCAAAGTTTGGGCTGGGAAAATTAATTGCAAATATGTCACTCATTACAAATGAAGAAAAATATTGAAATCTCCTAAAAGCCAAGCCCAAAAGCAGGTGTATCTGTAACATCTGTTCACACATACGTAAGGTACATGGCCATAATTTTTTTTAAAGAGCCAGACCCCTGTCCCTTTCTTCACCATGTCCAATGAAGACTATTTTTATGGGCTTTTATTTTTTTGCTCACATTTATATTATATTTAAAGAGGCATGAAAGAGTCAAAGTTTTGAATGTTGTACAATTCCTCTCCTACAGTCTGCTCAGCTCCATGTGGAAGGGGCCCTGCCAAACAGAAAGATGTTGGCAAGTCGTCTACCCCTTCCAGTTCTCTACCCCTCACAGCCTCAGCACCGTTACTGGACTTGAGACCATCAGAAATAATATAAAGCTGCCTTTTACAGCACTGTATTATACTTCAGGCTTCTCAAGATGCCCAGAGCTCCCACCTGTCACCCACAGGTCCAAATGCCAAAGGGCTCTATGAGCAGAAAGACATCTCTCCCCCCAACCCCATTCCCTGCCAACCTTCCAAGCTCTCTTCTTTTCCATTGCAGTTACCGCTAACTGTCCTAAATATTTCAATAAATTATATATTTAACTGTTTTACTTTTTCTCTCCCTGCTGGAATGTAAGCTCAATGAGGGCAGCTATTTCTGTTTTCTTTTCTGCTATATTCCTACAATCTATAGCAATGTGTAGCCCATAGAGGCACCCCATAAATATGTCTCGAATGAATGAATGTCAAAGTACCTTTGTGTATATTGACTGTAGCTGAAAAACACCTGTGAGACACACGATCATATTAAGACGAATTGATTATATAACTAAGAAGGCTTGAATCTGTTATGCTAGAAAGATAATGGATATCGGAGTCAGACAGAAGGGGGCTCCAATCTTGGCGATGAAATGTGAATGGAAATGCTATGCATCACTCCTGAAAGGCGCGTGATTTAGAAAGTAGGAGACACTCTTCGAATGCTCCACTAGTCAGAAGCACGGGTCAGGATGGACTTCCTTCCGGCTTGACTCCCTGAGGGATTGCAGTAAGCAGAGACCCCTGCTAACCCACATTGACCCCAAAAGTAAAGTTATGTTATATTTAGCCATTGCAATGCGGGCTGGCTCATTACTGCAGTATAATATAAAGCAATATAACCCTGACTGACTCACATATGGCTTAACAGTTAATATGAAGATAATAACGCTGTACTCTAGAGATAATGAGGTTTACTGCAAAAAAAAAAATTTATAATGAGAATCAAATTAAACAATGTGGGAAAACATTTAGCTTGGCCTTTGGATTGATACTAGGCTTGCAATACAATATACAAAGGTAATTCTACACAGAAGAGGTCAAAGATCTGTAACTTAACTATTGTGAAGTATTTTTGGCCTCCTGGGTCACCCTTTCATTTAATATCCAGGTAAAATAATGCCAGTGTCTATACTATACTGAAGGCAGAATGCCATGCCTTCCCCAGTGTTCCTGCGCTTGTTTGTGGTTGCTCTCCAAAATATCACTCTGCACTTGCTTTGGTCCCCTCTGTTCACCTCCTTTTGATCCTGCCATCTGTTCCATCTCTCCGAGCCCCACTTCACTCCAACATGGCTTCTCTCCTTCTCTGGCACAACTGTTGCAAGCCCTACCCTCAAATGGTTAAAGGCCCTGAGGTATTTTGGGAGGTAAGATGGATCTCACTGTGTCTACTGAAAAGCCTGTGATGGTATTACACACATGGCAAGCATTCAGTAATTATTTGTTGTTAGCTTACTTTTGTGCTATAATTCCTTTTTCCTTTAAGTTAGGGGTCAGGAAATTTTTTCTGTAAAGGGCCAAGTAGTATATATTTTTGATTTGGTGAGCCATACGATCCCTGTGGCAACCTCTCAACTCTGCAGTTGAAAGTGCAAAAGCAAGCATAGACAATAGGTAAACGAATGTGGTTGTGTTCCTATAAAGCTTTATTAAAAATGTGGGCACCACTAGATTTGGTCTTCAAACTGCAGTTTGTCAACTCTTGATTGAATTTATTCGATTTACCTCCATCAGAGAATATGTATATTTAAGACATTTCTAGGGAGTTTCAACTTTCCTTCTTTTTTGTTGTTGTTTATTCAACCACCTTTGTTGGCCATGTGCTATGTCCTAGGCTCTGTGTAGCATCTTAAGCTTACTGAGACAAGTAGCCAATCACCTTGCCCATGAGAGTCTCTTAGTCTAGGGGAAGACAGAGATAGAAATATAGATATCAGTACAATTTGATGTGAAAAGCTCTATAATGAAATGTTCCTTCTCAAACTGACAAGAACTGGTTATTGTTCTGGAGAATTTCTTCCACCCTCTAGAAAAACTGACACATTTTTCAGTTGTCAGGCTGCTGATCTCTAAGGTGTATTCTCTCCAGCAGGGATTCAAGGAGGTCATGATTTCCAAGTGGGGTTGAAACTGAGATGTTAACATATTCTTTAAAAGGATTTTTTTAATGAAAAAAAATTTAAAAAGATTTATTTATTTTTTCTTTATCTATTCCTCTTCCTCGAGATAGTTCTCTTGTCTGTCTGCTCGTTTATTGCTCACCTTCTCCAGGAGGCACTGGGAACTGAACCTGGGACCTCCCAACAGTCTGAGCCACATCTGCTCCCCAAGGGCTGCGCATCTGCTTGTCGTGGCAGGGGAAGTGTCTAGGTCATTGTGGTGGGAGGGAGCAGCATCTGCTCATCTACTTTAGGAGGCACCAGGATCCAAACCCATGACCTCCCATGTTGCATGCGGGAGCCCAACTGGTTGAATTGCATCCACTTCCCAGATTTTTTAACATCTGTGTGATGGTTAAGTTTACATGTCAACTCGGCTAGGTTCTGGCATCCAGTTGTTTGGTCAAGCAAACACTGGCCTGATTGTTACTGTGAGACTATTTCATGGTTTTAAATCATCAGTCAGTTGATTGCATCTATGGCTGATTACATTTATAATCAACTAAAGAGATTGCCTGCAGCAATGAGAGAAGTCCCATCCCATCAGTCGAAGGCCTTAAAGGGAGAACTGATGATTCCAGTAGTGAGAAGAAAGAATTCCCATCTCTGCTTCAACTAGCCAGCTTCTCCTGGGGAATCCACTGAAAATCTCCATCGGAGTTCCCAGCTTATGGCCTGCCCTACAGAATTTGAACTTGCCCATCCACGGTTGTGTGAGACAATTCATCATATTTGTAATATTACATATATAGATACATATGTGTGTGCATATCCATCTGTATCTATATCTATATATCTATCTTTATCTGTATCTATACCTATATCTAGAGAGATAGATAGATAGCTAGATAGGTAGATAGATAGATAGATAGATAGATATCTTGTTGGTTCTTTTCCTCAGGAGAGCCCTGACTAATACAATGTGGTTGTTTCTTGTTTTAGAGAAATATAAAGAAAAAGGAATCAGTGATTATTTCCAAATAGAATTCATTATAATGATTAGAGGTACTGTTAAAGTGACAAAATCTAGGGATAGAATTAGCTATAAGAAATTACAGGGAATTGGATGTGGCTCAAGTGATAAGGCCTCTGCCTACCAAATGGGAGGACCTGGGTTTGATCCTTGGGGCCTCCTGGTGAAAAAGAAGAAGAGAAAGAATGCCTGCTCAGAGAACTAGTGCCTGCATGGTGAGCCAAGAGCATGCGCGATGAGCCAAGTGCCCCTGCCACGTGGTGAGCTGAGGGCCCATGTGAGTGTCCAGGTAGCAAGCTAGTGCCTGCGCAGCAAGCTGAGTGCCTGCATGGTGAGCCAGTGCCCATGTAAGTTAGTCTTGCAGCAAGTTATGATGCAACAAGAGAGACAAAGGGGAGAGTCAAGGTGAAGCACAGCAGAGACCAGGAACTGAGGTGGTGCAATTGACAGAGAACCTCTCTCTATGTCAGAGGTCCCTAGGATCAATTCCCAGTGAATCCTAGAGGAGAAAGTTGAGAAGAGAAGACAAAAAGAGAAATAGATACAGGAGATCACACAACGAATGCACACAGACAGCAAAAACAGCAATGGGGGGGTGGGGGAGTACGAAAAATAAAGAAGGGAAGAAAGGCTAGTAAAAAATGTACCCCCTAGTCATGTAGACAATGGGTTGATGTGTTTTCACAATCCAAGAAACATTTTAAAAATGAGAATGTGGCATCCATGACCTGGATTAGGAATAAGGACCCTGCAAAAAGATTTTCAAGAGATGATCCTGAATGGGATCTATTTTCCTTCCAAAAGTTTCCTCTGTCTGTTAGACAGATTTTCCATAGGATCAGGTATTGTAATTTTTCAATTAGCTTAATAGATTGAGGCAGACAAATAATTCTTTTGGCCCTGTTGCAGGTTCTACAGCTGAAATACTGCATGGATTGACAAAGCCTGCTTTATATACCTCCTGGAAGTGGTACTTCATCATAGGTTTGCCTGTAGCAGTGGTTTTGCTTGCGAGTAGACTTTCTTATAATCTTATTGCATTCACCTCCAACAAGGAGAGCAGCAAGAAAAGTGTATAGAAGGACTACTTGGTGACTCAGACCACAGACCTCAGCATGAAATCCCAGAGAAGTCCTAATTAGTCTTGGTTCTGGATTTTTCTTCACCCAAATCAGCAGAGTGACCATCACTGCCCTCGTTCTGCCTGCAGACTTGTCCTCAGACGCCATGCAAAAACGCTTCACTCTCTCAGTCCATGTACTGCCTCCAGATCCTCCTGCCAACTCTTGCTTGTCCTGTGTTGTTGACCCTTGTTTTTGGAAGAATTATTGCTCTCTGTCTGTCCTTGACCTTTTGGTATCTCCCTTGCTATCGCTGTCTGCCATCAGGGATGTAGAATCTAGTTCCCCTTTAACTTCACACCCTACAGAGGACAGATGGCTCTTTTTACTTTAAGAGTTGGAAAGCACAGTTTGCATCCACATGGACACAGAATGAGGGCAAATTCAGACTGTCAGAATTAGAGGCTCTTTCTATTCTTAGACACAAAATTGACTGATTTATCATTTATTTGCTTTTCTTCAAGCATGTGGCGGCCAATTATCACCAATTTTGGCATGACTGAATGGTAATGTGAACATAAAATTAAGAAGACCCAAGGAAAGGAGCTAATGGTATTCTAATGGTGGGAGGCAACTTGGCACCACCTAATATTCTCCCTCTCCACCCACAGGTCAGGCTATGTCTCCGGATGACTTTCGAAAGCTTACATTACCTCTCTAAGCCTAAATTTTATCATCTGGAGTGTGGAGATCATGATGTCTACCTCACAAGGTCATTTAAGGTTGAATGAGATTTTGATTATAAAGCAAAGTAAATAGTAATCAGTACACGTCATGAAATTTCTCCAGATACTACCCCGTACCCTCAGGTCCTGACCTGACAGCTCTGTCCTGGTGTCTCTGGTTTGGATGCTTTGCACCTAGTTTCTGCTTCTCAGGCAAGGCCCCAACGGTTGTCCATCATCTGTCCTGTCTGTTTGGCTTGTCCTCAGCACTCTCGCACCTAACCAGTTGTGCTCACTGAACTCTATATTTAAAAGCATCACCTGTTTATGGTGCACCTACCAGATTCCAGACCAGCTGCATCATCTTGGAGATGTTCAATGGCCAAAAGGTTTATTATGGTCTCATATGTTAGCATAAAGGCTGTAGCTATGGATGAGTATGAATTCACAGAACAGAAAATGTTGACCACACAGAGTTGTAGGTGAGATGACTTCCCCAAAACTGGATGGAAAAATCTGAAAGTACAGGGTTCCTCACAGAACTTATTATTTACCATGGGTTATGTGTGCTATATTCTAACTTTCCTAATCAGTTTTGTATTTCTTCATTTTTAAAATATCTAGGAGTCTCAGAAAAGGAAGAGCTAGGGTCTCTTTTGATCTCTGAGATATTCTGGAACTAGGCTAAAGTTTAAGTGAAGTAACAGATCCATCCTCCTGCATTGAACCTTTAGGCTGCCACACAAACCACATGATATAGGATAATGGTGGTGGCAACAGAATATCATTTGGGTTATTAGTAGGAGGAGAAGGGATTAGATATGAGCATGGGCCAAGGGAGCTTGTCATTTGACCTCCTGTTGTTGCTAAAGATGGGAAAACCAAAACTCAGCCAAAGCAAAGCCAATGGAAACTGATATCCATCTTAAGGGACAGTTCAAAGCCTTGGGAACTAGAAAGTGAAAGCATAGATAATAAAACTGGTATAAAAATCTCAGTGGCCACTTATCCAAGAGGTTAGGCTAAAAACCTGTCAGCAACACCCAGAAAGAGAAACTTGGAGTGAGAACGATTCTGGAATGGAGACTAACGGCCAGAGAGGATGTATGAATCTACATGTTGCAGCACAGTAGAAATGGAAAGTGGAGCTGGCTATGGAAAGCGTCAGGACTTAGTCACTTCCAGGTGCCTCCCATGCCTGGACACCTTAGAGGAAAGGCTATTAGAATCAAGGATTTAGTGCTATACAGATGACTAAAACATTCTACCTGTAAGGGCAAGCTGACTGATGAGGCAGAAATAGTAATCAAGTTTGCTAACTCTCTAATTATTAGGAAGAATTTGGATTTTCTTACCTCATAAACATTTCTCCTAGTTTCTATTTTCTGGATGAGAAGCAACTCTTTGAAATGAAAATAGAAGAAGCAGTCCTCAACTAGTGAAGGATTTACCATATCTGGATTGGAAAAGGGCAAGAGGCATCAGTGAGAGTGGGATAAAGGACAGACACATGGCATTGACACAGCTGCATGCTAGCTCTGGTTCTAATGATTTATTCAACATTAGAAACATCCAGTTCTCTGTTCAAATATTTATAACCAGTCCTAGTTGCTTTCAGGCTTTTAATAGGACTGAATAAATCTTTAAATATTGAAAATTTGTTGGGAAATGGACTGTCATGTGAATAATAAAACCTCAAGTTGTATAGCAGGATCTATTTACTTTATTATGGCTAAAGAAAAATATTGTAATCCTTCCCTAGCCTCTCCAGTTTAAATAAGTTTCCCTCTCCATTTAATTAACTGAGGGAATCCTTCTTTAATTATGTGTTAAAATATCTTGCTAAGTTGATCCTGGTGTCCACTCAGCAAAATTCTGGGGAGGGTTGTGTTTCATTTTCTCTTCTTAATTCTTCAGGTGCATTTTATGTCATTAATTGCTTAAGACATTAATTCAAAGTTAAAATTAAGGACAGGACACTTGGATTCTTGAAATTTCTTACATCAAAAAGTGCAAAATCAACCCAGTATATAAACAACATGTGTAACACAGTGCTTCTATAATGTTCTTCTCTCGTATACCATGCTCATAATTTCACAATTGTCATATCTGGGTAACATCTCTATAATATTTTGCTTATTTTGTCTTTAAATCAACTTTTCTTATTAAAACATTTAACTCAGAAGGAAACTATATATCACAAATGAAAAACCAATATCCTGGGCAAGTATGTTGCAACTATGAAAATGAATGCATAATCATTGAAATAAAATGTTAATATGTGAAAAAATTAAAATCATATTGTATATCGTCAGTGGTATGAATGACATACTTTCAGAAACAGTGACCAATTCTAAGAATTCTTAGACTAGAAGTGAAAGGCCTATTAGTTACCTCAATGAAATGAAGTGACTTCCCACCTCTAGACAAAATTTTATATAAAATGATGGGATTCGCTTAGACTCAGTTACACACATCCATCCCTCTCTACTCTCTATCTCATGCCATGACAGATAAGGCTAATTAATCATAGCAATGCTTCCTGAATGAGAACCAAGGATACTTCTATTATCTCCATTTTGCAGATAAAATAACTGCAAAATGGAGATAATAGAAGTTTACGCAGCTTTCCCAAAATTACACAGCTGGTAAGTGTTGAAGATGGCATGCACACTCAGGTGGTCTGGCTTCAGAATCCAAGCTCTGAATCATTAGCATCTATGTCTGAAATATTTATTGAATATTTCCCCTTTTCTCCATTTTCTTTGTCTGGGTCTTTATCAAAATTTACCTGGGTTGTATTTTAATTGTGGTGATACATATGATAAAATTTTGTGAGCTATAGACATGCTTAAACTTTTGAGATTCTACTGAAGTCCTTAATCTAACTAAGGACATGGTGCCAGTGTCAATTTACCCGTTTTTAAAATATACTGTAGTTACGTAAGTTGTTACCATTAGGGGAAGCTTGGTAAAGGGTGCATGGGATAACTTTCTACTATATTCGCAACTTTTCTGAATCTGATCATTTCAAAACAATAAGTTCAAAAATTTCACTTGAGTCATTGCAAGAGTCTCCTTAAGAAGTCTTCCTACTTTTAGTTTCTCTCTCTTTTTTTTTTAAAGATTTATTTTTATTTATTTAATTTCCCTCCCCTCCCCCGGTTGTCCGTTTTCTGTGTCTTTTTGCTGCGTCTTTTTTTTTTTTTAAAGATTTTATTTATTTATTTAATTTCCCCCCCCTCCCCTGGTTGTCTGTTCTTGGTGTCTATTTGCTGCGTCTTGTTTCTTTGTCCACTTCTGTTGTCATCAGCGGCACGGGAAGTGTGGGCGGCGCCCATTCCTCGGCAGGCTGCTCCCTCCTTCGCGCTGGGTGGCTCTCCTTATGGGTGCACTCCTTGCGCGTGGGGCTCCCCTACGCGGGGGACACCCCTGTGTAGCACAGCACTCCTTGCGCGCATCAGCACTGCGCATGGGCCAGCTCCTTTGCGCTGGGTGGCTCTCCTTATGGGTGCACTCCTTGCGCGTGGGGCTCCCCTACGCGGGGGACACCCCTGTGTAGCACAGCACTCCTTGCGCGCATCAGCACTGCTCATGGGCCAGCTCCACACGGGTCAAGGAGGCCCGTGGCTTGAACCGCGGACCTCCCATGTGGTAGACGGACGCCCTAACCACTGGGCCAAAGTCCGTTTCCCCATTACTTTTAGTTTCTATGTTCTGTCCTCCAACTCTTCTTCTCATTGTGGCCAAAGTAATCTTTCTGATGATGATGCCATTTACCTATGGGTCTTTCACATACCCCATTACTCTGAATTCAAAGACATGGCTCCTCTAAACCTCAAGTTCCACCCCTGACCACTCCCTGCCTTCTGTACTATAATTCCATATTGCACTTCAGGAGGAATACTTATTCTTCTCTGAATGCATCCTGGGTTCTCTGCTCTGGACTTAGCTCCTGCTAGTGCTCATGCTGGGAGATCTTACTGGGCATGCTCCATCTGGTTGACACTGATTCATCGCCCTAGATTATTAAGAGCTCAGATCCTATCTTTTCTGGTTCTCACCCCACCTGCCCTTCTTCCCTGCCTGAGTTTGGTTTAGAAGGCTCTAAGGACTTCAGAACACTTGACACGTGCTTCTAGCTTTACATTTCTTAAAGAGATGGCTATCATCTCTTCAGCCCTGAAGGCTTTTTGTGTGCCCAGCCTCTTGGGGGCTTCCTTCTTAAGCAATCCTTCAGTCCTCTCTCACATGACAGGATAAAAATGGTGGCACTTCCTTTTCCTGTGTGTGTCTCTCTGTCTCCCTTTATCTAAGACCCAGCAAGAGGGTGGAGACTCAACTTGAGCCACACCTCACTGAGGTAATCCATTCAAAAGGGTCTCACACCTACAGAAATGGATTAATTAAAAAACATAATATTTCTTTTTTTGAGATACATAAAAGAATTTCAATCTGTCACAGTAAAGGTAGGCAAGGATGTTTAATATTGGCTACAGCTGTATTCAAGCAAAGTTTATTTGCAAGCCATCGTATTTTCTTTTATTTTTGTTTTATATTTTATTTTATTTTGCTGGTGGCGACTTGTGAGACCAGTTAGTGTTAGATTTTGAAAATAATTAGATCTTAACCAGGATTTCCTAAGGAGAGATGAATGTGTTTTAAAAATGCCTGAACTTCAGTGGGGGAATGCTATCTTACAGGTTTATATTAGATACTTGACCTGTGATCCTAATTGATAGTCTCATATTCCTCAATATCACCTAGTCTCCCATCTTAAGTGATCATGAGACATCATCATTTCAAATTCTTATCTTATTGTTATGAAATAATTTCAGACATAACAACTTTGCAATAATAGTAGAAAAAATACTGCTTACTCTTCCCTCACATTCCCCAAATATTAACATTTACCAACATTCATTTTATCATTCTCTTTCATTCTCTCTCTTCTACTGAAATTCAGGCACTCATCTTTGAAATCTCATACTACTTTATGTCAGCTTCTTAAACTGCTTCTAAAACTCTTAGTTGCTTTTTAATTTTCAAGGTTTAAAATGCCATGCAAAGATTGAGGTAATTTATCAATTTGCAGAGATCTAAATGTAATGCAATCACTATTTGCTTATATGGAAAATGCAGGCTTTTTAAAAACTGGGGTAGATCAAATAATTTCTGGAGAAGTCTAATGAGAAACAGAGGAAGCAAAAAATTACCTTAATTTCTGCTTCTTTGTACTTGAGTATCAGAGACATCTTATTTCAAAGGAGAAAAGAGTATATTTCTGCTATATAGGTATAAATGTTCTCTTTGCCCAGAGAAGCGAAATGCAGTAGAAGGTAGTCAATTAAAGAGGTAGAATATAAATTTGGTAGTGAAATAGTATTGATGTAGAGGAATAAATAAAGTTTTGATTAATGTAATTATTTTTAGATCCATTGCAAAATAACTGCCTGTGCAGACAGGGATGGATAAAATATGAATTACCATTCCCACCCACCACCACCTTTATATTTTCTGTGCTCTGCTATCTTCACCAAGCAGTGTGAGTTTGTGTCTGTGTATGTTCATGAAATAAATTTCTTCATTTTATGGAGAAATTAGGATGAGATGAAATATTTTTTTAAAAATAGCAGTAGTTGCAGGATTTCCTGAAGTATGAAAAATTTAGATGGCTATTTCCACATGCACGGACTATATCCCTTCTTTGTAAAAATTGTTTGGGGACAGGATGTAAAATTATGCAGAAAATAGAGAGTTCTCATATATCTTACCTTGTGCAGGCAGTTTCCCCTATTCTTAACACTTTGCATTACTGTGGTAACTTTGTTACATTTCATTGAACAATACTATTACAATTATACTATTATCTATAGGCTGTAGTTTACATTACGGTTCTCCATTTACTTTGTACCATCCTATGTTTTTTTTAAAAAAGAATTGTGGTAACCTATATACAACTTAATTTTTCTCCTTTTAACCACACTCAAATATACAACTAACAGATGTTAATTATATTCATAATATTGTGGTATGACGCCCACCATCAATTATCAAAATTTTCCAGCAACCCAAACAGAAATGCTATGCCAGTTAAGCATTAACCCCCCTTTCTTTACCCCCACTTTAGCCCCTAGGAACCTGGATTCTAGTTTCTGATTCTATGGATTTGTTTATTCTCATTATTTCATAACAGTGAGATTGTACTTATTTGTTCTGTGGCTGGCTTATTTCACTTAACAGATGTCTTCAAGGTGCATCTATGTTTCTGCAGTTAAGAGGATTTTATTCCTCTTCACAGCTGGATAATATTCCATTGAGGTATATATCACAATTTGTTTATCCATTCATCTGTTGATGAGCCCTTGGTTTGCTTCCATCATTTACCAACTGTGACTAATGCCCTGTAGCAGTTTGATATGGTTATGAATTCCAAAAATAGATATTGGATTATTCTTGTAATCTGATCTGTACCTGGGCATGATTGAGTTATGATTAGGGCATTGAGTCCCCACCCCTTATCGCAGTTAAAAGGCATGGCAAAGAACAGAATTGAGGGTTTCTGATGTTGGAGCTTTGATGTTGGAGTTTGATGCTAAAGACTTAAGCTGGAGCGCCAGGAGGTCAGCACACAGAGGAAAGAGAAGCAAGCCCCTGGAAAAAAGGAACCTTGAGCCCAGAGAAAAGCAAGCCCCAGGAATGTAGGAACCCAGGAAGCCTCAACCCTCACAGAAGTTGGCAGCAATCTTGCTTCAAATAGACTTTGGTGAGGAAAGCAACATGCTTTATGGCCTGATACTTGTAAGTTCCTACCCCAAATAAATACCCATTATAAAAACCAACCAATTTCTGGTATTTTGCATCAGCACCCTTTTGGCTGACTAATACATGCCCCTGTGAACATCTGTGTGCAAATATCTGTTCATTTCCCTGCTTTCAATTCTTTTGGGTATATATTTAGAATTGGAATGGTCTGTTCATATGGTAATTCTATACTTAACTTTGTGAAGAACTACAAAAGTGTCTTCCACAGTGGCAGTGCTAATTTTTCATTACCATAAAAATGGAAAAAGAGTTACTATTTCTCCACATATTTCTGTCCTGGTTTGAGTCTTTTGTGGAACCCAGAAAATTATGTTATTAAGCTAACCCCTCGTAAGCCTATTGTATGTGGGACCTTTTGGTTAGATCCAGTTAAGGGAGCTTTTGATTAGATCACTTTTCATTAGATTGCTTTAGTTAAGGGACTTGGATTAGATTGCAATAACCCAGATGTGTTCTAGTCTGTTTACTGGTTTACTAGAGTCTTATATAAACTGAGGACAGGGGAGAGAAAGAGAGCTGTCATTTTACTCTTCCATGGGAGAGAATACTCCAGGAACTCCTGCAGGCACAGAAAGACAGAGAAACCCCAAGAGGCTGAAAGAGAGGCCAGAAGCTGGAATCATCAGGGCAGTGGAAGCTGAAGCAATGAGGAAAGGAGGAATACAAGCTATATGCTTAGTTACCCATGGCTGAATTCCTTGGCAAGCTAAAACACTCTCCAACATTTATTTTCCATTAAAAAAATAGTAGGTATTCTAATAGGTGTGAAATGCTATCTCATTGTGGTTTTGATTGCATTTCCCAAACAACTAATGATCTTAAGCACCTTTTCATGTCTACTGGTCATTTGTATATCTTCTTCAGAGAAATATCTATTCAAGTCTTTTGCCCATTTTTAAACTGGCTTGTCCTTTTGAGTTGTAGGATTTCTTTTTATATTCCTTATATTGACCCTTATTAGTTATGTAGTTTCCAAATATTTTCCCCATTATGTATATTGTCTTTTATTTTCATGATAAAGTCTTTTGATGCACAAATGTTTTTAATTTTGAGGAAGTCCATTTATCTATTTTTCTTTTGTTGGTTGTGCTTTTGGTGTAAAGTCTGAGAAACCATTGCCTAACAGAAAGTCCTCAAGAAGCTTCCCTGTTTTCTTCTAAGAAAACATAGTTTTGGTTCTTATATCAAAATGTCTTTGATTCACTTTGAGTTAATTTTTGTATATGTTATGAGGTAGGGAGTTTACCTTCTTTTTTTTTTTTGCATATGGATATTCAGTTTTCCCAGGACCTGTTTTAAAGAAACTTTTCTTTTCTTGGTGAATGAACTTCGCACCCTTGTCAAAAATCAATTGGCCTTAACTATAAGGCTTTATTTCGGACTTCTCAATTTGATTCCATTGGTCTGTATGGCTGTCCTTGTGCCAGACACAGGGTGACTCCTCCAAATTTGTTTTTCTTATTTAAGGAAGATTTTGGCTCTTTGGGGTCTCTTACCATTCTATATAAATTTGATTATTAACTTTTCCATTCCTGTAAAGAAGGCTCTTCCAATTTTGACTGGGATTGCGTTGAATCTGTAAATTTCTTGGGTAGAATTCATATCTTAATGATATTTAGTACTCCAAAGCATAAGCATGGAATGTCCCGGTTATTTGGATCTTTGATTTCATTTAGCAATATCTTATAGTTTTCTGTGTCAACATTTTCTACATACTTGATTAAAATTATTCCTAGATATTTTTATTTTTTTAGTTGCAATTGTAACGTCTTGATTCCTTGTAAAATTGTTCATTAGTAATTAATAGGAAACACTGCTGATTTTTGCATGTGGATCTTGTACTCTTCCACTTTGCTGAATTCACTTCTTAACTCTAGTAGCTTTGTTGTGGATTTTTCAGGATTTTCTATATATAGGAGCATGTCATCAGCAAACAGGGAAAGTTTTTCTTTTCCTTTCCAAGTTGGATGCATTTCACTTCTTTTTATGCCTCATTTCTCTGACTAGAACTTCCAGTATAGTGTTAAAAAACGGTAGTGGCAATGGACATTCTTGTCTTGCTCCTGTTCTAACAGGGAAAGCTCTCAGTCTTTCACCATTGAATATGATGTTAGCTGTGGGGTTTTCTTTCATTTTTTAATAATTTTTTTAAAAGAAAATTTAGATTAGTTAAATGCTACATTAAAAATATAAGGGATTCCCATATGCTTCACTCCCTCCCCTCCCATATTTTCTCACATAAACAATATCCCTTGTTAGTATGGTACATTTGTTAAAATTGATGAACATATATTGAAGCATCGCCACTAACTATGGATTACAGTTTACATTAAAGTTTACACTCTGTCCTGAACAATTTTGTAGGTTATGACAAAATATACAATAGTGTGGGGTTTTCTTATATGTCCTTTATCATGTTGAGCAAGTTTTCTTCTGTTCATAGTTTTCCAAGTGTTTTTACCAAGAAGAGGTGCTGGATTTTGTCAAATGCCTTTTGTGCATCGTCAAGATAATCATGTGGGTATTTTCCTTCATTCTACTAATGTTCTATATTAGTAGAATATTAATATTTATATTGTATTCTGATATAAATCCCTCTAGGTCATGGTGTATAATTCTTTTAATGTTTTGTTGTTTTGAATTTCCTAGAATTCTGTTGAAGATTTCTGCATCTATATTTATAAAGGATATTAGTCTGTATTTGTCTTCTCTTGTGGTTTTCTTATTTGGCTGTTGTCTTTGGGTGATGAAATGGGTTAAGGAGTGTTTCCTCCTGTTCAATTTTTTGGAAGACTTTGGATAGGAATAGTGTTCATTTCTTTTTTTTTTTTTTTTAAAGATTTATTTTTTATTTATTTAATTCCCCTCCCCTCCCCCGGTTGTGTGTTTTCTGTGTCTTTTTGCTGCGTCTTGTTTCTTTGTCCGCTTCTGTTTTCGTCAGTGGCACGGGAAGTGTGGGTGGTGCCATTCCTGGGCAGGCTGCTCCCTCCTTCGCGCTGGGCGGCTCTCCTTACAGGGTGCACTCCTTGCGTGTGGGGCTCCCCTACGCGGGGGACACCCCTGCGTGGCAGGGCACTCCTTGCGCGCATCAGCACTGCTCATGGGCCAGCTCCACACGGGTCAAGGAGGCCCGTGGCTTGAACCGCGGACCTCCCATGTGGTAGACGGACGCCCTAACCACTAGGCCAAAGTCTGTTTCCCATTTCTTTTGGAATGTTTAGGAAAATCCACCACTGAAGCCATCTAGTCCTGGACTTTTTTGTTGTTGGGAAATTTTTTTATTGCTGTAATTGTTATTGGTCTGTTGGAGATCTTTTATTTCTTTGTAAGACAGGGAATGTAGTTTGTGTATTCTTAGCAATTTGTCTGATATATTTAGGTTATATAATTTGTTGTCATGGAATTATTCATGATATCATCTTATAATCCTATTTATTTCTGCAGGGACAATAGTGATGTCACCCTTTCATTTCTGATTTTAGTTATTTGCATGCACCCTATTTTTTACATTGTAAGTCTAGCTAAAGTTACCAATTGTATTGATATTTTCAAAGTTTTATTGATCTGTTTTTTCAAAATCTTTATTTCTTTAATTCCTTCTCTGATCTTCATTCTTTCTTTCCTTATGCTTGCTTAGGGTTCAGGTTGCTCTTCTTTTATATAGATTTTCCAGTTGTGGGGTTAGGCCTCTAATTTGAGATCTTTCTTCTTTCTTATGGTAAGATTTGAATCTATAAATTTCCCTTTCAGCACTGCCTTATTTATTGCATCCCATTAGTATTGCTATGTTGTGTTTTTATTTTCATTTGCCTCAAGATATTTCCTAATTTCCTTTGTGATTTCTTCTTTGACCATTAGTTGTTTAAGAGTATGCTGTTAAATTTCCACATTTTTGTAAATTTTCCAGTTCTCCCTGTTATTGAGTTTTATCTTCATTCCATCGTGGTCAGAAAAGATACATTTTATAATTTCAATATCTTTGAATTTATTGAGACTTGTTTTGTTACCTAACATGTGGTCTATCCTGAAGAATGACTCATGTACACTAGAGTTGAATGTGTATTTTGCTGCTGTTGGGTGAAGTGTTCTATATATGTCTGTTGGGTCTAGTTGGTTTTTAGTATCATTCAGGTCTTCTATTTTCTTATCAATCTTATGCCTAGATGTTCTATCCATTGTCGAATATGGTGTATTGAAATCTCCTACTATTAATGGAGAACCATCTATTTCTACCTTCAAATATATGCTTCATATATTTGGACCACTTACATGTATGTATATTTAAAATTGTTATATTTTCTTATTGAATTGACATCTTTATCTGTATATGGTGTCTTTTTTTTTTTTTTGTCCTTTGCGAATAGTTTGTGACATAAAGTCTATTTTATCTGGTGTTTTTTTTTTTTTTTAAGATTTATTTTTATTTATTTAATTCCCCTCCCCTCCCCCAGTTGTCTGTTTTTTGTGTCTTTTTGCTGCATCTTGTTTCTTTGTCCGCTTCTGTTGTTGACAGCGGCACGGGAAGTGTGGGTGGCGCCATTCCTCAGCAGGCTGCTCCCTCCTCCGCGCTGGGCGGCTCTCCTTATGGGTGCACTCCTTGTGCGTGGGGCTCCCCTACACGGGGGACACCCCTGTGTGGCACGGCACTCCTTGCGCGCATCAGCACTGCACATTGGCCAGCTCCACACGGGTCAAGGAGGCCCGGGGTTTGAACCGCGGACCTCCCATGTGGTAGACGGATGCCCTAACCACTGGGCCAAAGTCCGTTTCCCGATCTGGTGTTAATATAGCTATCGCAGCTCTCTTTTGGTTCCTATTTGGGTGAAATAGTTTTTCCATCTTTGTATTTTCAACTTACTTGCGTCTTTGAAATTAAAGTGAGTCTCTTGTGAACAGCATGTAATTGGGTCCTACTTTTTTATCCATTCTGCAGATCTCTGCTTTTGACTGGAGAGTTTAACCCATTTACATTTAAAATAATGACTGATAATATAGGACTTTCTTCTGCCATTTTTCTATTTGGTCTTTGTAAGTCTTATACATTTTATACCCTCAATTTTTCCATTAATGACAATTTATATATTTATTTTATTTTTTATTGTGTACTATTTAAGCCCCTTCTCATTTCCTTCTGTCTATATCATGCAAATTTTTGTGTGTGATTCCTATGGGACTTAAGTTTAGCACCCACTATCTATAATACTCAGGTATCATTACATTGTTTTTCAGGAGGTACTGAGGACTGAACCTGATATCACGTACATGTGAATTACATATTCAATCACTGAATTACACCCTCTCCACCATCATTACATTTATGCAATGACATTTTAGAACCTGTATGAAGTAAGTGAAGTTACATATCAAAAATGCAATACAGTAGTCCTGGCATTTATAATTATCCAAAAAGGTTACCTTTATTGGAGATCTTTATTTCTTTATGCTGCCTCAATCCATTGTCTAGTGTTATTTAATTTCAGTCACTTAGCATTGCTTGTAACACAGGTTTACTGGTGATGTACTCCTCCAGATTTCCTTTATCCAGGATTGTCTTAAACTCTCCCTCAGTTTTGAAAGACAATATTGTCAGATATAAAATTCTTGATTGACAAATTCAAACCAATTTCATCCTGCTGCCTTCTTGCTTCCATGATTTCAGATTGAAAATAAGTGCTTAGCCTTACTGTGACTCCCTTGTACATAGCATGTTGCTTTTCTCTTGCATCTTTCAGAACTCCCTGACCTTAGTATTCTACAATATATCTGGGCAAGGTACTCTACTCAAGCTTATTATCTTTGGAATTTTTTTGAGCTCCTGAATGTGCATATTCATATATTTTGTTAAACACGGGAAATTTTCTGCCATTATTTCTTTGGACATTCATTCTGTTCCTTTCTCTCTTCTCCTTTGGGGACTCCCATAATGCATCTCTTCATATGCTTAATGCTGTCCCACAGGTCTCTTAATGCTCTGTTCATTTTTCATTCTTTTGTCTTTTGGCTCCTCAGTTTTAATCATTTCACTAGTCTTATCTTTGAGTTCACTGATTGTTTCTTCTGCCATCTCTACTTTTCTGTTGAAATTTCAGTTGCAGTTATTTTTAATTCTAATATTTTTGTTTGGGTCCTTTTTAAAATTTCTATCTCTTCATTAAAATTCTCATAGTGTTCATTCATAATTTTCCTGATATCCTTTGGTTCTTCCATAATATTTTTCTTCATTTCTGAGCATATTGAAATCATTTTTTAAACTTTGCTATATCCAAAGTCTGGTCTTCTTTATTGATGTGTTCACCTTGTGATGTGGATGAACTATCATTTCCTGTCTTTTTTGTTGTAATTGTTTGTTTCTTTGTCTTGTAGTCTTTTGTTACCCACTGTACATTTAATATTTTATTGTGTTAACTCTGGTATTTATTCCCTGAGCTGCGTGTTATACAACAGAGATTTCCTCCAGTACTAAGAGTTTAAAAAACAAACAAACCATCACAAAGGAAACACCCCTTCCTGCCTTTGCAAATTGGCCATTAGCTGGCTTGTGTTCTCCTACAGAGTTGGCCCTCCTATCAAGAAGGTCACACCAAGGCAAAAGTGAAGTGCAGGGTCCACTCTGTCTTTTCTGAGCCTGACCCTTGCCTTGGACTTGTGCTCTCTCAACGCCTTAGGAATGCCACCATTTTGGAGGAATCAGAATATTCCCTCTATACACTCCCACTCTCTTCACCCTCCCCACCTCTGCTTGCTCTATTACATGTCTTAAAGCTGGCAATCCTTTGTCCCTGGCCACTTCTACTTAATTGTTTCTTGTACTACTTTTGCTGCCTGCAAGCTGCTTTTGCCAGGAGGTCAGTTCTGGGAAGGTAAGTTAGAGGAGAATTTCATGGTTCAATTTTTCAGGCTGCCACTTGGTAGATTGGCACCAACATACTGGCACGCAGAATGTGCACAGGGGTTACTCTGCTCCCTTTGGAACAGGGCCAGGTATCCATACCATGCCAGGGAGGGAGCAGAGAAGGGGTCAGCAAGGGTACCATTAGCAACTCTATCGTTTTTTAATACCGCATTTTCTTGATTCAGCATTCACCCAGTTAATGTAACCCTTTAACTGTTTTCCAGAATTTTGCTGGGTTTGGCAAGTTTTTCAAAGATTTAGTGGAGGAATGACACCATAGAGTGTCTTACACCGTCATCTTTGTCAACCGGAATTTCTCTATATCCCTTCTTAGACAGTATATTTTTGCAATTTTTATGACCACTTGATGTCCAGATCACTGCTTTTTTTTTTTTTTTTTAAAGATTTATTTATTTATTTTTTTATTTATTTAATTCCCCTCCCCTCCCCCGGTTGTCTGTTTTCTGTGTCTTTTTGCTGCGTCTTGTTTCTTCGTCCGCTTCTGTTGTCGTCAGCTGCACGGGAAGTGTGGGCGGCGCCATTCCTCGGCAGGCTGCTCCCTCCTTCGCGCTGGGCGGCTCTCCTTATGGGTGCACTCCTTGCACGTGGGGCTCCCCTACACGGGGGACACCCCTGTGTGGCACGGCACTCCTTGCGCGCATCAGCACTGCGCATGGGCCAGCTCCACACGGGTCAAGGAGGCCCCGGGCTTGAACCGCGGACCTCCCATGTGGTAGACGGACGCCCTAACCACTGGGCCAAAGTCCGTTTCCCGAGATCACTGCTTTTTTTAAAAAGATTTATTTATTTATTTATTTATCTATCTATCTATTTATTTATTTCTCTCCCCTTCCCCCCACCCCTAGTTGTCTGTTCTCTGTATCTATTCGCTGCATGTTCCTCTTTGTCCACTTCTGTTGTTGTCAGCGGCATGGGAATCTGTGTTTCTTTTTGTTGCATCATCTTGTTGTTTCAGCTCTCCGTGTGTGTGTGGCGCCATTCCTGGGCCGGCTGAACTTTCTTTCGCGCTGGGCGGCTCTCCTTATGGGGTGCACTCCTTGCTCGTGGGGCTCCCCTACGCGAGGACACCCCTGCGTGGCACGGTACTCCTTGTGTGCATCAGCACTGCGCATGGGCCAGCTCCATATGGGTCAAGGAGGCCCGGGGTTTGAACCGCGGACCTCCCATGTGGTAGATGGATGCCCTAAACACCGGGCCAAGTCTGCTTCCCGAGATCACTTCTTGAACAAGGGAAATATGTTATTACTTTCAGTGTTTCCAAAGACAATAAAAGTTTTCTTATTCATTGAATTGCCATTATTTGTTAATAAAATTAACAAGAAATTGCTTTGGCTTAATTAATTAGAAATGTTGATATATTTCCACTATTGTTAGAGGTGTCTTGAGTATGGTTTGTTCCAGATACTTTTACTCATACGAGGAACAAGTCTCTTTCTTAAACTCTACTAAAAATTTATATACTTGGCTGCTTTGAAATGCATTGAATTAGCTACTCAATGCATTTTAATGTAAAAATTTAGTCCCAATACTCCTCACTTGTTTGGCACCTGACATGCAAGCTAGAACTTGTTGGTATCAGTTGCCTTGTGACTCGTTACTCTTTCCAGTCAAAACAAAGCGTCACAGGTTAGTTACACAATAGCTCTTTCCCTGTGCATATTCCGCTGCAGTTTTATCTTAGCTTCTGTAGTCATTTTGTGTATTTTTAGTTTTTTTTTCTCATCATGGGTCCTAAGAAAGTGAGCAGTGATACAGCTGAGCAGGAAAGAAAATTACTTCGTACAACCATTGAGCAACAAAAAGAAATAATAGATAAATATGAGAGTAGTATTCACATGACTTATCTTGCTAGGGAGTACAGAATGCCTAGAACATGTCTCACCATCATTAAGAATATAGAAGTGATTAAAAAAAAAGGTTGGTATTGTGAAAGGAGTTAAAGCAGGAAAAAAAGCAGTGTTCCCAAATACTCTGGGAAGTAAAAAAGCTGTTAATCTGGGTAAACAAGAAACAGGTAGTGGGTGAGAGTGTATCAGAAGCCATGATAGGTGAAAATGTGAAAGTGTTTCATGCTGATATTTTGAAAAACAAACTGGAACCCAATGATGAGAGTGTTGAGGTTTTTAAGGCCAGCCACGGCTGGTTTGATAATTTTAAAAGGAGAATCGGCATCCATGGTGTCCTGAGGCATCGAGTGCTAATGAAAAAGCTGCTGATGAATTCATCAGTGAGTTTCAAGAGCACATAGAGGCTGAGGGTTTTATTCCCCACTAAATTTTTAATGGTGAGAGACCAGAGTTTTTGGAAAAGAAAAAACAAGTAGAACCTGTATCACAAAAGAGGAGAAGGCATTACCAGGCCACAAACAATGAAGGACAGGCTCACTCGGTTGTGTGGGAATGCTAGTGGGGACTTAAAACTCAAGCCTCTACTAGTCTATCATAGTGAAAACCCGTGAGTTTTCAAGAAGCATAATGTCATAAAAAGCAAACTCCATGTGATGTGGAGGGCAAATAGCAAAGCTTGGGGCATGAGGCAATTTTTCACTAAGTGGTCAAATGAAGTGCTTGGTCCCTCAGTAAAAAAATACTTGCTGGAGAAAGATTTGCCTCTGAAAGCTCTCCTACTTTGGGACAATGCACCTGCCCACTCTCCAGGCTTGGAGGATGACTTACTGGAGGAGTTCAGCTTCATCACTGTAAGGTCCCTGCCCTCCAACACCACTCCTCTCATCCAGCCCATGAACCAGCAGGTCATTTCAAACATCAAAAAGTCATGCAAAAAGGTGCTTTTCCAGAGATGCTTTGAGATCATCTCTGACACCCAGTTGACATCACAGGATTCTGGATGGAGCATTTCCATATCCTCATTGCCTAGACTTTATGGTAAGGCCTGGAATGAAGTCTTTTACAGAACAATGAATTTGGCATGGAAGAATCTGTGGCCAGAAGCTGTGACTCAGAGAGACTTCAAAGGGTTTGAGACTGACCCCGAGCCTACAGGTACAGAGGGTGCAGTTGTGTAGGATATTGCATTTTGGGGCAAATCCATGGGTCTGGGGGTTGATGGTGCTGATGTTGAGAAGTTAGTGGAGGAATATCATGAAGAGCTCAGCCCTGAGGAGCTGCAGAAACTACAGAAGGAGCAACAAGAGGTCGCTGAAGAGATTTCTTTAGGTGAGAAGATAAGGGAGGATGTCCCTAGTTCCTTCATAAAAGAAATGTGTGCAAAATGGGCAGAAGTCAAAACTTTGTGGAGAAGTACCATCTGGACAAAGCTCTGACAGGCAGAAATGTGAAATTATTGAATGACCCAACAATTTCACACTTTCAAGGAATTCTGAAAAGAAGACAAGCTGTCCTTATTGGATAAGTTTTTAGTGAAGGTGACAAGGAGTGTGTCAGAGCCTGTGGTGCAAGCTGAAAAAAGGCAGAAAAGAGAAAGGACTCCTGAAGTGCAAGTGCCCCATGTTCTTTTGGAGGGGACTCTCCTTCCAAGCAACACTTCATGTAACCTCCTCCTCACACTCTCCTCCCACCATCCCATCAGGCCATGGACTCTTCTCCCTACAGGTACAGTGAAGTTTCTATTTTATTTAATCTAAGTTTTATGAATTTGTAGGTTTATTTTGCATGTAAAGAATGATAAACAAACCCTATCTTTTTATGTATTTCCTTAAAAGTGTGCATTTTCTTTGGTTTGTGAACACATTGAATTTATTTACATTATTCCTTATAGGAAAATTTTTTTTGGTACTCATCATTTTTGGTATTTGTTGTGCCTCCCAGTACCAATTAACTAGAAGTATTGAGATACCACTGCATTAAAAAAAACACAACAACTAAACAATATAGCAGCAACTATCATTTATTGAATATGTACCAAAGAGTGTAGTAGGCATGTCACATACCTGATTTCATTTCATCTTCACAACAAATCACTAATGAAGACACTATCGTTTCAATATTGTAGTTAAGTGGCCAAGGCTCAGACTGGGGAGTGAAAGGTTAAAGAGCTAGTGGGTAGTAACCACAGGATTTAAAAATAATTCTCTCTCATACTGAAGACCATGTCCATAGCCATTTTGTTAATACTGTCTCTGAAACTAATTAAAAGAAATATATGTATAAAGGAAGTATCAAGACAAAACCGGGATTTTTCCCATTAACCATCAATTTGTTTCATATATTGCTACATCTGAAGCAGATTCACAATTTATGGTTGCATGGCTTGTGCACTGCCCAAAGCTACTCACCCAAACAACCCTGTTCCACACTTACCTGAGACCCTGCCTGGATCTTTCCTTGTCTGGCCAAAGGGGAGACCATCTTTTTTTCAAGTATTGGACAGTTAACTGGAAAGAATATTTGTACTCGCAACATTCACCTGCTTCCTTCTCTTGTTTTTGGAATGCAGAATGTCTCTTATATCTCTTAGCAATTCAGTTTGATGTTTTAAACTGACAAACTACCTTTTCTAGGTTTGATACTAGCTTGTTGTCAGAGATTCTTGAAAAAATAAGCCCCAGTGATTACATCATTGTCTGGATTCAGCTAATGAGAGGGAGGGTTATAATTTGCTCTTTGATTGACCATACTTTCATTATCCCTCCTCCCCTCACAAGAAATCCAAACATGCAGTTTGCAGTCTAACAGGTAAATCTCTGTGGTCTTATGTACCACTACAACTAATTTTTTCTAGACTAGATCAGAGACAATATTTATTTTTTTCCCCCATTTTCCATCTGCTGGCTACTAGTGTTATTTCAAATTATATCAAATGACTCTTTCAGTATCTGCTAGTAGGGACTGCTGCCTGCTCACAACCAACTTTTATGGCCTTGGATGATAAGAAACAAGAAAATTATTCAGAATTTATTCTAAAACATTTGTATCTCTATATTGTAGTAAGAGGCAGATTTGAAAAACAGTGTTTCAAATGGTTCCACCACACTCAAACCAATGAGCTACTTATTTCCTTCCAGTTGCAGAGCACATGATTGGAGGCTGAAATTTAGACTTTGGTCAGGCTTAGCAAGGGAAGATTGTTAGGGGAGGAGTTTCAAAAGCATATAATTTTGAGGCCCAGAGCTGGTAAGGAAATAGAAAATTGGAATTTACTTTGGTCTTGCCTCCATTCTCCCTGCTAACCTCACATTTTATTCTATCATTTATCAAAAGGGATTCAGTCAGTAGAGATAAAGCAATGAACAAAAAAGATAGTACCAAACTTCATGGAATGTACAGACTAATGGGAAAAGTAAACAGGCATTAAATTAAAATTTAAATAAATAATTAATTGCTGGGGTGCTTGACAGTCAGGATGTGTGGTAGGTTGGGAATTATAGCTTGAGGTCAGTTCTGAACTCATCAGAGACCTCCTCCCCTCTTTTCTACTCACAAGACTTTGGACTATCACCAGTTAAATTTCAGCAATTGTACAAACATATTGTCTGTGATTATGGACGGTGGCACAAGCAAAGTATGAAGTTAAAATATGTTCGTAGTCATTGGAATATAACATATACACCCACATACGCTGTTCACCTCTGAAAACTCTTTAAATAATGGCAGAGAAGGGACTGAGCTAAAAATGCTGAGCGAATTGGAACCAAGAGTATATCTAGAGGCATTGCTGCCAAAGGCAAGGAGCCCATTGTTCAGAGCTGTGTAGGGTGGTCCCACAGAAAGCAGGGATGGTGTTTCCCCAGCTTTGGTAGGTTTATGTTCTGCTTCTCCACTTGGAGTTCATGAAGAGGACCTTATTCATCTTTGTATTTATAGACTAGGCAGGAGACCTCCTCTTGGACTTGGATCATCTGTGGCTGGCTCCATCTTTGGAGCCTTTGACTTTTTTCAGTCCCTGTTTCCTTGACCTTGTTCTCTGGGGAACTAGAGTTGGGAAGAGGAATCAAAGCATTTAGGGAATTCAAGTATCCCTACGCTTTTTTCTTGGTTCTTACTAGCCTTGGGACAAAACTGTCCTTTATGAAGGGAACAATTAGGAGTCTTAAACTTTTAGAAAATCCAACCCAAGACACATGGCCCCTCACTTCACATATTCTGTGAGGACAGGATAAAATGATATTTGGCAGAAACTTAAAAGCAAATGAATATTAGTCAGGTGAAAGAGGAGAGAAGGGGGAAAGCATTTCAGGCAGAGGGACTAGGTATTCGAATATACCCTGTTTTAAGGAGTGGGAAGCATGGTGCACTAATTGAAAGAATGGAAGAAGAGTATGGCTGGAGCATGGTTTGCAAGAGTGATACAAGATGTGACTAGAGAGTGAGACAGAAACTAGAATCTATAGGTCCTTGAGGACAGGTGTCCTTAAGGTATTTAGACCATATTCTAAGAATAAAGGGAATTCTTTAAAATTTTTATTGCAAAGTGATCAAAAGAAAAGGGACACAAACCAATTGGAGAATGTTCAGCAACTCAAGGCAGGATATCCATGCCTTCCAGTTCCATCTGTAAGAAATGTTGACATCTAAATTAATATTCCAGCACCTTTATCATTTGAGCCTCTTGCTCACACAATACAGTTAAACCCAAGTTATCCTTAAATCGCCTATGACTCTTTAGTACTTTACCCACAGTTCATGACATTCACAGGAGAGGGTTTCCAACTCATTGACAAAAGGACAAGAAGCAGAAACTCATGTTTCAAAGCTGTAAGTAAGGGAGCCAATGTGGCTCAATGGTTGAGCACAGGCTTCTCACCAGGGTCCCAGGTTCAATCCCTGCCCACAGTATCAAAAATTAAAAAGAAAAAAGCATACAGCTCAAAGCTGTAAGTAAATGAGTGAGATATACAGTAGTTAAAACCAAAATAATGATGTGTGTATTTTTGGTGGGGCAAAATATAAAATTCAACATGAATATCAAAATCAGTCTATTTAGGGAAAGCCCTCTAAAGGTCATTACAAATCTATTTTAGAAAAATAAGTATAAATTGTCATTTAGATTTAAGTGCTTTTCCATCAAAATATATAATGAACTTGGCTGAAATTATTTCAGAACATCAGCATGAGCATAATTAATGTATGGAAATTTATTAAAATGATCATAAGAAAATTAGAACTCAATAATGGGCATTCATAATGCGAAATGGATTTCAAGGGCTTAACATTCATAATATTTCTTATTTTCAAGGCAACACTATCATTGAACATGATAACTATTTAACATAAGCCTAAAATTTTAGGCCGCCAGAATTGATGTAAAGTCACTTCTTTCCACATTTTAGATAAAAGTGGATGTTAACATTCTGCACATGTATTCTCAGACATACTTTTTGCCCAGGACCCAGAGCAAGCACTGCTGAATTTGGACATGGACTCCCAATGTGACTGGTCTATAAACCTTTTCAATGATAAAAGGCAACAAGTGCTTTTTAACCAAGTGCTATTAAAACAGGGCATGTGCAGCCCTCTACAAGGTGCTCTGGGAGCACATTAAGATGCAGAAAACAGGAGTTCACATTCTATTTAATGACATTACCTAGGAAAAGTGGACACGATGTAGGGGAGAATAAAATAAAATTTGGAAATCTTATCCCATCAAAGCCCTGATACTGGAAATTTAAAATGGAAGGCCAACGTTATATTAATAATATTGGAAACTTGCATTTACATAGAACTTTATATTCTATGCCTTTAGCATTTAATTACTGAGCATTGACAGCATTCCTATTTATTACTTCATCTCTCACCTACCATGGTTATTAAAGGTCAATGCCAAACAATTCTATAGAAGGAAAGAAGTTATTTTACCCACTTCCAAAGTTCATGTTCTTTTTCTACCTGGAAAGGGTCAATTTGCTGTTTTGTTTTATGCCAAGCAACCATCAACCTTCTTTTGGGTAGCTGATTTTTCCACCAACCTAACATTATAGTTTTAAAGGGGGCTTCCAATTCGAATGCCACAGACCCCTGTCATCAGTGCAGAGCATGGGACCTAGCCAGAATGGGTCATTGCAACCATCTCCATGGCTACTCCCAGTGGTTCAGAAAAGGATATGTAACTAGACAAGAATAATCAGAGCCCTTTTCTAAATGTTTTCTCTTCAGAGAAGGCAAGAAAGAGTTCTGTTTCTCTGCTCATGCAATCGTATGATGTTATAATAAAGCTACCTACAGCCAATGGTTCAGGCTGATGGGAAAAGATGGTGAAGAGAATGAAGCTAACAAGAAAAGAGAAATAGAAAGGAAATGGAAGTAAGAGGGAAGGTTGGGGTTGGAGTAGGGAAAGATGACAAGGAAGGAGAACTGGCAAGCTGAGAGTGTAAATATTCTTTGGAACCAATTGTTTCTGAGAATTGTTCTTTTTACTTCTACTCTGATTCTGCCAACTACAGTCTCTATTTTTGTTTAAACTAGTTTGAAACATACATGCTGGCTTGTATGTCATTGGGAATCAGCATGCAAAATGGAAAATTTGGGCACACCCAGATTTGGTTTGAATCCTGGTGTAGTTGCTTACTAGCTGATTAAACTTGGGGACGTTTCTTACCTTTTAGGAACCTTAGTTTTCTCATCTGCAGAATGGGGATAAAATGTTTCAGTCCTGTGTTATTAAAAGGATTACACAATGTGATGCCTGTACTAGAATTGATAATGCGTCTAGCAATAAACAATAGTTAAAGAAATTATCTTTAAAAAAATTTTTTTAATAACGCTTGGTGTTTTTTCTTTTCTGTGTACCTTATAGCTTCCCATCACCCTTTCCAGCTGGCATTCTTGAGAAACATCTGTTCAGCTAAAGCTTGCACACAGACATTCAAAGTTCTGTTCTAGTGTTGACTGCATCTTTCCTTAATTCAGACCACAAACAGCAGTAGTCAGCTATACACGAAACCACACCAAGTTATTGCCTCCATTCTGTTAGTCTCAATTCTCTGACAACACCTGAAACTTTTATAGGAAATTCAATTAGGGAAACAAACAGGTTAGCAAATATTTTTGACAATAGAAATTAACGATCATAGAATCATAAAATTGGAAGAAATTTTAGAAAAAACACTCTCAATCAAATTATTTTAATGCTGAAGAAGTAAAGTAAAAAAATATTGAGCTGAACACTTTGTATGTTTTCTCATTCAAACCCATAACCAATTTTAGAAGTAAATATTATTGTCCATTTGGTAAGTGTGGAAACTTAGGGTCAGAGAGGTTAAGTAATCTATTCCAAGAACACATGGCTTCTATATGGAAGAGCTGGTCCTGTGTCTTACTCTAAAGAATATATCTTCTAACTAGACTATGTTTTTTCCAATAACAAAACAGTGGCAGAGGAGGAATAAACAGGTATTAGAAATAAGGCTTAGGAATAGAGTTTTGCTCATGAAAGAGCTTCTTGAGGGAGAAAGGAGTTTTCAGGATAAGAATAAAATCTGAAAATTTCTCAGCTAAAGAGCTGGATTCTATCTTTCTCTTATCACATACCCCTACTCCATTTTAAGGCCAGAATTTAAAACAATTAATTCCATTTAAATTTAAGGAACATTAATTCCCCCATTTTGCCCTTAAAGGCTACAAAAACTGTGACTGAGTCTTTCAGAGGGGCCAAATGAAATATTGGCACATGGAAAACATAATGTCTCCTAGTAATGGGAAAAGTCTGTTTGAATTTTACTCTTTCTGAGCCATGCACTCATGCTCCACATTTAGTTGCTTTTATTTTAAGTTTTAATCACTCATGTCCTATTATAATGCCAACATCTGTGAAAAGAATTCATACATGCTGGCAACTGGAGTGGGAGTGAAGGGCAGTGGGGTTTCTTAAAAGCAAAGGACTAGAATTTTCTTTTAGTCCCTTCCCCCCTCCCTCCCTCCCTTCCTTCCCTCCTCCCTCACTCACTTCCTTCCTTGCTCCCTCCCTCCCTTCCTTCCTTCCTTCCTTCCTCTCTCCCTCCCTTCTTTCCCTCCTCCCTTTATTCATACACACCCAAAATCAAACTTCTGTTAACAACTTCTAACAATTTGGGTTATGCAAATACTCAAACACGATTCAACAATTTTCTTGGAATCTATTTTTTAACTTGTTATTGTTTGGAAATAATTTTTCAATGTATAGAACTGTAACTGAAATATTATACATTTATCACAAGTCAAAATTTCATCCTACTTTGCAAATTGAAATGATCTGTCCATTTATTTAATCTTGTTAACAGCAATCAGAGTCATCATCATTTAGATATTTTTAGAGTATAGCATCCAGTTTTATAATTTTGAATCAGATTTTTTTTGGCATAGTATTTTAAAAACTTAGGTTCTAGAGTCAGATTTATGTGAGTTTGAAATCTGGCATTCCCACTTCTAGCTGTGCGTCCTTTGGCTAATTGTTCAATTGCCTTGAACCTCAGTTTCCTCATCTATAAATCAGGAAAATAATAATACCTATCTCACAGGACTAATGGGAGATTTAAATGAGATTATGGGTAGACAATTCTTAGCAAAATGACTGGAACATAGCACGTGCTCAGCAAATGCTAGCTTTCAACAGCATCTTCTTCATCATTACTATATTTTGGGATATTGAAAAAAAAGATGTATAAAGGAAAATAATGCTCTTGACATTAACCAATAAGTACAAATAATTTTAAAGAGAGTTTTCCAATATTGACTTTTCAGGTAATTTAGAACAAACAGAGGGGTTTGTGTCACTAAAAAGCTGCAAACATGGCTACAAATTGGTGCCCTGTACTTCTAATTTAACTACATTACAGTGAAAATGCTTTCCTTAACAGAGACATGGCTACCCTTTGGGTATGCCACAACTTTTGGAGAAAAAGCATGTCAAGCACTCTCACCACAGCTGAGCAGAAGCACCCATTGGATGCTGGAAGAGGACAGACACATCACCATTGTAAATCCAACTTTGACTCACCAGTTCTTTTGCTATTGTAAACAGATGAAAAATTCATGAAACAACATCTCATTAAATAACAGCATGCTGAAAAGTTGGAATGGATGAGTGCCTCTATTTTAGAGCACAATGGTGTAAAGGTCTTGGGTCGGACTGAGAAGTCATGAACTCATTACAGCCACTGAACAAACATTTCCGGACTTCTCCAAGGCATATGGTGGCATCTGCTGGACTTCCCCTTCTCCTCCTGGCTTCTTTGGTTCAGCTTCTGCCTTCCTCTGGCTTTCTCTTTCTGCTTCTGTGGGTTTCTCTCTGTCTCTCTCCATATTCATCCCATTTATAAAGGACCACAGTAGGAAGATTAACACCCACCCTGGGCCATGCCTCAACTGAAGGAACCTACTTAAAAGGTCCCATCTACAATATAGGTTCACACCCACAGGCGTGGATTAGCTCTAAGGACATGATTTTTCTAGGGCTCACAAAGCCTCAAACTACCACACTCACTATATCTCAGCACTTTGCTGGGGCCTGTGGATGTAATAGAGTACAAAGCAGTGCTTCCCAGTTTTCAGGAACCTTACAGTCTTGACTGCATTGGGATGGAGAAACTTTTAAAAAATATCTGTCAACTTTTGCAGCAAAAATGTGGAGCAGCCACTGTCCTAAAACCAGTGCCTTAAAACAATAAGCTAAGTAGTATGCTATAGGGGAGGCAAAGGAGAAACATCTAACCCACTACTCCTCAAGGATTCTGTTTCATTATTGCCTCCTTAAGAAGCCTCATTATTTTTTCCTAGTTATCCTTCCCCCCATGAAATATTGCTATTCCAGATATACTGTTTATCTTTTTATGCATTAAATGTAAATCTTTATACATTAAAAAAGTAAGTTTTGTAGCTTCTCACGAATCAATTTTCACCCTGGTGTAAGCAATATTGCTCTCATTGGGAATATGATCTCACCTAACCTGGATGATTCCAGCAAAGCCTCTAGAAAACGTGATGCTTAGCTCATATCAGAAGTAGCAGTAGTTTCTCAAACGAAGAAGTGGGAAAAGCCTTCCAGCCAGTGGGAACTGTGGTGGTACCATTGTGTGAAAGAATATTTCCATATTTGGGAAACTAGCAGAGCGGTTAGAACCTCAATTAAACTTAGGGAGTGGTGTAAGAGAAAGCTGGAGAAATAGGCATGTTAAGAGTCAGAGCCATGGTGAGCATCTTGCCCCGTTTTTTTTCTCACCCGTTCTTGCTTGCTTCTATTCTAGTCATGGAAACGACTCTGGTTCTGAGGTTCACACTCCCCCACTGCTCCTGCAGTTGAAGAGGAGGGCTCCTTAAAGCAGTCAGGCTAGCAACCCAGGCTTGGAAACTGCTGGTCTCCTTCTGAATGGGTCAGCTGGGAAATCAAAGGAAATGAATCACTAAAAACAGCTGTGTTGGGGAGAACATTCTTTGGCAAGTGGCCATTGTTTGCTGGTAAAAAGCATTAGAAATAAACCAGTACTGAAAATTACACTTTGCCTCAAGTACACTTTGCGGCGAATTTTTCAAAAGCCCACTATAAGTTTCCTCCTGAATTTCACTCTTATCAAGAAAGAACCCTGTCCTTTTCTTACAGAGAGATTCCAATTGCCTGTAGATCTGCGGTATTTTGTCATCTTTCTCCTCCACCTTTTCGGCTTCAGCAATAGGAAAATAATGTCATGAAGCGAAGCACACATTCCTTTATGCCAAATTTTTGGTATCTTCATTTTTTCTAAATCAAATATTTGATCACCATGATGTGTCAAAAATGAGTTCCCTGTGGGATATAACAGTCATTTGGGAACTAGGACATAAAGTCACCATATTTTATGATAATGTAGGCTTGGTAAAACAACCACATGACTAACTATTGAAATAATTCCCTGACCTACACCTACTTACCTTACTTCAGTTTCCACTAAGACACTTTAACCTCAGTAAACAGCAAAAATCCCTGTGCCAAATGTTGGCAAACTTGAATTCCAAAGCCTGCCTTTATGTTTGGTTCTGTTTGGTTCCTATAAACTAATAGAGATTAGATTTGCAACATGTACTATGTTGTCTATATTTTCATAACATATGGAGAAACAGGAAGTTCAGAACTGCTAAATGCTGGCCATGATGCAGACTTAATACAATTGTGCTCAGATGCAATATTCATTCTCCTGGGTCTTTCTAAGGGCACTCTAATTAATTAAAGAATACCACATGTCATTGCTAAATTCTTTGTCCTGTGTAGTTAAGGCTTTGTTTTCAGGGCATAGTACCATCAGTGAAAATGGTTCACTAATACCATGGTAAATGGGGGGAAATAATAAAAATAAAATTAAAAAGGAGAAACAGCCTAGGCATGAGTCAGAGGTGATACGAAGCCCAATCTGATTTATGATGCAGTCCCTTCCCTTGGGTTAGAGGCCCCAGTTTGGAAGGGGACACCAGCTGTCCCTTCACAGGCATCTCTTCTTGTGGCTACCACCACCAGCATTATTTAGATATTAACTCTGTAGCCCACTTCCCTTTCATGATCAAAGCCCTTGTGACCATGAGAACCTTCCCTCAGGTTCCCATTCGAGCAGGAAACTTTGAGTTTCCATCAGCCTGCCTGAGACACTGAATGTACTAAAGATATTTTAAGAAGAGAATCACAGAATCGTGGGCACCAGACAGGACTTTCAGGATAGACAGACCCATCTCCCTCATTCTTTCCCGTAGGAGAGAGAAAATCATATACCCATTTAATTTTCTACTCAAGACTTACTTTAACATCTATTGAGTTCTCAAAAAGAAAATGATCTGCTCCGTGCTGTATCATATGGTATCTATTTGCTTGTTTTTAGTAAAAACAGAGATGGATTTAAGAGGAAGCTAATGAAGCTTAAATTTTCAGATCTTTCCAAAACCACACTAGAGGCTCTAGCTATATCTTCACAGTCATGTTTTGTAAAATGTCTAAAGTATTATATTTTAAGTTTAATATGTTTTAAATATAAGTAATATATTTAATTTAAACAGTATTTAAATTTAATAAATTTTCTATTTTCTAGGTTATTTTAATATATTTTCATATATACTGTGTTTAGTAATATCCAGAAATGTACATTTTTCTAGAGGGATATATCATAGATCACCAACTCTTGGGACTCTAACATCACCTCCATTATACTGTCCCTCATCAAGTATCACTGGAATGGCCATGGATATTTTGGGGTTCCAGCTAAGAAGAAGGTTACTAAGACATATTTTTACAGTTTTCTGATACAGTGGTGTGTATTTATGGCTAGTTGTTCCATCATAGGATGGCTTCCAGAATTACTCCTTGTTTAACTAAGTCAACTCACCCAGAGTTGTGATACCAGGTACACAGTTCCAGAGATTATATAATGAAATGAAGGTATCCAACAGCTTCTGACACCAGAGATAAGTAAACAACAGAGGAGAAACAAGGCTTAATATGTCCAGAGCCAGAAACTAATGTTTCTTCCAAATTTTTACAAAGTTGAGAAAAGTATGTGAAAGAAACTTCATAGACATTTTCTCAAATCTGAGATCCTAAAATTTTATAACAGTGTCAATAACAAAAATAAAAAAAGTCTTTATTGTAAACCATTAAAAATTTTAAAAATCAATTTTGATCCACTATTCTAGATGAAAGACTACAGTATCTTTATATAGTATTAATTTTGAAACGATATCAACTTGTCATAAAAAGAGGCCATCAAAGATTATACTGCCAAAAATGTAGAAAAATATTAGTGATGGGATGTCACTTCTAAGCTAGGTTATAAAAAATGTGAAAAGGCTATGACTTCTGTAGGTTGGGATTCTTTTGCTCTCTCCTCACTCCCTCGCTCTGAGAACAGCAGCTGCCATGTTTTGTGCTGCCCCGATGGATGTCCCCAGTACACGGGATCTGTGGCTTGCCCTGAACCCTGAGTGGACTTGGAATCAGGTCCTTCCCCAGTTGAATCTTGAGGGACAGCTCCTACTAACACCCTCGTGGCAGCTGTGTGTGAGACCTTGAGCGAGACCCTCCCAACTAAGCCACCCCAATGTCCTGGCCTACAGAAACTGAGATAATACCCATTTATTGTTTTGAGTAATTTGTTGTTTTACAGTAATTTGCTATGTACCAATAGATAATTAATACATTGAGGAGGTGAAAAAGTAATCAATTTCTTCAATCCTTCCTCTCAGCATGAAAGCAATGGCCTCTTGTTTAAAGAAATATGGCTTCCTAATCATGCTGAACATCCATTTCCTTGTTTCACTTTCTGCTACAATTTGCGGTTCTGGGGATACTCAGGAATTAGCATAATATTTGCAATGGCTGCACATATCAGTCAATGAACAATTTGTAATATTATAGTATTTATAATAGAGAACTCACATTATTCTTAAATCTGCACATATATAGGTCGAGATGCAATACATGAAGTGCAATAAGATTCTTTGCATTGAAAACTAGACATACTGATTGCTAGAATTATTTTTATTAGTAATTTTAAATTATTTACATTTTTTATTTAATTAAACTTTTAATAAAATTAAGTACAAATTGGGCTTTAAACAAAGCTTAGGGTAAAATGCTGATATTCATGAATTTTAATTGTATTTTCCTTTTTAATTTATTATAATTTTGAATACTTTAGAAGAAAAAAATTTAAAGCATATGTAAGCATTTTATTTTTTACATTTATTTTCACTTAACTTTTTAATAAAATAACATTTAAATTTTTTCACCTTGTATATAATTACATTTTATTTTTGATCCTTTCAATGATTAAAACAGAAATCATATCAAAATGTTGATTAGTCACAGAGGTTTTGCTGAAATGAAGGAAAATAGTATAAATCTCATGAAATAAATTTAAAAGTTATGAATCTTGTATGCATTCATTTATTCCTCTGCCTAAGACAGCTCCCTCATCTATCTGTTCATTGTTTCAGCTCATTGTCTGCTCTCTTTGTCTGCTCATTGTGTTTGCTTATTGTGTCAACTCGTTGTTTGCACATCTTCTTTTTAAGAGGCACCAGGAACCAAATCTGGGCCTTCCCATGTGGGAGGCGGATGCTACCTTTGAAAACAACAAACACAGACTAGAAACCTGAGTTTAAATTTCTGCTCGGCCGCTATTAGCCTTGCAACCTTGGTAAAATTACTAGAAATTATGTATGTAAAATGGCTGACTTTATAAGTGATGGTAGAGAATGTTTATGAGCTTTCAAAGTTGAAATACATTTTCAGCTCTTTTATAATTTAATCTATCTATAATTTATATTGAATATACAATGTAGTCAACAAATTTTATAATTCAACATATTTATAAGATACATATTTCATTCTGATTTTTTTCTATGTAGAGAAAAAGGAAATGGGGAAGCTATGAGGAAATCAAGTTCTGCTTAAAATTTAGGAATCAATTATTTAATTCATTTCGATTGGTAGTAAAGCAAATGGTTGGGAGGAAAAAGTCAATCTAATTGTGGATTTAATTGGCCACTAACTGATGAGTCAAATATCAGATGACCCATGTATGGACACATGGAAGGCCAAACTGTGAGGGCTGTGGATCCTCTAATTGCCAGGAGAGCTGGGAAGCAGCCTCTCCCTAAGAGCAGGAATAAGTATCAGGAGGGGATCTGAGTGTCTGATAGCTAATCCAGGGCGTGCATGGATGTGCAAGGATTTTCACCTCATATTGTCTTCAATAGCAAGAAACAGTAAAAAACTAAATTCCTAATAAAAAGGATTGATTCCATTAAATGTGATCTATCCATATAGGATGGCCATTAAGAATGATGTGGTAGAGATAAATGTGCTGAAATGGAAAGGGATGCTCATGACATGTTAGGTGAAAAATTAAATTTAACAGGGGCATGGCTGACATAATCCAATTTTCACAGGAGAAAATCGTGATCTATGACCACATAAATGTATTTATTCTCCCTTTCTCCCTCTCTCCCTCCCCTTCTCCCTCTCCCTCCCCTTCTCCCTCACTCTCTCCCTCTTCCCCTCCATCTCTCTCTCCCCACATACACACATGCATCTCTATAAAGATACACCAAAATCTTTGAAGTTATCTTTGGTGATAGTATGGGTGATTTTTATTTTTTTCCTTATGCCTATGACTTCACAAAGTTTTATTTAATGGACCTTATTATTTTTGCACCAGTATTTAAATCATCAATTAAATATTAAAAGCTGTCATTTGTGATGACTTCAGTCCCTGAAGCTTGAGACATCTTCAGGAGTTTTTAGATCAAGAACTTGTACCCCTTGTCCTACCAATACAGATTCACCCTTTCTTGTGCAGAGGGCGTGCCCATTTCAGATTCTCCTGGCTGTCCAGTTATTAACGCTGCCCCATCTGGCTGTATAATAATCCCTTACCTGCATACCATCCTGAACAATTGAGAACACTCCTGCACGCTTCATTCCCTGCTTTAAGCAATGAATATTTATTAAACATCAAGCATATGCCTGGCTCTGTGCTAGGCAATAAGGTTATAAGGGATGAGGGGGAAAAAAAATGAAAGAAAAGGGACAAAGTACAATCCTTACTATACAGGAGCCTATAACATGCATATTTAAAAATCACCAGTGTATAGTATGTATGCTTCAAACTTTTTATTTTGAAATAATTTCAAACTTACCCACAAGTTACCAAAACAACACAGAAATGATAATTACCCAGACACCAGATTTAGCAACCTTTATCCTTTTGCCATATTTATTATATCATTCTATCTGTCTTGTCATCTACCATCTATCATATCACTATAATATAATATAATATAAAATAATACATAGCATCTATCTATATCTATCTTTATCATCTATAATATCTATCATCTTTCTGGATATCATCTATTTTCTAGCATTTGAGAGTAGGTTGCATACATCATGTGTCTTTACTATCTAATACTTTGAAGTGTATGTCTAAGAACAAGGATATTCCCTTATATTATCATGTGAAGTACAATTATCAAGCACCTAAATTTAACATTGATATAAAGCATACAGTCTATATTTCAATTTTTAAAAAATTTCTCCAATAATGTCCTTCTGGGCATTTTCTCCTCTATTATTAAACCCATACAGGATCATGTAATGTATTGCATTTAATTGTCATTGTCTCTTTAGTATCTCTTTATCTTTTTTCTTGTAGAATCATACAAAACATAAAATTTCCACCTCAACCCCTCCCAACTTACAGTTCAATGGCATTAACCACATTCAGAATGTTGGGTTACCATCGGCACCCTCCATTGGTAAACTTTGCATCCCATCTCAGAGACCCTGTACCCATTATACGTTAACTTTCTATTTCTCCCTCCCCACCATAACCTGTATTCTAATTTATGTCTGTGTGAATTTCCATATTCTACTTATTTCATATCTTAGCATACCATTTTGTGTCTGGCTTATTTCACTCAACATGATGTCTTCAAAGTTCATCCATGTTGCAGCTTGAATCAAAATTTCATTCCTTTTTACAGCTGAGCAAGATTCTTCTGTATGTAGACACCACATTTTGCTTATCCATTCACCAGTTGATGGACCCTTGAGTTATTTCCACTTTTTGATATTTGTGAATAATGCTGCTATCAACATTGGTGGTGCAAAAATATCTGTTCACATTCCTACTTTTAATACTTTGGGTACATAACTAGAAGTGGGGATGCTGTGTCATATGGTAGCTCTCTGTTTAACTTTTTGAGGGCCTGCCAAACTGTTTTCCACAATAACTGCACTATTTTACATTCCCAAAAGTAATGTACAAGGGTTCTTATTTCTCTGCATCCCTGCCAATATTTATTTTGCATTAAAAAAAAATAACAGCTATTCTAATGGGTGTGAGGTAGTATCTCATTGTGGTATTGATTTGCAATTCACTACTGGCTAATGATATTGGGCTTCTTGGCCATTTGTACATCTTCTATGGCTAAATGTCTGGTCAAGTTCTTGGCCTAATTTTTTTTCAGCTTGCTTGTATTTTTATTGTTCAGTTATAGGATTTTGTTATATATTCTGGATATTAAACAAATTATATTGTTTCCAAATATTTTCTCCAATTTTTGGTTGTCTTTTCACTACTTGATAATGTCCTTTGCTGCACAAAATTTCGTAAAGTACCATTTACCAATTTTTTCTAATAGTCCTCATGCTTTTGGTGTAAAGTTAAAGAATCCATTGCCTAATATAGGTCCTAAAGATACTTCCCTCTGTTTTCCTCTAATAGTTTTATAGTTTTAGTTCTTATATTAGGGTCATTTATCTATTTTGAGTTAATTTTTGTATAAGGTGTGAAGTAGAAGTCCACTTTTATACTTTGCCTGTGGATATCCAGGTTTCCCAGCAACATTTCTTTTTTTTTTTTTAAAGATTTATTTATTTATTTATTTCTCTCCCCTTCCTCCCCCCACCCCGGTTGTCTGTTCTCTGTGCTATTTGCTGTGTCTTGTTTCTTTGTCCACTTCTGTTGTTGTCAGTGGCATGGAAATCTGTGTTTCTTTTTGTTGCATCATCTTGTTGTGTCAGCTCTCCGTTTGTGCGGCACCATTCCTGGGCAGGCTGCACTTTCTTTCGTGCTGGGCAGCTCTCCTTACAGGGTGCACTCCTTGCACATGGGGCTTTACTTTGGAATATATACTCCCCCATGTAACAGATTTAGACTCACTTATAATTTCCCTACATAGGGCTCTTCTGCCCCTTTCATTTAATCTATAATTAGCTATATGCTCATTAAATATGCCCAAGAGACTTAAATCTTTGGACTGTTCATATGCTGGTTGAGCCTTGAATTTTAGCAGTTGTAACACCTTCTCTACAGTCATTGGGTCTGCCTAGGACAACTGAAAAAAAGAATGATGATGGGTAATGCTCATCCCAGATAAACAGAGTATCTACAACAGTAAGCAAGACAGTTCCATACATCTGCCCCATGGAATCTAAGCCCCTCTCAATCAAAATTAAAGTGGGCATCACCATCCCCAAATCCTCAAGATTGAAGAATGAACGAACATAAGGGGGAATGCAACTATGGACTAAAGTAGGCATTCTAGCAATGGAAGGACTTGTATTATTGATGCAAAGCAGTGGCCACCAGAGGTTCTGAGGGGAGGGAGAGGGAAGAATAGGTATAACATGGGACATTTTGGGGATATTGCAATTGTCCTGCATGACACTGCAATGACAGATACAGGCTACAATGTAAACTATAGACCAAAGTTAGGAGCAATGTTTCAGTATGTGTTCACCATTTGCAACAAATGTACCACACTAAGGAAAGACGTTAATGGAGGAAAGTGTGGGAGGGGGAGGGGATGGGATTTTATGGGAAAATATGGGAATCCCCTATATTTTTGATGTAACATTTGTGTAATCTAAAGCTTCTTTAAAAATAAAAATAAAATTAATAAAAATTTAAAAATGATATCAAAATAAAAGAGATGCCAGAGTAGTCTACAGGTTGAAAGTAAAGAACAAAAAATAAATGACTGTAGCCACATGAAGTAATAAGGATCTCCACTACAGGTAATGACATGGGTAAATATAAATGTCAGAACTATTGTATTTTGGGTGTGTAATGCTACTTTCTACTTTCTGCAGGCACTAAAAGGCAAACACATAAAATGTCATGATAAATTATTGATTTTGGACTCATAATGTATAAATATGTAATTTGTGACAAGAACTACATAAGGGTCGGGAGATGAAGGATTAATGGAACACAGATTGTGCATGCTACTGAAGTTAACCTGGTATCAAAGCAAACAATGATTGGGATGCAAATTGAAGTTCCATGGTAACTTCAAAGAAAATATCAGAATATGCATGCTCACAGAGATAGAAAGTAGAGTAGAGCTTGCCAGGGGTGTGGGTAGGGGGAAAGTGGAATTAAAACATAAGCAGTAGAGGGTTTCTGTTTGGGAAGATAGGGATGTTTTAGTAATGGTAGGTGGTGTGGGTAACACAACATTATGAATGGAATTAATCCCATTGACATACATGCCTGGGGGTGGCCAAGATGGGAAAGTTTATATAGTCCCACAATTAAAAAAAATAAAGAACAACAAAAGAGTCAATGACAATTAAAGGTGATATGTGATCCTGGATGGGATCTAAAGCAGGGAGAAAAGGCTCAAAAGTACATTATTGGGACATATGAAAAACTACCACACAAAGTATAAATTTTTATGTCAATGCTAAATTTTTTTAACTTGGTAACTTCATTTCAGGTGGTTCCATAAGTGAATATCCTTGTTCTTAGGAACTGTACATGGCTGTATTAAGTGTTCAAGGAGCACAACGTAAACAATCTACTGCCCAGTGTTTAGAAAATACATTGATAAATAAAAAGATAGACTGACAGACAGACGGAGAGATGGATAGATAGGCAGATGGTTTGATAGCTAAATGGATAGAATGAGACAACAAAAGTGGCCAAGTGTCAGTTCTGGGTATCTAGGGGGATGGAGTATATTGGACTTCTCTGTATGGGGTGTGTATTATTTTTAGTTGGGAAGTATCTCAAAATAAAGCATTTAAAAGCATATAGCATTCATTTTCATTAGCATTTTCTTTAAGAAAAAAATTATTTGGCCATGATGCTCTAATTTGCTTAGTTCTGCATAAGACATCTGGCGAGCAACACAGAACGCCTACATGCCTACAGCTATGCCAGATGTCAGCTGAGGTTTGCTTAGACCTTTAATACAAATGTACCACTGGCTCACACGCCTCCAGTTCTTCAGTTGTGGAGGGACAGATTCCATATTATATCACTGCTGTAGGTTCCTAGTGTAGCGTGTATATACTTTGGGTCACTACAGGCTCCCAGGTCCCTGAATGTCATATATTCTCTGTCTCTTTCCACAAACATTTAACTGGAATCCAAGTTCATTTCTTTTATTTACATCTCAAAAAAAAAAAATCATGCACATCAAACTATTTATAAGATTAATGAACTTTTCTGAAATGGGGAAAGAACATAGGTTATTCCATAAGAATTAGGGTATGCTTTTCAGTTACAAGAATAACTTTTCAAGGGATAAGTAGGCATCACCCCTTCCAGGGGACTTTTATTGGCCTCACCCCTTCCCAGTCTCTCTTCATTGTTCAGGGCCTCTCTTTTCTTCTCTTTCTCTCAGCTTTGCTGCTCAATGCCTCCCTTCTGCATTGCTCAGCAGTTAACATTTTTGTCTGCTATTTACAGAGCAACCCCATTGTCTTTCCAGTACTGCTGTCCTGGTATCTGGCCACAGCTACATCCAGGCCAGAGCATTTTCCTAGAGAAGCAGAATTTCAGGATAACTTTGCTGTGTATTGATTGTTAGGAAATTTCTTTCTCTGCATATATTGTTTACCCCCTCAATTCTAAGATACACAATTCTTCCCCATATTTTAGCATAGCTGGAAGCAGGATGTGTTTGCATTTAAAGAAATAGAAAGGCTTTTTGCCAGTCAAAGAAGTCTGGGTCTGGAGGAAGTGCAAGGTGATGATGAGGATGCAAATATTATTCTTCAAAAGGAAATATAATTTTGCTTTTGTCCTCTTTGTCTGAAATGGTCTGATTGGTTTTGTAACAGAACCAGGGTGGTTTACTCTGTCCCTGGAAGATAGTACTTCTTTCTTTAGGAGTTGTTTGTCTTAGTCTTTTTATCTCCTGGGTCTTCAGGTCCCATGAGTGTCATGTGACCATTACATCTGCAGACCTATTATCACAAGCACTAAAACAATTGCAGTCTTTTGGATGACTTGAATTAGAGGTCAGAGTTGCCTAAGAATGAAGGTTTTTGGCTCTCACCTCAATGTGGAAGTTTCACCGAGGATAAATTGTCACGTGAATGGACTTTAGGATGGGGAAGCTTCCATTCTAACAACCAGAAATTAACAGTGCTGCAACTCATTTCAAAAAACGACAAAATGGACTGTGCAATCCAAACACGTGCAGAGCTGCTCAAAGAGATTTTCAATCATGATTGCCAAAAGCGCAACCAGGAAAAAAAATGATACTGACACAGAAAACTAGGCAAGATACTCATTTGGAGTAAGGAGATGAAAAATGAGATGAATGCTATTAGGAGGTTTATAAATGGTAAGAAAGACATTTGCTCTATTCTGTGAGCTGAAGGCAAATGGGCTGGCTTTATAGACCTTGTGGAGCCAAGTCAGTGCTTTATCCATATTCTTTCTTCATTTTCATGTGCTCCTGCCAATATCCATCAGCTGTGCATCTCTGTGCACAAGGACATTCATTTTTCAGAATCACAGGAAGCTTCTCTGTACAGAAACAGGGGTAGTAGGCCAGAAATGCATCAATCCCCGGTAGCAGCCTTCAACAAATAATTCTAATACCTCACCAGCTTCTTCATCCCTGGATAAGATAATTTCCCCATGGAATTAAGCTCCCACTGCCCACATGAAAGGTGGCTCAAAAACCACCCTCTACTGAGGACGTCCCCTTCTCTGTCTTACTTCTCTATTCACCTGCTAGTGTTCCTTACAATTCCCAGATAAATAGCACTCAAAACCTTGTCTCGGGGTCTGCATTTGAGAACCAAATGATGGCACCATCAGAAATTCTCTTACTCTCTACAAACAACACTATTTTTTAAACAAATAAACTGTATCATCACTAAGATTTCTTGTTGATTATCTTGGCTTCTGAAAGTGGTTTGTCAGTCATTAGGCTTTGAGGCACCCATGTGTACTAGATAGCCTTATTATGGAGTGCAGTAGAGTATTATGGAGTAGTAGTAGTAAATCAAATCCCTTTAATTACAGTGACTGGTTCAAGGGTAGACATGTGACTCCAGTCAGCCAATGAAAAAGGTTCTCTCCACCCGATGGCAAATCTGGTAGAAGTCAGGAGCTGCTACCAACTGTCTTTGCCATAGATTGGGGAGAGTCTGTGGAGAGGAGAGGAAAGGAAAGGAAAGGAAAATAGAGTCTATGGAGTGAGACCTTTTCTGGCTCTACTTATTACTGAAAGTTTTGAAAGAGAAGGAGGTCTGGGGGCTTCCAGAGCAAAAGTGACTCATGAAGTACACTGTGGCAGTTTTACAAGGAGGTGACCAGCCTCAGGAGGCATTTCCATGGGCATGAAGTGCTCAGCTTCAGCAATGATTCCCATACATCGAGCCTGTCATGGAAGTGGAGCTCCACCTCGGTGGGCTTGGATAATGAGGATGCTCAGGCATGTGAGATGCAGGCTATTAGACGGCATCCTCATGTTTTCCTGCCTCCACATAAAACTCTTGCATTCTGGTGTGAGCTTGGGAAGAAGAGAGGGTTCTACAATGACTGAGCTTAAATTTCCTATCTACCCAACTCTGTGAAGAGTTGCCATGAGAATTCATTTAATTTTTTTAAAATGCAGCAATGTGACATTTCTTGCACTCCTGGATTATTTTACTGAGAACCATGCTGACTACAGAACAAACTCCATTCTCATCTACACTTCTTTATAGACTCCACATTGCCTCACACAGGTATCAGTATAGACTGGGGATTTGTTTTTAGAGGAAATGGAAAAGGTTTTGCTAATGGTATGAACAAAGGGCTAAGAGGATAGACCTAGGTATGTGCCAAAACCAGAGTTTCTTACTGATAGGGAAAGAGAGGTGATATGTGATCTGAACCATAGAGTATTTGAAGGACTAGGCTCAGGCAAGGATGGTGGGAAGAATGCTTGAGGCTGAAAACATTGCAAGAGGAGCCATACTACTGAATTGTCCCAAATTTCTAGTGATTGAACAGTGGCAGTATAAGCAGGTACGACTAGTCCTTAACAAATAACGGTAGGAAACAGGTTGAGTTTTGAAGCATCTTGAAAGCTCGTCTAAGATTAGAAATCTTATCCAGTAGATAATTGTGGTTCATGGAAGTTTCTAAAGGAGGAGAGTCACATGAATAACCTTTGGTTTAAAATAATCTGACCAGTCTGTTTAGGGTAATGATTCATAAAAGTTGACCCCAGAGCAGTAGCTTCAGCCTCCCTGGGGACTTGTCAGATATGCACATTCCCAGGCCACATTCCTGACTTACTAAATCAGAAAGACAGCCATATGTTTCTAGAAAGCCCACCAGGTGATTGTGATATGCACTTTAGAACCAGTGAGAGTGAAGAAAAGGGGAAAGTGCCTTTCTCCTATGAGTCACCTGATGAAACTTTAATTTATTGCCTTCAGATGTTTTCAGCCAACCCTAACTCAGCCAGCAGCATGTTAACAGGTTGCCTACCCCATAAAGAGGGCAAAAAGAATTTATTCCTGCATGTGAAGAACAGATGAAAATGCTGTTTTTTTTCCTTTTTGCTGAATTCCATACAAACTACATAAAACACAACCCAACCTCAACTATTTTCCAGAGAAATAAAGGAAAGGACAGCAGCATAGAGTTAAAATTAAGTTGCAGGCTCCTCCTATGCCCCAGACACTTGTGATTTCCAACTGGCAAAAAGCTTTCATTCTATGAGTCCCTGCTGGGAAGATTGTGGGCACCTTCTGGCTAGTGTTTCTTAGTGTGCATGCCACACTCAAAGGGATACCAGCTTTACCTCGGAATTCTTCAGGGTTGGTTTTCAAATCTGTTTATCAAAGTGTTCTTGATTTGATGCCCATGGGATGCTGGCAAGGAGAAAGGGTGACACTTACAGGAATACTGGGGCCTTAGTCAGTCAGGCAGGTAAGGTGAACAGAAAACACTCCTTTGGGACCTGCCAAGCCTTAAAAATGCTAATTTGTGCTCACTGCTGCCACATTAGGCCAAGGAGTCTGGAAATCAGCCTATGCTGCAGTAGAGGCAGGGCTGAGGAAGAAAGAATCTCTGTTTCCCCAGTAAGATTCAAAACTGAACCAACTATGGTCTTAGTAAAAAATTTGAAAAATTAAAAAAACCACCAGCATCCATGAGTGCAGATTATCAGATTATGGAACATTTTGTCCCGTAGACACAACCTGAAAGGAATCTGATACACCTAGAGTTTTGAGGGAACTCATAAAGAATTGCCCTCCCTTCCTTCCTTGACAGATCTTGTGGCCTCTCAAACTCAGTGATGGGACAAATGTTACTGTGTGGCCATGTGGAAAAGTATAAAGCATCAGGTGGAGAATACACCAGGTACTCCGATAGGGCCAACAAATTCCACCAAAGCAGAATTGCAAAGGAGTTCTCTACCAGTTTTGCTATTTTGTTTAGTTTTGTTTTGTTTTTTGAGGTACCGGGAGCCGGGGATTGAACCCCGGACTTCACATGTGGGAAGCTGGTGCTTGTCTACTGAGCCACATCAGCTTCCTTGAGTCAGTTTTTCTGTTGTTCTTTTCCTTGCTGTTTATTTCTGTTTTTTGTTTTTCAGGAAGCACCAGAACCGAACCTAGGACCTCCCATGTGGGAGGCGGATGCTCATCCACTTGAGCCACATCAGCTCCCCCCGCCCTACCAGTTTTGAGACTCTTAGCAGACCCCAAATCATCTCATAAATGGAAGCAGAGATTTTAAGAATGATGTTGAAAGTGTAGAGAGTATTTCTTGGGAGAGTTGTGGATATGCTGAGTCCCCACATCTCCCTTAGGAAAATAATATAAAATGGTAAGTGCCACTGTGACAGGGACTCTTCGCAGACTAAACTATTAGGGATCCAGTCCAGGTTTCTTGACCTCGGTGCTCTCTACTGGCTTTGCTAAGTCTTGGTTGTGGGGAGTCATTCTGCGCCTTGTTGGGTGTTGAGCAGCATCCTTGATCTTTACTCACTGGATGCCAATAACACCCTCAAGTTGTGGCAAAATCTTTTTCTGGTTAAGAGATATTGACCAAGACTCTATTCTCTCTGAGAATTACTGCGTGTGTGTGCGTGTTTGATAAAATTGTCCTGCTGGCTGGCCAGGAAAATGAGTCATATTTTGACTTCCCATAATTGAGGGACCTCAAACTAATCCAATTGTTGGAATGGAGTATGAAGGATCATTTTGATTTGTCTTCTGCGGTATCTCCCTTTGCCTCAAACTGCCTCCCACCGTTATGTTATGTTACATTTAGACATCCAGAACCGCACTGCAATGGGGTCTTTCTGACTATCTATTAGACTCGTGGGAGTGGAGGGGGAAAGAGATAGACCTTAGGGCCAGACTATTTCAGGCGGCAGGGAATGGTGTTCCCCTCAAGTGAGGACTGAGATTTGCATTAGAGAGGTTTTAAAAAGGAGACATGCTGTGAGGATGAAGATGAAGGTTAGGCTTCCCCATTAAAGCACCAAGTCCAGGACATTACACGCCCAGGAAGGATTTAATTTTAGCTGGTGCTGAGTTATTTCCCCTTGGATTATGGGAACTGTCAAACTCAACCTAAATAGATTGTTCTCTCTTGAATTGTCCATTGCTGCGGTCACCCCTCGGGCTGAAGTGTGGTTTGCTGGCCTGGCGAGGGGAGCGGCTGCGGTAGGCCTAATTCCTCTGCCCCCATAATAGGGTGGTTGGTCGGGCCCACCGCCACCCCTGAAGGAAGCTCGGCATGGGCGCAGAGTGCCCTCAGGTCTCCCCTTCTCGGCAGCCATGCTTCCGCGGCCGCCCCTCCTCCCGGATGGCGCCACCCGATGCCTTGTGGGCGGCACCCTTCTTCTTCCTTCTCCCTGCGCAGGCGCAGGGCGGAAAAATCCAGTCTGCCCTTTTCCCCTCCCCCGACAGCAGCAACAGCCAGGCGTGGGCGGGAAACTCAAGTCTGCCCTCCACCCCAGCAACAGCAGCCACCAATCCCTAAACCCTGCCCCTTCCCCCAGCAACAGCGACAGCCAATCCCTAACCACCACCCCTCCCCCATCCAGCACCTCCCACTGACCTTTCTCCGGCAACCAGTCAGAACAGGGCGTGGCTTCGACCAATCAGCCTCCCCCAGCCCCTATAAAACTGTTGCCTCTCCCTCAATAAAGTGGACTTGCGTGTTTACCTTGTCTCCGCGGTAGTTCTTCTGCCGTGCGCCCTCCAGTCCTGAGAGCCCCCGACAAGGGCCTGGCCTCCCTTGTCCCCAGTTCGTCGCCTGCTTCTCCGGGCGACCCCTTCGTCGCCAGCTTCGCCGGGCAACCCCGTCAGCTGAACCGCGCAACCCCTGTGAGACCGACCCCTCGTCTGCTGCCGGACCGACCCCTCGTCCCAAGCGGGACCGACCCCTCGTCCCAAGTGGGACTGACCCCTCGTCCTGAGCTGGACCGACCCCTCGTCCGCAGCCAGACCCCACCTCTACCGACCGAGCAAGCCGCCGCACATTGCCCAGTCTCTCAGGTCTATTGCTCTTACACAGCCTGTGTGGGGGTGCTGCGGGGAATGGAGGAAATGAACAGAAAAAGGTGCTCTCGTTTCCTAGGCTGCTTAAGGCAAAATATCATGACAAGGCTTGGCTTAAACAATGGGGATTTGTTGGCTTACAGTTTTGAGGACAAGAACATGCCCAAATCATGGCATCACCAAGGTGATGCTGTCTTCCTGAAGACCAGCTGCCAGGAACCCATGGCTCCTCTTTCACTGCAGGGATATCAGCGGCATCACTACCTTGGAGATCTGAGTTTTTATTTTGTCGTGGTCCTCCCAAGTTCCTGGCAGTGGCTGCTGGCCTCTCCTTTCTCCTCCAGGTCTCATCAATTTCACCTTCTTGCTTCTGGGGCTTTCGCTGCTTCTCTCTGTATTCATCCTGTGTATCAAGGACTCCAGTAACGGGACCAAGATCCACCTGAATGAGATGGGTCACACCTTAAGGGAAGTAACCTCCTCAAAGGTTACAATGGGTTTACACCACTGAAATGGGTTACATTTAGGAACCTGTTTTTCTGGGGCACACACAAGCAGCTTCAAATACCACAAAGGGTGTGCTGGTTGGCTCAGCCACTGTCTCTTGGCTTCATGCCCTACCTTCCTCACTCTGCTCTGTGATGCTGGGGTTGGGTCTTGGTAGACCTCATTTCTGCTTTGCCAGCTGGTTCCTTGTTAGAATCAGAACAAAGGGGCTCAGAGAGGGAGAGGGAGAGGGCAAGGCTGGCTGAGGGAGGAGGGTCTTGACCTTCCCCTGGTGTTCCTTTCCTACTAATGTCATTCCAGCAATGAATCTTCACTCTGTCATGGCTGGTTGGTTTAAGTGGCAGCAGCTGGTTCCAGTTTGCAATTTCTTTCCTTCCTTACCAAACCAGCCTTATGATGAGCTGTCCTTATGCCTGCCAGGGATATCAGCAGCATCACCACCTCAGAGTGTTTTAATTTTATCATGGTCCTCACAAGCTCCTGAGGACTGAGTCCCAGCTCTGCCAGGCCCAAGCTTCTAATAACCCTAACTCCTTCTCTTTGTTCCCCTAGTCCTAGGGGTGGCAGCTGATTCTTGTAGCTACTTTGTCTATGTAACCTTAGTTACACGGGACTTTTCACCTTCTAACACTTACTTAACCAACTCCTTAATTTAATTCTCTTTGTTAAAATATCTGGCATGGTTTCTGTTCTGCTGTCTGGATCATCCCTTAAGCAAGAAAAATGAGGACTTGACAATGTCATCTCTCTGCTGGAACCAGCAGAGCGGCAGCTGTTCTGCATTGAGGCATTTCGTGACTGAGAGAGTTTCTAGCCTATGAGTTGCAGAGCTGAAAAAGGACTTGAGAGAGGCTGATGAGGGTGGGAGGGGGGCTGCAATTCCAAGAAACAACTGGCAAAGGGGCAAGCTGGGAGCACCCCTGAGAAGAGCCCCCTCCTATCCCAAATCCATGGTCACTATGGGTTAGCTTCTATTTCCCTTATAAGGAAATAGAATCTAATCAGGTAGAGAAGGAAATGTCAGAATTGGACAGACATAATAATAGATATGATTTTGTGCAACTTTTATTGCAATGTTTTGTCTACATGCATGCCCGTGTATTCTGGCATCTAATATTAAATGCTTTTCTCACTATGGGCATGAAAAGAAAAGAGAGTGAGAGTGGGGAGGGTGACACTTAAGGTTCATGTGAAATCATGAGAATTCTGTGCTTTTTAATTCCAAGAAAACTGACCTGGGCCATGCACTATACAAGCTTTCAGCCCTAAAGTCTCTTGCTTAGTGAAAGGGTTCTCAGCAGGAAACCACTGGACTCCCCCAAATCTGAGTAACGAAGGAGTCAGGAAAGCATGAAGACCAGTGGCCAGGCCACTGCCCACCAATTCTCATGAGAGCTGCTCGAATGGCCCTGGTTTTCCATTTGTGGTGTAAGGCCTAAGACCAAGGTCCAGTATTAGGTGCTGCCTTGACATCTAGGGGAATCAGGAGGTTCTCAGATGTCCTGAACACAAAAGGGTCCCCTCTCCTCTCCACTCTGAAGGATGAGTTGCCCTAGTCAACGACTCTCCTTATCAAAAGGACCAAGGGCAGTTCCTGCTCATCCCTGGATAGCAGGTTTCTCTTCCCTGGCAGCCTGCGGATGTACTCAGACAAGCCCATCCCAACCTCCCATGGGAAGCAGGGGCACCCACCCTCTTGTTACTACAAAGCCTGCCCCCCACAACCCCGGCTGCTCACTCTTTTCCCAAAGGCAGTGATCTCTGGGTGATCCTCCCCTGGGTTGTGAGTACATGTGATTCATAAACTGTGGTTGATTTCATCTCTCCAGTGTTGAATGTTGAGTGTCCAGTCATCTCATACTGTTTAGGGACAGGGATCCCTCCATCACCAGAGTGAACAGAAGGCAATAAAAAAAGTGGTTCTCTTCCCATTCTTGCTCTATACTTGAGCCATCATGAGCTATCCCTCCTGTACTTAGTACAATGAGTGCTGGGACAGAAACTGTCACCTTAAATGAAGTACAATTATATTTGCTTTCTACTTAAAATCATGCCATGTTAAATGGTTTTAGGCTCTGTGCTAAGTATTACAGATGTTTACCCAATTCAGTGTTCTCTGGACTTTGGGAATTAATTTTCTTTTTCTAAAACTCTCTCTCTGCTAAGCATATACACCCACCTTTTCTTACTGTCCTAGGTAAAGGTGCCTCAGGTTAGAGGCTCTGGCCAAGCAGCAACTCTTTACCTTAGAAATGTGGTCTTGTCTAAAATATCTGACCACTTACTGGTCACATTTGGACAGGAAACTAAAGGGAAGACTCAGGCCTGATTAGGAATAAAAGGGCCTAGACCACACTAAAAATTGAGAGTGAGACATTCTTCTGGAACTTATTTTAAAAGGATATTACTGGGAGTAGATGTGGTTCAAGCAGTTGGGCGCCCACCTTTCACATGGGAGGTCCCAGGATCAGTTTCCAGTGCCTCCTAAAAGAAGATGAGCAAGACAGCAAGCTGACATGACAGCTGGCACCACAAGCTAATGCAATGAACTAACACAATGAGGAGACACAATGAGGATACAACTATGTGGAAACACAGCAAGGAATATCAACAAGCAGAGAGTGGATGTGGCTCAAGCAATTGGGTGCCTCCCTCCCACATGGGAGATCCCAAGTTCAGTTCCTGGTACCCCTAAACAAAAAGGAAGAAAAACAGATAGTGAGCACAAACAATGAGGGAGGGGGTGTGAGAAATTAAGTAATTAAAATATATATATATATATGTATTACTGGTGCAGAAAAGACAAGCAGCAAATTTATCAATCTTTCAGGAGCCACGTTTCTGCTATTGTGTAATTTTCACCAACCTCCTCCTCCTCCAGGTCCCCTACCTTAACTTACCAGCATCTGGCCCTGTGAATATACTGGAAATTCCTGGGAGTGCTTTGGCAAATCCTTGACATTCAATCATGCATACCTAATTTTGGGCCTGAGCTACATTGCTGAAATTTTAGAAGCTCTTTTGTGCTAGGGGTAAGAAAGGAAACACCTTAAGTGCAATTAACGAAGGACCTAGAGGATTCCATTCACAGAGGGAAAAGATATATTTTGGTTGTGAATTTACTTTCTCCTTACAGACTCTACAAGTCTTCAGTAACTTTCAAAATTCCAATTCTGTGCTGAAACTTGGATGAGATGCATTGTGATAACCTGATCCAACTTTCAGGCAAGAAAAATAAGAACCAAGGAATTTAAATGACTTATCTGAGCCCATTTAACTAGTTATTAACAAAGCTATTGGACAGACCATTGATTTCCAATAGCTAATTTGTCTTGAGAACATCAAATAGAATCCATTGTTAAGCATCACACTGTATGCATTTACTTGGTGTTGAAAATTTAATTTAAAAGTTTGCATAGACTAGAAACCCCCTAATGGAATATCTAGCTCAAACTTCATGGTTTCCCTTACTCGCACCCCCAATCCATCCTACTGATATTAAGGGACATTGTTACTGAAACAGGTGGAGACTGCATCATTTCCTTACCCAGGTGGGTGTATGTGCAATTGTAGATAAAGTTGGATTTGTACCAAAAATGGGATTTTCATGAGGTGGAGATGAAATTGTAGACCTTCAAGCCCATAAAACGTTTCAAGAAATGGCATGATCTCAGTTTCTATGTTGAGATTGAACACTCAGAATTTCGTATGCATCCCATGTTGATATATGATCTAGTTGGACAAAGGATACTCTATACTTGTGATTCCCTAGTACAGTTTCTCAAGCTTTAGTGTCATCTGGGGACCTTGTTAAAATGCAGATTCTGACCAGGTAAGTCTGGGCTAAAGCCTCAGGCACTCCATTGGTAACAAGTTCCAGGTGATGTTTCATGGACCACGTTTTGAGCAGCAAGTTTCTAGTAGATTTGGGCATGAAGATGAATGGTGAAATAATGATAGGTTCTTAGACAAAACCACAGACAACTAAGCATTGTTTCTATCACTTAATAGGTAAATAAGCTTAGGAAAATCCTTGAACCACTTTGAGCATTAGTTTCCTTACGGGCAAAATGAGATAATAATAATACTTATTCCCAACAAATGAGAAAAATACATGGGCAATTGGTTTTGAAAGCCAAGCCATATAAATAGTTGCTAGTTATGGATACTATTCTGCCATCTCCCCAGTCTGAACTTTTAAGGGAAAATGCTTTATGGTTCAAGCTACAGAAAAGTTTCTCAATAAAAGTTAAGACTGTGAATTTTCCCTATCTGCACTGTGTAGTCAAATTTCCAATATTTTGGTAGAGAGAAAGTGTCCTACGGGAGATGGCTAATGTACCAACAAATGCAAAAGAACTTGGTCTTGTTGAGATTTAATTCAACCAGTGACATTCACAGGTGGCACTGTAAAAATTGAGGTTGACAGTTATGGCTGTACAAACTATTTGCTTTATTATAGACTCAGGACTTTGGAGGGCTTTCCAGGCAGCAGTGGGACTTGAAAGGATGCCACTGCGGGCTGTGCAAATACACAGTGTACTCAGGCTGACTTCTGTTTGGTTAATGGAAATCTCACAGCTGAGCAAACCAAAGGACTCCGTGTCTCAGGTCTTCCTTTCCTTCCATGGCAAACCAAGCCAGGAAGTAAATTCCGCTGGGATAACCCACAAAATGCCTCTCTTAGGTTAACAGCAGATTTATCAAAAGCTGTCTGTCTGTTCCTTCCCTGGTCACATCACAGATGCTTTTTTCAGTTGCCACTGAATGCTGAAGGAAGGGATAGATTTAACTTTTAGATCATGGTCTCCTTCCTTCCCCTACCCCACAAAAAAACTGGGATATCATAATAAATAGAGATAGTAAGAAGGCTCCAATTTAAAGTCTGTTCTATGTTGATGGAGTGGGAATGATTTCACAATAAGAGCTTTCAAATAATCCATGTAACTAAATGGAAATGGAGCCATACTTCATTCTGAACGCTCAGATAATTTTTCACTCATAGGATAGTACCTCAGTGTTTATTTTAGAGAACTACATTAGGACTAAGAGCAAGAATAATATTCTATTGAATTAATAAAGAAGAGATTACCTGCAGCAAGTACCTTACAAGTATTTCTTCTAATAACTCATTGGTGAAGAAGGAGGCCCTGTAAGTAGGCTTTGTTCAAATCCCGTCCCCGTTCTTTCTAGCCGTGTGACATTGAGCAATTTACTTAACTTCTTAGACTTCAGGCTCTATTGATAGGGGTATCAATTAACACTCATGAGGTTGTGTGTGTGTGTGTTTTAGTAATTATGATCCACATTCTTTTTTCCCCTCCCCTCTCTGTCCACCCCACCCCACTCCCCCCCGCTGGTTTTTGCTGCCTGTCCATTCTCTGTGTGATCTTCTGTACCTGTTTCTCTTTTTGCCTTCTCTTCTCATTTTTCTCCTCTAGGATTCACTGGAATTTGGTCCTGGGGACCTCTGACATGGAGAGAGTTTCCCTAGTTCCTAGTTTCTATTGTGCCTCACCTTGACTCTCCTCTTCGTCTCTCTTTTTGTTGCGTCATCATCATCTTGCTGCGTGACTCACTTGCATGGGCATTAGGCTCACTGTGCAGGCAATGGCTCACTGTGTGTGCACACATGTTTTTTTTTTTAACCAGGAGTCTCCAGGGATCGAACCCAGGTCCTCCCACATGGTAGGTGGAAGCCCAATCACTTGAGCCACATCTGCTTCCCCACATTCTTTTTTTTAATTTTTATTTTTATAAGAACTTCTTCTTCCCCAATGCCCTAATCTTCTTTCTATCTCTGCACATTTGCTATTTCTAGACATCTCTTGTAAGTGGTATCATACAATATTTGTACTTAGGTGCCTTGCTTATTTCACTGAGCATAATGTCTTCCAGTTTCTTCCATGTTGAAACACATGTCATAACTTTATTCTTTCTTCAGGTCAAATAATATTCCATCATATGTATATACATCATTTTGTTCATCCATTCATTTATTGATGGATATTTCAGGTGTTTCCAGATTTTGGCTATTGTAAATAATACTGCTATAAACAGTGGTATACATGTATCCATTTGTGACCCCATTTTCTATCTCTTTGGGTATATACATTGAAGTGAGATTGCCAGGTCATATGGTAATTGCATATTGCTTTCCATAGTGGCTACACCATTTTATATTCCCACCAACAATGTACTTGAGGCCCAGTTTTTTTGAATGAGGTAACTGTGAGATTTAATGTAATATTGCATGTGTGCTTAACATAATCTACAATAATAGAATGTTTAGCACAGGATTGGTACGTAGTAAATGCAAAAAATATATTAAATATTCTTACCATTAACCTCGTTCTAACCTGCTGACAATTTACCTACAGCCTGCTAACACACATTTTCTGGGTCTAGGAGTTTATGAGAAATAATCCCTAATGTCTTGTAGCCTTATGAAGTACAGTTGTTATATCAATGACAAGAGCTGCCATTAATTATGCAAGAGAGAGGTAAGTGTTTTACATGTGTGCATTCTCAGGGCAGCACTAAAAAGTATTGTCATCATATACATATGAGAAACCAAGGTTTAGAGACACATCTGAGACATTGTAGAATCTGGATTTGGTCTCTAAGATGTCTAATTCCAAGGTCTGAGCTCATAACCTTGGGAACCACAATCTGACATACTAAAATAAGCATGCCTGCTAAGGCTCAGGTGACTCACACCCAACAGCTGTACACTGCTGGGAGATTTGGAACTTTCTGGAGGAGGAACATTTTTCTTACAGAAAACGGTCGAATTTGAGGAGGTTGCAACACCTGCCATCTTTTCTCTTTCCAAAAGGGAGGCTTCTCATTCCCTCTCAGATATGCTTTGGCTTGCAAGGAGAAAATTCCACATTCAGGTTTCACTTTTACAGGCAAGACATCTCTGTCATCCTCAAACATTTACCTCCATGCATCAGGACCAGTATCAAAGCTGTGATCTCAGCGGGCTACCCACAGCCACTAAGACCAGAAGCCTTATATCTGCTCATCAAAGCTCAAGTCCCTCCAAGTCAGTGCAAAAACAATTCTGTTATTGTAAGTCATATAAAACACAAATACCTGTGGGGAAAGAAGCAAAATGACATGTCAACAAGGCAGCATTGTGAAATGAAAAGAATGGTGGCTTTTGAATCCAACAGACCCAAGTTTGAATCTTAATAAATAAACACGGGCAAGTTTCTTTCAACTTCCCTAAGCCTCTTTAAAATAAATCTAATAATACCTTTCTCATGAACCATTGCAAAGATTGAATGAGATCATAGTTCTACACACTTAACTCAGCACATGGAATATAGTAAATGCAATAATAGTGGCTATGGTTATTATAAGTGACTTTCTGAAGAGTAATTTGGAAAGAAACATAGGGCCTCTGGATTCCTGTGTGATAAATGGGATCCTCTGAGGTGGGGGAGATAAGATCAGTGTACCCGGGAGAGGAAGCCTTCTGAAAATAATCCATCTTCTTCCCAGGGCCACGCTTCATGCCACGGGTGACCCTCGACTCTGGGGCTTTTCTCTCTGTGAACAGAACTGATCCCTCTTAAGCAGCCTCTCTAAATATCAGCTTGTTGAAAGAGTGGAAAGTTTGCTTTGCTCGGCTCCTGAAATGACACTTTTCAGAAGTGTAAGAAGTAAGAAAACCTGTTTTAAACCTAGATGACTTTAAGAGAAAATAGACTGAGTGGGCCTTAGGAAAAGTGGTAGGAGTAATCGAGGATTTTTTCCAACCTAAGGAGAGACTGTTCTTCTTCCGTGTAGTCCCTGACACTATGTAGGTACCTGGTGAAGATTCATTAAAGGGATGATTAAACTGGCGGGTAACTCCAGGTTCTACTCAATGATCAATCATATGGTATGGTGAATTTTGGTGTGGTCTGTGGCTTACTGTAAAGTTCCTCTCCCCAGACATACACATAGGCAAATTTTTCTCATCTCTACTTTCTTCATTAGAAATGTCTTTCTAAAATTTGTTTAAAATGCAAGCACTCCCTGAAGAACATTTTAGGTCATTCTGGATTATTAGTTAGGTTATTTTCTAAGAAGGGTCTGCTAATGGCAGGTGAGACCCAGAAAACAACAATAACAACAAACAAATAAAGAAACAAAACTCCTGGTTGGAAGGTAGGGAGCTACTAAGTTAGAGAACATGTAGCCCTAACCCTGGATGTGGGCAGAGGTGGATGCTAAGAGGGACGAAAGAAAAGGAGAGAAGGAATCTTCAGGCATTGGGCAAAGGAAGAGTCCTTCTCAAACTTGAGTAGCATAAGAGTCACAAGCAGGGCTTGTTAAAGCACAGATTTATAGGTATTACCCTTAGGGATTCTGATGCCATAGGTCTGGATGGGGAGCAAGAATTTGGATTTCTTAAGCACACCCAGGTGATGCTGCCACTATCTGTCTAAGGACCACACTTTGATTAGCACCGAAAAAAGATGCTGTAGGGTGTGGAAAGGGCTATGTCCAAGCAAGGGGGGGGATTGCAAACATTCAGGGCTGTATCTAGAGCTAGGTTTTGGTAGATTATGGGGACTGATTTAAAAACCCTACAGCACTAGGTGTAGGAAGTATTCCCTGCAGACTTTGCAGATGCCATTTGCTCTGCCTGGAATGCTCTCAGGCCTTTAATCAGCTGCTGAAACCAATCACCTTGCAAAGATCTCTTCCACCATCTCCTCCTCTGTGAAGTGTTTTCTGACCACCCAAAGCCCAGGCTCTGCCACTTCTTAGGCTACTCCCAAAGAACACTAACAGAACCTTCATTAGCACATTTCAAACTGCCCTGCAGTCTCTTATTTGCATCTATCTTGTCCCCAAAGCATAGATCAGAAAAGAGTAGAGGGTATGCCATATTTATATTTGAGTCACAGTATAATGTGGTTTCTTTGGTTGACATGTAGTAAATATTTGTGGAATTTGTAAAAGCAAACTAGTTGCTACCTTGGCTTTGCTGTAAATAATCATTTCTCTCCACATAGCTGCAAAATCCTTCAGAGAGTTGTCTGTACTTATGGTCTACTTTCTTCCCATTCTCTACTGAACCTAACCTGGTTAAACTTTCATCACCATCTCTCCACCAAATTAGCTCTTGAAAGGTTAACAATTGGTATCCACATTGTTTAATCCAGTGGTCCTTTATGAATTCTCAACTTAGCCTCCCAACAGCATTTGAAAACTTTGGTTCAATTGACTTCTAATTGTATCATTACTTGAATCACCTACTTCCCTTCTGGCTATTTATTCTTAGTTGTTTGTTTGTTTTATTTTGTTTTGTTTTACTTTTTCTTAGCTTTTTTTTTTATCTTTTTCCTAACCTAATCTAATATTTTTCCTTTTTCTTTTTTATTAAAGAATATGTGGTTTTATAGAATAATCATGCATAAAATAGAGGATTCCCATATACCACCCCACTACCAACACCTTACACTGGCGTGGAACATTTGTTGCAATTGGTGATAGCACATATTTATAATTGCACTATTAATTAAGGCCCATGGTTTAATGTAGGGTTGACAAATCCATGGATTTTTAAATTTTATTTTATTCTGTTACCACATATACAATCCTTACAATGGGCTGCGACTCTGACCTAGCATGTCCGGGTTACTCACCCTGCTGGGGCCACCCCATCCTCCTTGCTGTTTCTCACACCCAATCCGTGCTTGCCTTGGAGCTTGCCTGCCTCCTCTGTCTGGAATACTCTTTCCTTGGACATTCTCTCTTCCTTTAGGTTTCTGCTCAAATATCACCTTATCACAGAGGCCCTCATAACTCTACCTAATATAGCACTCTCCCATTCATTGCTTTATTCTTCTTCATGGTACCTGATACATTGCCTATGTGTTTGTTTGTTTGTCCCTTTGTTTTCTCCCGCCCCACCAGAATGAAACTCCCCAAGGGCAGGGACTTTGACCAGTTTCTTCACCACTGTGTTAGTGTATGAATGAGTTCATGAATAAATCGGAGAAAGCATATAGCACGAATTAGCTAGAGACCCAAGAACACATTTCCTCTTCTGGGGATTATGGTTAGTTTAACATTCCCAGCCCCCTTGAGTCTAGGTGGTAACCATGACTAGTTCTCACCCATGGAAGGGGTATATTGTACTGTTTAACATCATTGTGACTATGTTTTAGAAATGACTGAGCCACAGAATGAAAGAGTCTGAGTCCCTGAACTAATATGTGGAAGAGACTTCTGAACCCCTCTGGATATGATGGAAGCAAGAAAAATACCTCA